>NC_083357.1:83567793-84190137 GCF_030254825.1 Meriones unguiculatus | reverse complement strand
TTTCCAGGTCCCACCATTTACCTGCAAATTTCATGATTTCCTTACTTTTCATTGCTGAGTAATAATCCATTGTATAGATGTACCATAATTTCTGCATCCATTTTTCAGTTGAGGGGCATCTGGGTTGTTTCCAGCTTCTGGCTATTACAAATAAAGCTGCTACAAACATGGTTGAGCAAATGTCCTTTTTGTGTACTTGAGCCTCTTTTGGATATATGCCTGGGAGTGGTATGGCTGGATCTTGAGGAAGCACTATTCCTAGTTGTCTGAGAAAGCACCAGATTGATTTCCAAGTGGTTGTACAAGTTTACATTCCCACCAGCAGTGGAGAAGGGTTCCCCTTTCTCCACAACCACTCCAGCATGTGTTGTCACTTGAGTTTTTGATCTTGGCCATTCTGATGGGTGTAAGGTGAAATCTCAGGGTTGTTTTGATTTGCATTTCCCTAATGGCTAATGAGGTTGAACATTTCTTTAAGTGCTTCTCTGCCATTTGATATTCCTCTACAGAGTTTTTTCTGTTTAGCTCTGTTCCCCATTTTTAAAGTGGATTACTTGGTTTGCTGCTTTTCAGCTTCTTTAGTTCTTTATATATACTGGTTATGAGTCCTCTGTCAGATAAAGGGTTGGTGAAGATTCTTTCCCAATCTGTAGGCAGTTGCTTTGTTTTTATGACTGTGTCCTTTGCTTTACAGAGCTTTTCAGTTTCATGAGGTCCCATTTATTGATTGTTGGTCTTAGAGCCTGTGCTGTTGGTGTTCTGTTCAGGAAGTTTTCTCCTGTACCAATGAGTTCTAGGGTATTCCCCACTTTTTTTTTCTAGTCAATTTAATGTTTCTGGTTTTATACTGAGGTATTTGATCCACTTGGACTTCAGTTTTGTGCAGAGTGATAAGTATGGATCTATTTTCATTTTTCTACATGTACACATACAGTTGGACCAGCACCATTTGTTGAAGATGCTTTTTTCCATTGTATGATTTTGGCATCTTTGTCAAAGATCACATGTCCATAAGTGTGTGGGTTTATTTCTGGGTCCTCTGTTTGGTTCCATTGATCCACCATTCTGTTTCTATGCCAGTACCATGCAGTTTTTAAAACTGTTGCTCTATAGTACAACTTAAGATAAGGGATGGAGATACTTCCAAAAGATCTTTTATTGTAGAGGATTGTTTTAGCAATTCTGGGTTTCTTGTTATTCCATATGAAGTTCAGAATTTTTCTTACCAAGTCTGTAAAGAATTGTGTTGGTAATTTGATTGGAATTGCATTGAATCTGTAGATTGCTTTTGGTAAGATGGCCATTTTTACTATGTTAATCCTGCCAAGCTGTGAGCATGGGAAATCTTTCCATCTTCTCATATCTTCTTCTAATTCTTTCTTCAGAGACTTGAAATTTTTTTCATACAAGTCTTTAACTTCCTTGGTTAGGGTTACTCCAAGGTACCTTATGTCATTTGTGGCTATTGTGAAGGGTGTTGTTTCCCTAATTTCTTTCTCAGCCCTTTGTCTTTTGTATACAGGAGGGCTACTAATTTTTCTGAGTGAATTTTTTATCCAGCCACTTTGCTGAAGGTGTTTATCAGCTGTAGGAGTTCCCTGGTAGAGTTTTTGGGGTCACTCACATATACTATCATATCATCTGCAAATAGTGATATTTTGACTTCTTCCTTTCCAATTTGCATCCCCTTGATCTCCTTCAACTGTCTTATTGCTCTAGCAAGGACTTCCAGAACTATGTTGAAGAGATATGGAGAGAGTGGGCAGCCTTGTCTTGTCCCTGATTTCAGTGGGATTGCTTTACGTTTCTCTCCATTCAGTTTAATGTTGGCTATAGGCTTGCTGCATATCCCCTTTATTATGTTTAGATTTATGCCTTGTATCCCTGATCTCTCCAATACTTTAAACATGAATAGATGTTGGATTTTGTCAAATGCTTTTTCAGTATCTAGGGAGATTATCATGTGTTATTTTATTTTCCTTCAGTTTGTTTATATGGTGGATCACATTGATGGATTTCTGTATATTAAACCACCCCTGCATACCTGGGATGAAGCCTAATTCGTTATGGTGGATGATATCTTTGATATGTTCTTGTATTCGGTTTGTGAGTATTTTGTTGAGTATTTTTGCATCAATGTTCTTAAGGGAGATTTGTCTGAAATTCTTTTTTTGTTGTTGTTGTTGGGTCTTTGTGAGGTTTAGGTACAAGGTGACTGTGGCTTCATGGAATGAGTTTGGTCATGTTCCTTCTGTTTTGATTTTGTGGAATAGTTTGAAGAGAACTGGAGTTAGCTCTTTTTTGAATGTCTGGTAGAATTCTGCACCAAAACCATCAGGTCCTGGGCTTTTTTTGGATGGGAGACTTTCAATGACTGCTTCTATTTCCTTGGGGGACATAGGACTATTTAATTGATTTGCCTGGTCCTGATTTAGCTTTGGTAAGTGGAATCCATCAAGAATTTCATTTAAAATTTCAAATTTTGTTGCATATAGACTTTTTTTTCCTTTATTTTATTTTATTTTTTTTATCAGTTACATTTTATTAACTCTGTATCCCAGCCATGTTCCGATCCCTCATTCCCTCCCAGTCCCTCCCTCCCTCCCTCCCTCATCTCCACCGTGCCCCTTTCCAAGTCCACTGATGGGGGGACCTCCTCCCCATTCATCTGATCCTGTTTTATCAGGTATCTTCAGGACTGGCTGCAAAGCCCTCCTCTGTGGCCTAACAGGACTGCTCCTCCCTTCGGGGGTGGGGAGACCAAAGAGCCAGTCATTGAGTTCCTGTTAGAAATAGTCCCTGTTCCCCTCACTTTGGGAAACCAATTGGTTACTGAGCTACCACAGGCTACATCTGAGTGGAGGTTCTAGGTTATATCCATACATGGTCCTTGGTTGAATGTCAGTCTCAGAAAAGACCCTGTGCCCAGATATATTTGGTCCTTGTGGAGCTCCTATCCTTTCCCCATCAGACTAACTCCCCTTCTTTCTTATGATTCCCTGTACTCTGCCAAAGGGTTGGTCATGAGTCTTTGCTTTGAAAACACTGCTAGTTAGAGTCTTTCAGATGCGCTCAGTAGACTCCTGTCATACGTTCAATGCACATCCCATCTGTCTTTCTAAATGAAGATTGATCATCTTACCCCATGTCCGCTCAATTGATTATCTTTTTTAGGTGTATAGATTTCATTATGTTTATCATATCTTATAGGTCTATCTAAGTGAGTATATCCCATGTTTGTCTTTCTCCTTCTGGGATATTTTACTCAGAATGATCTTTTCTAGATCCCACCATTTGCCTGCAAATTTCATGATTTCCTCCTTTTTGATTGCTGAGTAGTATTCCATTGTATAAAAATACCACAATTTCTGTACCCATTCTACTGTTGATGGACATCTGGGTTGTTTCCAGGTTGTGGCTATTACAAATAGAGCTGCTATAAACATGGTTGAGCAAGTGTCCTTTTTGTGTACTTGAACAAACTTTGGGTATATACCTAGCAGTGGTATAGCTGGGTCTGGAGGAAGCACTATTCCTATTTGTCTTAGAAAGCGCCAGATAGCTTTCCAGAGTGGTTGTACCAGTTTACATTCCCACCAGCAGTGGAGCAGGGTTCCCCTTTCTCCACAACCTCTCCAGCATGTGTTATCGCTTGAGTTTTTCATCTTGGCCATTCTGATGGGTGTAAGGTGATATCTCAGGGTCGTTTTGATTTGCATTTCCCTGATGGCTAATGAGGATGAGCATTTCTTTAAGTGTTTTTCTGCCATTCGATATTCCTCTGTCGAGAATTCTCTGTTTAGCTCTGTTCCCCATTTTTTAATTGGATTACTTGGTTTGCTGCTTTTCAGCTTCTTTAGTTCTTTATATATAGTGGATATTAGTCCTCTGTCAGATAAAGGGTTAGTGAAGATTCTTTCCCAATCTATAGGCAGTCGTTTTGTTTTGATGACGGTATCCTTTGCTTTACAGAAACTTTTCAGTTTCATGAGGTTGCATATAGACTTTTGAAGTAAGTCCTAATGATTGCTTGGATTTCCTCAGTGTCTGTAGTTATGTCCCCCTTTTCATTTCTGATTTTGTTGATTTGCATGGTGTCTCTCTGCCTTTTAGTTAGCGTGGCTAAGGGTTTGTCTATCTTGTTGATCTTCTCAAGGAACCAGCTCTTGGTTTCATTGATTTTTTGAATTGTTTTATTTGTTTCTAATTGATTGATTTCAGCCCTGAGTTTGATTATTTCTAGCTGTCTACTCCTTTTTGGTGTGTCTGCTTCTTCTTTTTCTAGGGTTTTTAAGTTGCTTGAATGCGCTGTCTCAAATTTCTTCTTGAAGGCACTTAGTGCTATGAACTCTCCTCTTAGCACTGCTTTCATTGTGTCCCACAGATTTAGGTATGTTTTGTCTTCATTTTCATTGAGTTCTAGGAAGACTTTAATTTCTTTATTTCTTCCCTGACCCAGCTGTCATTTAGTAGCAAATTGTTTAGTTTCCATGTGTGTGTAGGCTTTTTGCTATTTCTGTTGTTGTTGAGGTCCAGCTTCATTCCATGGTGATCAGACAGGATACAAGGGATTATTTCAATCTTCTTGTATCTGTTGGGTCTTGCTTTGTGACCAACTATATGGTCTATTATGGAGAAGGTTCCTTGAGGTGCTGAGAAGGTAAATTCTTTTTTGTTTGGGTATAAGGTTCTGTAAATGTCTGTTAGGTCCATTTGGTTCATGACCTCTGTTAGAGATATTGTTTCTTTGTTTAATTTCTGTTTAGTTGACCAGTCCTTTGTTGAGAGTGGGGTGTTGAAGTCTCCCAATATTAGTGTGTGGGGATCTATGTGTGGTTTAAGTTTTATCAATGTTTCTTTCACAAATGTGGGTGCCCTTGTATTTGTGGCATAGATGTTCAGGATTGTGATGTCTTTTTGGTGGAGTTTTCCCTTGATGTGTATGAAGTGTCCTTCCCCATCTCTTGATTAATTTTGGTTCAAAGTCTATTTTATCAGATATTAGAATGGCTACTCCTGCTTGCTTCTTGGGTCCATTTGCTTGGAAAGCCGTCTTCTATCCCTTTACCCTCAGGTAATGTCTATCTTTGTGACTTAGGTGTGCTTCTTTTTTTTTTTTTAATTTTTTATTTAACTTTTTTTGGTGTGATATTCTTTATCAGCAATACACAGAGATAATACACAGAGAAAATCCATAAACACTTATGAGGAAACTTCAAGAATTAGTAATCAATTTAACAAAACCATAAAATAGAAATTATAAAAAATATTGGAAATGAAAATTTGGAATATATACTATGCACATTTATATCTTGAAATACTTATAGATAAACCTAACATTAAGCATGAACTATGTAACCAGGCTATTTAACTTTTATTAATTACACTTTATTCCTTTTGTATACCCCCATAAGCCCCTCCCTCCTCCACTCCTGGTCCCACCCTCCCCCTCTTTCTGCATGCATGCCTCTCCCCAAGTCCACTGATAGGGGAGGTCCTCCTCTCCTTCTTTCTGATATTTTTTTTTTTGTTCTTCTCAATGCTGTTTATTCAGGAACCTTGAACAATCTTCTGACCCTGGGGAAAGCCAGCCCACAGCTTAAAATAGCCTCTGGGTAGCCAACCCCAGCGTGCCTCGTGGGCAATGCAGATAGGTCCACATACATGGAAGCAAGCCAGATCCTCAGCCTTAGCCAAATATGGAGTTGTTTGTGACAGAGAGCACTCACCATCGGGAAGGTGGAAGGCGGAAACCAGCTCCATCTTTAAGGCGCGGCATTACGCAGCTCTCTACAGTTCCCCTTTTTTGTTTTAGATGCATCAGGCAAGAGTAGAGGTCTGATCTCTGATATTAGAAATAAATTGGGACTTTGTACCAATGTTCTGATACCTTTTTCTCAGAGGCGGGACCTGGGGCATCAACCCGCATGCAATCAGACATGGTCTTCTCTGGGTCGAAAGCAGCTGACCCTGAGTGCAGTGCTTAGCCTTGCATCCTGAGCATAACATTTTAGCTTTTTATGGTAGCCAACCATGCTTGGGGAGACTGTCTTGCTTCAATGGCTGTAAAGGCCTGAATGATCATGGCTGCATTACGCTGTTGTGGGACTCTAATCTTGCATATATACCATAGGCAAACCAAGAAGACCAACACCAGAAGGCCTGCTAACGCTCCTAAGCCCGCCCATTCCTTCAGATGATTCATGGCTGCAGGATTATTCTTTTTTTAATTCATTTTTTATTTTTTTAATATTAGTTACAGTGTGTTAACTTTGTATCCCTACTGTATTCCACTCCCTCTTTCCCTCCCAATTCTACCCTCCCTTCCTCTTTCCAAGTCCACTGATAGGGGAGAACCTCCTCCCCTTCCATCTGATACTGGTTTATCAGGACGGCCATTTAATCCTACCGATCCATGAGCATGGGAGATCTTTCCATCTTCTGATATCTTCTTCAATTTCTTTCTTCAGAGACTTGAAGTTTTTCTCAAACAGGTCTTTCACTTGCTTTGTTAAAGTCATACCAATGTACTTTATGTTATTAGTGGCTATTGTGAATGGTGTTGTTTCCCTAATTTCTTTTTCCGCCCTTTTGTCTTTGGTATACTGGATGGTTTCTGAAAATTTTGAGTAATTTTGTATCCAGCCACTTTGCTGAAGGTGTTTATCATCTGAAGGAGTTCTCTGGTTGAATTTTTGGGGTTGCTTATGTATACTATCATATCATCTGTGAATAGTGATACTTTAACTACTTCCTTTCCTATTTGTATCCCCTTGATCTCCTTTAGTTGTCTTATTGCTCTAGCTCGGACTTCAAGTACTATGTAGACAAGATATAGAGAGTGGGGACAGCCTTGCATTGTCCCTGATTTCAATGGGATTGATTTAAGTCTCTCTCTGTTTAGTTTGATGTTGGCTATAGGCTTGCTGTATATCGCCTTTACTATGTTTAGGTATGTGCTTTGTATCCCTGATCTCTCCAAGACATTAAACATGAATGGGTGTTGGATTTTGTCAAATGCTTTTTTTTTTGGCATCTAAGGAGATGATTATGTGGTTTTTCTCCTTCAGTTTGTTTATATGGTGGATTACATTGATCAATTTTCATATATTGAACCACTGCATGCCTGGGATGAATCCTACTTGGTCATGGTGGATGATGACTTTTTCTTAGATTCGGTTTGCAAGTATTTTATTGAGTATTTTTGCATCAATGTTCATAAGAGAGATAAGTCTGAAGTTCTCTTTTCTTTTTGGGGCTTGGTTTGGTTTAGGTATCAAGGTGACTCTGAATAGAATATTCTTTCTGCTTCTATTTTGTGGAATAGTATGAAGAGAATTGGAGTTAGCTCTTCTTTGAAGGTCTGGTAGAATTCTGTGCTGAAACTATCTGGCCCTGGGCTATTTTTGGAAGGGAGAATTTTGATGACTGCTATTTCCTTGTAAAATATAGGACTGTTTAATCTATTTACCTGATCTTAATTTAATATTGGTAAACGGGAACTATCAAGAAAATTTTCCATTTCATTTTCAAATTTTGTGGCATATAGGCTTTTGTAGTAAGACCTAATGATTGTTAGGATTTCCTCAGTGTCTGTTGTTATGTCCTCCTTTTCTTTCTGTTTTTGCTGATTTGGATATTTTCTCTCTGCCTTTAGTTAGTTTGGCTAAGGGTTTGTCTATCTTGTTGATTTTCTCAAAGAACCAGCTCTTGGTTTTGCTGATTCTTTGAATTGTTTTCTTTGTTTCTAATTCATTGATTTGAGCTCTGAGTTTGATTGTTTCCAATCATCTACTCCTCTTGGGTGTGTATTCTTCTTTTCTTTCCTAGGGCTTTTATGTGTGCCATTATGTTGCTTGTATGAGATGTCTCAAACTTCTTTCTGGAGGCACTTAGTGATACACATGTTCCCTTAGCACTGCTTTCATTGTGTCCCACATGAAGTTTGAATAAGCTGTGCCTTCATTTTCATTGAATTTTAGGAAGTCTCATTCTTTTTTTCATTTCTTCCATGACCTAGCTGTCATTGAGTAGAGCGTTGTTTAGTTTCAATGCTTATGTAGGCTTTTTGTTTTTCTGTTGTTGTTGAGGTCTTTTTTAGGCCATGGCAGTCTGACAGGATACTAGGGATTATATTTATCTCCTTGTATCTGTTGACACTTGCTTTGTGCCTGAATACATGGTCAATTTTTGAGAAGGTTCAGTGAGTTGCTGAGAAGAAGGTATATTCTTTTGCATTTGAGTGAAAACTTGAAAACTTCTGTAGACATTAGGTCCATTTGATTTAGTATGTCTGCAGGTGCCAATATTTCCCTATTTAGATTTTGTCTAGATGATATGTCCTTTGGTGAGAGTGGAGTATTGAAGTCAGGTGTTGGGAATGATATGTGATTTAAGCTTTAGTAATGTTTTGGATAAAAATGCAGGTGCTCTTGTATTTGGGGCATAGATGTTCAGAATTGTGATGTCCTCCTCATGGATTTTTCTTTCAATGAGAATGAAGTGACCCTCCTCATCTTTTTTGATAAATATTGTTTGAAAGTCTATTTTATTAGATATTAATATAGCTACTATAGTTTGTTCTTTGGGTCCTTTTGCTTGAAAAGAACTTTTCCAGCCCTTTGCTCTGAGGTAGTGTTTGTTTTTGTTGCAGAGTTGTGTTTCTTGGATGCAGCAGAATGCTGGATCCTGTTTCTGCAACCATTCTGTTAATCTTTGTCTTTTTATTGGAGATTTGAGTCCATTGATGTTGATATATAATAGTGACCGATGAAAGTTACTACTTTTATTGTGGGGCTGGTGGTGTTACTGTGTTTCTATGCTTCTTTTCTTTTAATTTTTGATTGTGAAGTTATCTACATTCTGTGTTTTCTTGGTGTAGTTGATTTCTTTAGATTGGAGTTTTTCTTCTAGTATCTTCTGTAGGGCTGGGTTGTTGTGTAAATATTATTTAAGTTTAGTATTGTCATGGAATGTTTTTTCCCCCCATCTATGTTGATTGAAAGTTTTGCTGGGTGTAGTAGTCTGGGTTGGCATCTGTGGTCTCTTAGATTCTGCATGACATCTGTCCAGGCCCTTCTGGCTTTCATAGTTTCTGTTGAGAGGTCTGCTGTGATTCTAATTGGTGAACATTTATAATTTACTTAGCCTTTTTCACTTGATGCTTTTAATATTTTTTCATTGTTCTGTAGATTTAGTGTTTTGACTATTATGTGACATGAGGGATTTCTTTTCTGTTCTAGTCTCTTTTGTGTTCTGTAGGCCTTTAATATGTTTATGGACATCTCTTTCTTTAAGTTGGAAAAGTTTTCTTTTACTATTCTCTTGAAAATATTTTCTGGACCTTGGAACCTGAAATCTTTTTCATCTATTCCTGTTATTCTTAGATTTTGTCTTTTCATGGTGTCCTTGATATCTTGGATGTTTTGTGTTTGGGACTTTTCCGATTTTACTTTTTCTTTGAGAGATGTATCAATTTCAGAAGGTATATCTTCATCACCAGAGATTCTCTCTTCCATCTTTTGTATTCTATTGGTGATGCTTACCTTTGTGGTTCTTGATCTATTTTCCAGTGATTTCTCCGTTTGTGTTTTTTTTTCCATTTTTTCATTAGTTACAGTTTATTCCCTTTGTATCCAGCTGTACCCCCTCCTCCCTCCCATCCTAATCCTATACTCCCTCCCTCTTCTTCTCCTATGTCCCTCCCCCAGTCCAATGATAGGGGAGGTATTCCTCCTCTTCCATCTGACCATAGTCTATCAAGTCTCAGCAGGACTGGCTTCTTTGTCTTCCTCTGTGGCCTGGTAAGGCTGCTCCCCCTTCAGCGGGAGGTGATCAAAGAGCCAGCTACTGAGTTCATGACAGAGACAGTTCCTGTTCCCTTTACTAGGGCACCCATTTGGAAACTGAGCTGCCATTGGCTACATCTGTGCAAGGGCTCTAGGTTATCTCCATGCATAGTCCTTTGATGGGGTATCAGTCTCAGAAAAGACCCCTGTGCCCAGATTTTTTGGTTCTGTTGTTCCCCTTGTGGTGCTCCTGTTCTCTCCAGGTCTTTCTATCTTCCCCTTGTTTCAAAAGATTCTCTGCACTCTGCCCAAAGTTTGGCTATGCATCTCAGCATATGCTTTGATAACCTGCTGGGTGGAGTCTTTCAGAGGCCCTCTGTGATAGGCTCCTGTCCTGTTCCCTGTTTTCTCCCTCTTCCGATATCTGTCTCATTTACCTTTATGAATGAAGATTGAGCATCTTACTCCAGGTCCTCCTTCTTGATTAGCTTCCTTATGTGTAGAGATTTAAGTATGATTATCGTATATTATATGTCTACTATCCACTTATATGTGAGTATATACCATGTGTGTCTTTCTGCTTCTGAGATGATCTTTTCTAGATCCCACCATTTGTCTTCAAATTTCATGAATAGTGCTACCTCCAGACCCAGCTATACCACTTCTAGGAATATATCCAAAAGATGCTCAAATATACAACAAGGACTTTTGTTCAACCATATTCATAGCAGCTTTATTTGTAATAGCCAGAAGCTGGAAACAACCCAGATATCCCTCAACTGAAGGATGGATACAGAAATTGTGGTACATTTACAAAACATAATACTACTCAGCAATTAAAAACAAAGAAATCATCTTTTTTGTTTTCTTTATTGATTCTAATTCTCTTTTCATATCTTCCACCATTTCCTTCATCTGTTTGAATGTGGATTCCTGTCTTTCCAAAATGGCCTCTTTTTGTTTGTTTATTTCCTCTCTATATGCCACTTCTTGTGCCTCTATTTGTTTGGCTGTACTTGCCTGTATTTCTTTGGGAGCTTTTTAGTTTCCTCCTAATGTGCCTCTAACAACTGGATAAGCATAGATTTGAGATCATTTTCCTGTGCTTCCAATGAATTGTCATAAGCATTAATTTTCGGGATTGCTAGTGATTCCATAATATCCTGACTTTTGTTGGATGTGTTTTTAGGCAGACCTCCAGCCGTCTGCTTCTCCCTAACTTTCGCTGTTTGTTCCTGGAGTCTGTACTTCAGACTGGGTCCATCTGAACTTGGTGTCTGGAGTATTCTTCAGGAAGATAAGTGAGGTCCCCTGGTTCAAGAGTTGGTGTTTCAGCTGTAGCTAAGGGAGGAAGGTCACAGACACATATGGGTAAACACAGGCCTGTGTGTGGAAGTGTGCCTTGAAAAGATGGTGCTAGAGTATGTAGATGCCTGGAATTGTGAAGCTTAAGGGCAGTAGGGGTACTGGTGCTGTTCGTGGGTACAATGCACAGGCACAGGTGCCCTGAATAGTTCAGTGACCTATAGGCCTGACCTACTGGTCTTCTGGTATTCAGATCTATTTGGGCTCCAGGAATTTTTTGCCTGGACTCCACTGGTAAACCCAAAGAACAGGGACTTCAATGTTGAGAATGCTGTCCCAAGTATCCCTATGTTGTCCACAGTGTGGGTATGGGTGGGAGGGATCTGATGTCTGGCTGCTAGTGTAGAGGGAGCCTGGATCTTAGGCTCTGTACATACTCACTTGAAGAAGCACTCACTTGCTAGCAGGCCTAACTGGAAACCACAGGGGTTCCCCCTGTTCTCTACTCTCAGAGTTGGACCCACAGGAGACCTGTCAGCTCAGTGGTGTCCACTGTTTGGCCCTGGAGCAGTGAGACCCAAGACTTGGGTTAGGCATCTCTGTAGTCTCAGTCACTGATCATAGAGGCTCCCACTTGGACTAGATGCTGTCCTGCCTCAGCCCCAAACCTGGGAGGGCTGGCCCTGCTGTCTTAATCACTGAGCTAAGAGGCTTGTGCTTGGAGCAACCACAGCAGACTCCTCAGAGCAGAGGGGCCAGTGGTTAGGGCAAAGAGGAGTGCAGGGGGTTGAATATTCTCTACTCTCAGTCTTTGGAGATGTCTATCGGTGACCTGGATCCAAACTGTTCCAGCTCACAGGTTGTCTCCTCTACCTAAGAAGCCTCAATGTCAATGTTCTGGCTTCAGTTGCCCCTTCACACACCAGTTTCAGAGATTCAGATTCTGTGCCCCTCAGACACAGTGTGTGCTGTTCGCTGCCATCTTGGACTCTCCCTAAAGTGGAATTTATAGAGCAGTTCATAAGAGGGAAAATGAGGATGATGTTGCGGAAAACAAAACTTTTTCCAGAAAACCCCAGCAGAAATCAATTTGAATCTTCATGAACAGAACTGCCGCACGTCCACTGTGGCCATAAGGAAAGCTAAGAGAGTTATTATATTCTTTTCTATGCACACTTCTGTATTACAAATTGTCTTACATCAATAGGGCAAAAACTTGTTCATAAATCAATAAGATTTTTTTTTCTTTTCTAACTTTTCTTATGCATGCAGAAAAAGTAAGAACTTTGACAGGACAGAAATGTCCTTTTGACTGAAGATGTATATTTTTTCATATTTTAACATTCTGAAACCAATGGAGTTTATAATTGCTCTGGGCCAGGTGGACATCGTTACAGAGTGCCATTGTCTCTGCATGCATATGCAGATATGTTTAGAGTATACCATGTAATGCATCTAAATGAATTGCACACTGTTGGTCTTGCATGCCAAGCGTTGCCAGTTAATGTCGAAAAGTGGAAAACTTCTCAAGATCAGTATAAGAATATGACTAGTAAATCCTCCAACTATGCAACACACTTATATAGGAAGAAAACACTAGTTCTTCAGGGAGTTATTGCTGGTTTTGAGAGTAAATTATATGGTATCTAGTAATGTACAATTCCATACAACTATAATTTAATCCTATATAAAAACTTGGGCCTCTTAGCCAATCAGTGGTGATGCACATTTGCATTTCCAGCAGTCAGGAGGCAGAGGCAGAAGGAACTAGATTTTTCAGGATAGTCTAGGGTACATAGGGAGAGAGTCTGTCTGAAAGCTAACAAAAGTTCAGCTTCTGAAGCTGTTCCTAACTTGAAAGAAGTTTTCAAAATGCTTTTATGAAACTCTGTAACACCGCTTGTGGCATACAAAGAAATATGTATGACTTTGCTGAGTTGAAAATTGATGTAGAGGAGTTTGTTCTGGATAGAAAGAAGTTTAAAGAATACTAAAGCAACTCTTTGTACATAGAGTCATTTTAAAATGGTTTTTGAACAAAAGAGACCAAAGAATTCTTTCAATGGGTCAACAACAGAGTTCTAAATTTTGAAAGTAAAAGATCATATCTTCACTTCCCTCAAACACCTTGCCATGCTCTTATTAAGAAATTAATAGAATGCCTCATTTTAAAAATCACGGTATCTTATTGAATTTTATAAAATTGTCAAGAAAGGAGATGGGATGAAATTTCCTATTAGCACTTCAGGTTTGGTTATTTTTTAAAGTTGCAAAGACTACATACTTGACAGAAACAACTCAGTGTGTGTAGGCAATGGGCAGGAGGTAGGGAGTTTTGATTCAAAACTTCCAAAGGCTTACTCCATTGTGGCAGGTAACACATAGAACAGCTCAGTTCACTTTATAGTGGTCCCGGAAGCACAAAGCATGACAGGGAGATTTCCAGTATAGTATGCCTGCCCCCAGCAACCCCCCTCTTCCAGCTAGACCCATTCTCCCAAAGTTTATACAGACTGCCCCAATGGTACCTTTGGTTAGAAAAAAAGCATTCAGACACAGGAACATGTGGAGGACATCTCCTGCTCAAATATAGACTGTGCTTCAGAAATCAAGCGGTTTATCTGAAAAATTTTGAGAACGACATAAGAATGAACGCTTCATGATTTGGTCTTTCTTGGTGCTCACCCTAGCCTTGGGCGGCTCCATGTTGATGTCCATTCTGAAAAAAGGCTGCCCACCTGGTGCTTCAGCTAACTCAGCAACTGCTACTTCTGCTCAAGATAAACGTTTGTAAAGATTTCCCTGATGTTTTTGTGGATTTTAATATGCTACAGGCTAGTCTATGCTTGCTTCAGAAATGTAACTGATTTATAACAAGTAGGCAACATTGAGATCTTGCTAAGTCATCTTACTGTTTCTAGTAATTTATGAGTAATTTTGGAATAGCTATATATGAAGAAATTTAATCTTTAATAATGAATATTTGTTTCTGCTATCCCAATTTTTATTAGGACATGGAAATTTTATTTTAACTTTCTACATGTATGTGTAAACACCTATACATAGACATATGCTCTACATGTTTACCTAGTGCCAAAAGAGGAAATGGAGGCCAGATCCAAAGGAATTGGACTTACAGCTTATTTTGGGTTAACATGTATATGCTGGAAATCAAACCCAACTCCGAGGGAAGAACAGCAACTGTTTCTAACCACTGAGCCATCTTTTCATACCAATCCTTAATGTAGTTGCTTGTCTCATTGCTAGACTGTTCAAGACTAAACATAGTTAGGACTGAAAGCAGTGTGCGTGAGCTTTGTCAGTAAATGCAGAGAGAGCATTATCGTTCCTTTACCATCTGTAAGGTTTAGTCATAAATTATTTTTAATTATCTTGTATCTTTAACAGTTATAAACACATTCAAATTATTTATACATATATCTTTATTGCACCAAAATTGGTAAGTTTGTGACAAAAAGCTGTCCAGATGGCCACATTATCTTAATAACCACATTATCTGTAGTAATTTCAGTCCTTTCATTCCCAATGTTGGCCCTTTGTTCTCCCATTTTTTCTGTTCATTTCTTTAATTTCTTCAATAAATATATTTGCCTTAGTTAAACTTTTAGTTACTTGATTTAATTTAAATGTATTACATTTGATTTTTATGTATTACTTCCAACTGCTTTTTTGAATATCTTTTGATAAATTCCTTAAATGGGTGTAATTCATGTCAGCCTTTTCCTTTTTTCCTAATACATGCTTGAAATCATAGTTTCACCTACATGCTACAAGGCAAACAAGAAAGCACTGTTGGGAAGAATTGCTTTACTTTTTTTTTTTTTTTTTTTTTTTTTTTTTTAGTTTTTTTTTTTTTTAATTTATTTATCAGTTATATTTTATTAACTCTGTATCCCAGCCGTGTCCCGATCCCTCATTCCCTCCCAGTCCCTCCCTCCCTCATCTCCACCGTGCCCCTTTCCAAGTCCACTGATGGGGGGGACCTCCTCCCCATTCATCTGATCCTGTTTTATCAGGTATCTTCAGGACTGGCTGCAAAGCCCTCCTCTGTGGCCTAACAGGACTGCTCCTCCCTTCGGGGGTGGGGAGACCAAAGAGCCAGTCATCGAGTTCCTGTTAGAAATAGTCCCTGTTCCCCTCACTTTGGGAAACCAATTGGTTACTGAGCTACCACAGGCTACATCTGAGTGGAGGTTCTAGGTTATATCCATACATGGTCCTTGGTTGAATGTCAGTCTCAGAAAAGACCCTGTGCCCAGATATATTTGGTCCTTGTGGAGCTCCTATCCTTTCCCCATCAGACTAACTCCCCTTCTTTCTTATGATTCCCTGTACTCTGCCAAAGGTTTGGTCATGAGTCTTTGCTTTGAAAACACTGCTAGTTAGAGTCTTTCAGATGCGCTCAGTAGACTCCTGTCATACGTTCAATGCACATCCCATCTGTCTTTCTAAATGAGGATTGATCATCTTACCCCATGTCCGCTCAATTGATTATCTTTTTTAGGTGTATAGATTTCATTATGTTTATATATCTTATAGGTCTATATAAGTGAGTATATCCCATGTTTGTCTTTCTCCTTCTGGGATATTTCACTCAGAATGATCTTTTCTAGATCCCACCATTTGCCTGCAAATTTCATGATTTCCTCCTTTTTGATTGCTGAGTAGTATTCCATTGTATAAAAATACCACAATTTCTGTACCCATTCCACCGTTGATGGACATCTGGGTTGTTTCCAGGTTCTGGCTATTACAAATAGAGCTGCTATAAACATGGTTGAGCAAGTGTCCTTTTTGTGTACTTGAACAAACTTTGGGTATATACCTAGCAGTGGTATAGCTGGGTCTGGAGGAAGCACTATTCCTATTTGTCTTAGAAAGCGCCAGATAGCTTTCCAGAGTGGTTGTACCAGTTTACATTCCCACCAGCAGTGGAACAGGGTTCCCCTTTCTCCACAACCTCTCCAGCATGTGTTATCGCTTGAGTTTTTCATCTTGGCCATTCTGATGGGTGTAAGGTGATATCTCAGGGTCGTTTTGATTTGCATTTCCCTGATGGCTAATGAGGATGAGCATTTCTTTAAGTGTTTTTCTGCCATTCGATATTCCTCTGTCGAGAATTCTCTGTTTAGCTCTGTTCCCCATTTTTTAATTGGATTACTTGGATTGCTGCTTTTCAGCTTCTTTAGTTCTTTGTATATATTGGATATTAGTCCTCTGTCAGATAAAGGGTTAGTGAAGATTCTTTCCCAATCTGTAGGCAGTCGTTTTGTTTTGATGATGGTATCCTTTGCTTTACAGAAACTTTTCAGTTTCATGAGGTCCCATTTATTGATTGTTGCTCTTAGAGCCTGTGCTGTTGGTGTTCTGTTCAGGAAGTTGTCTCCTGTGCCAATGAGTTCTAGGCTGTTCCCCACTTTTTTTTCCAATTGATTTAGGGTATCTGGTTTTATGTTGAGGTCCTTGATCCACTTTGACTTTAGTTTTGTGCAGGGTGATAAATATGGATCTATTTTCATTTTTCTGCATGTAGACATCCAGTTGGTCCAGCACCATTTGTTGAAGATGCTGTCTTTTTTCCATTGAATGGAATTGGCTTCTTTGTCGAATATCGAGTATTCATAGGTGTGTGGATTTATTTCTGGGTCTTCTATGCGGTTCCATTGATCCTCCTTTCTGTTTCTATGCCAGTACCATGCAGTTTTTATTACTGTTGCCCTGTAGTACAGCTTGAGATCAGGAATGGAGATACCTCCAGATGATCTGTTGTTGTACAGGATCGTTTTGGAGATTCTGGGTTTTTTGTTTCTCCATATGAAGCTGAGAATCTTTTTTTCAAGGTCTGTAAAGAATTGAGTTGGTATTTTGATGGGAATTGCATTGAATCTGTAGATTGCTTTTGGCAGTATGGCCATTTTCACAATGTTAATCCTACCAATCCATGAGCACGGGAGATCTTTCCATCTTCTGATATCTTCTTCGATTTCTTTCTTCAGAGACTTGAAGTTTTTCTCAAACAGGTCTTTCACTTGCTTGGTTAGGGTCACACCAAGGTACTTTATGTTATTAGTGGCTATTGTGAAGGGTGTTGTTTCCCTAATTTCTTTCTCAGCCTTTTTGTCTTTGGTATATAGGAGGGCTTCTGATTTTTTTGAGTTGATTTTGTATCCTGCCACTTTGCTGAAGGTGTTTATCAGCTGAAGGAGTTCTCTGGTTGAATTTTTGGGGTCGCTCATGTATACTATCATATCATCTGCAAATAGTGACACTTTGACCTCTTCCTTTCCGATTTGTATCCCCTTGATCTCCTTTAGTTGTCTTATTGCTCTGGCTAGGACTTCAAGTACTATGTTGAAGAGATATGGGGACAATGGACAGCCTTGTCTTGTCCCTGATTTCAGTGGGATTGATTTAAGTTTCTCTCCATTGAGTTTGATGTTAGCTATAGGCTTGCTATATATTGCCTTTACTATGTTTAGGTATGTGCCTTGTATCCCTGATCTCTCCAAGACTTTAAACATGAATGGGTGTTGTACTTTGTCAAATGCTTTTTCAGCGTCTAAGGAGATGATCATGTGGTTTTTCTCCTTCAGTTTGTTTATGTAGTGGATTACATTGATGGATTTCCGTATGTTGAACCACCCTTGCATGCCTGGGATGAAGCCTACTTGGTCATGGTGGATGATATCTTTGATGTGTTCTTGGATTCGGTTTGCAAGTATTTTATTGAGTATTTTTGCGTCAATGTTCATAAGAGAGATAGGCCTAAAGTTCTCTTTTTTTGTTGGGTCTTTGTGTGGTTTAGGTATTAAGGTGACTGTGGCTTCATAGAATGAGTTTGGTAGTGTTCCTTCTGTTTCTATTTTGTGGAATAGCTTGAGGAGAATTGGAGTTAGCACTTCTTTGAAGGTCTTGTAGAATTCTGCGCTGAAGCCATCTGGTCCAGGGCTTTTTTTGGAGGGGAGACTGTTAATGACTGCTTCGATTTCCTTGGGAGATATAGGGCTATTCAGTCTTTCTACCTGATCTTGACTT
This sequence comes from Meriones unguiculatus, assembly GCF_030254825.1. Taxonomy (NCBI): domain Eukaryota; kingdom Metazoa; phylum Chordata; class Mammalia; order Rodentia; family Muridae; genus Meriones; species Meriones unguiculatus. Next base: position 84,171,988 of record NC_083357.1, on the reverse strand, counting down.
AGTTTTGGTAGATGGAATCTTTCAAGAAAATTATCCATTTCATTTAGATTCTCAAATTTTGTGGCATATAGGCTTTTGTAGTATGAACTAATAATTGTTTGGATTTCCTCAATGTCTGTGGTTATGTCCCCATTTTCATTTCTGATTTTGCTGATCTGGATAGTTTCTCTCTGCTTTTTAGTTAGTTTGGCTAAGGGTTTGTCTATCTTGTTGATTTTCTCAAAGAACCAGCTTTTTGTTTCATTGATTCTTTGGATAGTTTTATTTGTTTCTAGTTGATTGATTTCAGCCCTTAGTTTGATTATTTCCAGCCGTCTGCTCCTTTTGGGTGTATCTGCTTCTTTTTGTTCTAGGGTTTTCAGTTGGGCCATTAAGTTGTTTGTATGTGATGTTACGAATTTCTTCTTGCAGGCACTTAGTGCTATAAATTTTCCTCTGAGCACTGCTTTCAGTGTGTCCCATAAATTTGGGTATGTTGTGCCTTCCTTTTCATTGAATTCTAGGAAGTCTTTAATTTCTTTCTTTATTTCTTCCTTAACCCAGCTGTCATTGAGTAGTAAGTTGTTTAGTTTCCATGTGCGTGTCGGCTTTTTGTTGTTTCTGTTGTTGTTGAGGTCGAGCTTTAGTCCATGGTGGTCAGATAGTATACAAGGGATTATTTCAATCCTTTTGTATCTGTTGAGGCTTGCTTTGTGGCCCACTATATGGTCTATTTTGGAAAAGGTTCCATGCGGTGCTGAAAAGAAGGTGTACTCTTTTGAGTTTGGGTGAAATGATCTGTAGACGTCTATTAGGTCCATTTGATTTAGGGATTCTGTGAGTGCTTTTATTTCCCTATTTGGTGTCTGTCTAGTTGATCTGTCCCTTGGTGAGAGTGGAGTGTTGAAGTCTCCCACTATTAAGGTATTAGGATCAATGTATGATTTAAGCTTTAATAATGTTTCATTTACGAATGTCGGTGCTCTTGTATTTGGGGCATAGATATTCAAGATTGTGATGTCCTCTTGGTGGATTTTTCCTTTGATGAGAATATAGTGGCCCTCCTTGTCTTTTTTCATTAACTTGGGTTGAAAGTCTATTTTATTAGATATTAGGATGGCTACTCCAGCTTGTTTTCTGGAACCGTTTGCTTGAAAAACAGTTTTCCAGCCCTTTACTCTGAGGTAGTGTTTGTCTTTGTTGCATAGGTGTGTTTCTTGGATGCAACAGAATGTTGGATCCTGTTTCCTTAACCATTCTGTTAGCCTGTGTCTTTTTATTGGTGAGTTGAGTCCATTGATATTGATAGATAATAGTGACCAATGCATGTTAGTTCCTTTTGTAATGGAGTCGATGATCTAACCCTGATTCATTGCTTGTTTTCTTTTCATTTTTGTTGGGATATTATCTGTATGCCCTGTTTTCTTGGGTGAATTTGTTTTCATTGGATTGGAGTTTTCCTTCTAGTATCTTCTGTAGGGATGGTTTGCTGTGTAGATATTGTATAAATTTAGTTTTGTCATGGAATATTTTGTTTTCTCCATCTATGTTGATTGAAAGCTTTGCAGGGTATAGTAGTCTGGGTTGACATTTGTGATCTCTTAGAGTCTCCATGATACTTGCCCAGGCCCTTCTGGCTTTCATAGTTTCTGATGAGAAGTCCGGCGTGATTCTGATAGGTCTACCTTCATATGTTACTTGGCCTTTTTCCCTTGCTGCTTTTAATATCTTTTCTTTGTTCTGTAGATTTAGTGTTTTGACTATGATGTGACGTGATGTGTTTCTTTTCTGGTCTAGTCTATTTGGAGTTCTGTAGGCCTCTTGTATATTTATGGACATCTCTTTCTTTAAGTTGGGAAAATTTTCTTCTATGATTTTCTTGAAAATATTTTCTGGACCTTGGAGTCTGGAGTCTTCTTTTTCGTGAATTCCTATTATTCTTAGATTTTGTCTTTTCATAGCATCCTTGATTTCTTGGATATTTTGTGATTGGAACTTTTTTGATTTTACTTTTTCTTTGAGAGAAGTATCCATTTCTGCAAGTGTGTCTTCAGCTCCAGAGATTCTCTCTTCCATCTCTTGTATTCTGTTGGTGATGCTTACTTTTGTGGTTCCTGATCTTTTCTCCAAGTTTTCCAGCTCAAGGGTTTTCTCATTTTGTGTTTTCTTTATTGATTCTAATTCTGTTTTTATGCCTTGCACCATTTCTTTCATGTGTTTGAATTTGGATTCCTGTCTCTCTACGATGGCCTCTATTTCTTTTTTCATTTCCTTCTTATATGCCACTAATTTTTCCTCTACTTGTGTATCTATTTGTTTGGCTATGTTTGCCTGTGTTTCTTTAAGGATATTGTCTATTTCTTCTTTCTTTGCCTCCAATTGACTGGCCATCTCTTTGAAAGACTTGTTCATTTCCTCCTTATGAGCCTCAAATAATTGGGCAAGCATGGCTTTAAAATCATTTTCCTGTGCTTCTGCTGAATTGGTGTATCCATCGATTTTGGGGTTTGCTGGTGAAGTCATGATGTCCTGATTTATGTTGGAAGTGTTCTTTCGCCTACCTCTGGCCATTGGCTTATCTGAAACCTTCCCTGTTTGTTTTTGGATTCTGCAGATCAGACTGGTGCTGTCTCTCTCTGGTGTCTGGAGAGTTCTTCAGGAAGCTGAGCACTCTCAGCGTGTGCTGAGGACTAGCTGTACAGGCAGGTCTCTTGGCCGAGATCGTGGTATCCGGGGCTCTCTGCTCTCTGGTTTGGCCCTGCTTCTTTGATGTGTTCCGCCAGTTCTGTGCTGCTGTCACTGCCAGGTTCTGAGGTCTTGCTGCAGCTGGAGATTTCAGGGTGGTCACTTCAGCAGGGATGGGGTAATCAGGCTCTCTGTTCTCTGGTTTGGCCCTGGTTAGTCTTAAACTGGAGGGCTGTGGTGCCCCGCCAGTTCAGTACTGCTCCGCTGCCAAGTCCTGCTGTAACTGGAGACTGGCTTGCTAGTCCCAATGCTTTCTGGGAAGTCCTGGGATCTCTTCGTTGTGCTCTCCAAGCTTGGGAGGCCCAGTGCCTGGTGTGTCCAGGTTGTATGACGTTTCTGCCTGGTTTCGGTGAGTATATAGCGTATTCTCTGTCACTGTGGGATTGGGCGGGCCGCACCGTCAGTGATGGCGATCCTGCGGAGCTAGTATGGTGTCTAGCAGATTCGCGCCCTGGGAGGATGGTGCAGCCGCTGCGCGTATCTGGGACTCCGGGGTATGTACTGCTGGCTTTTGTCTGCCGCTAAAGTGGTTGGGGCTCCGTCTCAGCGGTTGTATACCCCAGGCAGTTAGGTCTGCGCTGAGAAAGATGAGTCCGCTGTGCTGCTGTGCCGAGGAGGAAGGAGGTCTGGGGGAAGGGAGTGCAGCAAGAACAAAGGATCTTTTCTCTCCCTCCCCAAGCAAGTCTCCGGGTGACCGGAGGCCAAAGTTTTCACCTCCTGCGATGTTCTCTGGTGTTCAGAAAGCCTCGCTGTGGTTTTCCTGGGTTGGGGGTCCTTCCATTCTCCAACTCAGAAGATCAGGTATCCCACTGCTCAGAAACTGTGTGTGCTAGTCGCCATCTTGGCTCCGCCCCCCGCTTTACTTTTTTTTAAAAAAAAAATAAATTTGAAATGTAAAAAAAAAATTTGAAATGTATTTATTTATCTCCTTTATTTTATTTTACAATGTATTTATTTTATATCCCGATAGTAACCCCTCCTTCATCTCCTCCCAGTCCTACCCTCCCTCCCTCTTCTGCCTTATCCTTATCCCCTAATCCTCAGAGAGGGGGAGTTCTCCTCTCCTGCCATCTGACCCTAGCTTATCCTCTTCTTTGTGGCCTGGCAAGACCTCATCACCAGGGAGAAGTGATCAATGTGCAGTCAGTGGAGTTCATGACAGGGGGAACACTCTGTCAGGTGTAGGGTTTGTTTAGATTTTTTATTCCAGTCTATAGGCTGTCGTTGTGTTCTGACAACAGAGTCCTTTGCTTTATAAAAGCTTTTCATGAGGTCCCATTTATTAATTGTTGCTCTTAGAGCCTGTGCTGTTGGTGATCTGTTCAGGAAGTTGTTTCCTGTGCCAATGAGGTCAAGGGTCTTCCCCACTTTTTCTTCCAACAGATTCAGTGTGTCTGGATTTATGTTGAGGTTTTGAACCACTTGGAATTTAATTTTGTGTAGGGTGATAGACATGGATCTATTCACATCCTTCTACATGGGGACATTCAGTTAGACCAGCACCATTTTTTGAAGATGATGTCTTTTTTCTTTTGTATGGTTTTGGCTTCTTTGTCAAAAATCAAGTATCCGTATGTGTGTGGGTTTATTTCTAGGTCTTCTAGTCAATTCCGTTGATCCACCTTTCTGTTTCTATGTCAGTACCATGTAGTTTTTATTACTGTTGCTCTATTGTACAGCTTGAGATCAGGGTTGGAGGTACCTCCAGGATATTTTTTTACTGTAGACGATTCTTTTAGGTAACCTGGGTTTTATGTTTTTCCATATGAAGCTGAGAATTTTTCTTTCAAGGTCTGTAAAGAATTGTTTTGGTATTTTAATGGGAATTGCAGTGAATCTGTAGATTGCTTTTGGTAGGATGACCAAATTACTGTTAATTCTACCAAGCCATGAACATGGGATATCTTTCAATCTTCTGCTATCTTCAACTTCTTTTTTCGGTGACTTGAAGTTTTTGTTTTGTTTTGGTTTGTTTTGTTTTGTTTTTCATACAAGTCTTTCACTTGCAAGGTTAGAGTTACACTAAGATACTTTATGTTTTTTGTGGCTATTGTGAAAGGTGTTTAACTAATTTCTTTGTCAGCTAATTTGTCTTTTGTATACAGGAGGGCTCCTGATTTTTTTTTGTTGTTGTTAATTATGCATTCAGCCACTTTGCTATAGATGTTTATCAGCTGTATGAGTTTCCTTGTAGAGTTTTTGCAGTCACTCATATATACTATCATATCATCTGTGAATAGTGATATTTTGATTTCTTTTCTCATTTAAATGTCCTTTCTCTCCTTTAGTTGTCTTATTAGAGAGAGTGGGCAGCCTTGCCTTGTCCTTGATTTCAGTGGAACTGATTTAAGTTTCTCACCATTTAATTTGATGTTGGCTATAGCCTTGCATATGTTGCCTTGACTATGTTTAGGTATATGCCTTGTATCCCTGATTTCTTCAAGATTTTTAATATGAACAGGTGTTAGATTTTATCAAATGCTTTTTCGGCATCTAAGGAGATGGTCATGTGGTTTTGAACTCAATGGCTAGCTCTTTGACCTCTCCCCACACACCCAAGAGAGGAGCAGCCTTGCTAGGCCACAGAGAAGGACTTAGCATCCAGTCCTGAAGATACCTAATAAACCAGGGTCAGATGAAAGGGGAGGAGGTCCTCCCCTGTCAGTGGACTTGGAAAGGAGTAGGGAGAAGATGAGAGAGGGAAGTTTGGATTGGGGTGGAATGAAGCAGAGGGAGACAGCTGGGATACAAAGTTAATAAACTATAACTAATATTAAAAAAATAAAAATTTAATTAAAAAATTTCAAAGTATACAATGATCTGAGCCTCAATCTTACATTAATGAGCCCTTATATTTTCTTGACTATTACAGTTCTGAAATATATCATTATCCCTCTACCTCTCAATAAACTTCCTTTATAATACTGTACCTCTGGGTCCTGCTCATGTTACTGTGACTTCTCTTTGCTTTGCTGAGTCTCATTTTACCTCTGTTTGACTCCATATGTTACAGTGTCCAGTATTCTTTCCAAAGCCAAATATTTTATTTTATTATTATTTTTTTCTCTTTGTGTATGTGTTTCTTTGTAGGTTATATATTTTATACTCTAGTGATGTAGAAGACTCTATCCTAGTATGTCCCTTTGTTTGTTGATCTTTTCCATATAATTATTATACTCATAATTTGTTCCAAATTTGTTCCATAATTTGTTTCATCAAACTGGATGAAAAAGTTTGATTTCTTACTACCTTCTTTCATTCAGCCTCTTATCATTCCCAGCACATAGTGTCATTATTATTTATTCAAACTGAAAGTCCAAGAATTATCTTTGTCTCTTAACAATACCCACCCCAGGGCATAGTTTCACAATATAGTTGCAAGTGCACATACATAGAATATCATACATATTCAGAATTCATTCAGTTAACAGGTATGAATAAAACCCAAGCACATACTCAGCTTCTTACCAACCCAATAGTTAATGCCACCATTATTTGTTAGTTGATATAGTAAAGGGCTTCCAAACTGATTTATATTTTTTTACTCTGTAATCCACCCACCAACAAAAGAGTGATTTCAAAAATATAACAATACCTCCCAAATCATTTCATTATTTTGTTTATAGCCCATCAATGAAATCAAATTGCACCAAAATAAAACACAGAATTCTTTACCTCCTCGGTCCATACAAATGTTGATGCTTCATCGTGCTACTTCCTGACTCACTCCCCTCCCCCCATGCTCCTACTTACTTTTCTGTTAACATCATCAAACTATGTTTTAGTGCCTTTCCTACCCTGAGAATAGAATATTACTCAGCCTTTTTCTACAGCCAGTTCTTTTTCTTGACTTGGAACTTGATTTATGTCGCCCATTCAGAGAAGAAATTTCACCTGAATTAGTCACAGATGCAATGCATTCTATTGATCAACTGCAATTCTGTGAAACTCACTCAATAGCTGTCTTTTTAAAAATATTATTTGTCCACTGATAGGGGAGGTTCTCCTCTCCTTTCTGATCTTAGTCTATCAGTTCACATCAAAAGTGGCTGCATTGTCCTCTACTATGGCCTGGTAAGGCTGCTCCCCCCCAGAGGGAGGTAATCAAAGAGCAGGCCAATCAGATTATGTCAGAGGCAGTCCCTCTTCACATTACTATGTAACCCAATTGGACTCTGAACTGCCCTGGGCTACATTTGTGCAGGGGTTCTGGGTTATCTCCATGAATAGTCCTTGGTTGGAGTATGAGTCTCTTGGAAGTTCCCTGTGTTCAAATTTTCTGGTTCTGTTGCTCTCCTTGTGGAGACCCTGTCCTCTCCAGCTCTTACTATTTCCCAGTTCTTACATAAAATTTGGGGAGTGAGGAGGGAGGGAGGGAGGGTGAGATTGGGAGAGGAGGAGGGAGGGGCTTATGGGGGGATGCAGAATGAATAAAGTGTAATTGATGAAAAATTAAAAAAAATAAATAAATAAAAATAAAAACAATGACAAGGAAAAAATATTATTTGTCTTCTTTGGTGTAATCATTGAAGAAGAAAGATATTGTGTGTTTCTTCACTTGCTTTGTTGTGCATATCTAGAAAATAATGACTCGTGAATAACAGTAAGTTAGGAAACAAGTGAAATAAATGAATCTGCAACAGAAAACATAAAGATTCATCACTATGGTTGTTTAATTTTATGTAAATGCTAGGATGATCTGAAGGCTCAGTGAGGAAAAAAAATAAAAATTTGGTCCTTGACAAAAATCATCTTACAGTAAGCATTTTTATGACTGAACTGTTTTGGGCATTTTCAGACACTCTGAGATGGGTTTCATCTTGAAAATATCAAGCTTCCCCTCACTTCTTATTTAAATTTTTATAAAGCATGAAAGTAAAACTATTTAAGCTCTCTTTCTGGAACCATTTGAAGATAGCTTAGCCAGGGGATTTTTTTTTTTAATCTTACATTTAAAAAAAAAATCCTTTTGGTTTTGCTCTGATTTGACGTTTTTCTCTCATCCTCTAATAAAACAGTTCACATCAGATCTCATTCCCTTGAAAGGTTTAAGTTTCTATGCTCATGCTGAGTTGGAAAAATCAGGTGGGGGATGGCCAGCAATTGTTCATCAGAGACCACGTAGAAGAGATGCTGCATGACTTTTGTCCCAAGTCTGCATGGCAGAGAATGTACCTGCCGCCTGACTTCTCTGCTTGCACAGAACAGTTGTGGGGCTTACAAGAGCTTCCAAGCTGCCTATATCTTGGAATAGACAGCAGGAGCTGGCCTCTTACAGAGCTGGAGGTTGGAGCAGGAAAAGCCTAGCACCTTCAGCACAGAAGAATCTACTCTCCCTTCTTGAAAGGGAAGTTTGCTTGAGCAGTAGCTGTTCTGTTCAGAAAGTTGTCTCCTGTATCAATGACTTCCAGGTGCTCCCCCACTTTTGTGTCTAATATATTTAGTGTACCTGTTTATATGTTGAGGTCTTTGATCCACTTGGATTTGAGTTTTGTTCAGGGTGATCTATTCACATCATTCTACATGTAGATATCTCAGCACCATTTGTTGAAGATGCTTTTTCCCCCATTGTATGGCTTTGGCTTCTTTGAAAAACCTCAGATGTGTAAAAAAATTATGTGTGTAGTTTTATTCCTGGGTCTTTGACTTGTATCCATTGATCAACCTGTTTGCTTTTACACACATACTATGAGGTGTTTATTACTATTGCTCTGTAGCACAGCTTGAAATCAGGGATGATAATACTTCCAGATATTTTTTATTGTACAAAATTGTTTTAGTTTCATGGGTTTAAATTTTTCCATATGAAATTGAAGATTGCTGTTTAAGGTCTATAAAAATTGTGTTGGAATTTTTATGGGAATTGCATTGAATCTGTAGACTGCTTTTGGTAAAATGGTCATTTTCACTGTGTTAATCCTACCGATTCATGAGCATAGGAGATCTTTCCATCTTCTGATATCTTCTTCAGTTTCTTTCTTCAAAGACTTGAGGGTCTTGTCATACAGGTCTTTCACTTATATTTAGTTAGAATTACATCAAGATATTTTAAATTATTTCTGGCTATTGTGAAGGGTGTTGTTTTCCTAATTTCTTTCTCAGCCCATTTTTCATTTGCATAAAGGAGGGATACTGAATGTTTTTTTTCTTTTTTTATCATTTATTACAGTTTATTCACACTGTATCCTGATTGTGGTCCCCTCCCTCCTCTCCTCCTTTTTTTTAAATTTTTTATTGAACTTTTATTAATTACACTTTATTCCTTTTGTATACCCCCATAAGCCCCTCCCTCCTCCCCTCCCGGTCCTACCCTCCCCCCCTTTCTGCATGCATGCCTCTCCCCAAGTCCACTGATAGGGGAGGTCCTCCTCTCCTTCTTTCTGATCTTTTTTTTTTTTTTTTTGTTCTTCTCAATGCAGTTTATTCAGGAACCTTGAACAATCTTCTGACCCTGGGGAAAGCCAGCCCACAGCTTAAATAGCCTCTGGGTAGCCAACCCCAGCGTGCCACATGGGCAATGCAGATAGGTCCACATACATGGAAGCAAGCCAGATCCTTGGCCTTAGCCAAATATGGAGTTGTTTGTGACAGAGAGCACTCACCATCGGGAAGGTGGAAGGCAGAAACCAGCTCCATCTTTAAGGCACGGCATTACACAGCTCTCTACAGTTCCCCCTTTTTGTTTTAGACGCATCAGGCAATAGTAGAGGTCTGATCTCTGATATTAGAAATAAATTGGGACTTTGTACTGATGTTCATTTAGGTGTCATCCACCCAAAGAGCATCAGACCCGTCCAATACCTTTTTCTCAGAGGCAGGATCTGGGGCATCAACCCGCATGCAATCAGACTTGCTCTTCTCTGGGTCGAAAGCAGCTGACCCTGAGTGCAGTGCTTAGCCTCGCATCCTGAGCATAACATTTTAGCTTTTTATGGTAGCCAACCATGCGTGGGGAGACTGTCCTGCTTCAATGGCTGTAAAGGCCTGAATGATCATGGCTGCATTACGCTGTTGTGAGACTCTAATCTTGCATATACACCACAGGCAAACCAAGGAGACCAACACCAAAAGGCCTGCTAACGCTCCCATGCCAGCCCATTCCTTCAGATGATTCATGGCTGCAGCAATCCATGGTGATAATCCTGTGGCTAGTCCTGTGTCCACTCTGGTAGAATTTACTGTGACAATGGCCACTCTCAGCTGCTCCATCGTAGTATCGAATTCTCCAGTCCAATTACCTAAAATATAGCTCGACAATTGTTTAGACAGATTTGCAGCACGGGAAAAATTCTCATATTGTATGCTATTTGACCCTAACCTATCAGGTCTCATCAGGATTGGTTGCATTATCTTCCTCTGTGGCCTGGCAAGGCTGCACCTCTACCCCCAGGCGAGGTGATCAGAGAGCTTGTCACTGAGCTCATTGCAGAGAAAGCCCCAGCTCTCCTTAGTAGGGACCCTACTTGGAGACTGATTCTATGGGCTACATCTGAGTCCATCATTTAAAGCCTTTCCATGTATTGCCCATTGTCCTTGTATGGTCCTTGCCCAGGTCCCCCAGGGCTCAGATGTTTTAATTTTGCTCTGTTGGTCTTCTTTTGGAGCTCCTGTCCCCTCAAGATCTTTCAATCTACCCCTTCTTTCATAATATTAACTGTAATTAATAAAAATAATAAATTAAAAAGAAGGTATAGAGCTAAACAGAGAATTCTCAACAGAGGAATCTCTAAGATTCCTGAGAATCTCCAAGAAGCTGAGAAGCACTTAAAGAAATGTTCAGTGTCCTTATTGTCAGAGAAATGCAAATCAAAATGACTCTGAGATTCCCTCTAACACAGAAGAGAATGGCTAAGATCAAAAACTAAGTGACAGCACATGGTGGAGTAGATGTGGAGAAGGAGGAACCCTCCTCCATTGCTGGTGGGAATGTAAACTTGTACAACCACTGTGGAACTCAATCTTGAGTTTTTTCAGAAAATTGGGGCTATATCGACCTCAAGACCCAACTATACTATTCCTGAGCATATATCCAAAAGATACTCCTCCATACCATATGGACACTTGCTCAACTATGTTCATAGCAGCTTTATTTTTAACAGTCAGGAACTGAAAACAACCTAGAAGTCCCTCAACTGAAGAATGAATAATAATAATAAGTGAAGATGCTGACTCTCACTTAGACCAGGAAATAAATTAAACAGCTGAAGTAGATGGAGAGAGAGAACTGGATGGAAGAGGGGGTGAGGATGGCAACAGGGGTAGGAAACAGGTATACTGAGAGCAGGGGTGTTGGGGAGGAACAGGAGAGGTAACAGGAAATAGGGGGAAGGGCATCTCAGGAACAGTCCAGGCTCCTGGGAGTCCAAGGAGTTGACCCTAGCTGTGACTAGTAGCAGTGATGATTAAGGAGACTGTAGCCACGTGGGACTTCCACTGAAGGGAGGGGAGCACCACCCATAACACCTTAGACCCAAAATTGTTCTGGCCTACAAGAAGTGTTGGAGTAAAGCTCAATTTTCTGAAAGAGATTGAGGGAATGGCCCAACTTGAGACTCACCCCATGGAACAGAGCCAACCCCTGACACTCTTACTGATACTCTGATATGCTTGCAGGTAGGAGCCTAGCTAACTCTTTTCTCAGAGGCTTAATCTGGCAGCTGATAAAACAGATACAGAGACCCACAGCCAAACAATAGGTTGAGCTTGTGGAGGAAGGGGAAGAAGGATAGACGGAGCCAGAGGGGTCAAGAACACCATAAGAAGACCTACCTAGTACACTAACCTGTACCCTTGGGGGCTCAGAAAGACTGAACCACCAATCAAATAGCATGCACTGTCTGGACCTATACCCCCTACACACAGGTAGCAAATGTGCAGGGTGTTCAGCCTAACAGTGGGTGCAGGGGCTGTCTCTGACTCTGTTGCCTGTCACTGGATCCCTTCTCCCTAATTGGACTGCCTTGTTAGGCCCCAGAAGTGCCTGGGTGGGTTCATAACCCTTGGGGGCCTCCCCTTCTCTGAAAAAAAGGGGAGGAAGGAATGGGAGAAAGAGTGCATGAGGGCACAATTAAGAGGCAAGGAGGGAGGAGGCTGTAATCAGGCTGTGCAGAGGTTAAATTAATGAATAAATGAGAAAAAAAAGGAAAAAGAAGCTTGCAAAATAGCTGCAGGCTGAACAAAGATTCAGAGTCTACATAAAATACTGGCTTCGCCAATTTTACTCCCTACCTTCTCAATTCAATAATATCCTTTTTGACTAAGTATATGCCCATCTATTTTTCCTTTGGTTCTTTCAAAGCAGAACTTTTCCCCAAGCAGCCAATAAAAGGACGTGATGTGGATGTTTCTTGTTTTACAGAGGCTACTCACTAGTAATTTTCTAAGAAAACACCTAATGGAAATTTTAAGTGAAGAATGACAACTATAATGACATTATGTTCAGATGACTTTGCTTCTAGAAAAACTTTTGAGTGGAATATTTCCTCTTTAGAATTTTTTCTTTCATTGATGGTTCCTAGATTCAATATGATAAACAAGTAGCATATGTACAAATATCATGAAAGCACAAGGAAAAGCCAGCCAACACTTTAGCCTAAATGGAGTGATGAAGAACAATCAAGGGGAAGGGTGGCAAATTGTTTGGTATTTTCAAAATACCTTATACACTTGCATGAAAATGCTCCTATTTAGCATAATAAAATAAACATATAATGGGAATGAAACATTTAATGAATTCAAACATATAATGAGATCTATGTAATTATTTCCTTGAGGATAAAGAATTCAAGGATTGGCAGTAGATATACCAATGCAAAATCACTTCTATTCTTAAAAATTCCCATTTTCGAGTAACCAGGGCATACCTAAATTCACTAGCATTCCAGCATTGGGCAAAAAAGCAAGTATCATCACCACAATTACTTGGCTCTATCTGGCTAACAATGAATAAAAAATGGGGGTTATAAACAAACAGGTGTGGACTTATAGGAAATATTATGAGAAGCCTTAACCCCCTCGTTGAAACATCTTGTATTAGTTCTAGAACTAGCAGTGGTGGTGTCCGAGGTCTGAGTAGGTTCAGGAGACCATTGCCCCCAGGGGCGAGACATGCTCCATGTAAATTGACTAACTCCATGTTTTGCTCCACTTTTGAAAGTCATTTAAGGTTCTTAAATTATTTTCCCCCTTTTTTTTTAATTTTTCATCAATTACACTTTATTCATTCTGCATCCCCCTATAAGCCCCTCCCTCCTCCCCTCCCAATCCCACCCTCCCTCCTCCCTCTGCATGCATGCCACTCCCCAAGTCCACTGATAGGGGAGGTTCTCCTCTCCTTTCTGATCTTAGTCCATCAGTTCACATCAAAAGTGGCTGCATTGTCCTCTACTATGGCCTGGTAAGGCTGCTCCCCCCCAGGGGGAGGTGATCAAAGAGCAGGCCAATCAGATTATGTCAGGGGTGCCTGTTCCCTTTGATGCCCCTCACACTATGACTCTCTTCAGACAGAAAAAGGATCTTGGAACTACAGCCACCACTGTTACTGCCATCTCATTGGCGGCTATTGGAGCTACCACCGCGGCATTAGCCATGAGTCATACTGTGCAGACTGCTCAGACCCTGAATAATCTTTTAGCCAATGTAGCTCATGCCTTAGATGTACAAAAAGGAATTAATGCTCAACTAAAAGGAGGCTTGATGGTGTTCAATCAGAGGATTGACCTCATGCAGGAGCAAATTGATACCCTATGGCAAATGGTTCAACCGGGCTGTCAATGAAAGTAAGCTGGACTTTGTGTCACTAGCATACAACATGAGAATTTTTCCTGTGCTGCAAATCTGTCTAAACAATTGTCTAGCTATATTTTAGGTAATTGGACTGGAGAATGCCATACTACGATGGAGTAGCTGAGAGTGGCCATTATCACAGTAAATTCTACCAGAGTGGACACAGGACTAGCCACAGGATTATCACCATGGATTGCTACAGCCATGAATCATCTGAAGGAATGGGCAGGCATGGGAGCGTTAGCATGCCTTCTGGTGTTGGTCTCCTTGGTTTGCCTGTGGTGTATATGCAAGATTAGAGTCTCACAACAGCGTAATGCAGCCATGATCATTCAGGCCTTTACAGCCATTGAAGCAGGACAGTCTCCCCACGCATGGTTGGCTACCATAAAAAGCTAAAATGTTATGCTCAGGATGCGAGGCTAAGCACTGCACTCAGGGTCAGCCGCTTTCGACCCAGAGAAGAGCAAGACTGATTACATGCGGGTTGATGCCCCAGATCCCGCCTCTGAGAAAAAGGTATTGGACGGGTCTGATGCTCTTTGGGTGGATGACACCTAAATGAACATCAGTACAAAGTCCCAATTTATTTCTAATATCAGAGATCAGACCTCTACTCTTGCCTGATGCGTCTAAAACAAAAAGGGGGAACTGTAGAGAGCTGCGTAATGCCGTGCCTTAAAGATGGAGCTGGTTTCTGCCTTCCACCTTCCGATGGTGAGTGCTCTCTGTCACAAACAACTCCACATTTGGCTAAGGCTGAGGATCTAGCTTGCTTCCATGTATGTGGACCTATCTGCATTGCCCACGTGGCACGCTGGGGTTGGCTACCCAGAGGCTATTTAAGCTGTGGGCTGGCTTTCCCCAGGGTCAGATGATTGTTCAAGGTTCCTGAATAAACTGCATTGAAAAAAAAAAAAGAAAGAGTGAAGGAGGAGGAAGAGAAAGAAGAGAAAGTGAGACTGGATGGGAAGAGGGAAGGGGCTACAAGGATGTAAAGCAAATAAAATAAATAAATGAGAAAAAATAAAAAAATTCCCATTTTCACAAAGTCAGGACTCAGAGTGAATAAATAGTTAAATAGTCTATGTGAAACTGTTTATGTTCTCTCTGTGTACATTTTTAAAATTAGGAATTTTTAAAACTCTGCTTATACTGAACCAGAAAGGAGAAACATTTAGGGCTGTGGAGATGGCTTATTTGGTGAAGATCTCATGTATCTGTAGCTTTATTACTTGGAGCCAGAGCCGGCAGGATCCCTGGGGCTCCTTTGCCAGCCAACCTACCCCTCCACATGTACCCCCACACACATACCTCTTGCCCTTCTCACTCCTCTTTCTCTCTCTCTCTCTCTCTCTCTCTCTCTCTCTCTCTCTCTCTCACATACACACACACACAAACACATACACTCACACACACAAACACACACAAAATTAGTTTGTTGTGATGGTATATGGTTTGTTTATATGACTAGACAAGGACACACCTGATGTTCACCAACAGACAGAACCTCAGACAGGCTTGCTCTCCATATCAACTGCTCCATTTTGCTTGTCTGCTTACTCTAAATATTCCCCCTCCCTTTCTTTAGATTGGTTTCCTCTGATTCTCAGTTATTCAAGTAGAGAGCTCAGTTTCAATAGCTTTAGGTTTTTGTGTTAACATTTTCTGTTGCCATGTCAAAGAATGATCTTTCCCAAATTAAATTAAAAATTTCTAAGAAATAAATGTGCTTTGATCTTTGGAGTGTGGGTATAATTCACAGCTTATCCTTCTCTGCCCTACATTTGTAATTCTCTTCCAACTGCAGTATAATTTCATTTTGCATACTGGCTGACCTTTCAAAAGTCCTTCCCATTTTTGGCAGTTTGACCAGGAAAGACATACTATCTTGCTTACACTATAAATCAGTCATCTGTGGATCACACCCATCATCTTCTGACAGAAGGAAGGAAGCCAATGCTTACTGAATGTCTATTGTATACTTGATGACTTTAGCCACAGTATTTCTCTTGATTTCCCCCCAAAAACAAAACCTTCTTTTAAATGAAAAAAATAGATTCCTAGGGAACTTAGTACAGTATGTCTGCTATCATGGCCAGGATGTGTCAGGGCCAAAATTCAAAGCCAAATCTCCCTGTAAATCAGAAACTCTCCAGACAATTCATCTTCTAAAATTATGGCAATATTTAAATACATTAAAATATAAAGATCTCCATATTGCTTCTGATAACTGCATGTATGCACAATCCTAGCACACAAGAGGGTTGGGAGTTTTAAAACATCCTAGGCTACATAGCACCTTTCAAGTTGGCCTAGACTGTAAAATGAAATCCTGTCTCAAAATCAGACCATTATGCTGACATGGCTCATCTATGAAAGATTTGGATTGCCTCATTCTCACCAGGCTCTGGATATTAACTTGAATAACCCATATTTCCCTATTCAGATCTTGTCAGCAGCTTTGTTCTAACTTGTCCTTACAGACTCTGGGGGGCCTTGTGTCAGCTTACATGCAATCCTCTGATTGTTGTTTATGTCCATCTCATGAGCTAACATCTCTGTCTAGAGGAGTCATCTGAGGCTGCAGATACTCATTTGCCAAAACGCTGCAGTCTGTTCCGAGTTCTACAACATTGTTTTTCCAAAGCTGCAGAATCTAGAGGAGGCGTAGAAGCTGTGCCTCCCTTTCAAGGTTGGAGACAGTAAGAACTCATTGTAGTCTGTTTGAAAAGAGATGAAAACTTACTTCTCCTTTTTTTCCAGTGTTTTACCTGTGGAAAATGCTTTAATCAGTCATCATTGAAATACACTGAACACCCTAAAATTTTGACAAATAAATAAATGAAACAAATGCATGAATTTTAAGTGAGGTGGATTCATTGTTTTTGTTGGTTTTGCTTTTTAAAAACATATTGAAGAATGTCTTCTAACTTCTACATAAAATGTAAAGTGCAAAACCAGGAATGATTGTACTAAGCTTCATCTGCCTATAATTTAGGCACATGACCCCGAAGGGCAATTATTTTTTCCAAGTGTGTCCCACAGAACATTATCTGATAAGATTTCTAGCAGATAATAGTTCTGTAACCCACTAAGAGTTGATATTGTAAGAAAGATTGGCCACATTCCTGTTTGAAGGTGGTGGTATGCAGTAGCCTATTCAGGACAGTTAAATCACAGGTAACAGGCTTCTTTCCACAAATATGGAGCAACATAAATATTTTTTTTCACTTAATGCCATGAGATAGATGACTCAGTTAGACAAGAAAATAATCACTTGCCTATATATTCAAACTCCCAATATTATTATACCACTGGCATGATATGCTGGCTGCTTAAATTTATTTGTTTGTTTGTAGGGGTTTTTCTTGTTTTTGAGACAGGGTTTCTCTGTATAGCTTAGGCTGTCCTGGACTCTCTTTGTGGACCAGGCTGGTCTCAATATCACAGAGATCAGCCTGCCTCTGCCTCCCTGGATCCTGGGATTACAGGTGTGTACCACCACTGCTTGGCTGGCTATTTAACTTTTTAAGATGGTAAAATGTGAAAGTAAAGGTTATAAAGGTGAACTGATACATGCTTTTTCCTTACCATTTTCTATGTTCCATTGTAATTTTATATTTTTCACTTAGCATTGAATGTTTCTGATCTTGAGAATTGACTATCACAAGGTTGACTCAACCTTACCCAGTGCCCTTTCTTTTCCAAAAATGAGCAAGACAAAGAATGAAGAATGACTTTATTGGCCTGTTGTAGTGAAGTGGAAATTTGAAGAGATGCTATAGGAAGGGATACAGGATGACTCCACAAAGACGGGAACTTGGATGTAGCAGATACCGTTCCATCTCTCAGGATCAACCCAGAACCAAAAAGGAGTTTAATAAAGAGGGAAGAGATAAAAGGCCTCAGAAGTCCCCACTGATACCAAGGACACCTGAGCATTAGAGGGTCTGAGGCCTTCCTAAGGCCTGTATCCAGTTGAGGCATCCAGGTTATAGGTCTCCACTATTAATAGAAAGGGCCTAAGCTATAATACACCTTTACTCCATCCAGACTCTTGTGGAAGAGTTCTACCTTGACACCTCAGCTAGTCAGGATCTGATGGCTGAAATGGGCCAACCAGCTAGTAGATTCTTCACAATCTCGTGGGCATTTGGGCATCTGATCCTGAATATTTTGGCTTATGAAAACTTTTTCAAAATTTTAGGCACACACTTATTACTCCAGAAAGGAAGAAGTGCAACAGTAGAATTCAGTCAACCTCAATTATTAAGGAATACCAAAGCCACCAAGAAGTTTGCAGATGGACCAATCTAGTGTTACCTTTGGCTATGGAAAGGAGTCCATCTAGGAGGCCTCAGAATGTAGTCACCATATTTTTTTTTCTTTTTTTCTTTTTTCCTTTTGAGGCTTTTAGCCTATCAGAAGCACTCTCAACACTATGGCCCCTAGAGAGAGCTAATCGGAAGTTCAAACTTTTGTATAGCTGAAAGAAATAGATAGTGTCACTTACATTAAGCCCTAAGAAGCTTATGTAGAGTAGCCTGCACAACTTCATCCTACACAGAGGTTCCAGGAAGTCATCTATGCAGCCTTCAGACACTGAAGTTGCTCTGGTCTATTTCCTCACACACACCAGTCTTCCCACTTGGTCTACTGGGCAACTGAAGCAGCTCCATCTCTACATAGCATAATGAAAATTAATGGACAACACATATCCACAGCTGGATGCACATCCTGAAAGTGTTGTGTCCAAGTTGACAATATAGCCTTGAAGTCTAGTACTCTAAGAAAACTATAGGCATCAACAAAATTGATTACATATAAAAAAGTCACATGTGCACTAGACTCAAGTACCCACGTGGAAATCGCACCAATATCATCCATTCTAAGACACCTTGCTAGATGGAAGCTTTCTACTGAAAGAAAAAAAAACATTTTAAAAACTTGATAGTGGAAGATGACCTACAAGAAACACAAATACTACTGTAGAAATACAGGAAATTAAAAAAAAACTAAGGTAATCCAACACTTTCAAAAAAATATAGTAGTTCTCTAACAACTCACCAAAAGAAAAAAAAAAAAGAAATGAATGAATGGCTTGAAAAAACTATAGCAATGATTTTAGAGAAACTTAATGCTTTAAGAACAAAAATAGTTTAATCATGTTTGTTTTTTTATTTTTCTTTTTTAAATATTAGTTACATTTTGTTAACTTTATATCCCTGCTGTAGCCCACTCCCTCTTTCCCTCCCAATCCCACTCTCCCACTCTCATCTCCTCACTGCCCCTTTCCAAATCCACTGATAAGGGATAACCTCCTCCCCTTCCATCTGATACTGGTTTATCAGGTGTCTTCAGGACTGGCTGCAAAGTCCTCATCTGTGCCCTAGAAAGGCTGTTCCTCCCTGGGATAGGGGGAGGTCAAAGAGCCTGCCATTGAGTTCATGTCAGAAACAGTCCCTGTTCTCCTTATTAGGGTACCCACTTGGATACTGAGCTACCAAGGGCTACATCTGAGCAGGGCCTTTAGGTTGTATCCGTACATGGTCCTTATTTGGAGAAACAGTCTCATAAAAGACCCCTATGCCCACATATATTTGGTCCTTGTAGAACTCCTGTCCTCTTCAGGTCGTATTAATTCCCCCCTCCTTTTTTTTGGTTCCCTACATTCTGTTAGAGGTTTGGTTGTGAGTTTTAATATCTGTTTTGATACACTACTAGGTAGAGACTTACAGAGGACCTCTGCGGTAGGCTCCTGTCCTGTTACTTGTTTGCTCCTACATCCAATGTCTATCCCATTTGTCTTTCTAAGTGAGGATTGATCATCGTACCCTGGGTCCTCTCTCTTGTTTATCTTCTTTAGGTGGATATATTTCAGTACATTTATCCTATCTTATAAGTCTATATAAGTGAATATATACCATGTGCATCTTTCTGCTTTTGAGATACCTCAATCAAGATGATCGTTTCTAGGTCCCACCATTTACCTGCAAATTTCATGATTTCCTTGTTTTTAATTGCTGAGTAGTATTCCATTGTGTAGAAGTACCACAATTTCTGTATCCATTCCTCAACTGAGGGACATCTGGGTTGTTTCCAGGTTCTCGCTATTACGAATAAAACTGTTACAAACATGGTCGAGCAAATGTCCTTGTTGTGTACTTGAGCCTCTTTTGGATATATGCCTAGGAGTGGCATAGCTGGATCTTGAGGAAGTACTATTCCTAATTGTCTGAGAAAGCACCTGATTGATTTCCAAAGTGGTTGTACAAGTTTGCATTACCATCAGCAATGGAGGAGGGCTCCCCTTTCTCCATAACCTCTCCAGCATGTGTTGTCACTTGAGTTTTTTATCTTAGCCATTCTGGTGGGTGTCATGTAAAATCTCAGGGTCGTTTTGATTTGCATCTTTCTGATGGCTAAGGACATTTAGCATTTCTTTAAGTGTTTCTCTGCCATTTGGTATTCCTCCACTGAGAATTCTCTGTTTAGCTCTGTAACACATTTTTTAATTGGATTGCTTGATTTGCTGCTTTTTAACTTCTTTAGTTCTTTATATATTCTGGATATCAGCCCTCTGTCAGAGGGTTGGTTAAGATCCTTTCCCAGTCCATAGGCTGTCATTTTGTTTTGATGACTATGTCCTTTGCTTTAAAGATATCAGCTTCATGATGTCCCATTTATTGATTGTTGCTCTTAAAGCCTGTGCTGTTGGTGTTCTGTTCAGGAAGTTGTCTCCTGTGCCAATCAGTTCCAATGTCTTACCCACTTTTTCTTCTAACTGATTTAGTGTATCTGGTTTTATGTTGATATCTTTGATCCACTTGAACTTTATTTTTGTGTAGGGTGATAAGTATGGATCTATTTTCATTTTTCTGCATGTAGACATTCAGTTGGACCAGAACCATTTGTTGAAGATGCTGTCTTTTTTCCATTGAATGGTTTTGGCTTCTTTGTCAAAAATCAAATATCCATAGGTATGTGGGTTTAATTTTGGGACTTCTATTTGGTTCCATTAGTCCACTATTCTATTTCTATGCCAATACCATGCCGGTTTTTATTACTATTGGTCTATAGTACAGCTTGAGATCAGGGATAGAGATGACTCCAGATGATCTGTTGTTGTATAGGATCATTTTGGAAATTCTGGGTTTTTTGTTTCTCCATATTAAGTTGATAATTTTTCTCTCAAGATCTATGAAGATTTGTGTTAGTATTTTCATGGGAATTGCATTGAATCTGTAGATTGTTTTTGGCATAATAGCCATTTTCACTATGTTAATCCTACAGATCCATGAGCACAGGAGATCTTTCCATCTTCTGATGTCTTCTTCAATTTCTTTCTTCAGAGACTTGAAGTTTTTCTCATACAGGTCTTTCACTTGCTTGGTTAGAGTCACTCCAAGGTATTTTATGTTATTAGTGGCAATTGTGAAGGGTATTGTTTCCCTAATTTCTTTCTCATCCCTTTTGTCTTTGGTATACAGGAGGGCTTCTGATTTTTTTTTTTTTTGAGTTAATTTTGTATCCAGCCACTTTGCTGAAGGTGTTTATTCACTTAAGGAGTTCTCTGTTTGAATTTTTGGAGTCACTCATGTATACTGTCATATCATCTGTGAATAGTGAAACTTTGACCTCTTCTGTTCCAATTTGTATCCCTTTGATCTCCTTTAGTTGTCTTACATTGCTCTAGCTAGAACTTCAAATACTACATTGAAGATATATGGAGAGAGTGGGCAGCCTTGTCTTGTCCCTGATTTCAGTGGGATTGGTTTGAGTTTCTCTCCATTAAGTTTGATGTTGTCTGTAGGCTTGCTGTATATTATGTTTACTATGTTTAGGTATGTTCCTTGAATCCCTGATCTCTCTAACACTTTAAACATGAATGGGTGTTGGATTTTGTCAAATGGTTTTTCGGCGTCTAAGGAGATGATCATGTGGTTTTTCTCCTTCAGTTCGTTTATATGGTGGATTACATTGGTGGATTTCTGTATATTGAACAACCCTTGCATGCCTGGGATGAAGTCTACTTGGTCATGGTGGATGAGATCTTTTATGTGTTCTTGGATTCGGTTTGCAAGTATTTTATTGAGTATTTTTGAATCAATGTTCTTAAGATAGATAGGTCTGAAGTTATCTTTTTTTGTTGGTTCTTTGTGTGGTTTAGGTATCAAGGTGACTGTGGCTTCATACAATTAAGTCATGTGGATGCTAATCATGGTAAAATGTCAGAAACTCAGTTGTACAATATAGTGATACAGCTCTAGAAGCTGGAGATCTTGCTTTTCATCTACAAATCTCTGGACTTGATCTTCAGGCCACAAAAATGGGGCATGGTGGCATATGTTTGTAATTTCTGGACTTGGGAGGTAGAGGCAGAAGCTTTAATATTAGAAATTCAAGGTCATACTCACTATATGGAGAGTTCCAGTCAAACTTGCATTACATGAGACCTTAGAGACCCTGTATTTATAAACAGAAACAAACTCCAATAATAGAGAAGATACGCAAAATAAAAAGATAATTAAGGCCTATCAATACAGATACTACCAAGCAACGAAGATAGACGATAAAAGGGGGAAATGACATTTTAAACAATCAGGAAAAAAAATATTTTAAGTTGAAAAAGTATGTCTTTATTATTAATACAAAACTTTATTCTAAAAACTTGAATTTCACAATTGATTTAGATTGACTAAATGAATTTCATAATGCAGTCTCCAAGGCCGGAGAGCTGGCTCATACATTAAGAACATTTTCTGCTCAGTAGTTAGCACCTACATGGCAGCACACAAATGTCTGTAACTCCAGTTCCAGGGTTTCTTTCCTGGCTTCTATGTGTAACAGGCATGCACATTGTAAACATATAATCACACAGGCAAACACTCATTTACATCTAAAATAAAAATAAATAAATACTTAAAAATAATAATGACATTAAAATTATTCTGTTTACCAAAACCTTATTTCATCAGTAACGGTACATAGAAGCAGAAAATAAAACCAAATAATTAATACTATGATATTGGAAATGAAAATTGAACAGGAATATGTACAGTTACATCTGCTAAAACATACTTTTACTCAAAAATTATATAAGGAGAATGAGCTGTGTTGTAGACTATGGCTCCTGTGCCTGATTAATAGTGAGTGAGTATGACTACTGTCATACGGCCAAGGAGAGGCAAGCCTTGAGCTTAATGTCAGCAGCAGGGCCAAACCCAGTGCACATGCACTCTTTGGGCATTATATATGTGTCTGAAGTCCCAGAACCAAACCAGAACAGCAAAGTTATGCTACATAGGTGTTAGCCAATGCCACAGCTCCAGGTTACTAAGCAACCCACTTTAGCCAGTGGTGTTGCAAAACTGCTTGCTCAGCATCTTTGTCATCAAGCTCCAAGTCTTGCCAAGTGCCTAAGAGAAATTACTCTCCTGTGATCACCACTGAGCACATTTTGGTTCCCAGGAATGCAGATTCCCTCTGAGTCCCCTGATATAATTGATTTTTTTCTGACCATACCACTGCTTCAGGTCTTTCTTAACATGTACTGTTAAGAAAGTACATGTTAAGAAAAAAGTCTAGAAAGGGATCATGGTGATATCAGTGGGATTACTTGCCCAGAATGGCAAGGAAAAGCTCCTGAAGAACCTGTTGTAGGCCTGACAGCAGACATGAAAGTTCCCCAAGCTTCTGTGAACATCCACACTGTCCTCACTGGTTTAGAGTGGGCTCTGTTTGCATATTCTAAGGTCTCAGCTTAAGGCACAATCACAGTGGGCATACCTACTTGACTGGCCTCATTATATTATTACTCAGGCCTTACTAGGAACAGAAAAGACACTGTGTGTTCAGTAGTATATCACCTGATCATATACAGATGGATATTATGCAGATAAGAACCACAAATCACAGGCTCAATGCCTTGGAACAGTATGGCCTGCAGGCCATTGGGATCAATCACATATTGATCTTAACACCTTAATAGTGGCAGACTTCAACACCACATTCTTGCCAAGGAATAGATCATTGACACAGAAGCTAAACAGAGAAATAATGATACTTACAGGGGTCTTAAATCAAATGGACCTAATAGATGTCTACAGAACCTTTCACCCAAACACAAATGAGTATACCTTCTTCTGAGCATCTCACGGAACCTTCTCCAAAAAGACTATAGATTCGGGTACAAAGCAAGCCTCAACAGATACAAGAAGATTGAAATAATCCCTTGTATCATATCAGACCACTATGTTCTAAAAGTAGACCTGAACAATAACTGAAAAATTTAAAAAACTTACACAAACGGAAACTTAACAACTTGCTACTCAATGACAGCTGGGTTAAGGATGAATTAAAGAAATAAATTAAAGACTTTCTACAACTTAATGAAAATGAAGGCACAACTTACCCTAAATTATGGGACACACTGAAAGCAGTGTTAGAAGAAAGTTCATAGCACTAAGTGCCTTCATAAAGAAATTCTAGGCATCTCATACAAATAACTTAATGGCACACCTGAAAGCAACTAGAAAAAAAAAAAAAAAAAAAAGAAGCAGACACACCGAAGAGGAGTACAAGGCTAGAAATAATCAAACTCAGGGCTGAAATCAATAAATTAGAATCGAATAAAACTATTCAAAGAATCAATGAAACCAAGAGCTGGTTCTTTGAGAAAATCAACAAGATAGACTAACTAAAAGGCAGAGGGACACTGTCTGAATCAACAAAATATAAAATGAAAAGCGGGGCATGACAACAGACACTGAGGAAAACCAAGAAATCATTAGGTCCTACTTCAAAAGCTTACATGGAACAAAATTTAAAAATGTAAATGAAATGCACAATTTTTTGATAGATTCCATTTATTAAAGCTCAATCAGGATCAGGTAAATAAATTAAATAGTCTATATTCCCCAAGGAAATAGAAGCTCTTATCAAAAGTCTCCCATCCAAAAAACAAACAAACAAACAACAACAACAAAAACCCAGGCCAGATAGTTTCAATGCAGAATTCTACCAGACCTTCAAAGAAGAGCTAACACCAATATTCTTCAAATTATTCCACAAAACAGAAACAAAAGGAACACTACAAAACTCATTTTATGAGGCCACAGGAATGTTAAGCCTAAACAGCAAAAAAAAACCCTACAAAGAAAGAGAAATCAGACCAACCTCACTTATGAACATTGACGCAAAAATACTCAGTAAAATACTTGCAAACTGAATCCAAGAATACATCAAATATATCATCTACCACGACCAAGGAGGCTTCACCCCAGACATGCAGCAGTGATTCAACATACAAAAATCCATCAATGTAATCTACCATAGGAAAAAAAAAAAACAAACACATGATCATCTCCTTAGAAGCCAAAAAAGCATTTGATGAACTTCAACACCTGTTCCTTTTTAAAATTTTGGAGAGATCAGGGATACAAAGTACATATCTAAACATAATAAAAGCAGTGTACAGAAAGCCTAAAGCCAACATCAAACTAAATGGAAAGAAACTTAAATCAATCCCACTGAAAGCAGGGACAAGGCAAGCCTGCCCACCCTGTCTTTATCTATTCAACATAGTTCTTGAAGTCCTAGCTAGGGCAATAAAACAACTAAAGGAGATCAAAGGGATACAAATGGGAAAGGAAGAAGCCAAAGTATCACTATTTCACAGATGATATGATAGTATACACAAGTGACACCAAAAATTCTATCAGAGAACTCCTTCAGCTGATAAACCCCTTCAGCAAAGTGGCTGTAAACAAAATTAACTCAAAAATCTGAAGCCCCCCCTGTATACAAAAGACAAATGGGCTGAAAAAGAAATATGTACTTCACAACATACTTCACAATAGCCACAAAGAACATAAAGTACTTTGATGTAACTTTAACAAAGCAAGTGAAAGACCTATATGAAAGAAAAAAAATTCAAGTCTCTGAAGAAAGAAATTACCAGAAGATGGAAAGATCTCCCATGTTCATGGATTGGTAGGATTAACATAGTGTAAATGGCTATCCTATCAAAAGCAATATGCAGATTCAATGCAATTCTATCAAAATACCAAGACAATTTATTACAGATATTGAAAGAACAATTCTCAATTGCATATAGAATAACAAAAATCCCAGAATAGCTAAAACAATTCTATATAATAAAAGATCTTCTGAAGGTATCTCCATCCCAGATCTCAAGCTGTACTATGGACTAACAGTAATAAAAACTGCATGGTACTGGCATAGAAACAGATTGGTGGATAAATGGAATTGAATTAAATACCCAAAAATAAACCTACACTCCTATGGAAACTTAACTTTTGACAAAGAAGCCAAAACCATTCAATGGAAAAAAGACAGCATCTTCAACAAATGGTGCTGGTATAACTGGATGTTTACATGTAGAAAAATGCAAATAGACCCATATTTATCACCCTGCACAAAAATAAAGTCCAAGTCGATCAAAGACCTCAGCATAAAACCAAACACACTAAATCTATTTGAAGAAAAAGTGGGGAAGAGCCTTGACCTCACTGACACAGGAGACAACTTCCTGAACAGAACACCAGCAGCACAGGCTCTAAGATCAACAATTAATAAAAGGGACCTCACCAGGACTGAATGCATTGTTTTTCTCTGTGGCCTGGCAAGGCTGCAACTCCCAGGGGAAGGTGATAAGAGAGCCTGTCACTGAGTTCATGCCAAAGAAACCCCCTGCTCCTTAGGGAACCACCTTGGAGACTGAGTCTCTGGGCTACATCTGAGCCTGGGTTTTAGTTCCACTCTGTGCTTTGTTTTTGGTTGAGGTAATAGTCTCTGAAGGGCCCCCAGGGATCAGTTTTGTTTTTGTTTGTTGGTTGGTTGGTTGGTTCTGTTGGTCTCCTTTTGGAGCTCCTGTCCTCTCCAGGTCTATCTCCCCCTTACTTTCTGCCCAATGTTTGGCTATGAGTCTCAGCTTCTGCTTTGACACCTTGATCATTAGAATGATGCGACCTGATAGGCTATGATCAAATAGAAAGGGAGGAAGACCTCACCTATCAGTGGACGAGGGGAGGAGCACAGGAGAAGAAGAGAGAGGGAGGGTGAGATTGGGAAGATAAGAGGGAGGGGGACACAGCTGGGATACAAATTGAATAAGTTGTAATAAATGATAATAATAAATTTTTTCAAAGAATAAATACATATACAATAAACATTTGCTTAAATAATAAAGAATCAGGCAAAGGAATACATAATGTTTCACTAAGTGTTCATTTCCTAATTAGTTTAGAATATGATCAACTCAACATTTATTTTACCACTAAATAATTAAATATTATAAAACATTAAAAGAAATAAATGGGACCTCATAAAAATGAAAAGCTTCTGCAAAGCAAAGCACACTGTCATCAGATGAAAACAACAGCCTACCCACTGGGAAAAGATCTTCACCAACCCTACATCTGACAGAGGGCTAATATCAAGGAATAGTGCTAGTTCAAGATCCAGCTATACCACTCCGAGGCATATACCCAAAAGTGCCCCACCATTAAATAAGGATATTTGCTCAACCATGTTCACAGCAGCTCTATTTGTAATAGCCAGAATCTGGAAACAACCTAGATGTCCCTCAACAGAGGAGTAGATACAGAAAGTGTTGTACATTTACACAATGGAATACTATTCATCAATTAAAAACAAAGAAATCATGAAATTTGCAGGCAAATGGTGGGATCTAGAAAAGATCATCCTGAGTGAGGTAACCCAGAATCAGAAATACACATGATATATACTCACTTATAAGTGGATATTAGCCTCATAATATAAGATAAACATACTAAAATCTATAGCCTTAAAGAAGCTACACAACAAGAATGACTTTAGGGAAGATGCTTAATCTTCATTCGGAAGGGCAAACAGGAGAGAAATCAGAAGTGGGAGAAGACAAGGAACAGGACAGGAGCCTTCCACAGAGGACCTCTGAAAGATTCTATCCAGCAGGGTATCAAAGGAGATATTGAGACTCATTGCCAAACTTTGGGCAAACTGTCAGAATCCTTATGGAAAAAGAGGGAGATATAACGAGGTGGAGGGGACAAGAACGCCACAAGGAGACCAACAGAGCCAAAATATCTGGGCCCAGAAGGGCCTGCAAAGACCAATACTTCAAGTAAGGACCATGCATGGAGAGGATCTAGACCTCCTGTTCAAAGGAAGCCCATTGGCTGCTCAGATTTGAAGTAGGTTCCCTGGGAATAAGGGGGATAGGGACTATCTCTGGCATGAACTTGTGGCAGACTCTTTGATCACCTACCCCTGGAGGGTGCAACCTTGCCAGGCTACAGAGAAAGATGATGCAGCCAGCCTTGATGAGACCTGACAAGCTAGTCAGACAGAAGGGAAGGAGGTCCTCCCTATCAGGGGACTAGGGAAAGGGCATGGGGGGGGGGAAGAAAAAGGCTGGGTGGGACTGGGAGGAGATGAGGGTGAGGGCTGAAGAGGGGATACCAAGTAAATAAATTGTAATAAATAAACATATAAATTAAAAAGCATGAAAAGTATGAAGCTATACCACTCCTGGGCATATAACCAAAAGATGCTCAACCATACAAGGACATTTGCTCACATATGTTCATAGTGGCTTTAATAGTAATAGCCAGAACCTAGAAACAACCTAGATGTACATCTTAGGGATTTTCAAGATGATGCACTAAGATAAGGAGTGAAGTCTCAGTGCTGAAGAAAAAATTCCAGACTCTTTTTCATTGTGTTAAAATTTCTTTTCCTTATGTTTTATAATGTGTACAGCCAGTATCATTTTAATGAATTCATTTTCTTCGGAGTAAGGAATTCTCCTTTAATGGCATCTTCATGCTTAATGATAAAGAACTGGAAATTGGGCTAACATCTGGACTGTCCCAAAACACCATGAACAAAGGATCACATTCTAAAACTAAAGTGCATCCAGTTAATTTCAAAGCAGATATTCTATGGAACACTGACTACTGCCATATTATGGACTGTTATGCTGAATGCTCAGTGTTTCAAATATCATTAGAAACTTGGTGTTGCAATTTTTCAATCTGTTGATGATCTTCAGTCTCGCATTATTAAACAAGAGATGCTCAGTCCTGTCAACTTCAAATTTGTCTGTTGTTCCTATGTAAGTCAGCCACCCCCCCAAAAAAACACTTTCAAAGAAGAGTTTCCGATGATAATTAGCTATATAAAATAATACTACTGTTAATTAAACCCTGAACGAATTGCTCTCAGATAAATTATTGAGATTCAGTAATAAAATAATTAATTTTGAACAAGAAAATTAGTTTTATTATTTTATTTTCCAAGTGGACTTGGACCGGATTTGCCAAAGAATAGCAAAAACTTATTCAACAAAGGCTCATATATTTCAAAGCTTGTTTCCCATCTGGTGGCACTGTTTGGGAAGACATGAAGCATATTTGGAAGAAGTAAGTAGCTCTAGCATTGACCTTGTAGTTTATAACCATGCCCTACTTCTGGTCCCAGCTCTGCTTTCTGACCCAGTAAGAAAGAATCAAGCAGCACTCTCACAGTTTCTGCCTCTACAGCTTCAAGTCATACCCATAACCCTGCATTCCCACCATAAGCCACACCCTCAAGCCTTGGACTTACATAAATCATTCTTACCTCCATTTGCTTCTTGAGTATTTGGACATGACAAAAAAAGTGACTAATTCAGAAAATGTTTCAAGAAATATACTTGGTGGCAGTTCAAAGGCTTATGGAACTGGTTTGTTGTAGGAATTTGAATGAGTCTGTAGCTGCGAATATGAGAAGTTCTAGAAGGTAATAAACAGAAGGTAATCAGCTGTTCTCATGGACATCAAGAAGACAAGGCTGCTAATGGAAAGCTGAATAGGTTAGACTGGGCTCATGAGATTTCAAAGGCAAAACTGACTCCATAGCAACCGAGGTAGAAGATTTTGTGCTACATTTTGAAAAGGAATTTGGTATCTTCTACTGTGCTCTTAAAATTTTAGCAAGGCAGAATTAAAAAGTTAAGAACTAAGTTATTTGGCAGAGGAAATTTCAATGCAGCAGAACATCCAAGCTGCATGGTTAGTGATCACTGATTTTAGTTTCATAGTGAGAAAGTCTAGAAATGTGGAAAAAAAGTTTTCTATGTCAAAGAAAACCTGAATGAATTTAAAGCCATGGGCAAAGTATATATAATTATGAAGATTAGCACACTTAAAGAGAAACCTGGTGCTTTGCACTGAAACAGTAGTAAAAGTACTGAAAGAGTCTTGGAGGCTTGGAGGCCATAGTAGAGGACAATGCAGCCACTTTTGATGTGAACTGATAGACTAAGATCAGAAAGGAGAGGAGAACCTCCCCTATCAGTGGACTTGGGGAGTGGCATGCAAGCAGAAAGGGGAGGAGGGAGGGTGGGATTGGGAGGGGAGGTGGGAGGGGCTTATGGGGGGATGCAGAATGAATAAAGTGTAATTGATGAAAAATTTTAAAAAAAAGGGAAAAAAATAATTTAAGAACCTTAAAGGACTTTCAAAAGTGGAGGAAAACATGGAGTTAGTCAATTTACATGGAGCACGTCTCACCCCTGGGGGCAATGGTCTCCTGAACCTACTCAGACCTCGGACTCCACCACTGCTAGTTCTAGAACTGATGCAGGATGGTCCAACGAGGGTGTTAAGGCTTCTCATAATATTTCCTATAAACCCACACCTGTTTGTTTGTTTATATCCCCCATTTTTATTTATTATTAGCCAGATAGAGCCAAGTAATTGTGGTAATGATACTTGCTTTTTTGCCCAATGCTGGAATGCTAGTGAATTTAGGTATGCCCTGGTTATTTGCATGCCTCGCTGGGTGCCTGTGCCCATTGATGCCCCTCACACTATGACTCTCTTCAGACAGAAAAGGAATCTTGGAACTACAGCCACCATTGTTACTGCCATCTCATTGGCAGCTGTTGGAGCTATCACAGCGGCATTAGCCATGAGTCATACTGGGCAGACTGCTCAGACCCTGAATAATCTTTTAGCTAATGTAGCTCATGCCTTAGATGTACAAAAAGGAATTAATGCTCAACTAAAAGGAGGCTTGATGGTGTTCAATCAGAGGATTGACCTCGTGCAGGAGCAAATTGATACCCTATGGCAAATCGCTCAACTTGGCTGTCAATGAAAATATGCTGGACTTTGAGTCACTAGCATATAACATGAGAATTTTTCCTGTGCTGCAAATCTGTCTAAACAATTGTCGAGTTATATTTTAGGTAATTGGACTGGAGAATTCGATACTACGATGGAGCAGCTGAGAATGGCCATTGTCACGGTAAATTCTACCAAAGTGGACGCAGGACTATCCACAGGATTATCACCATGGATTGCTGCAGCCATGAATCATCTGAATGAATGGGCGGGCATGGGAGCGTTAGCATGCCTTCTGGTGTTGGTCTCCTTGGTTTGCCTGTGGTATATATGCAAGATTAGAGTCTCACAACAGAATAACGCAGCCATGACCATTCAGGCTTTTACAGCCATTGAAGCAGGACAGTCTCCCCAAGCATGGTTGGTTATCATAAAAAGCTAAAATGTTACGCTCAGGATGCGAGGCTAAGCACTGCACTCAGGGTCAGTCGCTTTGGACCCAGAGAAGAGCATGTCTGATTGCATGCGGGTTGATGCCCCAGG
Organism: Meriones unguiculatus; assembly: GCF_030254825.1. Classification (NCBI taxonomy): domain Eukaryota; kingdom Metazoa; phylum Chordata; class Mammalia; order Rodentia; family Muridae; genus Meriones; species Meriones unguiculatus. The sequence continues at coordinate 84,140,798 of NC_083357.1, read as the reverse complement.
TCCCGCCTCTGAGAAAAAGGTATCGGATGGGTCTGATGCTCTTTGGGTGGATGACACCTAAATGAACATCAGTACAAAGTCCCAATTTATTTCTAATATCAGAGATCAGACCTCTACTCTTGCCTGATGCGTCTAAAACAAAAAGGGGGAACTGTAGAGAGCTGCGGAATGCTGTGCCTTAAAGATGGAGCTGGTTTCTGCCTTCCACCTTCCCGATGGTGAGTGCTCTCTGTCACAAACAACTCCACATTTGGCTAAGGCTGAGGATCTGGCTTGCTTCCATGTATGTGGATCTATCTGCATTGCCCACGTGGCACGCTGGGGTTGGCTACCTAGAGGCTATTTAAGCTGTGGGCTGGCTTTCCCCAGGGTCAGATGATTGTTCAAGGTGCCTGAATAAACTGCATTGAAAAAAAAAAAGATTGCAGAAAGTAGCTGAAGTTAATAAATGTACACGCTCATATTCCCTTCATGGATCTTCTTGGGCTGTGAAGGTCAAACCTAAGCTGCCATGGAAAGTCCAAAATTCTGGACATGGCAGCCCCAGGAGACATTCCCAGAGGAATCCTGAAGGCACTAAGGAAAGATAGTCTACCCAAAAGAAAGCTCACAAGTGCTGCACGCAATAAAACTGATGTGGGGGGGTATGCAAGCCCATTCAAAGCAAATCATTTCATCACAAGTCTTTGATAACAAACATGGTATTCCAGGGTTGGTGGCATACACTTCATGCTTTTAGTTTTGCTCTGCTTCTTGCATTCCCTGCTTTGTCACCATTTCTCCATTTTGAAATGGAACATTTACTCTATACCATTATGCACTATAGTATATATTATAGTCTATATATATATATATAAATTTTATAGTATACATATATATACTATATATGTATAAATTTTATAGTCTCACAACTAAGAGTTTATCATGAACCTCAGAAAACAGTGTGCTTTTGGAACATTCTAAAGCTCTTCAAAACTAAGGAGACTTTGACCTTAGACTATGTTTTGAGAAATGGAAGGGTCGTTAGTCTACAGAAGCTAGATGAAGAAGGTCATCATAAAAAGTCCTCCAAGTCATGTGATTGAATACTTTGCCCCTGGCTGGTATAACCTTTTGGAGAGATTGTGTAACTTCTAGGATGTTAAATATATCTAAAGGAAATTGATTGCTTATTGGATAGAACTTATGGTTTGGAGCCTGGATCTGCTCTGCTTCCTGACCTGTCTGCTTCCTGACTTGCTGCTAGTAAGAAGCAGCCTCACATTCCTGCCAAAACAGCCACAAAGTGCTCCTACAGCTATGCCTTTCCTGCCATGATGGGCTATAATTTCAAACCACATGCTTAAGTAAATCCTTCCTCACTTAAATTGCTTCATGTAGTTAGTTATAGCAAAAAGAGCAGTGGGGCATGAGAGATGGCTCATAAATTAGGATTACTTACTGTCATGCCTAAACTCAGGCTTTGGTTCCCAGCAGCCACGTGCTAGCTTACAACCGTCCATAACTCCAGTTCCAGGGATCTGTCACTCTCTTCTCCTGTTCAAGGGCACCAACCATGCAAAGTGATGTGATTCACAGACATACACTCGGGCAAATACCTGCAAAGTTGAAGTAAAGTCAATAACGTTTACAAAAAGAGAAGTTACTATTACAGTATAAGTAGATAGACTGTGTCGTCTCGGTTATCATTTCAAAATTAGAAGCAAAAGTAGTTTGTCTCTTTAGCTTTACCAGTATAAGGAAAAAGGTGAGCCATGTGAAATATGGAACCAACATACAACTATTGCATATGCAAAGCATTCAGTATGTATGCATGAGAGTGTGTTGCTTTATTTTTCTCTTATTGTCACTTGACTGGGCTGCATGTGAAATGTGCGTGTGAATACACCTGAAACATCATTAGCACTTCTGCAAATATAAAGATGGAAAATTAAGTCAAGTAAAAATTTAACCCTTAAAATGGAATTTCTCTCACCTCTTGAATTCATAGTACTTTAAGGGAGATCAATAAGTACTAAATCAAGTTCCAAGATTCTAGGCCTTTTGAATCATAAGGAAAAGTTAATTTCAAAATCCTATACTATCTACAAAGGACCCCCTGCTTCCAGCCTCCAAATTCCAATTTTAAGGCCCCTACCAGGCACACTTTAAGAGATAATGCACATACCAGCCTGCATAGGGAGAGATATTATCTGTGAGTCAGAGAAGGTTTAAACCTTATTGAATGAAATGAATGAAACTCCTACACTGCACCTAGAAGCTAATAATGAGAACAGACTGAAGACCACAGGAACAAAGTGATTCATCATGTCAATGATTGAGTAATTTCTTTTACTGTATGGTGGGAAAAACATGTTGAAATTTATCAAACACTAAGAAAGCTTCAATTATTTTATAAGGGCATTGAGGTTTATGTGGACTAGTATTTTAGAAACGGAACTACATAAGCTTAAATTATCCCGTAACTTTCTGGGGCTGTCCCTACAAAAGTAAGGTTTGTCTAATAAACTTAAATTTTAAAATATTTCTTGTGTATATATTCACACATACATACATACATACATATATATATGTTTTTGCATACCATATATATATGGTATGCAAAAAAATTCTGTACACCTTAAAGTTGATTTTATAAATATTTGAAAAGAATTTGGTTACATTTTGGCTATTAAACATCAGGTAGTTAACAGTTTAAAGACAGAAGTCAAAGTCTTGGTGCTGTAGCCATGTGACCTATGCATGTCCTTTAATCTCTCATTCTCAGTTTCTTGATTTCAGCATCTTCTCCCATCCATCAGGAGTCCCATGTTCCCAACTTCTGGTTATAGAAGAACCATCAGGGCCAGCATGCTGATAAGACTGTGCCAACAGATTCCTATGCAGACTAAAACTGATATGTATGAGATGTAAAATCATGGGCTCTGTGATGAATAAATCTAAAAGAGGCCCAAATAATTCTTCAAATGGAGTAGAAATCGGTCTAGAAAGCTCTGTGCTGCCCTGTTTGCTGGCTGCTAAATATAAGAGTTCCTCACTGATGGCAAGTCGCTGCTGCTTTCTACCAGTCCCCATCAGTGAATGGAAGAATTTGGAGAGGCTAGGATTGTGTCAGGGGTTTAAGTAATTTAATGTCATTTAATGTTGCCTTAGAAAGCCACACCATCCACCATAATTAATTCAATTTACATCTCCATTATAGGCCGCTCCTTCCTCTCCTCCTGGTCCTCCCTCCCTCCCACATGCCCTCTCCCCCATTCCTCAGAATAGGAGAGTCCCCCTACCCAGATACCCCAGCTCATCTATTCACATGAGGACTGAGTTCATCTTCTCCCCTTGTGGCCTTGTAGGGAAGTGATCAAAAAGCAGATAACACAGTCTGTGTCTGAGATATCCCCTACTCCTCTAATGAGTGGGTCCACATGAAGCCTAAGTTGCCCATTGGGCTTATCGTCTTGGGGTCTGTGCATCGTAGTGTGTCTGTCCTGTACTATGTAATTAAAATCCACTTATAAATGAGTCTAGACCACGTGTGTTTTCCTGGGTCTGTTGTCTCACTCAGGATTATCATTTTTAGTTCCATCCATTTGCCTGAAATCTTCATGATTTTCTCATTTTTTAACTGCTGAGTAGTATTTCATGGTGTAAATAAATGTACCACCGTTTCCTTACACATTCTTTGGTTGAGGGACATCTAGGTTGTTTCCAGCTTCTAGCTATTATGAATAAAGCTGCTATAAACATGGTTGAGCAAATGTCCTTGTTGCATGGTGCAGCATCTTTCAAGTGTATGCCCAGGAGTGGCATAGTGGGTCTTGAGGTATGGCTATTCCTCAGTTTTCTAAAAGCACCAGATTGAGTTCCACAGTGTTGTATAGGTTTGCACTTTCTCCAGCGACTGAGGAAGGCTCCCCTTTCTCCACATCCTTGCCAGCATGTGCTGTCACTTCAGTTTTTGTTCTTAGCCACTCTGAGAGGTTTAAGATGAAATCTCAGAGTCATTTTGATTTGCATTTCCCTGATGACTAAGGACATTGAGCATTTCTTGAAGTGTTTTTCAGTCATTTAAGATTGCTCTGTCGAGAATTCTCTGTGTAGTTTTGTATCCCATTCTTAATTGGATTATTTGGTTTCTTGGTGCTTAATTTCTTGAGTTCTTTAAATATTCTGATTATTAGCCATTTGTTGGATTGGTGAAGATTTTTTCCCAATCTGTAGACTGTTGTTTTGTTCTATTGGTAGTGTCCTTTGCTTTACATAAGCTTCTCAGTTTCAAGATGCTCTATTTATTAATTGTATATCTTAGATCCTGAGCTGTTGGTGTTCTGTTCAGGAAGTTTTCTCCTGTGAAAATGAGTTCAGGGCTCTTACCCACTTTCTCCTTTAGCAGATTTAGTGTATCTGGTTTTATGTTAAGGACTTTGATGTACTTGAACTTGAGTTTTGTGCAGGGTTATAAAAATGGATCTACTTGCATTTTTCTACATGTAGACATCTAGTTAGACTAGCACCATTTGTTGAAGATGTTTTTTCTATTGTAAGGTTTTGTCTCCCTTGTCAGAAATCAGGTATGCATAGGTTTGTAGGTTTTATGATTCAACTCCATTGATCAACCAGCTTATTTTTATGCAAGTACCATGCAGTTTTTAATATTATCGCTTTGTAGTGTAGTTTGAGGTCAGGTACAGAGATAGCTCCAGAAGTTCTGTTATTGTATAGGAATGTTTTTGCTATTCTGGGTTTTCTTTTCTTCCATATGAAGTTTAGAATTGTTATTTCAAGGTCTTTGAAAAATTGTGTTGGTATTTTGGTGGGGATTGTATTGGATCAGTAGATTGTCCTAGGTAAGATGGCCATTTTTATTACGTTAATCTCACCAATCCATGAGCATGGGAGATCTTTCTGTCTTCTGATATCTTCTTCAATTTCTTTCTTCAAACACTTGAAGTTTTTGTTATACACGTATTTGACTTCCTTGGTTAGAGTTACCCTTAGATACTTTATATTCTGTATGGCCACTGTGAAGGGTGTGGTTTCCCTAATTTTTCTCAGCCTGTTTGTTATTTGTATATAGGAGGGCTACTGATTTTTTTGAATTAATCTTGTATATAGCCTGTATTATGTTTAGATATGGGCGTTGTATCCCTTGATCTCTCCAAGACTCCATACCAAGTTTCTAATGGTAACAAAGCCTTTTGAAAGTTGAGCCAATTCTGAAGTCCTTGTAAACAAGCCAGAACACTTGAAACAGGCATTGATGCCAATTACATTTTAGCCTTTTGAATTTTTCAAGGCCTCACTGAAATTTTGCTTTTCCAAACTACTTCTCCATATCAAATGTATGGTGATTCACTACTGAAAATAGTGTTATATTGTTTTATCATGCCTTTGTTCTATTTGTACATTTGTCTAACTGTTCATTCCTCTTGTTACTTCCATCACAATGACATGTGAGATGAAGAATTAAATGGCAGGGATTTCTAAGCAAACACAACTTTCTGCTTTGTGTGCTCTCACCCTTCTTCTCTGACAAGTGTCTCTCAGGTGCATCTTTGTCATGGTGAACCATGTTATCGCTAGACGATTAGCTGAAATACACAATTGTATTTAGCTTCTTTTGTCAGATCATCCACACTGTCATCCCAGTGCCAAGTTCATGGTCAGGCCCAAAGCAGGTGGAGCAGTGGTATATATTTCACATTGCATTAGATAAAAGCCTGTCAACAGAATAAAATAAAGGAGTTACAACTTGAGAACTATTACTCATCACAATATTTTGTTCACTGCAGGGCAAGTTCTAGTTTGCTTAAATATGTGATGCTCATTTAGAGTCTAAATTACTAGCATATTTTTTGTCAAGAAATTAATTCTGAGTTAACAGAAGTCTGAATCCACCCTACTCAGGAGCTATCCTGAATGAAGAGCTCAATGAATCCTTATAGGGAACACGTATTGCACATCAGGCACCTGAGTGGGACTTCACTTTGAAATGCGCCATAAAGGCAAAGAGATCTGAGCTGAGAACCCAATCAATAGCACTTCAGTCACCAAACTGATTCCAACAACCAGGTAAGGCCTGGAGTGAGTGAAATGAGGATTACCTCTCTCGTGGTGGCCTCTGACAAATGTGTGGGAGTTAGTCATTTCTGTGGTTTATTACAGAAGGCTGCGCAGTTCTATCAAGGAGAGAGGTGAACATTTATTTACTTTTTCTTCCCAGAGATGAGGCTTAGGAACCAGCCAGACATTGCACAGAAACACTCTTCCTTTTCAGTCTCATTTCTGTTTTATAACTTCCTTTAGGCCCTAAGGCATACAAATGGTTGAAGAACTTAACTTGTTTAGCAATTGCAAAGGGACTTGCTGAGTATTAATTTGCTCATTATATACAAGGGAAAAGTTTTGCTGAATCTTTCTGAGTATTTGTGTGAATCACTCTGAAGCCATGTCAACACAGTGGGAAATGTATTTCTCTGTTTCTTGCCTATTATGACACTGAAGTTTAAGCTACAAAAATGCCTCAGGGCCCAGTGATTATTTAATTATCTCCTGGAAAATAATTTCACATATGACAAGGACATCAACAAGCTTCCAGCCTGTTAATTTACTTCTTCTTTCATGTTGTCACCTCTGTCCCCTGAAATTTCTTGTCCAGCAGGCATTCACATTTATTGTAGTCTAAGGTTTTTATAAAAAGGAAGATGTTTCTTTAAAGAAAGTATTTTGAAATTACAAACACAGCATTAAGTTGTTTTGTAAAGTCTGCCCATGAAAATTTTATCTTCATTAAGCCCCCAAGTCCAAAAATAATTTAATTCAGATATACTGACATGTTAAAATAAATTTCTGCTGAAATAATTTCTTATATGTTAGAAATATGCATTTACCTGAATATCCTATATTTTTACTTATTAAATCGGGAAATGTTATTGAAACACTGCAGGAAAGATATTCTCTTAAATTCCTCTCATACACCCACCAATCTGCAGATAATCACACCCAAGATCCTTACAGTAATATTTAAATTTTTATTTTTATTCATCTTTGGATGAATACTAAAGGTTTCAATACAAGCCTTCGTCATAACAGTTCCATATGGAAAGAGTGTGACATTAATGAGTGTATTTTATTCAAATGTAATATCTTGAGTGAAGAGGCTACAATGATTTGAAATAGATGACAACTGATTGTCAAATTAAGGTAATTTTTTCGCAATCAAACCCCATCAGTAATGTAGCCTCTTGTAGTCTTTGCAGCCTCCTCATCATTTGTAACCCTAACCCTCCTGCTTGAGTTGAGTTGTCCTAGACTTAATTGAATAGGAAAATACCACTCATTAACACACAGCTTCCCAAATGATGCATGTCAGCCCTGCTCATGGGCTAGAGCATGAATTAGAGCAAGCACTGTTGCCCAGTACTTGTTCCAGAGAATCTCATAGGAAAGCACACACACATACACACACCCAACATTTGCTCTCTCTCCTTCCACCAACAGCTCCTGCTGACATCTCAGGGACCTAAGCCCTAAGCTATAACCTGTATCAGAAGAGAAGGCTAATGACTCTGAAAACCAAGACTGAATTATGACTATGAATAATTTCACAAATCCCATTTAATATGCCGTTTTTCAGGATGTTTTGGAAAATGGTGAGTTTATTGTTGCAGCTGTTTTTAATATTGTGATTAGACTAAACAAGAGATGGAAACCCCTCCCTTCCTCTTCTCTCCCTCTGCCCCTCTCCTAGTCCATTCTTGAATCTTTCCTTTTTCTTTTTGTTTCTTAAACTTCTGTTTCAATATTTTATTATTTAACAACATTGATATAAGTGTAGATTCTTTAAAAATGTGAAAATTCATATTAGATCACTTTTTTAATATTTAATAAATATATATGATAAATCTCAAAACCCTACTAGTATTGTTAAAGCTGTTATGCAATATTCATGTCAGTGATAGCAATTAAGGTGACTTAAAAATTATACTTGCTGCTGAGAATGATATTGTGGTGGTTCGAACAGGTATGGTCCCCATAGACTCATGTATTTAGAATCATTTGTAGTGATATAAAAACCCTTCTACTCAAGGCTTTTGCTGATATGTCTATGTTATATGTCTTTGTCCAGATACTAACAAAAAAAAAATCAAGAAGATGGCTAAACTGCAGAAGTTGGCTCATGGGGAGCTGCACTCTTAGGAAGTATGCCCTTTGTGCAGGAGGTGTGGCCTCTTGGAGGAAGTATATCACTGTAGGGGTGGGCTTTGAGGTCTCCTGTGTTCAAGCACTGCCCAGTATGCCAGTTCCTCTGCTGTCTTCAAATCAAGATGTAGAATTCTCAGCTCCTCCAGCACCATGTGTGCCTGCACATTGCCATGCTTACCACCATGATAATAATGGACTAAGCATTTGAAACTGTAAGCCAGCCCCAATTAAATGTTTTCCTTACTAGGGATTACCTTGGTCATGGTGTCTCTTCACAGCAGTAAAACCCTAACTAAGACAGATAATATAAAATTCTGACTTTAAGATAAGGAGAAATCTACACTTCTATATCTTTTATGTGATGCTATTAGTTCCATCCTCTGGTAACACACTCTGCTCCTCTTCCATAGAAAATCCAAAATAATCATACTCCTGGAGCTGGAGAGGTGGCTCAGAAATTAAGAGGACTGACTGTTATTCCAAAGGTCCTGAGTTCAATTCCCAGCAAACACATGGTGGCTCACAACCGTCTATAATGAGATATGGTACCCTCTTCTGGCATATTGGCATACATACAGGCAGTATACACTGTATACAAAATCAATAAATAAATCTTAAAAAAAATGTTAAAGAAAATCATACTCCCGGAAGCTCCTTCATAAGTATCACAGCCCACAGCAAGTCATTTCTTATTTAATTTAGTTTACTTCAGTTAGGAATCAAAAATCTGCAATTTACTGAGCTATTTTGCGTATTCAAAGCAGAAAAAAAGGGGGAAAATCTGAGTAAAAAAAGATGAGTGTAATTGAAAGGCAGGCTTTAAAGGGCCTTGCAAAATGAAACAAAATAAAAGTGAGTTGGTATAAAATCTTTAAATGAGGGACACTGTACTTCATTATTGATTGTAATTATTAATCTCAAGCCTTCACTTTTCTTTCAGTATCCTTTAGCGAACTGGTTCTCTATGGTGAACAAGCTTCTCTTCCAGAGAATATTGGACACTGTCTGGAGACAATTTTATTTTGTTCTTCATGGTCAGGACGTAGAAATTCTCTTGGAATCTAGTAGTTTGATGTCAGAGTGATGCTGAGCAGAGACTAAAACACAGAGTAGCCCATCAAAACAACAACAAAAAGAATTATAATCTTAAATAAAACTATCTCCAAGAAGCCTGTTTACAGTCTTTTTAAAATATGTGATCAAGATAAAAATAAACAAAATTTCATATGTGACCTGACATTTTGAATGCACCATAACTTTTATGTTCCTTTATCAAGACCACCTTTGAATTAGCCTAAAATACAGTAAGCATTCCCATTATTTTTGTGATAGAAATTGGCTCATAACAAAATGAGGGTCAATTGACTGTGTTAATAAAATTTTTTATGTAACATGTTAGTTTTAATCTAGAATGCTAGCATATTGGGAATTTTGAATCTAAATTCAGCTTCCTTTTCTCCTGAGTAACCACACAGACCAAAACCAGTTATTGTCACATATGTATAAAAGCATAATCGATCTCTTTATATTAATATATATCAGTAATCATGTCTAATTTCCCTTCTGTCTCTGTGGATAAATGATACTTTCATAATGTCAGAGGGAGCAGCTTGTAATGTTGGTTTGTAGCAGACTACTCATTGTAGAATGACTAACCTTGGGAATGTTTTTTAATTGTATACTTTCTAACTCTCTGGGTACTTTCTTAGTTTATCAGTCTTCTTGATTCTTTTTGCTGGTATCTGGACAAAAACATAGAGCATAGACATTTCAAAAATAGTTGTAAGCCAAAGGGTGTTTTTTCACATCGTTACAAATGATTCTAAACACTATGACTGTCTTCCCACAGTATAGTTCAAAGGAATGACAATCAGTTGCTTTTACCGTATACTTACAGCACACATTTAGTAACAGACCTAATCCTCACAATTCTGCAATTCAAACATTGCTACATGTTGAGATTGCAGATATGAAGATACCCGGCAGCTAAGAGAATAGAAGCTGATCCATAGGCTTGCCACGACCGAGAGTCATGCCAAGAATTTTCATATTATTTATATCACTCTAATGACACTACATTATGTCTCACTAGAATACATCAGTTCTCTCCAAAGCCAGACTTCACTTCCTTTTTATGCAGAGAAAGGACCATCAGTCCAAAGGCTTCCCTAAAACAGGAGCTACCCTGCAGTTTCTACTGCTGTGACAAACACCAGAACCCAGGTAACTTATCAAATAAAGCTTTGAGTTTGGAGTTCCTGGTTCTAGATGGTCAGAGTCAATGGCAGGCATGACAGGGAGTATGGCATAAGGCAGGCAGGGATGGCAGTAATCAGGAGCACACATCTTGATCCAGAAAAACAAAGGCAGGAAGTAGATAACTGGGAACGGTGTTGGCAACAAAGCCGGACCCCCAGTGACACACCTCCTCCTACAAGGCCATCGTTTTAAATCTATCCCAAACAGTTCCACCACCTGGGGACCATATTCAAACACATAGGCCTATGGGGAGTCATTCTCATTCAAACCACCACAGAAGCACAGAGAGTTTCTGCCTTTTGGAAGCCTGATAAAATCCGCCCACTCGAGAAGGATATAAATGTATAGGCTGATGACTATGTGGAGTATCCAGAAAACAAACAAAAGCAAAAAACATAGAACCAAGCCTTCTAGCTTTTTCATAATGCTCAGTTTTATAAAAAATTTGTCTCTTTCTAGGAAAAACAACCACATTCTTCCTGCCTCTAAATGCTCCTCATTTATAGTACTGGATTCTACTTAATTTAAATGGTATATGGAAACTACAGTCAAGATGAGTTTAATATTACAGTTCAAAAGTATAAGAAGTTAATACTACAAAAACTAATATACTTTAATGTAAACATTGGACATCTGTATCATTCCTTTACATAGTATATTGGAATTTTCTTGTAAAAGGGAAAATTAAATACAAAATTCAGGATTAGCTAATATGTTTTTCCATTCAAAAAGTAATTTTATTTAAAAATTTTCATTATTCATTAATACAATTCAGTATAATTTTTCCAAAATCTTTTCTCAAATGTAAATCTGAAAAATCATTGTATAGCAACCTTTAGAACTAACCAGAATCCCAATAAAACCCACACCACTGTCAAAAACACATTTGTCATTTTCACTTGTAAGTCTTACTAATATGCTGTCTCTCAGTCAAGTACTAAATTCACATTTGATTTATTAACTAAAGCAGGGTGCTTCAATTTCATTTTAGATCTCTCATATTTAAACATTTAACACATCTCAAAGCTGGTGCCAGGGTTGACAAGAGTTGGCGTAATGAGTAAATGAGACAAATACCATTTTTACTAATAGGAATTATTTGACAGTATTATGAGTCAGTCTTACCCTGAATTGATAGTTAATTATTGAGTTCACTATAAGTGAACTATCTCTGCTGTGATCTAAAGTATAAGTTTTTTTTAATTGATATTTTCAGGCTTTCTTAAACCTTAACAAATCTTGCAAAATATTTTTAAGAGGAAACACTGCTAAAAATATTAAAAGAGGCTTCATAAGTATTTCATTGTGATGAGCTTAACCACACAGCAGCAAGGTATCTGTTTCTGATTCACTTGTATGTGAGTTAGAGAACAAATTTTCACTGAGCTTTGAAATGGGCTTTAGCAGAGAAATTGGTCAGCCTTCCAAGCACTGCAAGAATTCAGATGCTTCCCAAAATAACTAGATCCCAGAGTGCCCAAACTCTTCATGCCAAGTCAGCATTAGGACACTACACTGTAATACTGATGAGGTATTTTGAAAAAGATACGTTGTGAAAACAAATACTACCTTTTTTTTTCTCTCTACATAGCACTGGCTATCCTTGAACTGACTCTGTAGACCAGGCTGGACTTGAACTCACAAATATCTGCCTGCTTCAGCCTCACAAGCACTGATGTTAAAGGTGTATACCATCACACTAGGCTACCACCATGGAATAGTAAGTCTTTTGGTGCTATGAGGGTCTTCAATAGATTGGATGAGGCTAACATTTAAGAGAGATAACAGTCTATGCACTAACATCACCCCAAACATTCTCACAAAATATTTATGACCATATACCTGGATACGCAGCAGCAAGAAAGTAAAATGCCTATGGTCACATCCGCTGCCTTTCTTTTATTTTTCTTTTTCATTCAACCAGAATCTAGCCTGTAGAATATGGTTGATAGTTACCAGGTTAATCCTCTCTGAAGACCCCTCACCCACTAAGAAGTGCTCTTTAATCTCTTAAGCATTCTCAATCCAGTCAAGTTGACAATCAAATTTAGCTATCACAGGGCCCATAATGGTAATACAGAATTCCTACCATATGGCTGCCTTCATAATGAGGTTATGGTTCTTTGCTAACTTTGGATTCATACTGAAGCACTGACTCTCGATGAGTCTTAATCCAGTCACCCTTCACACTGGAGCTTATTTTTGTGTGTCTCCCCCTTTGCCAATCAACCCTACTGATCTTAGGACTTGTCAACGTTCTTTTTTATTTAATTTTTATTAATTATACTTTATTCACTTTGTATCCCCCCATAAGCCCCTCCTTCCTGCCCTCCCAAGACCACCCTTCCTCCCCCTTCTTCATGCATGCCCCTCCCCAAGTCCACTGATAGGGGAGGTCCTCCTCTCCTTCCTTCTGTTCTTAGTCTATCAGATCTCATCAGGAGTGGCTGCATTGTCATCTTCTGTAGCCTGGTAAGGCTGTTCCCCCCTCAGGGGGAGGTGATCAAAGAGCAGGCCAATCAGTTTATGTCAGAGGCAGTCCCTCTTCCCAATACTATGGAACCCACTTGGACACTAAACTGCCACGGGCTACATCTGTGCAGGGGTTCTAGGTTTTCTCCATGCATGGTACTTGGTTGGAGTATGATTCTCTGGGAAGACCCCTGTGTTCAAAATTTCAGGTTATGTTGCTCTCTTTGTGGAGTTCCTGTCCTCTCCAGCTCTTACTATTTCCCACTTCTTACATAACATTCCATGCACTCTGCCCTACAGTTGGCCATAAGTCTCAGCAACTGCTTTGATAGTCTGCAGGGCAGATCCTTTCAGAGGCCCTCTGTGGCAGGTTCCTAGGTTGTTTCCTGTTTTCTTCTTCTTCTGATGTCCATCCTTTTGGCCTTTTGAGATAGGAATTGAGCATTTTAGTCAAGGTCCTCTCTCTTGATTAGTTTCTCTAGCTGTACAGATTTTAGTAGGTTTATCCCATATTATATGTCTATATGAGTGAGTATATACTATGTGCGTCTTTCTGCTTCTAGGACAGCTCACTCAGGATGATCCTTTCCAGTTCCCACCATTTACCTGCAAATTTCATGATTTCCTTATTTTTCATTGCTGAGTAATATTCCATTGTGTAGATGTACCACAATTTTTGCATCCATTCTTCAGTTGAGGGAAATCTGGGCTGTTTCCAGCTTTTAGCTATTATAAATAAGGCTGCTACAAACAAGGCTGAGCAAATGTCCTTATTGTGTACTTGAGCCTCTTTTGGATGTATGCCTAGAAGTGTTATAGCTGGATCTTGAGGAAACACTAGTCCTAGTTGTCTGAGAAAGTGCCAGAATGATTTCCAGAGTGGGTGTACAACTTTACATTCCCACCAGCAGTGGAGGAGGGTTCCCTTTTCTCCACAACCTCTCCAGCATGTGTTGTCACTTGAGTTCTTCATTTTGGCCATTCTGATGGGTGTAAGGTAAAATCTCAGGGTTGTTTTGATTTGCATTTCCCTAATGGCTAATGATGTTGAGCATTTCTTTAAGTGTTTCTCTAACATTCGATATTCCTCTATAGACCCATACTTATCACCCTGAACAAAACTAAAGTCCAAGTGGATCAAAGACCTCAACATAAAACCAGATACATTAAATAGGTTAGAAGAAAAAATGGGGAAGACCCTAGAACTCATTGGCACAGGAGACAACTTCCTGAACAGAACACTAACAGCACAAGCTCTAAGAGCAGCAATCAACAAATGGAACCTCATGAAACTGAAAAGCTTCTGTAAAGCAAAGGACACCATCATCAAAACAAAACGACTGCCTACAGATTGGGAAAGAATATTCACCAACCCTTTATCTGACAGAGGGCTAATATCCAGTATATATAATGAACTAAAGAAGCTGAAAAGCAGCAAATCAAGCAATCCAATTAAAAAATGGAGTACAGAGCTAAACAGAGAATTCTCTGTAGAGGAATATCGAATGGCAGAGAAACACTTAAAGAAATTGTCAACGTTCTTAATGGCAGTAATCGACTACTCACAAAAAAACTCTTAAAGGCAAACATCCTACTGGCCCTCTAGCTCTTAAGAACCCTTATTAATGCACCATATGATTGTGAGCATGTATCTGTGCTCATGGGTATAAGTACACATGCACATTGACACACATGGATGTAGAGGCCAGAGGTCAACTTCAGGTGTAATTTCTTAAGGACACCCTACTTCTGATTTGCATATGGGTGTTACGTTATTTTTGTGCACATACTTGTTAGCAGAGGTGTATGCATGTGTGTCTGCTGTTGCACAAGCATACCTCTGCCTTTGAGTGTGTGTATTGCCAGAGGTATACTTCAGGTGTGTCTTCCCTTAATTGCTTCTCACATTTAATTTTTTGAGACAAGGTCTCTCACTGCACATGAAATTTATGCGTTTGGGTAAGTTAATTCACCAATAGACTTTCCAAAATCTCACCCTGTACCCTAGAGTAGGGGTTACAGGTGTGTGTGGCCAACCTGTGTTTTATCGTGTGGCAAGTTGAGATCAAAACACAGGAGCTCATGTTTTTGTGGTGAGCACTTTATTTGCTCAGGAATCCTGCCAATCCCAGTATACAAATTATGACACAATATATTTGCTTTCAATGTTTAGTTGAGAAAACTGAAGATCATATATTCCCTTCTCATCTTTCTTCTGCAAAACTTCAAGGTTCTTCAGGGCATTTTCTTTTTCTATTTTATTTAGTGAAGAGTTCTACATGTGTGGGATGGGCTGTCATAGAGTGGGAGTCAAATCTGTCAATTGAATGAATTAATTCAAGTGGAAGGAGACACTGGAAAGGTTACAGATTTGATTAGGTTTTGTTGTTGTTTGTTTTTGTCAGCTTGACATAAGCTAGTTATTTGGGAAGAGGAATGTCAATTGAGAAATACTTCCAATTAGATTGCCAGTAGTCAAGTTTGTAGGACATTTTCTTGATTAATAATTTATCTTGCAAGCCCATCATTTCATCTGTTAAGATTGTCTTGAATACCAATTGCATTGTTTTTTGTTTGTTTGGTTTTTCAGACATTGATAACTCTTAGGTGGACCTCAAACAACCTAGTAATGTTCTGTGTGTTTTATTTGGAAAAAATGTTTGTGTTAGTTAGGTTTCAATTGTTGTGGAAAAGATGATGACCTGGCCATCTGAAAAGGAGGTCCTGAGGTGTATAAGACATTAAGCTGAGAAAGCCATGGGAAGCAAGTCAGAAAACAGGGTTTGTAGTTGGCTTCTGCACCAGTTGCTATTTTCAGGCTCTTTCCCTGCTTGAGTTTCTTCCCTGACTTCTTTCAGTGATGGACTACTACCTGGAAGTGTGAGAAGAAATAAACCCTTTCTTCTCCAAGTTATTTCTAAAAAGGTCATAATCTGTATTACAGCAAAGGAAACCTATGACAGTTTCCACAAAACACTTTGCTAGCTAGTTTAAGCTCGACTTTAAAACTATTAATTTCTAAGACATGATGCAATCAGCATCCAACAAAATTCCAACAGATGGAAAAATGGAGTCACAAGATGAATTTAATTAGAAGAAAATATAAAATCCTTTTCTTTATGCCAAACAGCAACTAAACTAATATGGATGTCAGAGGCATCGCCTAGAAAGAGCATAAATAAAAAAGTCCCACGGGATTAATTGACAGGGAGCTTGATATAAATCAGAACTGAACTGTGGTTGCCAGAAGAGCTAATGTAATTCTTGGCTACATTAATAGAATATTTTGTCCAGATCAAGGGAAATAATAATTCCATTCTAGTATGCCTCTATATCAAACCACATCTAAGCCATCTACTTCAAGAGTGAAGTAAGCTGGAGCACTTTCAAAGGAGAATCACTGAAAACAAAGAGAACTGAAGACATGTTCTACAAAGATTAGTTTTTGAAGAAAGAGTGGAAAATGTTTGTTATACCCCTCTGGAAAGTCCTTGAAGTTGACAAGGCTATAATAGATAATTGGTAATTACTTTTCTCCAATAGACCCCAGAAGGAGATCCAAGATGGTGACACCAAACACGCAGGGTATCTGAACAGTGGCTCAACAGTGAGAGCAGGGTGACCTGCAGGTCATTCCGTGGATGCCAAAACCGTGACATCTGTATTTCTCAGGTGAGAGGACAATCCACGGGGATACTCAAAGGTCCGTATTCAGGCTACTGGGCTAATACTGGGAAAAATTCCCAGGCACCCACACAGCCTCTGCTCTAGGACACCTGCCTAATCCCACCATCTGCGGATACCTTCCTGGGACCAGAGGCAGCTAGGTAGACTCTGACCCTGCAGCCCTGGGCCGCCTGCCTAAACTCACCATCAGTGGATTCGTTCCTGGGACCTGTAGAGTACACCCGGGGCTCCTACCCTACAATTTTAGGCCACCCACTCGGCTAAACCCGCCATCTGTGGATGTCTTCCTGGAACCAGAGCCAGGCAGTTCTGACCTTGTGCACCCACTCTCACAGTCCTGTGGACACCTTCTGGGTGCTAGAGGCTCCTGTTTCCAAACCCGGGCTGTGGACGCCTTCTTGGTTGCAGTGGCTAGTGGTACTCACTCTCACCACCAGGCAGTGGGGATACATTCTGGTCCTGCAATGGGAAGGCTCAGCTCCTTTCTGCCTACTCCCTGCCTGCCTGTAGTATCACAATTTTCTAAAAGTGAGAGAAACAACATCAAGAAAGTCTCCATCCCTGGGATTATTTAAAACTTGATAAAGACATCAATCATCTTTAGTTAGGAATTAAGCTTCTGATCTAAGGTATAACAGAAGACTCTTCAGTTTATTTGAGACATAAACAACATAATGATCACAGAAAATATGGAGGATTTGGAATAAAGATAGATAAGGTAATGGCATAAAACTTAAATATAGAGCATGCTTACTGTAGTCAGTACTTCCATTTACAGTGGTTTGTTGAATCACTCTGAGATTGACTATTATTTTCCATTTCAGGAAAGAGGAAAATGTAACTCAGTGAAGTAAAGGAATTCATTCAGAGTCACAAATTTCTGAGAATATTAGAACTCTGTCATTCCAAGGTTTTGTGCTGCAGATGGAAAACCGTCTGACCTGATGATTGTTTTCAGTTTTTAAATGTCAAATAATTAGAAATCAGCTCTAAAGGGAGTTCTCTGAGCCAGTTCTATGCAACCATGAAGAAAATCAAACGTTCATGCTGAAATTTCAAAGTTCACCTGCTTCAGACTCATAGCCAGGCCCATGCCACTTAGCAGCCTCTGTATTTTAATCTACACCATGCTTATTAAAAGATCATAGCAATTGTACAAGTATGTCTTGTAGAGAAATCTTTCATTCTGTAATGCATTGAAGTTCTTCATGAAATGTGAGATTTTTATGTAATCAATTTTAGGCAGTAATGGCGAAGCAAATTTATAACAAAGCCTCACTTCAAGGAATTCCAAAACGTAGGTGAAAACATTCATCTCTTCTTTAATATCCTTAGGTGATTTGTTTAATAAGGAACAATGTTTAGCTCTTCTAAGTTCTCATTTTAAATTCATTCACTCTATATAACCTGAGTTTCAGATTCTCCTAGGCCCCCAAACATCATTTGAAATAGAAAACAAAAATATTAAAATATCTTCCACAGTCCTACACAAGAGCTTTTCTTACCTAGTTCAGCCATTTGGTGTGTTTTCATCCTTCTGCCTGAGCTCCAGCCACCATGACCTCAAGACTGATTTTTTTGTTTTCTAACAACTGCCATAGCATGTACTCTCCCAACTGCCTAAGATGTCTCCCAAAAGCTGCATGGCATGCACCCCAGGCTTTGGGGATAATGTTATGTTCTAAATAAAGTTGTTTTTTTTTTAAACCACTTAAACAATGACCTCTTTCTGTGAATCTTCTTTCTTCCTTACTTGCCTTATATTTTTCCTAAAAAAACATAAATTACCAAAATTCACATTGTACATATTTTATATATTTTGTAATACTTTTGTTCACTGCTATATAAAGGGGTTAGAATGAGCGAATGAGCACTGGGCTGCAGGGTGCAATTATTTTCAGCTATATTCATTTTATTTTATGTGCATGAGCATTTGGTCTGCATGTATGTCTTATGTATGTGCTTGTCTGATGCTCACAGAGTTCAAAGGAGGACCACAGGGCCATCTGGAACTATACGTTTATGAATCACTCGTGTGAGTTCTGGGAAACAAACCCAGGCCCTCTGCAAGAGCAACAACAGTGTTGTTAAGTATGGAGCCATCTCCCAGCAGGGAAGAGAGATCCGTGACATAAAGATAATATAAAAAATCCACAGGTTTACATTTCCCATATAAACATCACATGTAACATGTAGACTACTCGACAAATCTCCTATTCTGTTTTTATAATTTCTCCAAAGTTTAAAAGGAATACTATAACTTAGATCTTTGCTACATAGGTAAATAACCTCATTGCAAACTATTGCGGTTTTCTTTCTCTTACAAACACTGCCAAGAGAGCATTCGATTAGGTAATGCATGTCTTAGCCTTAGGAGTACAGTTTTTCCACAGAGTATGGAAAGAAAACAGTCATCTCAGTTACTGGCTCCTTTTCAAAGTGTATCTTCAGAAATATTTCTACCAAAATTATTAATTGCATTTCAAAATTCTTCTACTAGCTTCATCCCTGTACCAGGAGCCAAAGGTAGAAGCAAGCAAGTGTCCCCAAAACTCCTATCCAGGAATGGCTTCTGATTGGAACAAGGGGGGGGGGAATGCAAGGATTGTCATTGACAACCCCATGCTGGCAGTATTCTTTTTTTAATTTTTATTTTTTTGATTTTCTGAGACAGAGTTTCTCTGGGTAGCCACAGCTGCCAAGAGGGCCTCAAACTCGTAGATATCTACCTTGTGTCTGCTTCCTGAGTGCTGGCATTACAGGCAGGTGCCACCATGCCTGGCTGCTGGCAGCGTTCTTAGAGATGGATGGTACACAAGGGGATTTAAAAGGTTTTAGTAGAAAAAGCCAACTAAATATTTATAAGGGATTACACTTGGATAAAATACTTTCGCTTTAGTTATAACTTGTTCTCAGATTGTGAGTTATGTCTTCTAGTGTCTCTGAGAAACTAACAGTGTTATCACGATAGAGAGTCACAAGCCATAAGTGCTTTAACCTTTATTGTGACCTGCCAGGAAGCAAATGGCAACTCTTAACTGTGTCCCAATTGTTGAGTGCTATAGCTTACCACTGATTTACATCTGAGCACCCTTTGATTTTCTTGTTTATTTCCCAGTGATTGCAATTTTTATTAGTTTCTATTAGTGTCACTTCAGTAATAATATTTGATGCTTCAAAGTTCTAAATGTTATATTTTATATGATTTTTAGCTCCCTAATTTTAAATCTCTCCTTTAGTCACTTTTAGATCTTCATATAAAACCCTCACCTTCTCTAGCTAATTTCCTAGTCAATTTAGTTAGAGAAAGTAAATGCTGAAAGAACCATTCAATATCGTCAAGGCAGATGTGTTGGTATTAAGTTACATCTGCTTCTGCAAGAAAATACTAGCACTGCAGTTTAGAATCAGCACTAACTTTTGCTAATGAATTTGATGTGCGTTTTCTCTCAAGCCAACACGTTGACAATATTTTAGGCTTTTTCTAAAAAATAACAATAGTCTGAGGGGGGATATTTATCTACCGCTTCGTGATTTGGAACGAGCTACCCAACCATTTTTGGAATTCTACAAAAATACAAGCCGTGTAGAAACAAAAGCCAGTTGCTGCTGCTGAACAGCAGCTGTCAGAGTACCATGCTGCCAGCACAGATCCACCTTCCCGGCTTTAATGACGCTGGTAGAGACGGGTGCTACCTGAACTGCGCAGGCAATCGAAGCTGCATTTTGATAAGGTTTTAATGGACACGGACACCTTAGCGAAGCTGTAATGGGCGGTAGCTTAAATTCGGTGTCTGAGCAATCCTTTAATTAAGATTTATAAGGCCAGCTACCAAGAGCAAATACAAAATGATGGCTAGACAAGATAAAAAAAAATGACTGATGGTTCCTGTAGTTTATAACTAACTCTCATCTTAACTTCTATGATTTAATGAAATTTCTGATCTAGAGAATTTTATAGCTGTCTCATGTGAGAATAAAGCAACAAGAGAGGGGCTGCTCAGACCTAGCATGTTAACAAGGAACAGGCCTTTGAAAGGAGTGATGAATAACCAAATATTTCATTACCTCAGTGGATGCTAACGACCAGAGCTGACTATTATCCTCAACACCATTGCCAATGGTCTTCGTCTAATGCTCTGGAATAGCAAACAGACCTCTGACCCTCATCTTCTCTAGCGCAAAACTAGTTTGAAAAGTGTCCATGTGGTCATCAATTAAAAGAATACCCTCCTTAACCTTTTTTTAATTTTTTTTTATTTTTATATATTTATTTTTTTTAGTTTTTTGCTACAAAGAGGTTAAGCTTCTTCCTAGAGTGCCCAAGGGAGATGACCATAGTAGCCACCAGAGCGTCAATGGTGCACTACAGCAGTACTCTCTAGATTAACCTGGGAGATCATAGGAGAAAGGACAACAGGCTCACTGTCAACAGGGCCATTTGGGTCGGAGACCTTTTATTTCAAAACAGGTTAGTACCTAAGGAATAACAAAGAAGAACTCTAAGAATTGGAAATTATAATACAATGAGAAACTCCATGTAATAACTATTTTCAGGTTTTTCTATGCACTTTACTGTGTACCTTAGAAACATAAGATCTCATATTTTGAATTACTCTAACAGGTACCTAGTTAAAATTTTTTATTATTATTATTTGTGGTTCTTAAATACTTATGTAGTGGTGGCTGTGGAGATGAACAATGGTTAAAACACATATTGCTTGGGGAGAGCACCTGGGTTTGGGTCCCATGATTCGTATGGAGGTTTACAATGGCCTGTAAATCCAGTTGCACAGAGTCTTAGTCCATCTTCTGATCTTGGCCGTCACCAGGCACACAAATGGTGCACATACATTAAATGCAGGTAATACATTCATAGACGTAAAACAAATAAATATGAAAGAAATAGAGGGGAGGAGAAAAAGACATAAAAGGAGGAAAGAAAGGAAGAAAAATACTTTTCTAGTAAAAAATTAAGTGTGGGCTTATGGATGGCTCAGCAAATAAAAGCAATTGCCTGCAACACTGATACCTGAAGTTTGATACCTAGGACCTACCTTATGGAAAGAGATAATCAGTTCCTAAAAAGCATCCTTGTTCTATACTTCTGTGTTGTGCTCTGTGTGTGTATGTGGCTATACATGTGTGTGGGGGTATGCATGAGTGTGTGTGTGTGTGTAAGAGAGAGTGAGGATATATAGACATATGAACACAGAATTGAAAATGAAGTGTTCATTACTTTATATTTCATTGCAAGTAAAAGAGTTAAATGTGCGAGTTTCAGTAATTCTGGGTAAATGGTGCAGATGGTAAAGTAAACCTGCAATGTAAGTATGAAGAGCTGAGTTCCATCCTCACGTTCCCCCAAGAAGTTCTAAGAACTCCACGACTCCCGGTGAGGCAGTCTAACCAAAATGATGACTTCTAGCTGGTTCCCTGAGACTCAAACCAAAGTGTGAGAGGGGACAGTAAGCGAGGAAAACACCTAGTGTTTACTTCTAGCCTCCACAGGTACATGCATGTAAAATATACGAACATGAACATACACATGAACATGTATGTAATCACCAAAATAGAAAAAAGAAAAACCATACAAACATATAAATTAGCATATTTAATTTGAGCAAGATTTAGAGTTTATAATTTTCAAGATTATTCTCAAGATACAGTTATTCAATATAGGCTCATATGTAAAATAAAAATAATAGAGTATATATTTTATTAAAATAAACTGATAATGAAGTTTAAATAATTGGCAAATATTCATTATTCATTTTTTTTCATTTTCATTAAAACAACCCAAGGTCAATATATTCCTTACTGTATTTTGTTATTTACAGCTTTATCTCACAGCAAAACTTTGTATTAAGTGCATTCATTTACAGACTAATTCCTCAAGTACTTTACTATCTTGCTAAAGGACAGGTCATCTTAACTCTTTTTAAAATCCAGTCCTAAAGTAGAACCTATAGGTACTCAACAAAGGCTGAATAAATGATTTTTGGATAAAGAAGGGATAATCAAGGGATAAATGAAGAAGTATTTGATTGCCAAGACAAGAGCACACTTCATCATATGTGTAGTAATAAAACTGATTTGTTCTTCATAGTTCACAGTTGAGATTAAGACTAAAGTCAGGTAGAAGGTGAGGCAGACCTCACCTATCAGGAGAAGAGCATAGGGGGAGAAGAGGGAGGAAGGATGGGACTTGGAGGAGATGAGGGACGGGGTTGTATCTGAGATATGAAGTGAATAAACTGTAGTAAATAATAATAATTATTATAATTATAAAAACTTTTAAATAAAAAAGAGGCATATACATACAAACCATAGTTTATACTGTAAAATGTATCTTTTAGTAGAGATACAAAAATATAAGCAAAAAGCTTTAACCAAATAATTCCTGAAAAGATTTTACATATTACTTTTTGGAATAGAGTATGATATTTTGTGATATGATAAATACTTTTGTGTATATAGCTGAGGCATGTTCTCACTCTGTATCTCTGCTTCTCTATCTCTGTCTCTTACTATCTCTCTGTCAGTCTCATCTGGATGTCTGGATGTGTGTCTCTTTCTCTCTCTCTCTCATACACACTCTCATACACACACATACAGACACATACATGCAGACACCCATGCACCCTGTAGTTAGAGGCTGAAGTAAGTCAAGAGAGACATATTTAAGATAGGTAGTAAAGACAAGACTTAAATTCAAGCTGTTGTGTTCCTTCTTCTAAACTTAGTAAGATTTTCAAGACTTTCAAATACTATTAGCAGTAGCAAAAATATTTTGGCCTCTATTTTCTATATCTTATGACTAAATTTATCTTAATTTTTTAAAGTTCCACAGCTGTATATCTGCAAAGTGGTGAAAAATGGAAACATTGTAGTTGTCTTGTTGTTAAAGAAAGAAGAGGAAGCATGGTGCTTTAATCATTGCTCCAGCAGTGTTAGATGGAAACAACAGAGAATGGAGAGCCAACAAATAGGATGATGATAACACTGACAAAGAGAACAACAAAAAAAAAAAAATAGAGAGATTTGTGTCAAAGAAACAATTTATAATGAGCTGGGGTGGGTGGGTAGAAGGGGGCTCCCCTTATCTGAGGAATAGAGGAGGCAGGCTGGGGCAAAGGGAGGGTGGAGTCTGAAGGAGAGAGAAGGGGCTACAATAGGGATGTAAAGTTAATTATTAATTAAAATGAAAAAGAAACAATTTATATATCCTCAGTCACTAAACATGAGGCAGAAATTGATTTTTTAAAGAACTTTTCAATATACAATCAGGGGGAAAGCTAGCCAAAAACCCATGGTACCAACTTGGGAGTTGTATTCTCTTTTTTTTAACTTTTATTAATTACACTTTATTCACTTTGTATCCCCCCCTTAAACCCCTCCCTTCTCTCCTGCTAATCCCACCTTCTATCCCCCTTCTTCACTCATGCTCCTCCCCAAGTCCGCTGATATGGGAGGTCCCCCTCTCCTTCCTTCTGATCCTAGTCTATCAGATTTCATCAGGAGTGGCTGCATTGTCTTACTCTATGGCCTGGTAAGGCTGCTCCCTCCTCAGGGGGAGATGAGCAAAGAGCAGGCCAATCAGTTCATGTCAGAGACAGTCCCTGTCTCCATTACTATGAAACCCATTTGGATTACTGAATTGCAATAGGCTACCTCTGTGCAGGATTTCTAGGTTATTTCCATGGTACTTGGTTGGAGTATGAGTCTCTGGAAAAGAGCCTGTGTTCAAATTATCTGGTTCTGTTGCTCTCCTTGTGGGGTTCCTGTCCTCTCCAGATCTTACTGTTTCCCACTTCTTTCATAAGATTCCATGCTCTCTGCCCAACAGTTGGCCATAAGTCTCAGCATCTGCTTTGATAGTCTGCAGGGCAGAGCCTTTCAGTCCCTCTATGGCAGGTTCCTAGGTTGTTTCCTGTTTTCTTCTTCTTCTGATGTCCATCTTCTTTGCCTTTCGGGATGGGAATTGAGCATTTTAGTCAGAGTCCTCCCTCTTGATTAGTTTCTTTAGGTGTACAGATTTTAGTAGGTTTATCCAACATTATATGTCTATATCAGTGGGAGTTGTCTTCTTACAGGATATATTTGATATAATCATCACAGACATTCTTGCCCAAAGAGAATTTTCCCGATGGGTTAACACTAAAGAATTGATAGAAAGAAATGGGCAAAGGACACTGAAATGATTTGTACAAATGAACAGAAGTAGTCACTGAAGGAACCTAGTTGAAATGAGAAGAAAATTGCTCAAGGAAAAAGACAAGAATGAGTAGCATCCACGCATGTTGCAGCAGGAAGTGCCGTGTGACACTCAGGGCACTCATCTGAGTTTTCAATTAAGGAAGCACTTGTTACCTTACAAGAGCAGAGAGAGGATTTGAGAAGAGTGAATGATGTTCAAGTACAGGTGAG
Source organism: Meriones unguiculatus (assembly GCF_030254825.1). Lineage (NCBI taxonomy): Eukaryota > Metazoa > Chordata > Mammalia > Rodentia > Muridae > Meriones > Meriones unguiculatus. The sequence goes on along the minus strand of NC_083357.1, from coordinate 84,115,748 downwards.
CAAGCCAGGCTCTAGCAGGCAAAAGGAAGGAATAGATAGGAACATTTAACATGAAGTTTTCTAGAGTACTACCTAGAAATCTTACCATTTTTTAAACTTTACATATTAAATAGAATTCTGAAAGTGATAGAAACTGTCTATTTCTAGTCCTTAAATAAGCAAAAATGTTTCTCAAGTTACTTGTTCATTGTAAGAAGAATTCTATTCTAAAGGATTCTTATATGATTTATTTTTATTAATTTGCCATAACATGAACCTGCTTTAAGATCAATAAACTCATCTAACTTAGAAAGCTTGATTTGCAATCCCTGAAGCTAATCATTACAAGCATAAAAATATCTTTCTTCTCTTTCTACATGTACATGAAGAATCTAACTGCAAAATACCAAGCATACAATGCTATGTAATGGTAATTAAAATTTTTGAAATCTATGATTATTTTAGTTCAAAGTAACTATTTAAATCATAAACTTGGGCTAGAGAGATATCTCAGCAATAAAGAGCACTGATAGCTTTTCCAGAAAGCAGGGGTGTTTGGTTCCCAGAACCCCCACAGCAGCTCACAACTGTCCATGACTCTAGTTACAAGGGTCCACAGGTACCAGGTATGTATGTGGTATGCAGACACAGCAAAACATACATATGTACATCCAAAGAAATCTTAAGAAAGTTTAAATCACAGCCTTGCCAGGCCACAAAGGAAGACAATGCAGCCAATCCTAATAGGACTTGAGAGGCTAGGGTCAGATAGAAGGGGACGAGGTCCTCCTTTATCAGTGGACTAGGGGAGGGCCATAGGGGGAGAAGAAGGAGGGAGAGTGGGATTGGGAGACTAGGGAGAGGGTCACAGCCAGGATACAAAAAGAATAAATTGCAAAAAAAGATAATAATAATAATAAACTAAAAATTTTAAATTAAAATCTTATTTAAATATGTATTATTATTACAAATAGGCTGGAAGAAACTTTAAATTGTCTCTTCTGAAATCCCCATAACTACACTAGCCAATTTTCAACCATCAGCCACAGTGTATTGTGCTCCCAATGAATCTGAACGACCTTTTTATTTACAATGTTTCATTCTGTTCTCATTAAAAACCTTTACTTTACAAACTCATTGTCCATTTTATCTAAGTATATACATTACTACGTCCATTTGATAAGGCTTTTACCTCCTATTCAATTTTTGTTATTACTTACTCTTATTTTCAAGGAAAAGTTGGTATAACAGTTTAAAAATAACAACAAGTTCACAAGCTATGAAATTGCTGCATTGAAACAAATTGCACTAATTTAGTTTAAGAGTTGAATACTACCAAATGAATCCTCTTACCATGAACTGTAAGGTAATAAAAGAGCCCTCATTTTAACACTGCTAAAATCAGAGGGCTTGAATCTTTGAAAATAAGGTGACATGATAAAGAAGACCATAAATTGAACATGGGGAAGACAGACTTGGTATTGGGGAAAACCTGTAAGAGGGCAATTACTCTCTAGAGCAGCTAAGAAGCTCCCAGGTTATGAACACAGGCCAGTACCCTCTGGGTGGCAATTCGCCTATAAATCTTGGGATGACCATCCTATCACGCTCCGTAAAAGAGACAGGCAGGCTTCTCATGTTGCTTTTTGCTGTGTTTTTAAAAATAAGGTTTGAGGTCAATTGTCACAAATGAAAAGTGTTCTCTGTCTGATTTGGGTTTGTGTGAAGGACATTAATGAAGTCTTGAGGGAAGTCTAACTTGAGGATACCAGGCATGTGTTTGTCCCACAGATAACTAATTTCATCTCTAAGGGATTAGCAGCCTTTGCTTCTCGGGAATGTGTGACATTATTGCAAGAAGCGGTTTTGAATTTTGAGAAGCGAATAAAAATGTCTCATGAAGACATAGAACACTTTTTCTCTTTAAAAACACATAAAATGTGAGGCTGAAGCCATCTGTCCCTGTTCCCTTTACTGATTTTAAATCATCTCTAGCCCATTCTGTCTGCTCAGATGTTCAATTACCAGCCACTGCTCTATCTCTCCATCCTTAAAGCTGGGGTCCTATAACTGATTCCCTTTTCAAGCCTGAACTGATATTTAAATTAATGCCGGTATACAGAGAATAGATATTCCGTTTATAAAAATGAAACAGGGGACTTTACTAGTGGAATAGTTTAAACTTGGGGATTGATTTCAATGATGCCACCTAACTCTCCAGAGTGTCCTCCACAGCAGGCCAGGGAATCAAAAGACACTGTGGCCACTCAGATCTGATTAAGAAATGACACACACTTTGCAATTAAGTTGCTAGAAATAAAATAATAATTCTTTACTTGAAGAAAAATTCCTTGAGGTTCTCATCATCTCTTACCCAGTAACATATTGTAATTCAGTGGATTAATGGAAGGTGATGCTTACCAACCTGCCAAAAGTGCTCATCTAATGGAAAGCATGGTAAAAAATCTTTTAACTAAAATATAAAACTCACACTACAAAAGACAAAACCCGAAGTCATTCTTCAGTTGAATGCCTTTAGCTTTTGTCTCTGTAATACTAGAACATTACTCAACTGTTTTAAAAAAATGACATTATGAAATTGTAGGCAAATGGATGCAACTAAAAAAGAATACCATCCCAAGTAAGGTAACCCAGACCCAGAAAAGTAAATATTATCTGTGTTCACTTCTGAGGAGATATTAGCTGCTAAATAAATGATAATCAAGCTACAATCCATAGACCCAGGGAGCTTAGGAAAGGGGACAGTCTGGTGGGGGTGGGGAGCATGGATCCTACTGGGAAGGGCAAATAAAACAGATTTTGCAGGTGGGCTAGGAGGCAGGTGGAGATGGAAACAGGAGGGGTCAGGTTTGGAGAGATGAGATGAAGGGAGAGACAAATTGAAATTGGGGGTCATTTTAGGGGTGTGGAAACCTAGTGTCATGGAAACGTCCTATAGTAAGGAAGAAGAGGGAACCTGAATAGATCATATTTTTTTGCAAGGAAAGGCTTTCAGTAGTAGATGTGGGCTGCATTCAGTTGAATTGTTGGCCAATAGTGTCCTAGAATGGTCCATAAATAACACAGACTCATGCTAGGACAGAAGATTACTTTTTGAAAACTGACAGTGAGGGCTCATTGCTGAGGACATCATCATACAGCTCACTGAACATAGCTGGTGCCTACATGGAGCCTTTACCCTTTCATTCCAGTCTCTTTAGTGTGGAGCACTATGGTGCAAGTTACAGAAAGTAACCTGGAGACCCACCCAGCCACAAAACCCTTGACCTACAATCTGTCCTGCCTGTAAGATATGCTGGGGCAATCTCTTACAGAACAGAACAGAACATGTGGGAGTGGCCAATCAATGTTTGGTTTAACTTGAGACACATGCCATGAAAGGGAGCCCATGCCCTACAATGCCCAAACAGAGTGGAACCAAAGACTAGCTATCCCAGAGACTTAGCATAGAAGTAAACATGACAGGCTAAAAAAAAATCAATGAAATTATTTCTAGTGATATTCTGCTCTACTCATAAATTGGTATCTTATCATCATTAAAGAGGCTTCTTCTAGCAACGGATGAGAGCAGGTGGAGTGACCCAAAATTAGATATTATGTAGAGAGAGAGTCTGAAATAGAGGTGTCTCCATTGAGTCCCCTTCCTCAAAGATTGGGGAAGTGTTGTAGAAAGTTGGTTATTTAATATTGATTCATGTGAGCATTAACTGCAGACATTATTTAAACGCTATTATAGAAATAAAAGACTTCTTTTTTTTCAATGAAGTTTATTCAGGAACCTTGAACAATCCTCGGACCCTGGGGAAAGCCAGCCCACAGCTTAAATAGCCTCTGGGTAGCCAACCCAGGCGTGCCACGTGGGCTTGACTATCTATATATTCCGTAGCACCACATTTTTGTTTTGCTTTTGCATATAAATTAAAAAAAATTGAGTTGTAACTTGCAAAAATTAAAAAAAAAGAAATAAAAGACACAGACACCTGTTAGATTTTTAATATTCCTTAAACACTGGAGCTAGGCAAATCTTTATCCTCTAAGCTACCTGTTATCTCCCAGTGAGAGCCAATCTGACTCTATTTCCAGCTCTTGAGACACTTTTCCTCCTGTTGGGTTGCTTTGTTCAGCCTCGATATGAAGGTTTTTGCCTTGTCTTATTGTTTCTTGTTTTGTTGAGTTTGACCATTGTCTCTTGGAGGCCTGCTCTTTTCTGAAGAGGAAATGGAGGGGGAAAGTATCTGGGGGAGATGAAAACAGCAGAGCTGAGAAGAATGGAGAAAGCAGAAACTGTAGATGGGATATATTGTATGAGAGAAGAATCTATTTTCAGTTAAAAATAAGTTAATTAAAAACATAAAAAGAAAAAATAAAAATGTTGATAGTTATATAAGCAAATAAATAAATAAGTTATGATAGAGCACATAAAGATCTTGAGTATAAAAGCATAAATGTTTACTCAGTCTTATATAAAAGAGAAAATAATAACCTAAAGTCAAGGGAAGCCAAATGGTTTTCCTGTGTCAATAAACCTAGTTAATGGACAGGTGTACAGTTAGAAGTCAAGTCTACTTGGTAAACAGCTCACATAACAGTATATTAGTTGAGGTGACAGTACATTTGTTAAGGTGCTTGTTCATTTATTAAGATAACAAATCTAAAACCTTGGGGAAGAAGGGAAACGATTGCTTTTTCCAAACTCATGAGGTTCATTGCATATGTAATTGCTCTAAAAGTTGAACAGGACAATTCAACAGCTTCTTACGATCTACTCAAGCTAAAAGGTGGAATTTTTGAAAGATAAAATTCTGACAACTTATTCTTCTCATACATTATTTCTGAGGAAATAATAGTGCTGTCAGGGTACTATGGATAAACAAAGAGGTCCAGGTGATGCAGAGCTATGCTTGTTCTTTATCCTTATTTGCCATATATCTTAGGGTTTTAATACCTGAAGACAGACAATGTCTACGGCAACTCTTATATAAGAAAACATTTGAATGGGGCTGATTTACAGTTCGGAGGTTTAGTCCATTATCTTCATGGTAGGAAGCATGGTGAAACAAAGGTAGATATGGTGCTGGAGAGGGAGCCGAGAGTTCTACTTCTGAATGAGTAGGCAGCAGGAGACAGTGGGATACTAGGCCTGGCTTGAGCATTTGTAACCTCAAAGCCTGCTCCCACTGGCACACTCCAACAAGGCCACATCTACTCCAACAAGGCCACACTTCTTATGAGTACCACTCCCTATGAGCCTATGGTGCCCATTTTTATTCAAATGACAGCATAGAAGACGTGTCATGTGTCCCTGTCTCACTTCTGCCACCTACGTGGCTACTTCCCAAGCTCCACTTAACACTTCAGTGTTTCAACACAGAGGGAGCACATACAAGAAAACCGCAGTCAGTAGGAAATATGTGGAAGTACCATGTTGGATTACAGAATGAAAGCCACAGCAACATCATCCCAACATGTTAATCATCTACTGTGATCCAAGTAAAACTATATTGCCTTAAGGTATGCTACAGCCTCACTGAAGAAAAGAGTTTTGTATAGCCTGTAATGCAGCCAACACTTAGAGCAGATGAATGGATGCATCAAACACAACTTTCCCCTATTTTATGTCGTTAAAATATGCAAATTATGAATATCTATACTTTAAGTAGGCCATTATAAATAGCATAAAGATAGTGGCAACAATGTGAACATATTTAAAGAGAAATTGTGATGATTTTGCTATGAGAATCGAGGACAATTATATACTAACAGGTGTGCTGCAGAGGTTTTAAAATATTTGAACATGTACCAGGTGACTTTAGTAATAACATATAATAATGAGGTAAGCTGTTCTAAAATAAGCAAGTGAGTTTTCACTTGTAATCTTTAATAGCTTAGTATGTTGAACTGGAACCCCAAAGTAATTTTTGCAATCTTAGTTTTGCAAAAATTTTTGCAAATCTATTGAAACCTGAAACTTCAAAGGATGATGATCCTGCTTTAATAAAAACACGACATCACCTCAAACATTTCATGAATTAATTTTCAAATAAATTACTTGCCAAATGAGACTCTGCCTGATAAACATAATGTGATTGCTGATAAAGTATGATATTTTACCTTAGGCATGCCAAGTTTTACACAATCACATATAAAAATATTTAGATATTTTATGTAAAATTAAAACCTACAATAAAAGTTGACATTTTCTACTAATGTCTGATACACTTGCTTATTCTAAAATATCTTGGGTTTCTTTTTGGTGCCTTTTCCATCAACCAGAGAAGTATGGATTTAAAAACAAGAATAAAATAGTGCAAAAATGCGATAAATCTGTACATAGATTGAGTGACATTTGAAATTAGAACAATCAGCTTGCAACTGTTGGCACAATGTCATGCAAAGTGGAGTTTTCTAATATAGATTTGTTAAATAATTGCACAAATTTTCTGGCAAAGTTATTCCAAATTTTCTGGATGAGACTATTTCCCCAGGTTGCAAAATGGATGATAGCAATCAAAGACTAAAGCTTTGGCTCACATAGCGTGGAACTAAATTCTGTTCATCTCCAAAGCCCTTGCTCTTCATGGCTGATCTCTTTTACTGAAGTCATTCTCAATGAATCTAAGATATAAAGCATAAAATGCTATTCTTCCTTCTGTACTAAGTTGTAACACTAGTGTAACTGGTGGCATGATATTCTGCTAGGGATCAAATTGAGAGTCCTATAAACTGGATGCCACTGTGTTGTTGAATAAGCCATTTTACCTGTCTGAGTCTAATTTTGTTACTTCATTTGTTATCTGTAAAATGTGACCCTAGAAGCTATAAGCCAGTTTTGAAATTCCATGAATTGATTAAGCTCATAAATTGCTAATACACCAAGGTTAGAAATCATTTCTATGTTTCAGAATTGAACATTTGGTATTGGATAACCAATCAATGTGCTCTTCCCTGTGGAAGACTATTTATCTTACTCCCAGCATTCCTTAGTGCCATTTAGATTTTGTGTATTGTTGAGGAGTGGTGGAAGAAATATTATATAGACTAAGCAGGTTATAACAGATGTATTTATCCATCTATTTACATACATTTATAAACATAATGTACATTTAAATATATTTTATATTTGAAAAATTAATGAAAAAGGAGGCCATTAATTTGAAGAACAAGGGAGGGTTTAGAAGGAAGAAAGGAAGGAGGAAATAATACAATTCAAATCTTAAAAAATAAAAAATAAATTTAAAAAACCTTTTCTTTCATAAACAATTAATAAAAACATTCTAAAACTTGGGTGGTTTATTACCAGAGCTTTAGTAATCAAATGGCTTAAATTGTGTTTCATATCCCTGCTATGCCAAATGATTTCTTCCTCCCTTAGTTCTGAACAGGACATAATCACTCTCTACCACTAGGTTTACAGGTTGCATAATAGAAGGACTTGTTAATGTTTATATAGAATCACTCAGAGAAAGACATTACACATACTATAAGCCAAAACAGGGGAATGATATGGGGAGGCAAAGTGAACTTGATAACAAATACCAGCCTCCTGAGTTTTTGATCTTAGCCATTCTTATGTGTGTAACGTGAAATCTCAGAGTTCTTTTGGTTTGCATCTCCCTGATGGCTAAGGGCCTTAAACATTTCTTTAAGTGTTTCTCTCCCATTCTATATTCCTCTACAGAGAATTATCTGTTTAGCTCTGTACTCCATTTTTTAATTGGATTACTTGATTTATTGCTTTTTAACTTCTTTAGTTCAATATATATTCTGGATTTCTAAGATAGAGGGTTGGTGAAGATCTTTTCCCAGTCTGTAGGCTGTCGTTTTGTTCTGACAACAGTGTCCTTTGCTTTACAGAAACTTTTCTGTTTCAGTGTCCTTTGCTTTACAGAAACTTTTCAGTTTCATGAGGTCTCATTTATTGATTGTTGCTCTTAGAGCCTGTGCTGTTGGTATTCTGTTCAGGAAGTTGTCTCCTGTGCCAATGAGTTCTAGGCTCTTCCCCAATTTTTCTTCTAACCAATTTAGTGTGTCTGTTTTTATATTGAGGTCTTTGATCCACTTGGATTTTAGTTTTGTGCACGGTGATAGATATGGGTCTATTTTCATTTATCTGCATGAAGACATCCAGTTACAGCAGCACCATTTGTTGAAGATAGTCTTTTTTCCATTGAAAGGTTTTGGCTTCCTTGTCAACAATCAAGTATCCATAGGTGTGTGGGTTTATTTCTGGGTCTTCTATTTGGTACCATTGATCCACCATTCTGTTTCTATGTCAATACCATGCCATTTTTATTACTATTGCTTTGTAGTATAATTTGAAATCGGGGATGGAGATACCTCCAGACTATCTTTGTTGTACAGGATCGTTTTGGAAATTCTGGTTTTTTTCTGTTTTCATATGAATTTGAGAATTTTTCTTCTATAAAATTCAAGTGACAACATATGATGGAGAGGTTGTGGAGAAAGGAAAACCCTCCTCCATTGCTGGTGGGAATGTAAACTTGTACAACCACTTTGCAAATCAATCTGGTGCTTTCTCAGACAATTAGGATTCTCAAGATCCAGCTATACCACTCCTAGGCATATATTCAAAGTATGCTCAAGTACACAACAAAGACATTTGTTCAACCATGTTTGTAGCAGCTATCTTTGTAAAAGCCAGAATCTGGAAACAACCCATATGTCCATCAACAGAGGAATGAAAACAGAAACTGTGGTACATTTACATAGTGGAATATTACTCAGCAATTTAAAACAAGGAAATCATGAAATTTGCAGCAAATGGTGGGATCTAGAAAAGATCATCCTGAGTGAGGTATCCCAGAAGGAGAATGACACACATGGTATATACTCACTTATAAGTGGATACTAGACTTATAAGATGGGATAGACATACTACAATCTGTACACCTAAAGAAGATAAACAAGGAGGACCCAGAGTAAGATGATCAATCCTCACTTAGAAAGACAAATGGGATGGACATTGGAAGTAGGAGAAAAGAAGAAACAGGATTAGGAGCCTACCACAGAGAGTCTCTGAAAGACTCTACCTAGCAATGTATCAAAGCAGATGCTGAGACTCATAACCAAACCTTCAGCAGAGTGCAGGGAATCATATGAAAGAAGAGGGAGTTAGTAAGACCTGGAGAGGACAGGAGCTCCACAAGGACCAAATATATCTGGGCACAGGGGTCTTTTCTGATAGTGATTCTCCAACCAAGGACCATGCATGGATATAACCTAGATCCCCTGCTCAGACATAGACCATGGCAGCTCAGCATCCAAGTGGGTACCCTAGTAAGGGGAACAGGGAGTATCACAGACATGATCTCAGTGGCTGGCTCTTTGACCTACCTCACCTGCTCTGAGGGAGGAGCAGCCTTGCTAGGAGGACATTGCAGCCATTCCTGATGAGACTTGATAAACTTGGTTCAGATGGAAAGGGAAGAGGACCTCTCCTAACAATGGACATAGAGAGGGCCAAGGAGTAGGTGAAGGAGGTAGGAAAAGATTGGAAGAGAATGAGGGAGGGAACTACAGCTGGTATACAAAGTAAATAACTGTGATTAATATTAAAAAAAATAAAAATGCAAATACCGACCTAATTCTATTCCATTAACCCCCTTCTATGAATTTATTTATAACAAACCTTACTCAGTTTTATGTTATTTTTTAAATCTATAAATTTTATAGAGTCTTATGTTCAAACACTAGTGCCATCTTTGAGCATGACTTATCTGGATTTATACAATTTGAATTAAAAAACAAAGTTAAAGGAATATATTTTTTCCTGAGGGTTTCCCCTATAAAGAAGAATTTTCTCTTCCTAAATTTGCTTCCTGTTGTCACTGGCTGTTTACCTCAAACTATGTCAACTAACAGAAAACTCATGCTTTAGAGAAATATGGCTTAGATGACAATGTTAAGGGTTAGCTTTAAGGTATGTTTGTCATACCTTAAAGGAAATATTTGGTGGTCTATGTCACTGTCCATATTTTTTAATGCCAACCAAAAGCTTGATGACAGTCACTACACCTTGGTTGGAGCCTTTCTGACAAATATAGACTAATAGGAAGGCTGAGGTCCTCCACCTTCTGAGTCAAAATATAATTATTATCACCACCAAACACAAGTCACACTATTTCTGAAATGATAAATAATTACAATTTTTTTTAAATTTTATTTTTCTTATTAGTTACATTTTACTAACTCTGTGTCCTAGCTGTATCCTGCTGCCTCATTCCCTCCCCAACCCCACACTCCCTCCCTGGTCTCTTCCCTGCCCCTTTCCAAGTCCACTGATAGGGGAGGACCTCCTCCCCTTTCATTTGACCCTATTTTATCAGGTATCTTCAGGGCTGGCTGCAAAGTCCTCCTCTATGGCCTAACAGGACTGCTCTTCCCCTGGGGGAGTGGGGAGGTCAAAGAGCCTACCCTTGAGATCCTGTTAGAAATAGTCCTTGTTCCCCTTTGGAAAACTACTTGGTTACTGAGCTACCATGGGCCACATCCGAGCAGAAGTTCTAGGTTATATCCATAGATGGTCCTTGGTTGAGTGTCAGTCTCAGAAAAGACCCTGTGCCCGGATGTATTTGGTCCTTGTAGAGCTCCTATCCCATCTATATCAACAATTACAATCTTGACTCACTTATATGCTTGACTTTCCAGTGTGTAGCACTTGGCAGGAAACATACTGAATATGCATTCCTTTATTTTCTTCTCATCGACCTGAGAATGTTCAAATGTGCTAACTCTATGTCCTTGGGACAATCAGCTTATAAATTCTTTTCAGACCTGGAACAACAACATGCTTGCAGGAATATATTAAACTCATCTCTGAAATAGTGCATAGAGGTTCATTCATCAATTTTCACATAAAATAGAGATTTCAGTCCCAAATATTTAAAAGAGTTTCTAAATCCAGTATTTAAATATTTATTTTATTCAAAGTCTTTGTCAGTACATGCTTGACATTTTTGTCCACAGTTTTCCATTACTTCTCTTTTTTTACTTAATCTCAGTCTAATGTAGTAAGGCTGAAGACTCACTGCTCTAACACAGCTAATTACTTCCTGTCTCATTTTAATGACAGTACATGGGAAACACCTATTCTTGTAAGGTCCCATTATCAGTACAGCACATGGAAGGCACCCCTCTTCTGAGAGCTTGTCATTATCATTTTTTTCCTTTTTCTCATCTAAACAAGGTAAATGCTGGACAGAGAGCAGTCTGCCTTGATGACTACCCTGTTGATGAGTAGTCAGTGGTCCTAAATATACTTCAAAATGTTTTTTTTTTACAGTTATAAAAACAAATGTCTAGATTGACCACACAGAATATCTTTTTATGTCTGATATGCAAGCATGTGGTTTTAGCAAAGTCAAGTCTCTAAAAGTTGGAGACTTCTTATACTAGAATTGTGTCTTAGAGGAAACTGATGAAAATTGATCAAGGGAAACTTTAGGTCTACTGATGAAAAATTACTTATAAAACCATTTAGCCTTTGGGTCACAACACACTTCTGTTTCCATCTGTCCTGTTCACTAGAAGAAAATAGTCAGAAGGAAAAGAGAAGTTACTATAGAATTGCTAGAGGTTTTCATACCCCAGGACTGAGAATGCCTTCCCTTATAGTTCAGGGATTTTTATGCTTTCTGTATATTTACAATTCCTATATCACTGGTTTTAGAGTATAGAGTACTATCAACTCAGTTATCCAACAACATGACAAAATTTGGGGATATAAAAGGTTTCTGATCCTTCCTAAACATTACAACTCCACTGTAGCAGATTCTCATCTGTTTTTTTTTTCCATATCTGTGATATTAACTTGTGAAGGGTGTGTCATGAATTGATGCTTTAATAACTAAGTCTAGATTTCCTCTTCTATAATGAAGCAGAAGAACATAATGAAATAAGTGTCACATACAAGAAAGTAAGAGGCAACATAGTAGGAAAATAGAATGAAAACTAAAAAGATAGTATGTGTTAACAAGTAGGAGAAAGATGTACACCCATAGACAAACTATGTCATCAAAAAGTGGCTCAACACTATCACCTATCTAATTTTTAGTTCTCTTAAACCCTTATACATATAAAAGTCCTCATTTTGCAGAGATGACAGCTAATAACACTCTTTACTAAATCAGAATTCTGTAGACCATGACTGATCTGAGGATGGGTGTGTAATATCCTAGTAATGCCAGCAAATACGCTTGTTTCATGTCTAAAAGGAAAGTGAATCAATTTAAAACTGATTCTTCCAGCAAAATCAGTCATGAGCATTTATACATCTAAATATATTCAAGGACAAAATATGTGAACAAAATGACATTAGTAGGTGGATGTGCTCAGACAAGAAAGGTTAATGTAAATTGCACAGGCATGCAGTTGTAGAAAAGATGGCTAACTTGAGATGGAAATTATTGTAACAAATAGAAGAAAATCACATATGTGCATGTTTGATACATTTCCATTTCTTCCATTAATCATCCACATTCAAATTTTTGAATAACGCTTCTCTTTGCATAAGCAGAGAAGATAAAGCAAGCATGAATAAATCAAAAGTATTTGACATGGTAAGAAATTTAACAAGAACAGAAAGGATCAGTTCTGTCAGTCATTTACAACAGGTCAGTGAGAAGATGAGAGAGCTGTCCACATAATCAGGGCATGGTCAAGTATAACTTCATCCATGACTCCGCATGGTTCATAAGACAAATGTGTCAGTTACAAGGGTTAAGCCAGTTGACTCAGTTCTATCTAATGAAGTACAGCAAAAACTTTCAGATAGTACATCAAATCACACATATGATCTGAATATTATCAACAGATAATACAAATTAAGCAAAGAATTAAGCCTCTATCAAAGGTATGAACATTCTAAATCAGACAAAAAAAACAGCTATAAAAAGAAGCTCCAGAGGCTGGAAAGGTTGTAGTGGATGTTTTTTTTTTTTTTTTTTTGTCAGCCTGACACAAACTAGAGTCATTAGAGAAGAGGGCATCTCAATTGAGATATCTCTAAAGCATCCAGCTGTAAGGCATTTTCTTAATTAGTGATCGATGGGAGAGGGCATAGCCCACTGTATGTGATGTTATCTCTGGGCTGGCGGTCCTGGATTCTGTAGGAGAGCAGGCTGAGGAGGTCATAGGAAGTAAGACACTAACCAGCATCCCTCTGTGGCTTCTGCATCAATTCCAAGCACTAGGTTCCTTCCCTGTTTGCGTTAGTGTCCTGACTTCCTTAGATGATGAACGGTGATAGGGAAGAATAAACCCAATAAATCCATTCTTTCCCAATTTTTTGGGGGGGTCATAGTGTCTCATCACAACAATAGTACATTTACTCAGTAACTAAGACATAAAATGTATCTGGATATAAAATGTTTGCTGTGCAAGTGAGAACCTACCTGAGTTTGGAACCGTGGCACCCAAGTCAAGAAAAACCGGACATGGCGGCAGGCATCTGAAAGCCCCTTGTGGGGTATGGAGACGGGATCCCATGGGCTCGCTGACCACACTAGCTAAAACTGTGAGCTCTAAGTTCTGCATCTTAGCTGATGTGTTTTCAGTTTCATTTGAATCTGAATATAGAGTCTTTTATCTTTTTGTCTTGTTTCATTTAGCACAGTGCTTTCCAGTTTCAACTATACTGTCACAGAATTTTCTTAAGCTGGATAATATTTATTTTCCATTATTGTCCATTGTATGTATTTTCAGGGGGTTGATTCTGAATCACTTTGGAAGAAGCAAAACAATCTAAGTGTAAACAGAAATCCACTGGCTAATGAATGGAACCCTTTAAATCTAACTGTTCCGAGATCTTTTATTATTTAAGTAACATAAAAGATTAACGCTAAAATATATCAAAGTAATATGACTAAAAACCTTTAAAACTTATCAAAAATAACTACTTGTTATATTTGAATGATAAGAAAATAGTTTATGAATAATTAACTGAATCCTAGACATGGTTTGAATGCAAATGAGGTAATTAGTTTTGTTTTAAACTGTTTCTGTGCCCTTTGCCTTCTGCTTAAGGAACATAAATCAATCATAATTATAGTTTAATTCTAATAAAATTAGAAATATCTAATCCACTTAAAAAGATAAAAATAGTTTCAACTGCTTTATTATATTTACATAGTTAGAAAACTGAGCTTTAAACAAAGATCAAATAATGGTTGTGTCTGTCCCTGCCCCTGCACAAAGTCATTCAGACATAAAGAACTTTTTGACAGAAAATATGTGCATATTAGCTAGCCTTGTCACAATAGCTAGCAGAAATTAACTTCTCTTTAAAAAAAAAAAAGAAAAAGAAAGAAAGAAAGAGAGGCCCATATTTTCTGAAACAGTATTCTTAGAAATGTATTACAAAAAATGAGGTCAGAGGCAGAAGTTTCCACAGAGGACAGGATTCAGCATCAATACCACTTGGTTGTTCCAGTGTTTTAATATATAGATCATGTCTATTATTTCTGACCTGTGATTTAACGTAATTATACCTCATTATATCTTCAGATGGTATCAGGGTAATATAATTTTTTAACAAAGCTAGAAATTTAAAAATATCTGTTTAAATACCAATCCATTGCTAATTTCATGCTCTGGACATAATTATTAACATACCTTAGCTTCAAGTGTTCATCATTTTTGTAGGCGTATTTATATTTATTTTGAGATTTGAAAAGGATTATTCATACTTAAGTACTTGCTATACAATAGTTAATGCATTTTAATTGTTCCCCGTTCATTAGCATGAGTTAGACATGCACAGAATTTAATCTTCTTAGGGAAGAGAGTTGGTGTTTTTATCCCTTCAGAAGTATAGCAGTCATGCCACATGCCAGTGTACTCTCTGGAGGTCCCACTACATAGTGTGTAATTGACCTATAATCCTGTTTGTTATGTCTGAAACCATCATCAACCTTTGCATTCACTTCCAGTGATGTTCCTAGCAAATGACAAAGAAGCCAGCATCTAAGGTAGAAGCTGGCTGATTTTACTGATTCAGAGCTCCTGTTACAAGGGTCTTGGTTAGTGTGCTCTGCTCAGCCTTGCTTAACTGCTTTAGAAAAGTGCAGCATTGCGAGGTGATGGCACCAGCTGACCTTCTCTCATTGGGAAAGCCAGGTTTGCATCACCGTCTATGCACTCGCCAGGCTTTAAACTTCCTTTCCATCTTCTGCACAAGTGTTTCTCCTATGAAATCAGCATCCCTATCGAATCCCACCCGGGCACCAACTTCTCAGAGGATCTGTACTAACATAGGAACGAAAGTCCCCATATCCGATGATGGCAACAAGAACAAAATTCTAAATCTGTTAGTGGGCTACTGAGTTAATTTCCTGAAAGACCTTCACAGACTAGCAGAAAGTAGGACAATGAGGACTCTGCATTACTAACTTATATAAAGGCTACATTAATTCCATTAAAAATAACCTCTTTGCTAATGCTGCCATTAGTGAAAACAGTGACAACTACAGGTTTAGAATTCAAGGATAACCCTTGTCTAAAATCAGCTATAAAACCTATTTCTTTTTAAAGCAAGCAACTCAAAATTCAATGGGGCAGAACTAGAAAGCTCTAATTGGGTTCTGACTGCTTTAACCAAAGAGGCAAAATCTTTAACAAAATATCAATAACAAAACAGCTTCCAGCATCCAAAACTTATACTAAAAAATAGTAACTATTAAACTCTTAACTGATACATGTACTAAAACACTAGTATTTCGATTGCTGGAGAGGACTCTCCCTACATCCTTATTTGAGCATTTTAAAAGACCGACTGGAGGCTGTAAATAGAAAACATCAATAACTGCTTTCATCTGTTGCCATATTCTTATTCCTAATTTAAAAGTATATATGATTTTACCAGTTTCCCACTGTAGACAGCTCTTTGTGAGAAACATGTGCCTCCCAAGTTCCACTTTTAAATATTAGTGTAGTTAATTAATCATTTTAGTGGAAATACTTAAATTTATAGCAAATGATGACATTTTTCTAGAATTAAATATTCAAGAAAACAAAGTATATCCTTTAGATGTATATTCACATGGTCTCCATAACAGGGGAAAATCCTTTATTAACTTATCTTATTTTTATTAAATCCATAAGTAGTATATCTATAGGGAAATAGTGATTTAAATAAGTTTTAGATGTTACACCTGTCAGTCATACTTAACAAACACCCAGAGGTCACTATCAAAAGAACTCTTGTAGAGTTGAAACAGACTTGCCGCTCCCAGGATTGCAGATGACTTTAAGAAGTGTCCTCATAGTCACACAACCCTTTGCTCACAGGGACACAAGATCATCCCTAAAGTTCATATCGTCAGTTTCTCCTTGAACAAGCTACATGGTGTCCCACTGTTTTCCACTCGAGAACATTTGATGGTAGATGGATGAAGGTCTGTGTTAAAGAGAAATCTGAATATCAGCCTACATACAACCGGAAGGAGTACTGAGAATGATGAGAGCTCAGTTCTCTGTGTACACAGTAGTCATCCCCAAGTTACTCTGTCCAAAGTCAAGCTGGTATGAGTTTTCCTTTTATATTATAAAGTGTTTAAGATAGAATAAAGCAACTAGAAACTTTAAATTAGTTCCTGGAGTGATGGGTCATCTTTAAGAGTTAGGTTACTGCTGTCTTAAGCACAGAGATGAATTCTGAAGTCCATAGTCTAAACTTCAAGAAACTTTTTGTACTACACATATTAAAATTTATTTGCATATATATGTGATATGTGATGTGATGTCAAGTACCAAAAATAGTGAATCAGAAAGCATAGGCAAATAAAACATTCAGCATTATGTAAAACACCAGTTGCGTGTCAAATAGCTACAAAATGATTAAAAACTAAAAACTGTTGATAATAAAAGCATAATTTTACAACATATTAAGCCAGCCTTTCCTCCATTTATTCTAGCTAAATAATAATTTAAAAAATAATGTTGGTCATTTAAACAATTCTTACATCCAACTAAATTAAAATGTTGTACAACTCAATTACACATTTATTAATGTATTCAGTACAAGTAGATCAAAGTCCTCAATATAAAACCAGACACACTAAACTTGTTAGAATAAAAAGTGAGGAAGAGCCTTGAACTCATTGGCACAGGAGACAACTTCCTGAACAGAATACCAATAACACAGGCTCTAAGATCAACAATCAATAAATGGGACCTCATGAAACTGAAAAGTTTCAGTAAAGCAAAATACACTGTCCTCAGAATACAAAGACAGCCTACAGATTGGGAAAGGATCCTCACCAACCCTGTATCTGACAGTAGGCTAATATCCAGAATATGTAAAGAACTCGAGAAGTTAAACAGCAACAAATCAAGTAGTCCAGTAGTCCAATTAAAAAATGGGGTACAGAGCTAAACAGATAATTCTCTGTAGAGGAATATAGAATGGCAGAGAAACACTTAAAGAAATCCTTAGTCATCAGGGAAATGCAAATCAAAACAACCTTGAGGTTTCACCTTACACCAATCAGAATGACTAAGATCAAAAACCTCAAGTGACAACACATGCTGGAGGGGATGTGGAGAAAGGGAAACCCTCCTCCACTGCTGGTGGGAATGTAAACTTGTACAACCACTTTGGAAATCAATCTGGCGCTTTCTCAGACAATTAGGAATAGTGCTACCTCAAGATCCAGCTACACCACTCCTAGGCATATATCCAAAGTATGCTCAACTATACAACAAGGACATTTACTCAACAATGTTTGTAGCAGCTTTATTCGTAATAGCCAAAATCTGGAAACAACCCAGATGTCCCTCAGTTGAGGAATGGATACAGAAACTGTGGTGCATTTACACAATGAAATACTACTCAGCAATCAAAAATGAGGAAATCATGAAATATGTAGGCAAATAGTGGGATCTAGAAAAGATCATCCTGAGTGAGGTATCTCAGAAGCAGAAAGAGACACAGGGTATATACTCACTTATAAGTGGCTATTAGACAAAAAAATAGAGGATAAACATAATAAAATCTGTATACCTAAAGAAACTAAGCAAGAAGGAGGACCCTGGGTAATATGCTCAATCTTCATTCACAAAGGCAAACAGGATAGATATCGGAGGAAGAAAGTGAAAACAAGGAATAAGACAGGAGCCTACCAGAGAGGTCTTCTGAAAGGCTCTACCCAACATGGTATTAAAGCAGATGCTGAGACTCATAGCCAAACTTTGGGCAAAGTTCAGGGAATCTTGTGAAAGTAGGGAGAGATAGAAAGACCTGGAAGGGTCTGGAGCTCTCCAGGACAGCAACAAAACCAAAATCTCTGGACCCAGGGATACTGGGTATCTGAGAGTGATACTGCAACCAAGGACCATTCATGGAGACAACCTAGAACCCCTGCACAGATGTAGCCTGTAGCAGGTCATTCTCCAAATGGGCTTCTTAATAAGGGGAACAGGGGTTATTGCTGACATGAACTCAGTTGCTGACTCTTTGATCACATGACCCTGGGGGTAGCAGCCCTACCAGGTGACAGAGGAAGACTATGAAAGACAGTCCTGATGACGCCTAATAGGCAAGGTTCAGATGGAAGGGGAAGATGTTCTCCCCTGTAAGTGAACTGGGAAAAGGGCATGGGAGGAAATGAGGGAGGAAGGAAGGACAGGATTGGGAGGGGACCTGGGTGGGGGCTACAGCTGGGCTACAAAGTGAATAAATTGTAATAAATAAAAAATTATATTAAAAGTAAAATAAAATGCTAAAAAACAATAATATTGGTCATTTAAACAATTCTTACATCCAACTAAATTAAAATGTTGTGCAAATCATTTACACATATATTGATGTTATAAAAACAATTTATGTTAGTCAATGCATGCATACTTTTTAATATTTTCCTTTTTATTGAAAATATCTTTTCATGTTCTACATCATTATTACAGTTTCCCCACTCCTTACTCCTCCCCAACTCCCCTCCCATCTGGACTCACTCATTTTTCTTTCTTTAGAAAACAAATAGCTGGGAATCATATGATAAAAGGAGGAGTTAATATGACTGGGAGAGGATAGGAGCTCCACAAGGACAAAATATATCAGGGCACTGGGGTCTTTTTAGAGACTATTTCTCCAATCAAGAACCACGTATGGATATAACCTAGAACCCCTGCTCGGATATAGCCCATGGTAGCTCAGTATCCAAGTGGGTTTTCCTAGTAAGAGAAACAGGAACTATGTCTGACATGAACTCAATGACTAGCTACTTTACCTCCCTCCCCTACCCGAGGGAGGAACAGTCTTGCTAGGGAGGGAATGAGGAAGGAGGCTACGGCTGGGATTCAAAGTAAATAACCTTTGATTAATATAAAAAAATAAAAATCAATTTAAAAAAAGAAAACAAATAGGCATCTAAGGCTTAATAATAGATACAGCATAAAACAAAATCTAAGACATCTGAATAGGACAAAATGAGCAAACGGAAGAAAAAGAGTCTAAGAAAAATCACATGAGAGAGATATAGACACAGAAACCCACTTGTTTACACACTCAGAAATTCCATAAAAACATTAACCAGAAGCTATACATCATCTATACACAAGGACTTGCAGGGTGAAAAGTGAGAAACACCTAAATATATATATTTATACAATATATATTATATATATACAATATTTGTATATATATATACAAATTAAGAGTTAAAAATAAGATAAAATTAAATAAAAAGTTCTGCCACCACATTATTAAGACAAGAAACTTGCAAAGAAGCCATTGAGCCCATCTTTTGCTGGCCATCTACCATTGGGCTTGCAGCCTATGCTGTTGAGGTAGGGTGCATAACAAGAACTCTTTTCCTAGGCAACTTGTATTTTTATGGCAGCCTCCAAAAATCACACTGCCCTCGTGAAGGTGAGGCTCTGATTACAACTTAACTGATATCCAGATATGAATAGATGAATAATTGAGCAAAATTTTCTTGGAGGAAAGAAAAAGATATTGTAACTGAATATAATCATCACAGAGTCTCAGAATTCTCAGCAAATATATTCTTCTTTTGAAGCAGTGCATTTCCAACAAGTCTCTCTATTCAGAGATCTCACAAAATAAATTTCTTGTCACTCCTAAGATGGAAAAAAAATGTTTTCAAAAGCAAGTTTACTTACTAGAAGCCAATGACTTAACAGAGAAGAATTTATGTGCACATTCTCTCTGGTCATGCATGTATTTATCTGCTCATTCCTCAAATGCTTCCTGTGAATATGTAAACATACATATGAAAACAGTCACCATGGGCTGCATATAACACAGCATATAGCAACACATATAAAAACACAGGCTTTCTAAATAGCTAGAGTTCAGCTGAAGAGAAGAGAAATCACCAAAATCTTCATGCAATATGCTCGGTGAACAGTAGATGTGGGTGCATAGCATTTCTGTGGGCATAGGTGAAAGCATTTTAAATCAAGTAATTAACTCAGTGCTGATTCTAAAGAAAAAGATTTAATAAGTTACCAAGAAATGAATTAAATCTTCTTATAAATTGCCATATCAAAATACATAAAGGAAACCAGAATGGCATGAAACAGTTTGTTGGTAAGTTGGACAGAGGAAGGAGCAGCCAATAAACACCACATAAAGCACAGGTGTTAATCTACAGACAGTAAATGGAAACATGGAAAACAAGTATTTATTATTGGTATGGCATGTTTGCAGCTGTAAATTTTTTATATTTCAGATACCTTTTTAAAAATATATTCGTTTGAGAAAGTATCTGTCTAGACCCTGAATGGGGCACAGAATATTTGAGTACAAGACTGAAAAAAGGAATAAAGTAATACATTAAATAGAAAGGCATGATGCAAACCTCAACTTGAAAAGAGAGAGAAACAGACAGACAAACAGGCAGACAATTAACTGAGATACTAGGTATCTACAGCATCCATTGAAACATGCAGAAAGCTCCAGAAAGGCTTCCCATTCGCCTATCTGCAGTTTATTAATACGTTCTGACTTAACACTTACACAACAGGCTTATGAATTATTATAATCCCTAGGTCAGTGGCCCATACTTTGACATACCGATGCTAAATAGTGAGGTCAAAGACTCTGACCTCAAATCCTGTTCCTCTCACTGACCCCCAGTGCCTTTAATGAAAAAGTATCAAAGAGACTAAAATGCTGACTATTGAGGTTTTGATTGTACTTGAAAATTGTCTGGTCATTTCTGTCTGGATAAAGTTGAAACTCCATGGTTTTCCATATTGTTAGAGACATCAGAATTCTTGTGACTGTCAAAGAGTTAGAATTAATGATATGGGATGAATATATGTAATGTCTTTCATTTTCAAGTAAAATATTTATGTAATTCAAAACCTTCTCCTGCCTGTATCTCCAAAATAAAACTTTCTTTTCAAGTCATAAGAAATTTTCTCATTCTTTACTTGAAGATGAAGCAAAGGTTTGTACATTGTGCCTTTGTCTTTGGCAAGTGTAACCTACTGGTTAGTACTGCTAGGGATACAGAATGTGACACAGCTCCAGAATGGGACTGTAGATTACAGATTATAGGATACAGATTCTGAAGGTCCATCAAGATTTCAGCAAAAAGTAAAGTGCAGGCGTTAGAGAGATCATACACACGTCATATACACATCACACACACACACGTGCACTCATGCACACACACGCACACGCGAACCTAGTAGGGTACTGGGAAGCTGTTTGGCAATTCAGTAAAAGTGTGATGACTCTCTCCATGGCTCTCAAAGTATCCAGGGGAGTATGATTTCTGTGCTGGCAAATCAGACCAGAGCAGAACTATATTTTGGACATACCCAAGCTGAGAAAGCTTTTTCTTCTGAGATATAAAGTATAAGCCTCTCTCTCCTCTCTCTTCCTTCTCTCTCTAAGAAGGAAAAAGAAGTCATGGCCCAGAACGTTGCCTGCTGCCTTTAAATGGAAAAATAATAATAATAAGACTAGAGGGTTAAGATGGACTCTGATCCAGCTGTGCCATTGGCTGCTGATGAGAGGTTCCACCACATCCTTGTCATCTATTAAGGCTGATGCCTCTTATGTATAAGCCATACCCATTAAGTCACTGCTGATATGTGGCTTAGAAGACACCTGTTAAGATACGACTTGGGCTAACAAAGGTAGCATTCAAAAGGATGTGGTATCCAGCACTTTAGCATCAGCCTTTTAGGGATGTGGCCCTCAACACCTCTTTATCAGCTACTCAGGATGGAGAAGAATTATTCTAAACAGTGTGGGTGCCAGCATTTCAGCATTAGCCATGCAAGCCATCATGGGAGAAAGTACCATGCTAACAAATGGTATGTAGGTAAACCACCACTAGTTCCCAACCTGGCAAAAACTTATCTGAAGGTGGTCCTCATTGAATCTAATCTTGTGCATTCAGTAATCCACACACGTCCAAGTGCAGATGAGACATTCAGTCTTCCCCAGCAGTGAGCAGGGCTTCTTTTCATTGAAAAAAAAAAATACATGTAGTGAAATGCATGATCATAAGTATACACGTCCACACAAGACTACAATGCAGAAGATTTTTATATTCTAATTTTCCATTTTCTGAAAGAAAATTAGTTAGAGGTGAGTTTGTGGATTGGTAGTAGCATGTTCAAGATTTTGGGATTGATCCCAAGAACCACAAAAACAATTTTAGCAAAACAAAACAGTAGAACAGTATTTTAAAAATGTTAAACTTTGTTCCCACATATGAGCAGTGAATAATCATTACTCTCCTCTCATCCATCCATAGATCTTCTTTTCTAGAACCTTAAACGTGGCTTTCACAGTGTCATCCCAGAGGACACACTGTTTCTAATTAAGGTAAACATAACCACAAAAACATACAACCAAGGTTGAATATTCCGCCAGAATGCCTTTATGCATGGTCAAGAAAGAATTAATGACCATGAATATTAAACCCAAAAATATATGTAGAACCCCCTATTATATACTATGATTGGTCTATTAACTATTAATATTTAAAGTTATTTTTAAATAATACAAAACATTTATCTTTTTCACGAATTACTGGTTGTATTTTTTATGGTTCTCTGTAGACTGAGCTATCTTACTGACATTATTTCTGTTCTGCGTAAAGCTTTGCTTTGCTTTTCATAAATATGCTGTCAGTGTTTCTCTTGGTTTTAAGTTTTGTGGAAATTTTTAGTCTGGAAATGTTTTATACTTTTAAAAAGTAATTTCTATTTGTAGAACTGGAAGTTGACATGTTTTGTCACCAAGTTTGTCATCTGTATAGTCAAAACCGCTCTTAATCCTGTTCAACACAACCATTCAGTTTAAGCTCATTCTCCCAACAGAAACCATTTTTTCCCCTGAAGAGCCTTTCTTTTTCTATTGGGTTTTAGTCCAAGTAGGTGTACATTCACTTAAATCTTTAATGACACAACTCTGAAGATTTTTAGATTCCTTGTGCTTTTTATCACCAGGATATTTTCCTGTTTTTATTGATTTATTATTTATCACAATTTATTCACTTTGCATCCCAGCTATAGTTCCTTATCTCATCTCCTCCTAGTCCCACCCTCCCTCCCTCTTCTTCCACTATGTTCTTCTCCTAGTCCACTGCTAGAAGTCCCCTACTATCTGACTCCAGCCTATCAGGTGTCATTAACTGGCTGCATCCTCTTCCTCTGTGGCCTGACAAGGCTGTCCTCCACCAGGGGGTGGTTATCAAGGAGCTGCCAGAGACAGCCCCTCCTCCCCTTACTGGGAACCCACATGGAGACTGAGCTGCCCAAGAGGTACATCTGTGCAGGGGGTCTAGGTCCTCTCCATTGACAGTCCTTGCGTCATTGATCAGTCTCTGCAGAATCCCCTGAGCCCAGTTTTTTGGCTCTGTTGGTCTCCTTGTGGAGCTCCTGTCCCCTCCAGGTCATTCTATCTCCCCCTTCTCATAATATTCCCTGCACTCTGCCCAAAGGTTCATTATGAGTCTAAGCATCTGCATTGATACCCTGCTGGGTAGATTCTGAGGCCCTCTGTGGTAGGCTCCTTCCTGTTCCCTGTCTTCTCCTGCTTCCAATGTCTATACTACTTGCCCTTCTAAATGAGGATTAAGCCTCTTCCCTAGGGTCCTCCTTGTTGTTTAACTTCTTTGGGACTATAGATTTTAGTATGTTTTTCTTATATTATATAGCTAATATCCACTTATAAGTGAGTATATACTATATGTGTCTTTCTGCTTCTGGGTTATCTCACTCAAGATGATCTTTTCTAGTTCCATCCATTTGTCAGCAAATTTAATGTTTTCCTTATTTATAATTGCTGATCAGTATTCCATTGTGTAAGTGTACCACAACTTCTGTATCCAATCTTCAGGTGAGGGACATCTAGGTTGTTTCCAGATTCTGGCTATTAAAAATAAAGCTGCTATGAAGATGGCTGATAAATTGTACTTTTTGTATGGTTGAGCATCTTGCAGATATATGCCTAGGAGTGTTATAGCTGGATCTTGAGATAGCACTCTTTGTAACTGTCTGAGAAATTACCAGTTGATTTCTAAAGTGGTTGTACAAGTTTACATTCCCACCAGCAATGAAAGAAGGTTCCCTTTTCTCCACATCCTCTACAGTATTTTTGTCAAGGATATACCTTTTAAACTGTCTGTGCATGTCTCTTTAATTGAATTCTCCTTCAATTGATTTTTTTTAGGTAAATCAGAGCACACTTATCACTTACTGTTATTATAGGTATCATGCTAATTGTGTTATAAATACCTGAGACCATCATCTGCTTTAATACTCAGAGATTTTCATCTTTGGCACTTGGGTATGAAAGTCAGCTCCTGTGAGACTCATGCACTGAAATCTTAGCTCCCAGGGCAGCAGTATTCAGAGCTATTGTCATTTAGAGGTGTCTGTATCATGGGAGCTTTAACCACAACTCAATAATCCATTTTTGGGTTCATAGCTTAATGGGCTATTCAGAGGTGTGGATTAATTTTAAGAAGTCATTTATTTTGACACACACCCCTTCTCTCAGTCTTCTCTTCTCTGTTCTCTGCTCCCTGGTTTCCATGAGAGAAGTGCCTTGTCTACCAGAAGCTACCACCACCAGAATATTCCACCTTGCCTCAAACCACTTGTCTTTGTGCTGAGATCATGAGCTAAAACAATTCTTTCTTGTTTTAATTTGATTTTACTTCAGAATTTTTTCATGCGAAAGCACAATAAATAGCCCCTAACTTGCCCATCTAGACCCTACAATTTGACCAAGAACTTGCAATATGGTCTTACAGGCTTCTGCTCTCCCTTAGTGCACAGATTTCTTCTTTCCAGTAACCTGCCTTGCAAAAATTACACAATTCAGAAGCCCTAAACTTGAATATTTTCTTTTATGGCTCAACAAGACTATCAGGTAGCCCATAATGACAGTCTTTGAAATAGCTTTATGGTACTGTTTTTCATTTATTTTATAGAACTGGGAAGCAGTTGGCTCATATTTTTTTACAGTCATTGACATTTACAAACAGAAAGGTAAATCTAATACAAGTTGCTTTCTTATGCAAAACACAAGCCCCCCCCCTTTTTTTTTACATTTAATTCTAGAAATGTGTCAAGAAACTCAGTCTTACTGTTGCCTATTTCACTAACTTGCCCTTTTGAAGTTTTCTGTATATCGGAAGAAATTTCTACCTGTCTTCTCATGGTTTTGAAAAGTCTCCTAAAAGAAATATTTGCTAGAATATACCTCCAAATCTCAGCTCTGAGGTAAAACACCAAATAAAATTGCAAAGTTTATTTTAAAATTATATGCAAACACCAGTCTTCAGATAATTCATAAAAAACGCGAGTAATATTAAAAGAAGACACAAGACCATGCAATTATTCACAGACCTTAAAAATGCATGAACATAGCGATAAAATCAGGTACAAAAATCTTATGTGTCAGTCAAAAGCAATGTTATATATGGATCTGACAAAAAAATCAGTATATTATAAGACATCTGACAAATGTTTGAGGAACTGCAAAAAGTATTAAGATGCTATTTTTAGCAAATCCCAATTTAGTTCCTAAAATGCACACTATAATCCAGAATATGAATATATTATAATAAACCAAAACATAAGTGATACATTCTATTTTAAAGTATTATGGGTAAGAGAAAATAACCACTACAGGAGGCATACAAATGTTATGAGTATGTTTTTAATTTAAAGCTATACTAAAACTATATTAATTTTATATATATATAAGCTAGAAAATCTTATAGAAAATTGCTAAATGTTGGTTGTATATAATAGTATAGAATAAATCAATGTATTTGTATATATTTAACCACTTTTTGTCATAGAGTTCATACCTCTGTAACATTACATTGTTGTCCATGTTTTGAATTCTTTCATGTAGTCATTGCACTTGAAAAATGGAAATCGGAGCATCATTGAAGGAACAGTTGTCACTGTATTACTATATTTCCATGATGTTATGTTTGTCTTTTATCTGATAAGTGTTATCTTAGAGATTCTGTGTACATCCTAAGGCGTTAATGGCCACAGTTTATATAACATGGGTGTAAGTGAAAATATGACTGAGATTTAGGATTTTTCAAGGAGCCCCTTTTACTTATCTGCATGAAGATAATAATGTTTCAAAAACTGCCAAGGCCCTAAATTTTTCCACAGTAATTATGAATGCTGCATAAATTGGAATAAGAAACTTCAGAATTAACTTGGTTTTAGAAAAAGTTTACTTTATGCTTAAGAATTCTCATGCAAGTACATATTGTACATTATGCATAGTCTCTTTTAGAGCTCAGAGTTTCCTTTCCTTTTTCTCACTCTCCCCTCTCATTCATACCTTTGTCCCCTTGGATTTTACTTCTCTGGGATGTGTGTGTGTGTGTGTGTGTGTGTGTCTGTGTGTGTACACATTATTTAACAAATCTATGTGAAATTTAGGAATCACAAATAGAAAATGGACATAATTTGCCCTTCAAACACTGGCTTAATTCACTTGATTACCTCTGGTTTCATCCATTTTCCTGCAAAAAGACATTATTTCCTAAGTGATCTCTCACTTCTATGTCAAATATTCTTTTGTATTAGAAACACATTTTTTTTTTCAAATTAATTTTGGTCAGTGGAAGCATTCTTGAAAAGATATGAAGGCTTCCAAGATTACTTCTATTCAGAGATGTACTGTCTCTAATTAAGCTTCTTTATTGTATTGTATTGTATTGTATTGTATTGTATTGTATTGTATTTTTCGTTATTAATTACACTTTACTTACTTTGTTCCCCCCGTAGTTCCCTCCCTCCTCCTGTCCCAATCCCTCCTTTCCTCCACCCTCTACATGCATGCCCCTCCCCAAGTCCACTAATAGGGGAGGACTTATTTTCCTTCCTTCTGATCCTAGTCAATTAGGTCCCATCAGGAGTGGCTGCCTTGTCCTCTTCTGTGGCCTGGTAATGCTGCTTCCCCCTCAGGGGGAGGTAATTAAAGAGCAGGCCAATCAGTTCATGTCAGAGACAGTCCCTGTTCCTATTACAATGGAACCCACTTGGATACTGAACTGCCATGGGCTACATCTGTGCAGGGGTCTTAGGTTATCTCCATGCATAGTCCTTGGTTGGAATAGCAGTCTCAGGAAGCTTCTTTCTTTTATCCTAAATCAACCCCAGTCCTTCTGCCCTCATCATGGCAACATGATGAAGTCCCCATTCGATCTGCAATAGTGCGCTTAGGGCTCCTATTAAGTTTCATGACATTTCATACTCTTTGCTTCTCATCTTCATTTTTCTTTTTTTAGGTCTCTACTTTCCTTTACTAATAGAGCCACTCCTTAAATGTTCACATAGAATCCCTTTGTTTCAAATGTCAACAGTAAGGTAGGTAGTCATCATGCCAATATAAGTTTTCCAAACGTCATTTAACTAACTCTGTCTGAATTAGTCAAACAGACATCTTAGAACTCCTATATCTGAAATAAGAGCTTGGTTCTTTCTCAGATTCCACCTCTCTTGTAATGTTCTCACTTCATCAGTAGACCTCTCATTTCCTAGTTGTTTGGAGGGGGAAATCTTGAGAGCAGTGATATTTGTCTTTTCATCCTATATGCTGTATTTCATTGAGTTCCTCAATGACAATTGCCAGCCCTTTCAAGTTTATCTGCAATCCCCCACTTATCTCCACCTGTGCAGCTCACAGTCTAGTCCAAGCACTTGTATTCTTGCCTGTGTTGCTGAATTATTCTCCCCTCTATTATCCTTATTTTTTTCCTTCCCTCTACAGATTTTTCTCAACAAAGAGTCTGTAACAATCTTGGTAAAATACAAGTGAGATTATGTCATTACTCTGCTCAAAACTATCTAATAGCTTACAATTTCTCTTCAAATTAAAGCCGGATTCTTCATGGTGGATAAAAGCTCTCACATGACCCACTCTCCCACAATTTTCAAAATTGTTTCTTTTTGGTTTCTCTGATGGATTGTCGTGTTATTCCTGGAGCATGCAGGCATGCTTCCTCCTGAAGATGAAGAGTCACTTCACTATGGAGGCTTACAACTGGAATCTGTTGCCTTCAGCCTCAGAAGGTTTGTCCATTTACCACTTTGTACTTTTTCAATAGTGTGTTTTGTGGACACCCTATTTAAGATTTCAGCATCACCCTCCTTTGTTGAGTTCCTCCATGCACTTATTGCTGTCCCTGGAGGATAACCTCTAAAAATCTGTCTGTGTTATCAATGATGTTTTAGAACCTAGAAAAAATATCAGTACTTCCAAATGAATCAACATTACCAATGAGACCATAACCTATCTAAAGTAATCAAGGTTGGACATCATGACAAAAGCAGGTTCACATCGCAGCAGTAAGGACATCAAGAACTCATCTGCAGGACTTTCAATCTTGTAGTAGGATAAGAAAAGATTACTTGTGTAATGGAGTCATCAGGTAATTGACTTCAAATGACTTCAAATGACTTAAAAGAAGAAAATGTCATTTTTGCACTTACTGTAAGTTATATACAAGAAAATGTCAACTGTATCTATAGCACTCTGTACACAGTATGAGTGTGTCTACGTGTGTATGTTAATATGTATGTGTGCTTCTGCGTGTGTGCCTGTGTGTGTATGTATGTATGTGTGTGTATGTGTATTTGTGTGTGTTTCTTTCTGTGTGTGTCTGTGTCTGTGGTTCTGAGTGTATGCATGTGTATGTCTGTATGTATATTATGTGTGTGTGTTTCTGTATGTGTGTGTGTGTGTGTGTGTGTGGCTCCCTGCCAGATTCCCTGGCCCTGGAATTACAGGACATTGTGAGAATGCTAGGAATTAAACTCAGGAGGAACAAGGACTTTTCTTAATGGCTTAGCCGTCTTTCCAGTCTCAGATACTTTTTACTAAGATCACTAATACCATGTTTTAAAAGTCTCTACAAACCTAGGTTTTGTCACTCATGATACCTAACATTTGAGTAATTTACTTCAGAAACTAAGGCTCTCGAAGTAGTTTAATAAAACAAATACAATTAGCATAGAGATTTCATAGGCAGCAGCTTAATTACTAGAGTATGAAAACTGTTATCCTCTTTTTGAGCTAAGGCGCATCCAAATTAAATACTTGCTGTGTGAAAATACAAGGTAAAGGATATGAAAATTCTGCATATTCAGGTACTTAAACATGAAGTGGTTTGAGTTCTCTAGGTGCTATGATGCTGCTGCGTCTAACTCCCATCACAGCACAGATGTAAGCATTCTGTACACTGAGGTCACTCCTGAAAAGCCAGACACCTCAGCCCTAAATTATTCAAATGTCCCCTGAAAATCTGGACATGTGGTACTATCTCCTGCCTTCATTACTTATCAATTCTGAGATTTCACAAAAGAACCCCAACAAGGACTATATAAAAAAATCCTATATGCATATACTATAAACATAGTATTTTTTAATTTTTTTATCAATATTTTATTTTTATTTTTATTATTAGTTACATTTTATTAACTCTGTATCCCAGCTGTATCCCGCTCCCTCATTCCCTCCCAATCCCACCCTTCCTCCCTCATCTCCTCCCAGCCCCTTTCCAAGTCCACTGCTTGGGGAGGACCTCCTCCCCTTTCATCTGGCCCTGTTTTATCAGGTATCTTCAGGACTGGCTGCAAAGTCCTCCTCTGTGGCCTAGCAGGACTGCTCCTCCCTTGGGGGTTGGGGAGGTGAAATAGTTCATGTCAGAGATAGTCTCTCTTCCCCTTACTATGGGAAACCAATTGGTTACTGAGCTACATCCGAGCAGAGGTTCTAGGATATATCCATACATGGTCCTTGGTGGAGTGTCAGTCTCAGAAAAGACCCCTGTGCCCAGATAATTTGGTACTTGTAGAGCTCCTATCCTTTCCATGTCATACTAACTCCTCCTTCTTTCATATGATTCCCTGCACTCTGCCGAAGTAAACCTAGTATTTTATTGAATGCTTAGATGATATTACGGACTTCACATTAAAAAAAAAAAAGATGGAGGAAAACCTTATTAAATCACTATAGCATTTTCTATAACTGCTGTCTTAAATAGTACACACCCAAGTTGTAGCTTACTCATTTTTGCAAATAGAGGGCTGTGGAGATAGGCCAGTCAATGAAGTGCTTGCTGTAAAACCATGAGGATCTGATTTTGATTCGCAGGACACACATGAGAAAACTGGGCATTATGGTATGCTTGTAATCCCAGCATTGGGTAGGCAGAGATGGGCATATTCTTTTTGCTTGCCAGACAGCCTGGGCTCAATGAGCACCAGAAGAATGAGAGACCCTGTCAAAAAATGTAGATTTTGCGTGAGGGAAATCATATGAAGTTGAAATCTAGCCTTCACCAGCACATGCACACACATACACATGGAGAGAAAAGTAAAAGGTAGAGGAAAGAGAGTAAAAAGAAAAAGAAAAAGCCGAGGCTGTAAGCACTGTTCTTAGAACTAGAGGTTTTCAGATTATCAACCCAAGAAATCTAATGCAAAAGAAAAGATTGTGAATAAAAAAATCACAGCACAGCACAAAAAGTATAAACATACTGTCTGGTAAAGGATATTACTTAATTACCTGAAAGGAGACACCAAACCAGGGTGAGAAAAAACAGGAGGAGATGCATGAGTTGAGAGTAGAAATCATAAGTAGGATCCAGGTAAAGACTGGAAAAATTACCCAAGCAGAGAAGAATGAGAAAAGGCTCTGACAAGAGGATGATTGAAGCATCCTATCTTCTTCAGCAAGCAGCCTTGCAGTCATCTCTTCATCTCTCTGTGTGTGTAATTTTCTAGGAAATAAACTGTTCTCTATTAAAATGTATTTATTATTTCATTCTAATTCATCGGCACTAAAAGCCCAATAAGTATTAAATACATCCATCCTGCATAACTTCAAAAGCTCTCTCTGTTCCCCCACACACACACACACAAAACTGTCCATTTTTAGGTTATTATCATTCCATTGCTTAGTATTTTCCTATTGAATCTCCAGAAGAATATTCCATTACGACATTACCCTCTCTATTCACAACATATCTATACTTGCAATATTGATAGTTTTTTTTCTTTTTAAGATCACTTAGAAACAACTCTCAGTTTATACATATCTGCTATGATATACTCGCATATGCATTTTATTTCCCTTTATTTAATCAAAACCCTACCTATTCTTCGAGGATTATCATAATTTTAAAATTTGCAAGGATGACCTTATCTTTCATTTTAAAAGTTAATTCAATTTTCCATCTCAGAATACCTGTATCTTTGTTAGCCAAATTCTGATTCCTACTGACTCATTCAAAATATATTTACTAATGGCTCAGAACGCAAGAGGTAATATCTCAGGTGCTGTGGATCCAGAAGCAAACACAGTAGAATGACCACTGCTCTCACAAAGCATGCCTCTCATTCTTAACCCAAGATTAACAGCTTAGTGACTGAATATCTTACCACCATTGCTGTATGTTTCCTAGAACATAACATTAGGTGTGTGTATATATGCCATATAAATCCATGTATTTACAAATTACATCACTTATTTTGTATTATTTCTATATTATCTACTTCATAGGCAATATTCATAAAAGGTTGGTGAGTTAAAAGGGATAAAAGTGTACAAGAGACTAAATTTAAGATGAAATGATTTTCTCTTTTGTCCCCTGTCTTTATACTTCAAGAAAGATTAACAATTTGAAAGGTAGCATTTGATTCTAGAATTCAAAACAGCATTTCTCTTAGATCTTGATTTAAACTTAAAAATAAAATGACTTTGAAGACTAATGCATCCAATGGATGACCATATCTCTCTAGGGAACAGAGCCCTTAAATGCTTGTCCAACGTTTTATTTGCAAGCTTCTTCTGGGAACTTTCTTCCAATCTTTTTGTTTCTCTTTTATTTTTTTCTAGAGTGTCAATAAAATTCTTTCCCATTCTGTCTTTTGCAATAAAAGTATCTTTTCTTTAAAACAGATCTATTATATATATATATATATATATATATATATATATAAAACTATACGTTATAGAGTACAGATAAGCAAACAAACCAATAAAGTTTATCCAAAGAAGATATTTGAATAACTATAACTTGAAGTCAGTGATGTTATTGTTAAATAATTGAATTCTATGAAGTATTCTGAGTGTAACTAACAAAAACAGGATATTCCCATGGCTTAGAGTTGTGAAAAAATTGTTAAGTAATCTCAGCCAATATTGTGGTTCATCAATCAAATAAAAATCAACTTCAACTATTGTCCTGAACTGACTCTTTTCTTGCGTGGACCCTGTATTTTCAGAGCTGCCTTCTCCTAATCCTAACTCATTTTTAAAGACCATGTTATTTATTGCTTCAGGAAAAACCTTCAAAATAATAATATTTGGAACAATGTACTAACATCATGTCAAATGTGTGGAAAATTTAGGAAAGTAAAGTTAAGGTAGTATTGCACATATACAATAATGCTTTTAGAATACTGAAGCATTCTCTCTCACACACACACATGCACATGTGAGCGTACGCGCACACACACACACACACACACACACACACACACACACATACACACACACGGTCACAAGTAGAGTCCTATACGCACATTCTTAATTAACAGAGGAAACAATCTCTAAAGGTTAGCCATAAACACACATACCTATGAGCAACGCTAATCAGGATCCGTCAGGTTGTATTTATGTATTTATTTTAAAAAGGCAATTAATTTTAAGGAGTGGAATAGACACAAGAGAAATTGGAGGGTGGCAAGGGAGGAGTAGAACAATGTAAATACAGTACTAGTGTATAAAGTTTTCAAAAATAATTAAAATCTTTTAAAATTAAAATTAAAATAAATATATCTATTCCAAGAACCAGTAACTAAGGAGATTATGGACCATAGTGGAGAACTTACTTATCATTATGATGTTAAAAGAAAATAGTATCAAACAGACTTCGAACGACTTATTGTTATACCAACAGTTTAATGCATATCCCAAACCCCATCAAAGAAACTTCTATTGTATTAGATGGTGATTAACATAAAGACCAGGTGGCCAAGATATGGAGAAGAGACTGCAGAATGCTTAGTCCTAAACGGACTATCTGTATTGTTCCTCTTCATCCCAAGGCTAAGGATCACTGCAGAGTAAGTTGAAAAGACTCAACACAACAGGCAGTGAATGAATATAAGGAAACTGCATCCTTGGTGACAAGAACACAGCTGCACATTTGATCTTACAGTGGTTATGACAGCATGAACAAACCCTTCCTGGCCTCAAGCCAGATCAAATCCCAGTAGGGAGAGTGGAAGTGGACAGGAAGTCCCACCCTTGCCTAGGAGAGAGAAGAAACAGATTCTGGGAGAGAGACAGAGAAGGGTTTTGTTTGTTTTGTTTTGTTGTTGCCATAGGTAGAACCAGCCTCATTTGAAAAGTCACATATCCATGAATGTATGAGCAGCATAAATATGTCTTGTTGGTTAAGTAAAGAAAGGGTAGTAGAACTGAGAGGAGTTGGGGAAACAATGTGATTAAAACTCACTGCATGAAATTACTAATGAGCTAATAAAAAAGAGGAAAAGAATGTTGAAAACAAGACAAATAAGATAGTGTTAGTCTAGGAATGTCACTCATATGTAATAAGTGGTTTTTTCCTAATGTTTTCGGTGTTTTTCTTTTCTAGACCATGACAAACTAAAACATAATTATTTTCAAAAGACCTCCTCTCCATAGTCCCAGTTTACCATAAAGGAGCATGAAGCTTCCTTTGCTCTTCCCACCTCATGTACAGCACAGCCGCCAGGGCCTCAGGCATCTCCCACACTCTTCAGAGCCTGATTTTCTAACTTTTTCCTTCTCTTTGTCTTGAGGAAACCCATATGCACACCCAGTAGGCATAACAAATAAATGGTGATCTCGTCTAGCTACAACTTAACATTTTTCATGTAAGCAATACAATTCCTCTCATATGTACAACAATTTTCTTTATTTCGTTGTTCATGTTGGCTTCTTATATTCTAAAGGGCAGAATGAAGTGTTCTATAAGATGATGGACTATAAGAAAGAAAATAATGGGACATAGTTATTTAAAAACAAAGAATTTTTGAAAGTTTATGAGACCTATACATCATAAATTCAAGATTACATATAATAGACTTCTTAGCTTTATTCACATAATGAAAAGAACCATTAATTGTTTTTAACACATGCCCAGATCACAGCAAATGTTATTAGGCAGATTCCCTGCAAGATTCAAATGTGCACTCAATTGTTACTTCATTAACCCAACAATGAGGTAACAATTCATGTGGAAATATGGAGGGAGTTCAGTGTCTTGTAGGAGTAAGAGAGAAGCTTAAAAAGAAAGCCAGGAGTAAGCTGCCCTTTCCTCAGTTTTCAGGAAATTGTTGATGGAGAAGATAAAAATGTCAATACCTCTGTGGACTCCACAGGTTACTGTTATAAACTGAATTTTGTCTCCTCAGGGAGACGAAATCGAGCTGTAACTCCGAGTACCTCAATATGTGGCCTACTTTTAAAACAGTGTCCATAGAAGTGAATTCCCTAGTAAGGGGTACAGGGGTTGTCTGTGGCATGAACTCAGTGGCAGGCTCTTTGATGTCCTCCCCCTGTGGGGTGCAACCTTGCCAGGCCACAGAGGAAGATGATACAGCCAGCCTTGATGAGACCTGATATCCTCGGGTCAGGTAGAAGAGGAGGTCCTCCCCTATCAGGAGACTAGGAAAAGGGCATAGGGGGAGAAGAGGGAGGTGGGTAGGACTGGGAAGAGACAAGGGAGGGGGCTGCAGTAGGGATATAAAGTGAATAAATTGTAATGATTAAATATATAAATAAAATTAAATAAAAAATAAACATTAAATCAAAAAGAAAGAAAAGAAAGAAAGAAAGAAAGAGAAAGAAAGAAAGAGTGAGCAAGTTAAAATGAAGTCATGAGTGTGGCCCCTAACCCAGTACAGCCTTTAAGGAATGAGAATATTTTTAACATGAAGATGCATATACATGAGAGGAAAACTGATATGAACCAAGATAGGGAGAAGAAGTCATGTTGTGAGATGATGTACCTACAAGCATTGCAAGCAATGCAAAATGTAGCCAGAAAGCACAAGAACACCAAAGAGGACATGGTTTAACCAGTGCCTTCATTTCACACTTCAAGCTTCCAGATCCATGAAACTGTGATTTTCTGTTGTTTTATTCTACCCAGAATTTGGTACTTTGTTTGCAATATTTTCAAGAAATTAATAAAGTTGAAATTGGGATAATAAAGTATCATGGCAATGAAAAGGAGACTGTAAGAAGATGCTCAGAATAATGTGAAGGACTGAGATTTCCTGGTCTAGTGTTTTAAATTTTTCTTTATTATTATTATTTATTACAGTTTATTCACTTAGTGTCCTGGCTGTAGTCCCCTCCCTTCTCTCCTCCTGGTCCCACCCCCCCTCTCTCTTCCCCGCTTTGTCCCTCCCCTAGTCCATTGATAGGGAAGGTCCTCCTCCCTTACTATCTGACCCCAGCCTATCAGGTCTCATCAGGACTGCCTGGATCCTCTTCTTCTGACCTCTTTAGGCTACCTCATTAGGGTGATCAAACAGCTGGGCACTGAGTTCATGTCAGGGATCCACATGGAGACTGAGCTGCCCATGGGCTATATCTGAGCAGGGGTCTAGGTCCTCTCCATTCACAGTCCTTGGTTGATGCTTCAGTCTCTGCAGGACCCCTGAGCCCAGTTTTTTTGGCTC
Source organism: Meriones unguiculatus (assembly GCF_030254825.1). Lineage (NCBI taxonomy): Eukaryota > Metazoa > Chordata > Mammalia > Rodentia > Muridae > Meriones > Meriones unguiculatus. Next base: position 84,079,511 of record NC_083357.1, on the reverse strand, counting down.
TGTTGGTCTCTTTGTGGAGCTCCTGTACTCTTCAGGTCTTTCTACCTCTCCCTTCTTCCATAAGATTCCTTGCACTCTGCCCAAAGGTTGACTATGAGTCTCAGCATCTCTTTCAATACCCTGATGGGTCAATTCAGAGGACCCCTGGGTTGACTCCTGTCCTGTTCCCTGTCTTCTCCTACTTTCAATGTTTATACTGCTTGCTCTTCTGAATGAGGATTAAGCCTCTTCCCTAGGGTCTTCCCTGTTGTTTAACTTCTCTAGGATTATAGATTTTAGTATGTTTTTCCTATATTACATGGGTAAAATTCACTTATAAGTGAGTATAAACTATGTGTGTCTTTCTGCTTCTGGGTTATCTCACTTAGGATGATCTTTTCTAGTTCCCACCATTTGCTTGCAAATTTCATGATTTCCTTGTTTATAATCGCTGAGTAGCATTTCATTATGTAAATGTACCACAATTTCTGTATTCATTCTTCAGTTGAGAGACATCTAGGTTGTTTCCAGATTCCAGCTACTATGAATAAGGCTGCTATGAACATATTTGAGCAAATGTCCTTGTTGGATGGTTGATCATCTTTCAGTTATATGCCCAGGAGCGATAGAGTTGGATCTTGGGGTAGCACTATTCTTAATTTTCTAAGAAAGTGCCACATTGATTTCCAAAGTGGTCATACAGGTTTACATTCCCACCAGCAGTGGAGAAGGGTTTCCCTTTCTCCACATCCTCTCCAGCATGTGTTGTCCCTTGAGTTTTTCATCTTAGCTATTCTGATGGGTGTAAGTTGGAATCTCAGGGTCATTTTGATTTGCATTTCTCTGATGACTAAGGAGGTTGAGCATTTCTTAATTGACAAAAAGTAAACAATTTTCTTTTTTCCAAAATTATCTACTTTTTACTAATATATATTTGTCCTTGATAATGTTATGGCAACTTTATGTAAGTAACAGTCATTTGAGAGCAGGAGAATTCAATTAAGAAAATGCCTCCATAAGATTGGTTTGTAAGCAGTCCTGTAAGTCATTTTTTTAATTAATTATTGGTGTGGAAGAGCTTAGCCCATTGTGGGTAGTTTTGTCCCTAGTTTGATGGTCCTGGGTTTTATAAGAAAGCTGAGCAAGCCATCAGGAGCAAGACAAAAAGCAACACTCCTCCATGGATTCTGTATCAGCTCCTACCTCCAGGTTCCTGTCTTGCTTGAGTTCGTGTCCGGACTTCCTTTTGTGATGAAGAGCAATGTCGAAGTGTAGGCCAAATAAACCTTTTCCATGGTATTTCATCACAGCAGTCGAAATTCTAAGTCAATAATATTATGCAACAACTTATCCAGACATATTTTTTAAATGATTTTACACTATTAGACTAGCATGCACTTTCGCTAGAATATTTTAAAACACCAAAACAATTAGTATTCATCTGATACCTTACATTGCCTGCATATAGTTTATTCAGCATGTGCATTTTAAGCATTTTCACAAATGTGAACATTTTCATTTAATTGTAGGTAGAAAAATAGCTTAGAAAGCAATAACAAAAAAGTAAAGGAAAATTTTAAGCAATGAAAATACCTATGTAAGTGATATTGATGAAATTCAGCAATGGTATGGTTCTTAAGTTGAATACTGTTTTTATTCATTTATTTGATATATTTTTTCTTTTCATATTTAAATGTTAAAGTTCAACATTTTTCAGAAAACTGTTATCAGGATGAGTTTTGAATTGATATGTTTTTATATATTTTATATGAGTTCATATATCTGTACATAAGTTTAAAAATTGATATATATGTATATATTTGTAATAATAAAATACTTACTTGTAACTTTTATACTGGCTCTGAGTATCAGGCTCATTACTTTCGGGTGATAGTAAGACCTTTGCTGTATTTACTGGCTGTAAAACAGCTATGAAAAACTAGTACTAACCTCTGCCCTGTACCTATTGGATTTATAACTCACCAGTCTCCAGCACTGATATTTACAGTGCCTGTGTTGTGGCTGTAAAGTTCTTGGAGAACAAGAGCCTAATAGGCTTGTGTGCAAGAGAGAATGCCAACAGTGTGTACTGGGGAAAAGGCCTAAAAAACATCAGTCAACAAGTCTTTATTGAAGTTCCAAATCTGTTGCTCCTGGCTACTAGATCCAGGTGTGTGAAAACCTACCTGAGTTTCTGCTGCTTATTAAGATAGAATGTATTAAAAAATCACTAACAGTAATGTGAGAAAGGTAAAGTGAAACCATCTAGTAAAGAGCTTGTCAAGTGCTAATTCTCTCCCTTTGTTTAATGTTTTAAATTTTGGTCATGATAGCATGTCTAGGGTAGCCCTATTCTCTTTTGATCCCTATATCCTCTTACTGCAAAATGACATCAGTTGCCAGTTTCCATCATCTCTTCTGACCTTTGATACCCATGTTTGTTGGTTAACAGTATCAGTTAAAGATAATGAGCTATTAATTTACTCTGGGGAAGTTCATAGATATGTGCCAGTTCCCACAGTTCACAAACTCACCCAGATAGCTCATCAATACCTAAAATATAGTCCACAAAGATGTCTTCCTTCCATTCGTGCTTCTTTCCTGTACTCTGTCCTAATTACGAATGGCTCCTCTGTAGAAAATCAGTCTCCTATTACAGTAGGCACATAACTGCACTCTTTCTATGCACCTGTAAGTGGGCATCTAAGCTCAGGTGTAGACAATGCATGAACTACACCACAGTGAATGTCTCCAACTTCATCTAGGCCCAAGGTAATCCTGCCCATATAGCAGTAAAGGGCTTCTGGATACCTGGATAACATACATTAAAGTCATACATAGTTACAACAGTTTTCTACCGAAATCCCTCTCACTATTTAATGAATATCATTATCTGTGAAGAGTTAGAGGAGTATTACCGAACCACTGTTCCTGGACTAACTTGACCATGCCATCCTTTTTCTTGTAGAACCTCATGGAGAAAACTGGTGAGAGCCTAACTTGGTTAGCTTGCATTTAGCAGATTTAGGACATCTGTGACTTTGGATAGAGCTTAGGGGCCTTGCTTTATGCTTACTCCAAGAAACAACATGGCATTCGGATGTGAAACTTGCTTTATATTAAATGGTCTTAATAGTTTTGCCAAGCCAATTGCACCCAATTATTTTCTTTTCAGTACTATGAATTTGTTATCTCTGTTTACAAAGAAGCAAATGGCCCTGAGAAGCCAAACATTTGCTCAAGAGAAAAAAGAATGAACTAACAGAAGAACTTAAATTATGCCATGTAGAGACCAGACCAGTGTTACAATCCCATCTTAACACTTGGGGATTTAGAATTGTTATTATTTCAAAATTTTATTTATTTATTCACTTTACGTCCTGATTGCAGTCCTTCTTTCCTCCATAGTCTCTGCCTCGCATGATCCTCCCCCCATTCTTCCCTTTCCTTCTAGAATTATCTTGAAAAAAAAGACAAATAAATGAAAACTCTAGGAAAAGATCACCCAGTCATATTGGGTCAAAAGTTGATTTAAATAAAAGAGGAATCAAAATGAACAGACCTTTTCAAAGAAAGTCAGTTTTGTTTTGTTCTCTTTTAAAAATATGCAGTCACACATACTTTCATGGTTATCTTAGAATAACTAATAATAAAAATGTTATTTTATGCAGCAGTCTAAGTTTATAAAAAAAAAACTCTTCCTTGAGAATGTTATGTCACTAATTTTAAGGAAAGTTTTGTATCATGAGATACACTTCAACCTTGACTATTTCTGCATAACAGTAATAGTAATGGTGATCCCTAACATGTGTCCAGGATTTACTGGGTGTCACACACCACAGTGAGAGCTTTACAACCGTATCTTGTTTAAGTCTCACCACCAATCCCCACTAGGTAAGTGGCTATTACAGAGAAAGACTGTGAGTCCTGGAAAAGCTGCATTGGTTTTCCAATTCACAAGCAGAATTTTATTCAAAACTTTGATCACTAGGTTTGAGAAACCAATTCCTAACTGCCAAACTACAGTGATTTGTGAATAACAAATGTATACTAAATTTAAGAAACAGCATTGGTATATTAGGACAAATACTTGACCTTGTAATATAAAATTCTCAAGAAAGAGTTCTTTGTAAGCTTAGAAGACTGCATAGAATAATGTACATATACAACCACTCCAGCAAGACATATTAAAATAGATTGATACATTTTATAAATGGGCTGAACAAATCTTTAAATTAACAAGGAGACTATCACATCGCCTGTTTGTTGACATGACTAATGAAATTATAGAGCCAACTCACCCTTGGAGACAGTACCTATCATAATCTACTAGCTTCCATCCATAATCGGCCTTTGATTTCTTTTCTGAACAAATGGGAAAGTGGCCAGTTTGAAGATTACCCCAAATCTTTGCAGGGAGTGGCTGTGGGCTTTACATGCACGTATTATGCCTGTCTTTCCTGTGCTCCTCTATCTATAACCTATATATTTGACTGTTCAAGTTTCCTTCAAACTATGTTCCCTCCAGGAAAGTAAACTTCCCTGAATTGTAAGGCTACAATTCTTCTATGGATACCTTTGGGCCTGGAGCTCCCAAATTGGCAATTAGTATACTACAGATGAGAAGTAGTATCCTGAGTGAGTTAGTGTTCCAAAGAGGCAAGGTGTTTCTTATTCACCTTGAGGGCTGGCTAGTGGAATTTCCCTGTCTGAGAACCACTGCACCATTGTGAAATATGTATCCTAAGAGTAAACCTGGGTTCACTCACCTTTGTCTAAATCTGCCACAAACCTACACATGAAAATGAAATAAACCACAATGTATTCATGAGGGAAAGTGACATTATCTGAAAGAAACTAATTGGAAAACTTGTATTAGATCTGAAAATACCCTGAAGATAACATTCATCAAAAAATGTGTGTCCTCGGTGGTTATGTATGACACTCCTAAACAGTGAGCAGTTAATTCACTGCCTTATCTTTCTAAACCCACTAATTTTTTCCCTCATATTTTACTTTCTGTGGAGTCAAGTAATGAATTTTGAGACTGTGGGGTTATAGGTACAATGATACAACCGTCAGTTTTACAAAATGCATTTGCGGGAGCACGGAGAATTTCCCCAAAGCCCACATCACCATCATTATTGAATACACTGGGACCTTCCTCTTTCCTTGTCCCTACTCCCACAGACTTCAACTCTGAAGATTGCATTTCTACCTCATGCCACCCATCTTCACATTCTTGGATAAAGGGCACATTTACCCCGAACTTCAAGGTGAGGGATTTCTTTGTGGCTTCATAAACTTTATTTATGAAGATGAAACTCAAATATTAAATACCGTTCCTGTGTCACACAGTACATACTCTTTTTGGATTTCTCAACATTTTGAAGGTAAAGGTGAGTGAATTTTAAGTCACAATTAATTGCTCTTAAGGGACGTGGTTGTTGTAATGCCAGAATCTTCAGATTCTTCATAACATTAAGCTTCACAATAACTTACTGTCAAGTTAAGAGTCAAGCCATAAATGTATCAAGTGGCTTCACGAGGTTACTATTTCTGCTCACTCAGCAGAAAATTATGGGGCCATTTCTGTGCTGCAATGAAGCTAAAGAAGTGCTTGGGAGTCAGTAAGCTTCCTCTCTCAAATCTTCTGATAATGAACACAAAATTTCAATACTCTATCTTCATACCTTAGTGACAGAACTGAGATTATCTGAGGTGTCACATAGGAGGATCCACTTTCTCTGTCGTAGGCCCAACTTTGGTAGTTCCTCATGAGTCTTAATTGAATACTGTGGCTTGTTAACCAAAGCAATGATAATCATTGATTAACTGTATTGCATGTCTTACTGGTTCTCTGGATTATCTGAGACACTTAACATAGCCCTTTACTTTCAACAACCCAGTGAAACTTGTATTATAATACTACTTGCCTCTTTCATAAATAATACAGCTGAGGCAAGAAAGCTTGCAAGATTCATCTAAGATCCTACAGTTATTAAGTGGGAGAAATATCCTGGACAGTTCAATAGCAGAGGCCATATACTTAATCATTTCACTAACCTAACTATTCATTCTCTATATCTTTATAATTAGGATATTTTCAACATAATTCTAATTATTTTCCATGTGCAGCCTTTTGATTAGCCAACAAATGTGTATGGATCACACTCCTGAAATAAGACACTGAAACTCATAAATATAAAAATGTAAAGACATTGCCCCTACCCACCAGGGAATATAAAGCCAAGCTTGGGAAGTAAATGACTTAAAAGAAAAGTCAACATGATATGAAGAAGACAATGTGAAGGTACAGTCAACTGCTGGCAAGCAACTGGATTCAGTTAAGACTCACGAGGAGCAACAAAGCATGGGTCCAAGAGAGAGAGGAAAACCCTCCTGAGTGCCACTTCATATGTTTTCACTTCTATGTCTAGCGTATAATGACAGTGTAATGAAATATTTTTATTATTATTACTATTATTATATATTATTTTATCAAGACTATACCACAGACAGTACCAACCTACCAACAAGCCTGAGGGAAACAAGAAGATTTACTGTCTGGTTTTATCTCCCTGTTCCTGAAGGGCAACCAGAAGTTAGAAAGTCAAGGATCTCTGAATCAAAGTGATGAGCAGCAGAGATAGCATATAACATGTTCCTGAAAAGCCATAACTCTGTGGCTTATGAGACCTAATGGTAGTAGAATAAGGTGGGAATGGCAGGAAAGAAGGGTGAAGAAGATACCTTGAGTCATACACAAAATGTGTGTCTTCCACACCAAGAAAACAAAAAGCCCCCAAGAGAATGAAGACTTCGAATCAAAACATTGAAATGAGCAAGCATGTTTTAGGACAACAATTTTAACTGTCTCTTCAATATTTTTAATATCATCATCTAAGCCAGTTCCATATTTAAGTACAGACATCAAACCTTTCTCTTCCCCTTCCTTATCAAATTTGGAGAACTTCTCCAACAGCTTAGAGCAACAGCCCATGCCAGGGCTATTTTCTCAAAATATTTCAATATATTAAATTTGATTCTGGACTTCAAATTCCTTTCGTGTTTTCCCCTTTGATTTCACAAAGCACAAGCAAAATATGAAAATGAAGAGAACAAGAAAAATACTTCTTTGAATATGATGAATGGAATGTTAATGCTGTTCTCGATGCACATTTTTCTTTTCAGAAAAAAAAATTAAATAGATTACCAAAAACTGCCAAGAGGCAGAACCTAGTAATTGAACTCAGTTCAATCACTTAACTTGTATGTACAATTCAAACATCTGTGCTGGTGTAACTTTACTTTGTGACATTCTCTCTATCTTCAGCTATAGAACAATAGTACTAAAACTTCCAAACATCTAGAGACCACTCTTATGCATTTCAGTAACTAAATTTTCTAGTACTTCATATGTATCATTAAGACACAGGAGTACATGCTATAAACATTCCTGCATATCATCTTGAGTCTTAATAAAAACATTAAAATACTGTGTCTAACAATACAATAATAAAATTTTAAATCACTTTGAAGACCTTTCCATCGCTATCCTCACATCCTTCTCCCTGGTCCCAAGAGTACTTACCAGGCTAATATTTTTGTTACAGACTCCTTTGCAGTCTGTGCAGTACCAATCCTTACATGGCAATTTGGAAACAATGTAGCTGAATTTGGCCACTCCAAACTTTGTATAAATAAATGGAAGTGGATTGTCTGCCACACGGCTCTTTGATATCAAATAATAAAGTTTATATGTAATTTAAAGGTATTGACCAGCTGGTGCCCATTCGAGGATCAAGGAAGAGAACAGGCTATCTGGAAGAGACTTGTGGATTGTTTTTAGTGAAATAAGCTCCAGAAAGGTATGTACAGGAGATAAAAATTTTTACATATACCTCCAAGTCCCTATTGCTGAGCAAATCATGATCTTTGTACACAGGACTTAGAAGATCCAAAATGGATCTCACCCTGAAGGCCTCCTTCCTGAGGACTAACTTTCATAGTCCTGGAAGAGTTGTGCAAACAAAAAAGGGAGAGAAGTAACAAAGAGTCCTATCCAGCCTTGAATCCTATGAACCAGATTAGCAAAATATATCTCTAGTTATATAAATAACTAAATAACCAACAGCTGTCTAGTGGGGCTTAAGGGCAACTCAACAAGAAGGAGAACATGCCTGGTACTGCAAAAGGACCCAACTATATCAAATGTATAATATCCAATTATAAGTGAGTATATACCGTCTGTTTCTTTCTGCTTCTGGGATACCTCACTCAGGATGATCTTTTCTAGTTCGCACCATTTGCCTGCAAATTTCATGATTTCCTTGTTTTTAATTGCTGAGTAGTATTCCATTGTGTAAATGTACCACAATTTCTGTTTCCATTCCTCCGTTGAGGGATATCTGGGTGATTTCCAGCTTCTGACTATTACGAATAAAGCTGCTACAAATATAGTTGAGCAAATGTCTTTGTTGTATACTTGAGTATATTTTGAATATATGCCTAGGAGTGGTATAGCTGTATCTAGAGGCAGCACTATTCCTAATTGTCTGAGAAAGCACCAAATTGACTTCCAAAATGGTTGTACAAGTTTACATTCCCACCAGCAATAGAGGAGGGTTCCCCTTTCTCCACAACCTCTCCAGCATGTGTTGTCGCTTGAGTTCTTGATCTTAGACATTCTGATGGGTATAAGGTGAAATTCAGGGTCCTTTTGATTTGCATTTCCCCGATGACTAAGGATGTTGAGCATTTCATTAAGGATGGGATAAAATCTGTACACCTACAGAAGCTAGGCAAGGAGGATCTTGGGTAAGATGTTCAAGCTCAATCCTCATTCAGAAAGGCAAATGAGATAGATGTCAGCAGAAGGTGAACACAAGGAACATAACAGAAGCGTATCACAGAGGGCCTCTGAAAGACTCTACTCAGCTAGGTATTAAAGCAGATGCAGAGACTCATAGCCAACCTTTGGGCAGAGTGCAGGGAATCTTAGGAAAGAAGGAGGAGATAGACATAGAAGGGTCGGGAGCTCCACAAGGAGAAAAACAGAACTAAAAAATATGGGCCCAGGGGTCTTTTCTGAGATTGATACTCCAACCAAGGACCATTCATGGAGCTAACCTAGAAGCCCTGAACATATGTAGCCCATGGCAGTTCAGTCTCCAAATGGGTTCCCTAGTAAGAGGGTCAGGGGCTGTCTTTGATATGAACTCAGTGGCTGGCTCTTTGATCACCTTCCCCTGAGGGTAGGGGTAGCATACCCAGCCACAGAGGAAGACAATGAAGCCAGTCCTGATGAGATCTAATAGGCTAGGGTCAGATGGAAGGGGAGGAAGACCTCCCCTATCAGTGGACTGGGTAAGGGGCACTGGAGGTGAGGGAGGGGAGGGAGAGAGGGAGGAAGAGAGGGAGAGAGGGTAGGATTGGGAGGTGATGAGGGTAAGGGCTACACCAGGAATACAAAGTGAATAAATTATAATAAATTTAAAAATCATATTAAAAATAAATAAATATTTTTCAAAATATTAAAATAAAAACTAGCTGTGGTTAGTAATATTATAGATCTTGGAGGATAACCTACTAACACTAATTTACCAAACCAGCATAATTCCTAATTGCATTTTAAATACCCACTTCTCACATACAATTGCAGCTGTCATCCCACCATAAAAAGAGCTTCTCTTTGCAAGAGACACCATTACAGAAAACCACAACTGATCAAAGTGCAGATAATGACCCTGGAGTTCTCAGCCCCAATGATATGTCTATAATACTGTTCTCCTGCACCTAAGGCTCAAGAAAAATCACAGAAGAGAGGGCAAACAAATTATAAGAGCCAGAGTACTAGGAAAAAAGATTCAGTGAGATTTTGTTACCTAAAAATAAGAGGGAAGCTTCACCCATGATCTCAACAATATGACTGCCTAAACAAGATTTGAAAGGGTCCTAGGCCTAGGAAAAGAACTGCAAGTGACTAAGTGATGTTGAGATGACCTTCCCCAAGGCCTTATTTCCTTGTTGGGGTTGAAATTGAATACTTATAAACAACACTGAATGAACTCAACATGTTGCATTTACCTAGCTATGTGTATATGTACACAATATATATTTCTATTATATTTATAAATAAAATAAAGAGTCTGTGAATTTGAAAGGTAGTGGTAGGGTATGGAAATTAGAGGAAGGAAAGGAACTGGGGTAAATGATAAAATTACACTTTAATAATGTCTTAGTTATTTTTCTGTAGCTGAGGTAAGATAGTATGACCAAGGCAACTTAGAGAAGAAAGTGTACTGGGGGATTGAAGTTAAGAAAAGGCAGGAGTCTATGGCCATCCTGGCAGAGAGTATGGTAGCAAGCAGGCAGTCATAATGCTGGAGCATAGTTGAGAGGCCACATCTTGAGATGACCATGATGTAAAGGGAGCATAACTAGGGGTGGCATGGGCTTTTGACACCTCAGAGCCCACCTCCAATAGTAGACCTCTCCAATAAGGCTGTACCTACTAATCTTTGCCAAACAACTCCAACCACCAAGGACTGAGTAGTCCATATATGAGCTTATGCGGGCCATTCTCATTCAAATCACCACAAGTAATAATTTTTCAAAGCATATATTCAGCAACAGTACCAAACTGGCTTAATGAGAATAGTGACACATAGTAAGGATAGATCATTAAAGTCCATTGAAGACTGTGCTAGAAAGAAGCATTTTGGGAACATGAACCTACATACATGTACCACGTTTTATGAGAAAAGAAACTAAGACTAGGCTCATAGAAGCAAGAGTCCAGAGAGTATGGCTTTGAGCAATTGAAAGTTTTCCATCTTTGAAGATCTATCAGACTGACATCCAGTATTTGCCTAGCTGAATTTCAGAATTTCAATGTATCCATTTTAGATTTAAAAGTCTAGATTTATAGTAGCTACTTTGTGTATGGTCCACCATTACATGTCAAGGATGTGAGTGAAGGATACAAGTTTCTTATCTATAAGATCAGTAAGCAAAATCATTTAAGGCTTAAGTCCTAGTGCTTCATTTACTCCAGGTTTAGATTAGAAGCTTCTAGACTTTAAGCTGATGCTATAATCGAATGGAAATGCATGACTGGAGAGAGTGAAAGAATTTGTGCATGTCCTGAAGTCCAAAAGGCATCCAGTGGTAGGCAGCTGCTAAAAGGCTCTCCATTGATTTCTGCTATTTGATATTGATATCTTATAAATTGAAGACTCCTGTTATTATTAACATATGTAGACATAATGGATATTACTGCAAAGGCTAGATTCTAAAACAACAGCGACATTCAAACTCAGTTTATTTCAGTCTTCACTTATCCTCCCCTTTATCATTTGCCCTATGAGAAGACAAATTGTTTGTGGAAAGGTCCATGGGTTGGAGACCTTCCAGCAACTAGGTAAGTAAACGTGAAAATAGATCACTCATAGCCAGTTGGAGTGATGTAAGAGCACCTTCCACCATTAGCTTTGTTTAAAGGCAACTTCGTAAAAGAACTGTAAAAGTTTTTCATGCAGCTAAAGCTAACGCCATACTCATAAGCAAAAGATAATGTCTACTGAGTTTTGAGATCTATTGCTACAATTTTGGTTAATTTCTAACACAGGAAGCGATAATCAATTCAGATTTTATTAAAGGCAATATAAAATTAAGATACACATATCTCAGATCTTCAGACAGTGATGTTCATGATTACATATTTTTCTCAGCCTGGATAGTTTTATAGTCAGTAATTCTATCAGAATAATTACAGAGTTTCTGAATAACTAGGGTTGAATAGCTAAAATCTACAAAAAGTCAATGATACATGCTTAAAGAAAAAAAGACTATAGTAGCAATAATAGAATAATAACTAAAGCTCATGTTTATATAGGTTTTAGAGTTGACAGCAATTTTACATAAATGACATTTTTATTCTAAGAAATAGTAATGAACTTGAATCTTATAATTTGAGTTTTAAAGATGAATAAACTTTATGGAAGAAAAGTTAAACAGAACCACATTTGTCTTTTAATAATTAGCAAAGCAGAACTTGAATATTTGTTTCTTGACTCACCTTGACCTATCACTCTCAAGGTTTACTTGTTTGATACAGCATTGTGACAGCCTGTAGTTCTAGACTTGAAAGGATGATTTTCAGATGCCATGTATTATTTAGTTTCTTACAAATTTAAAACATGTTTGAAGTTGTACTCACTTTGGTTAAAATCTGACACGTAGATAGCTCTATTGCGTAAAAGCAAAATGAGCAGGTTTTATTAAACAAAATCAACAGTAGACAAGGGTTCACTGGCACTTCAAGTAAGAGCAAAGATGCTTTGCCTCTGGGGTAAAATTTAAGGAATCTCAAAATATGAAATCTGATCATACCTGTCTTTATTTATTATTTTTCTACTACATTTTCTAAAATGTTCAGGCTCCAATTGGCCTCCACTTGCAGAAGGCACTGAAAGTAATTTCCTTTAAAGGAAGAGAATGAGTCAGATTATCTTCCTCATACACACCAAGGTAAAAATCCATTCCATTGAAGCATCAAAAAATAGTTCAAAGACCTCATGGTTTGTGAAGGGAGGATTTGAAAAAAAATCAGAAACCATAAAAAAGAGGAAGAAGAAGGATTTAAGGAAACATTTTAAATAACTTTTAAATTTTTAGATGCCAGTAGTTTCAGAAGACAGAAAAGAAAATTCATTATATGTGTACGATTTGTATTTCCCATCCAAAAGAGACCTGTTTAATTTATGTTAATTTCTTAGTTTTGTGAAACTCTAAATACAACTGTGATTTTTATGATAAACCTCCAAAGTGATTTTCATAAACAAAAACTGGCATTTCAAGTCTTCTAAGAATTTTCTTCATAGTTTTCAAATTGAAGTTTATATTTATGAGACTTTAGACACCCAGTGAAGAATCTAAAAATTCATGGTTAAGAGATTTTGCTTATATTGCAACTTTTGATGAGAAAATTTGTACATTTTTTCTTTGAATGTTTTTACAAATAAGGATATTTACATAAAATGTAATTTGCACTTTTAAGAGATCATATGTTTCTCATTTTCCCCTGAAATCATAATATTTTCTTTACGACATCATAGTCCTTTTTAGAGAGACAAAATCTGAAGTCATAAACAGCCATTATGCTTTCAAGTGAGTATCAACATAGGCAGTGAAAAACTTAAAAAAAAAAAAACAGCTTTGTTTACAAAAGAATTTTATAATATTTGACCTAATAGTCAAATTCTATGCCTGCTTTCTTCAGCAGGTACTCAACACATTTAACAGTCTTAAAGACAATATGCACTGTCTAATTATATGTGTAACATCCTTTTGACATTTTCAAGGAAGAACTTTAATTCTTGATATTTTAAAAATATCACTTCACTATTGTGGCTGAGGGGGAGTTTCAACTTTTACATGTGTTTTATTGAACATACCTTCTGAAACTTCCAATGACTGTACATTAATTTTATTGTAGTTGCAAGCGTATAAATTATACTTTACTCTCTTACACATTATTTTAAAACACACATCAAATCATGCCAATATCATTTTTCAAACTTCAGTATTCCACCAGCACTCTAATTTGTCCGTAACAAGAATATGGCTTTACGCTTTGGTCCCTTAGTTTTTCTCCTCCATCTTCTTCCCCTGCCTCTTCTAATCTCCTTCCCTGCCCACATACACATGGGATTTTTGACAATAGAAACCTCGTTATATGGCCGAGTATTGAAAGCATTTAGTTACTAGATGATTAGCCCTTATGCCAGTTATTTGGCAAGTATCTTCCACAATAGAGTAGGAATGTCACATTATTCCTTATCTTTTCATTCTCAGATAGGATATTCGAACCTCTGCTGAACTTTCAGAACTAAGCTCAACTTAACTGGTTTGTTTCTCTACTTATCTCTGCTTAAAAGAAGTAAATTCCTCAAAGCATGTGCCTTATGACACAGAAAGTGAATGATAATGTGATGTTTACTAATAGGATGGATGGAGGAAGACTGGAATCAAAATGGAATTAATCTACAATATTGCGGTTTAAAAAACTGTTCAATTTTATTTAAGGAAACAAGTTTCTGTAGAAAGCAAGAGGATTCATATCACCTGATTTCTTCACATACCACCAACATAATCAAGGAAGCAGGTCTCAAAGAGGTTCACAGAGATTAAAGTGGGGATCACGGAGCCTGCATGGGACTGTTCTGTATCCTGTGCACATACCTTATGGTTGTGTAGCTGGGTATTCTTAGAGGACTCCCACAGTGGGAGTGGGAGCTGTCTCTGACTCTTTTCCATGCTCTTGAAACCCTTTTCCTCCTACTGGGTTACGTTCTACAGCCTTAATGATTGTTTGTGCCTAGTCTTTTTGTAACCCATGTTGGGTTGGGTTGATATCCCTGAGAGGCTTGCTTCTCTCTGAAGGAAATGGAGAAGTGTATCTGTGGGAGAGTGAGGTAAGGAGGCAACAGGCATGAGTGGAGGGAGGGGAAACTGTGGTTGTGACTTAATATATGAAAGAATTAAAAGAAAACTTTCATGCTTCAAAGGAAATTATCAAGAGTGAGGAGACAATTTCCATAATAAGAGAAAATATTTGTAAGCAAGTCATTTTATATGAGGCTAACTAACAATACATAAGGAATTCAAATGACCCAATAATGAAAAATAATCTTCCAGTTAAAATTTATTTAAATGGAGATTTCTCAAAAAATAAATAATGAATGTACAAATGGCCAAGAGGCTTGGAGAAAATGCAATTGTACTAATCCTCAAAGAGATGCAAATCTTGACCATAATTAAATGCTATCACAACCAATTTGAATGGCTACTACCAAAAAGATAAGAGATTTGTAAGGGTTCAGCAAATTTTCCATGTTCATATGGACATGGAGTATAGACTACTAGCTGTCTTCAAAAAAGAGTCTACTCTATAGCCCAGCAATTCCACTGCTGAGTAAACAGACACTATAACATTAATTGTCACAGAGATGTTATGAAATAGATTGTCACTAATTCTCTTGCCCATGAAATGAAATGAGTATGTTAAGGAGACAGTCTCTGTTGAGAACTCTTTGTTTAGTTCTGTGCCCGTTCTTTAATTGGGTTATTTTGTTTATTGGTGTTGGATTTCTTGAGTTCATTATATATTAGCCATTTGTCACATTATATATTAGCAATTTTTCCCAATCTGTAGAATGTTGTTTTGTGTCCTTAGCCTTACAGAAGCTACTCATTTTCAAGAGGTCCCATTTATTAATTGTTGATCATAGAGCCTGAGTTATTGCTCCTCTGTTCAGGAAATTGTTTCCTGTGCCAATGAGTTTGAGGCTCTTCCCCATTTTCTATTCTAATAGATTTAGTGTATCTGGTGTTCTATTGAGTTCTTTGATTCACTTGAATTTGAGTTTTGTGCACAAAGATAAATATGGATCTATTAGCATTTTCTACATGTAGACATCCAGTTAGACTAGCACCATTTGTTGATGATGATGTCTTTATTCCATTATATGGTTCTGGCTTGTTTTGTCAAAGATCAAAACAAATAAATCATTAAATTTGCAGGCAAATGGTTGGAACTAGAAAAATCATCTTGAATGAGGTAACCCAGAAAAACACACATGGTATGCACTCACTAATAAGTGGATTTTAGTCATATACTACAGGATAAGCACACTATGAGGCACAGACTCAAGAAAATAAATAACATAGAGGATCGAAGGGAGGATGCATAAATCTCACTCGGAAAGGGAGATAGAAGAGAGAGGTAGTGGCAGAAGAGAGAGAACAAGGTAGGAGAGAGGGTGCAGAGAGTTAAAAGAATAGAGAACAGACCTGAGTAGGGCAAGGGAAAGAGGACAGGAGGACTGTAGAGAAAAAAGAGACAGCTGTAGCATACGTCAAGTTCACATAAAAACTAGCTGTCTTACCTCATCAATACACATCAATACACACAATATACAATCCACATTAATTCAAATGATAAATGTTTTCTTAAAATGAAATCCACAACCTGTGGTCCGAATTATAATACAGAGGTTAGGAATAAATGATATTTTATGATTTTTCAGTTTCCTTTATGTAAAAATATTTCTGGATAAAATGACAACAAATTTCATAGTATAAATAGAATTTAAGTGTCTCAGATAAGGAAAAACATAATAGTCAAAGAACCTATTTATGTACCAGATATGATCAACATTATTTAACTTAATTGTCAAAGAAAAATTTTCGTTTAGCAGATTATCACAATTTTTATTTCTCAGGTAAAAAATTGATACTTGGAAAGAAGGTCTCAGCTAATAATGATAGTGGTTAGAGCAAAACCCTAGTTCTTTGTCTTTAATGATGCTGTAGTGGACATTCCTAGAGAAGTTAGAAAATAAAGGACCTTACCTACAATTTTATATAACTTAAAATGGTTTTATGAATATTACTTTATAAAAGCAATAAAACTAAACTGCACAAACATAAGATGGTAAAATAACAACTGAGGTAAATTGGAAAGATCTCAGGTGGTAACAGGCAAGACACTGTGACGTCACATTTATCTTTGAGTACAGCGTCACCTACACAAGTCTTACTGCCTGGTATTTCACAGATATAGGTCACTAGATATAGTTATCTTTATCTTTATAGTCATCTTTGTCTTCATTCTATATGTAGAATTTATATATTAACGTATAATATCTATGTATGTTACTACATGGCTAATTAATAACAAGATTGGTTTACATGGTTTCAGGTGATCAGAATAAATGTTTAGACTTATACTATAATATAAAAATGAAAAGGTAGAGCATGTATTTTTACTTCTAAACACAACCTCATTGTTTTTGCCCTTGGCTAAAGGAGCATTCAGTCTTTTGAGTCTCCGTAAATCCACCTGGCATTTGATTATTTCTGAACTACAATTGATGCAGACCATAATTATTTGTAATGCACTAGAGCCCCTAATCCATAGTTTTCCTTTCTACAGAGACAGTTACTCAAGGCCTCATCGCCAGGGGGAAATGATCAAAGAGCAGGCAACCAAGTTCCTATCAGAGAGAGCCCCCGAGTCCATGCTATTTAAAATAGTGTACTTCAATCTCCCCTTATCTTTCTTTGTCTCACCTACAATGGTAATCATCCCTTCGGCTATCTTGTCCAATCTATATCTGTCACCAGTGCATCAGTCACTTAGCAACTATTTCTGTTGCTGGAACGGTTGTCACAGCATAGAGATGCAGGTGTTCAAGCAACCCTGACTGTACGGAATGAAGACCTGACACATGAGAACAGTGACACTGCAACTCTGATACACGAGAGTGAAGTAGGCAGGTGCTTTCTTCAAGTAGAAAGATGACAATGTGGAAATAAGCATCTAGCACTGAACTTGCTACTCCTTGCAGTTACAGTAAGGCATCTCTCTGTGAAATTATGTAGACCTAAATAAAATATCGGGTAAGTTCAGGTTTTTCAAATTGTAAAAGGCATATCTACAATTCCTGCTAAGTGTTTAATAAAGATTTTAAAAAGAGTTAAATCACACATTTAAGACATAGTTAGAAACATGTTCTGACAGCAATAGGCTGTTGCGAAAATCATGAACCTTTAGGAGGGTTAGTGGAAGGACCACTGAAATGAATGATACTAGCCAGTTTATCCAACTTAACTATGTTTGCACAAATTTTAGAATAGAGTTTGGACTCCAGATTATGCTACTAGAGTGGAGAGGCAGTGTCTATTGACGAAGAATCTGCTGCCATGTTTCCATTACAGTAAGAGCTTACTAAGGAGAATCGAAGCCATCCAAAGCAACCTTAACAATTGTGACAAAGTGGATGTTTTCTGAAAGGAGATGCCCACTAAAACTTAGAGGAACACTCAGCACACGAAATATAGATGTGACTAAACTGATGTCAGTACCTGACAGCATACTATGAGTCCAAGTATGACATAGTCAAGAATCTTACGTGCCATCAAAACCAAAACTGAACTTCAACACCCATGTTCGGTAATAAAATCAGAAAGCATAGGTAAAAGCTAGGTTTACACCAATGTTTCATACTAGATGTAAAAATATTTTTGGAAAAAAAAAAGAAGTAAGAAAGTCCTATCAATAAAAAAAAACTTATATCTAGGCTCTTGAACTGTTTATCACAAAAATCTAAATGTTCATCTTGTAGTTTTATGTCCAAATAAAACCTCACTGTTTATTTCCTTTGATCAGAATACTCCATCTCTCTACCCACAATCATCCTGTCTATTTCTCTGCCTCTGTGGTTACATCAGGTTATACTCATATCTAGATAGTTAAAGCCAGAATCAAAAAATAAGAGAAAACATGTAGTGTTTGTTTTTCTGGGTCCAGGTTATCTCATTCAGTACATATCCAATTACCATCCATTTGACTAGAAATTCATTAGATTTTTTTATAGCTTTGGTTTGATTTTTTTCACAGCTGAATGCAATTTTATTGTGTATATGTTCCACATTTCTTAGTGAAGCTGCTCTCTAGTCTTAACTGGAGAAACAATGATGCTGTTTATCATGGGCATGTACAGGCAGGATCCAAAAAACAGTGATGCCACAGTCCCACAGCAGACAGCTTGTTGCTCTGGCTCTTACAATCTTTCTGCCACTTCTTTTGCAATATTCCCTGAGTTTTGGGTGCACAGGTTGTGTTGTAGGTGGATCAGTTGTACCTGGGTAGCACATAATCTCTTGTTTTCTGCGTTTTGCTTTGTTATTGTCTTTGTGATGATCTTCTGTCTGAATAGGGAGGACACCAACAGACATGATAACATGTAATGGAAAATCTCATGGACCCTCAACCCTAGACAAAGAACTATAGGCACGCAAGAGAGAAAATAAACTTCTACAGAAAAAAAAAATAAGTATTTAGCTCATGATTCTGGTGATCAAAGTGCCCACTGGCATCTTAGAGAATGGCTAAATTGTGATATTTAGAGATATAAAAAGGGAGTCATTTACATGGCAAAGGGAGCTTTACTGCCTAACACCCACAGCTACTCACTCTCAAAAAACAGTATTCCCAGAACAGGAGACCTGACCCTTTCCCTCACAACAGCATTAATACATCTGTAAAGCTGGAATCCACATAATACAACTGTCTTTCGTTTAGTCCTTTATGTTTAAAGTTTTCACCACCATGTTGGGGACCAAGATTCCACACTTGTAGTCAACGAAGTTTGATCTTTAATGATTCTTAAGAATCATCCAGATTTTTTGATAAAGCATAGATGATGGATGTCATGCCTTTGTTTCTGTGACAGGTTATGGGAGGCCAAAAAATGACCATTATAACAAGTTTTCATGTCATGCTAACACTGCTAATATATTGCAGCATCTACCTGGAGAATTGGGGCAGATGATATTTATGATTTCCTTCACATTTGCACACTCTGCACACAATGAAGTAAAACACACTCTGTAGGTTCTTTTTTTTTTTTTTTTTTTTACTGGAAAAGTAATTTTGTCAAAGCCATTTATCTGCCTAGGGAATATTTATGTGCAGAAATCTCTGAGAGATGTTTAATATTGTCATCTGATGGCAGCTATTGTGTGTGTTTATATATGTCAGATGTGCATAAATTTGGCTTGAACTTTAGAAGGATTGACTATGTGCAACTCATTTAAAAGAAATATTTATCTGAATGGGGCTGCCTTGTAGTAATCCTTGGGATTTAAGTTCCTGTTAAAGTAGCAAATATTGTCTTTTTCAAGATGAAATATTACAGTACTCCCCACTTATCTTCACAAGATTCCTCCATGACTCCCAGTGGATGAAACCATGAACAGTACTGACCCCACTGTGAAGCAAACCTTTACCTATAAATCTATAGCTAAAACTATTTATAAATTACACAGAGTAAGTAACCAACAATAACAGAGAGCAAGTTGGTATAATCATAACAATATGTTATAAGAAGTTCTGTGAAAGTATTCTTTTGTGTATGTATGTGTTTTTGTGTGTGCATGCATATGTGTGTGTGTTCATGGGCGGAACAATTACAAAATAGGATCAGAAAACCTACTAAAAATTATACACCGTTAGACATTATAAGGATGCTGCACTATGAATCTCAACAATATGCTCTGACCAAACAAATCTGCATAATGACAAAACTAGTTGACAGGCCAAATGGAGAAGAGAGTTTCACAAGGCTCCACTCCTAGATGAAGAACTCCAGGCAATCAATAGCTACAGAAAAAGGAAGAATCAATTTTCTCCAGAAACAAGCTCATTGATAGGTAACACTGTCCCAGCTAGGCCTCAGGCATCCCTAAGCACACACATACAAATTAGAAATACATATGAGGCAGGGCTCAAACTCATGATCCTCCTGCCCCGGCCTCCTTCAGAAAATCCTACCAGAGTGGCCAAGTGGTGGCATACGTCTGTAATCCCAACACTCTGAGAGGCAGAGAGAGGAAGATCTCTGTGAGTTTGAGGCCAGCCTGGTCTACAAAGTGAGTCCAGGACAGCCAAGGGTACACAGAGAAACCCTGTCTTAAAAAATCTAAACAGAGAAAGAAACAAAGAAATAAAGATTAATACTAAATGAACACAGTAGATTTTAATATATATTTATATATTATAAATATGTTTATATGTATTAACATATTTTATTATAAGTATATATTTATATGAGATCATGAAATTGAGAGGGGTATGAGAGGTATTGGAAAAGAAAAGAGGGAAAGATGAAAGTGATATAAATGCAGCACTCAATGAAATTCTTTTTTTATTAATTACAATTTATTCATTTTGTATCCCAGCTGTAGCCCCCTCCCCTATCTCCTCCCAATCCCACCTTTCCTCCCTCTTCTTCTCTCATGCCTCTACCCCAGTCCACTGATAAGGGCTGTCCTCCTCCCTTTCCATCTGACCCTAGCCTAACAGGTCTCATCAGGACTGGCTGCATGTCTGCCTCTTTTAAAAAAAAATTAAAGAAGAGTATATGGTAACACAAGTTGAACACAATTTCCTTTAAATGAAAGTAGACAGAAAGTTGGCAGTCTGGGAGGATGAATGGGTATGGAAGGAGCTGGCATAGGGGGTGAATATTACCAAAATATATTGTGTAAAATTCTCAAGCAATTATTTAAAAAAATTCCATAATCCACACAATTTTCTTGATATAATTTCCTATGAATTTATTCAAATACGTCTCTTTCACTTTCCACTAGAATAAGTCATACAGAAATTTGTCTCCTATTTGAAAGTGTCCCCGGTTTGAATATTTCTCCTTACTGTGGTCCACCTTTAATACCCATAAAGAATGGAAGTTCAGGAGGGTCTTGTAAGTGGTCTGCATCTTCGGGTAGTCTGTAGAGCCTTAAACCTATCATAATTCCTAGTTCCAGCGGGCTTACTAATATATTGCTCGCTAGTCGCTCTCGCCCTTATTCTCTCTCTCTCAGTTCTCCTCCAACCTTATACGATTTGTTCTCTCACCTGAGGCAGGAGGAGGTAATGCATTTTTTTTTTTCCGAGACAGGTTTTCTCAGAGTAACCTTGGTTGACCTAGTCTCGCTTTATAGACCAGGCTGGCCTCAAACTCACAGAGATCCACTGGCCATTGCCTCTCTGCCTGCCTCTTCCTCTGCCCTCTGCCCTCTGCCCTCTGCCCTCTGCCCTCTGCCCTCTGGTCAACTCTGGACTCTGGACTCTGGACTCTGGACAGACTCTAGACCCTGGACTCTGCCTCTTCTTCCCCACATGCAGGGATTACAGGCATGTGCCACCAATGCACCGATCAGGGCTTCTTTATTGACCATCTTCATACTAAGAGCTTCTTCAGTACTCCTTAAAGATTCCCTATGCTGCGTTAGTCAGCTTCCACTGATGAAAGAGGACGACCTCCCCTATCAGTGGACTTGGAGAGGGGTTTGGGAGGAGATGAGGGTGGGAGGGTGGAATTGGGATGGAATAAGAGAGGGGGCTGGGATACAAAGGGAATAAACTGTAATTAATACAAAAATAAATAAATAAATAAATAAATAAGACTCAAGAGAACAGCTGAAAAAAGACTTACAGGTTCAAAGATTTCGGTTCATGCCATCTCAGCTCTGTCAAGGGAGAAGCAGAGCATGGTGGTGAGGTGAAGTGTAGCAGAGACTGCTCAGCTTCCTGTGGCTGGGAAGAACCAACTGATCACTTGTAAAACAAACCCTCCCCCACAAGCAAGAGGTCAGAGCCTTTATGATACAATTATCCTCCAAAGGCCTCGCCTCTGAACACTGTTGCATTTGAGTCCAACCAAGCCTTCAACATAAGCACTTTGGAGTGGCATTTTAGGATCCAAGCTAAGGAGTACATCGACAATGTAAATCTCCAAAAAGCACAATTTGACACACATAATTTTTTTTTTTTTTTTTTTTTTTTTTTCAATGCAGTTTATTCAGGAACATTGAACAATCCTCGGACCCCGGGGAAAGCCAGCCCACAGCTTAAATAACCTCTGGGTAGCCAACCCAGGCGTGCCACGGGGGTAATGCAGATAGGTCCACCTACATGGAAGCAAGCCAGATCCTCGGCCTTAGCCAAATGTGGAGTTGTTCGTGACAGAGAGCACTCACCATCGGGAAGGTGGAAGGCGGAAACCAGCTTCATCTTTAAGGCATAGCATTCCGCAGCTCTCTACAGTTCCCCCTTTTTGTTTTAGACGCATCAGGCAAGAGTAGAGGTCTGATCTCTGATATTAGAAATAAATTGGGACTTTGTACAGATGTTCATTTAGGTGTCATCCACCCAAAGAGCATCAGACCCGTCCGATACCTTTTTCTCAGAGGCGGGACCTGGGGCATCAACCCGCATGCAATCAGACATGCTCTTCTCTGGGTCCAAAGCGGCTGACCCTGAGTGCAGTGCTTAGCCTCGCATCCTGAGCGTATCATTTTAGCTTTTTATGGTATCCAGCCATGCTTGGGGAGAATGTCCTGCTTCAATGGCTGTAAAGGCCTGAATGATCATGGCTGCATCACACTGTTGTGAGACTCTAATCTTGCATATATACCACAGGCAAACCAAGGAGACCAACACCAGAAGGCCTGCTGACTCTCCCATGCCCGCCCATTCCTTCAGATGATTCATGGCTGCAGCAATCCATGTTGATAATCCTCTGGCTAGTCCTGCGTCCACTCCGGTAGAATTT
This sequence comes from Meriones unguiculatus, assembly GCF_030254825.1. NCBI lineage: Eukaryota > Metazoa > Chordata > Mammalia > Rodentia > Muridae > Meriones > Meriones unguiculatus. Next base: position 84,056,343 of record NC_083357.1, on the reverse strand, counting down.
ACTGTGACAATGGCCACTCTCAGCTGCTCCATCGTAGTATCGAATTCTCCAGTCCAATTACCTAAAATATAGCTCGACAATTGTTTAGACAGATTTGCAGCGCAGGAAAAATTCTCATGTTGTATGCTAGTGACACAAAGTCCAGCATACTTTCATTGACAGCCAGGTTGAGCGATTTGCCATAGGGTATCAATTTGCTCCTGCAAGAGGCCAATCCTCTGATTGAACACCATCAAGCTTCCTTTTAGTTGAGCATTAATTCCTTTATGTACAACTAAGGCATGAGCTACATTGGCTAAATGATTATTCAGGGTTTGACCAGTCTGCCCAGTATGACTCATGGCTAATGCCCTGGTGGTAGCTCCAACAGCCATCAATGAGATGGTAGTAACAATGGTGGCTGTAGTTCCAAGATCCCTTTTCTGTCTGAAGAGAGTCACAATTTTCTATTCATTCAAGGACGATGTCTCACCTACAGTTAGAAAGCGTAGAACATACCAAACGCTATGGGAGAAGTAAGATGACCACTGCGACACTTCCTTGTTCCAACATTGTCAGCTCCTTTACAGATCTTTAATATCCTGTTTATAATTACGGTAAATAATAAATAAGTAACCTCGCAGAATGAGGTTTTTTTTTTTTTTACATTGGTCAAGCATCTAAATTTGAAAGATTATTTCTTGTTCTCAAGACACAACATGCTACATAAGAATGGATGGTTGATAGTGTCTCCTCCGCACTAATCTTTGTCATCGAACTTTGCCACCTAGAGTGTCAATGCACTAACTGAACTATTGTTAAGTCTCCTGAGGCTAATAAACATTTCTTATCCACAGGATTTATTTGTTTACAGTGTCTTAAATTATTAGGGACCATAAGGATAGCCCTTCATCTCTCTTACTGCCATGACCTTTCAGAATGAAGAGAGTTATAAAAATTAAAAAAAAACCTTCTGTTGCAGCATTTCAAATCTTTATGACAGCATCTTGCACTCAATTTTCTCAACAGCCTTCTGATTTCTTAATGATCCTTCTTTTGTTTTATTTCCTCAATCCCATTTATTTTCAGGTTTGCAAGGGCATGTGTTTTTTTTCTGTCTCCCTAGATACAATATACCTGCTTCTTCAAATTAAATAATATCTAATAAAATATTGAAAAAATAATATAGGGAAAGGCTGCCTGTTGCTAGGCAATCACCCAGCATCTGTATTCTCACACAGCTCTGAAAGACACTGAGTGCAACAGCTGCAGCCTGAGCTGTTGGTCACTCAGATACGATTTACAGAAACATAGTAATTCAGGAATAGCATTAGGAGGCTATGCTGTAATCCTACATAGTGGCAGTCTGCGTGATCATGCTCAGGGAATCACCCATATAATGTGGGGCTGCTATTATTTAATGTATGAAAAGTTGTTAATAGGAGCTGGGGAGATGATTGAGTCTGTAAATTTCATGCCACACAAACATGAGAATCTGAGTTCAATCCCTAGCTGCCATGTAGAAGCTATGAGTAGCAGCAGCAGATGCCTGTCATGGCAGGGCTGATGGAGGAGAGGCAGGAGCTTGGTGGACAACCACCTGAGCAGAATAGGTGAGCTCATAGTTCATTAAGAGGTCTGCCTCAAACATTAGTTATGGAACACAAAAAGTAGATACATAACAAGGAGCTCTGGCCTCCAAACACACACACACACACACACACACACACACACACACACACATCTATGCACAAACATAAACATGCACAAAGTTGCTGGTACTATATGAAGGAAGGTCAACAATAAAAAAATTATTTAGACTAGAACACTGCATGAGCCTTAAATAAAATATGCTAACCCTTCAGAGATCAGGAATGTTTGTGAAAAAGGAGGCAGAAAGATTGTAAAGAGCCAGTAGGATGGAAGATATCAGGGAAACAATGCATTCCAGACACAACAGGAATCATACACTTTTTAACACAGAGATATGATGGCAGCATGCACAGGGCCTGCACAGGTCTAAGCCAGGTAGAACAAGTGAGAAGGAGAAGTAGACATGAGCGCTCATCCTTAACCAAGAAACTACCCCTAAATGGCAGTCCCTCAGAAAGAAAGAAAAAAACAACTTAATTTTCTCCAATGGAGTCTTGCTGAGTATACAAACCACACTTAAAGGAAGACCTCATGCCCAGTGATGGCCAACACGAACTAATTCAATGGTGGAGAATTTCTGTCTCAATACATTTTCTGGGAACTTCTTACCTTGTTGTGCTTTTGCTTATATAATTACGGTTTCCAAATATATAACAAAAGAAAAAAAATGGAAGAAGAGTTTCATAAAAATTAAAGTAAAAAAGAAAGAGAAAGAAAGAAAGAAGAAAGAAAGAAAGAAAGAAAGAAAGAAAGAAAGAAAGAAAGAAAGAAAGAAAGAAAGAAAGAAAAAAGAAAGAAAGAAGGATTAAACGCAAGTCACCCCTCAATATAGAACAGTTTGTGTTGCTTGTTGGAATTAATCCATTTTCTGGTGAACAGATTACTATTTTATAGTCCCCATTGGCTATCAGTTGTGCCAAATGGTTGTGTAGCCTCTTCTGTATGTTTCCACATGAAGAGTAGACTCAGAAGTGATTTAGAATGCCTTGGCAGTCACAAACACAATGAATTTTTCAGATTCACAAAATGAGATATTCATTATTCTGAAGACTCACCATACTTAGACCTCTTTTCATTCATTTGTAAATATTTTTCAGGGCTTGTAACTTAATATGCAATGGACCAAAGAGTTGGAGAGACAAAGATAAATTAATCATGGCATCTACTCCATGAGCCACATGCAAACAGAAAAATCATACTTAATATTATTCCATAACAATTAGCTTGAGGCATTAGGTTTATTGTGTAGAAATACATATTTTTGGAAAGGAATAATTTCTGAAAAATGGTGGGTATCTATCATCAGAAATGTATGACCCTTCAAAATTTCCCGTTTTCCAAATCACACTCAACCTTGAATCATTTGTAATTTTATTGAGAGAAAAAATGGCTAGTATATTTTTTTCAATGCAGTTTATTCAGGAACCTTGAACAATCATCTGACCCTGGGGAAAGCCAGCCCACAGCTTAAATAGCCTCTGGGTAGCCAGCCCCAGCATGCCACGTGGGCAATGCAGATAGGTCCACATATATAGAAGCAAGCCAGATCCGGCTAGTATATTTTTAATAGTTTTCAGAGAAAGTTGTAGCACTCTGTGGAAAAGTCTCTCCTGCTCCTTACTCATTTACCTTAGTCTTCTCCATTGCCCCTCTATATACATGATCATAGAGGCATCTCAAGGAATCTCAACTAAGCCTCCTTCCTTCTGTATGGAAATTTTCATCTTCCCTGAGGAAAACGAGAGTCCTACAAACCAGTGAGATGCATCTTGCTTAGGTTAGAGCACACCATCTGTGCTAATGAGGCAATAACTTCTAATGTGCAAATCTGTCACCCTCCCAATGAGTTTATTTGGAATTTAAAGAGACAACTTCTTAAGTGAAGGAATTGTTCAGCATAGAAAATCTACGCCTTCTGTCATATCTCCAAGTGAGATATTTGACGTTGGTGGATAAATCTTCCTCCCTGGGACTCTTGCTAAAATGCTCAATCCCTATCCAGAAAGGCAAAGAGGATGGACATCAGAAGAAGTAGAAAAGAGGGAACAAGTCAGGAGCCTGACACAGAGGACCTCTGAAAGGCTCTGCCCTGCAGACTATCAATGCAGATGCTGAGACTTATGGGCAACCTTTGGGCAGAGTGTAGGGAATCTTAGGAAAGAAGTGGGAAACAGTAAGATCTGAAGAGGACAGGAACTCCACAAGGAGGGCAACAGAACCAAAATATCTGAGCACAGGGGTCTTTCCTGAGACTGATACTCCAACCAAGGACCATGCATGGAGATAACATAAGACCCCTGCACAGGTATAGCCCATGGTAGTTCAGTATCCAAGTGGGTTCTATTGTAATAAGAACAGGGACTGTCTCTGACATGAACTGATTGGCCTGCTCTTTAATTACTTCCCCCTGAGGGGGAAGCAGCATTACCAGGCCACAGAAGAAAACACTGCAGCCACTCCGGATGAGACTTAATTGACTAGCCTCAGAAAGAAGGAAAAGAAGACCCCCCTATCAGTGGACTTGGGGAGGGGCATGCATGCAGAAGGTGGAGGAAGGGAGGGATTGGGAAGGGAGGAGGAAGGGAACCACAGGGTGAATACAAAGTGAATAAAGTATAATTAATAAAGAATTTTTAAAAATCTTCCTCCATGAATTTGAATTTGATAAGCTTTCAATGGTCCTGAAGCTAAGTCTCTATCATTTCCTTTTAACATACCACCTTAAAGATGTTTGAAAGTCATCCCCAGCCTTTCCTTACCCACTTCATTCTGATACCTTGGAACACTAAAATTGTGCACTCAGGGTTACAAGGAAGCTGCCTGTTCAATAGATGTGCACTGAACCTCTAGCATGTGTTAGGCCCTGTGATAGGTACTAGATACCCACCACAGAGTAATGTGATAGGCAATGGAGAGTTAGCAATGTAATATGTGCCTGGTCAAAGAAAACCAGTGTTTATACATCATTAGAGAATAAGAATCTAATAGTTAACGACTGTACATTATTTTTAAATCTATGTTATAATACAACAGAGTTAAGTAGCCTTAATAAAATTATAGTCACAAATTAAATTGTCATGATAATACCTGAAAATTGGCTACAATCCCATTTATGTTGAATGGTATAGTACAGAAATTATGCAAACTGCTTGGAGTCCTATGGGTAGCACAGAATTGTCTATGACAGTATGTGTGCTATTTTTACTGTTGACCCAATTCTTAGACTTAATAATTCTACTAAAAAAATCTGAAAATCATTAACTTGATTCATAAGCATTAATCTGCATACACAGTGAAAAGTCATCTTCCTGCTTTAGTTCTTGAACTCCAGAGGCAGAGGCAGGCAGATCTCTGTTAGTCTCAGGTCAGTTTGGCTTGCATATCTATCTCTACAACAACAACAACAATAAAAAATTCAAGAAGAGATAATCAAGATAAGCAGTCAATATTTTCAGCTCATGCACTTACCTATTTAAAAAGCATTAAAAATATGTTACGGTACAGGAAACATAAAAATAATCAGTTCAAAGAGCCAGCCACTGAGTTCTTGTCAGAGACAGTCCCTGTTCCCCTTACCCACTTGGATACTGAGTTGCCATGGACTACATCTGAACAGCGGTTCTAGTTTATATCCATGAATGGTCCTTGGTTGGAGTATCAGCTTCAGAAACAACCCATGTTTCCAGATATTTTGGTTCTATTGCTCACCTTATGAAGCTCCTATCCTTTCCAGGTCTTAGGCCACAAAGGAGGACAATGCAGCCAGTTCTGAGGAGACTTGGAGATGGAAGGGGAGGAGGACCTCCCTATCTGTGGACTTGGAGAGGAGAATAGGAGGGTGCTATTGGGAGGAGGTGAGGGAGGGAGCTACAGCTGGGACACAAAGTGAATAAGTTGCAATCAATATAAAAATAAATTTTTTTATATTTTTTTATAAATAATTAAAAAATTATTTTGAAAAAAATAATTAGTTCATGACCCACAAGGATTTCCATCTACTTGGAGACACACATAGGGAAATGACTGATTTCAAAGTTATTCAATGGCAAATTGACTGTCTTCTGTGAGTATGCAGAAAATTGACTGTGTAGTCCTGTTCATAAAAGACATTACATCCGAGTTAGTTTCATGGGCATCCTTAGCCAGATGGACTAATAAAGGCTCAGAAGAATGAGAAGCCAGGAATGAACATAACTCATTCAGACAAATGCTAACAATAAATCTTGAATTCAAAGTATGTGTGATTAAATTGCCTATAAAAGCACATAATCTCTGAAAGATAGGCAGGTGGAAGAGTGTCAGATCAGGAAGGTCTATAAGCATGCTTTGGGATTAATTTTATAGTCGATAAAATACAATTAGCAAAACTGGCTTTAGTGTGACGTTCTTATGCTCCCTTCTCAAAGCCATCTTCAAATTATAAAAACAAAGGAAAAATACTATTCAATCTTCAGTTCTATTAGAAAGAACTATAGCTCCTAACTATGGAAAATAGGTTGAACTCACATAACAATGGTGAATGCATTCGTAAAACAGAAGGTCAAATCTGCTAACAGATATTGGTATTGACAAGAAGCAGATGGCTCATTTTGGAACCCATGGAATAGTGAAACTAGGCATTTCAGACAGCAGGAAAAAGGGGCAGAGTTGAATACAGACTGGTTAAATTTCATGCACAAGCTCAGAAGCAGCAGAGCTAAGTTAACATAGATGAAATCATGAACCAAACAAACCACACCTTCTTAGGTATTTTCAAGGAGATTAAAAAAAACAAAACAAAAAAGGCGATAATCACATCCAGCATCTATCAATAACAAGAAGGAAGTTTGGATCCTGGAGTATGTGAATCAAAGAAATTCACAATTCTTGGGCACTAAACATACTGAAAAACAAGAAGCAAGTAGGATTATCTTGGGTTTATGGAGAATATGAATAATATGATAGTTTATGCCCCTGTTGTTGCATCTAGAAAACAAACTTATATCACCAAATATAGCTAACCAAAAGACCAAAAGAAAATGATTGGCATGAGTGAGTAGAAAGCAGCTTCAGAGAGAATGCTGCCAGATGTTGCATACTCTGCCAACCTCTCACAAAACTTTGAGTCTAATACTTAATCTCCAGCCTCCATTCAGAAAAAAATAGTAGTCCTAGAAATCAGGCTTTAAGGATGCTTTCAACAGAAATATAAGGAGCAATAAGTAAAGCATTCTAAAATTAAAATAGAAGAGAACGATAAGAAATAACCAATATATTATAATTAACACCCTCAGAAAAAGGAATAATATATCAGACATTGCATTCAAGAAACAGAGGCAGGAGACTATATAAAAGCTTTCAGAAGCCAGACAGTAGTGCTGTACATCTTTAATCCCAGCCCTTGAGAAGCAGAGGCAGGTAAATCTCTGAGTTTGAGGCCTGCTTGGTCTACAGAGTGAGTTCCAAGACAGCTAGGGCTACACAGAGAACACCTGTCTTTGAAAACAAACAAACAAACAAAGGCATTTTCAGAACACCTATAAATTAAAAAAAAATCAAGAACTCAATATAAAATAGATATAAAAATAATTGTTTCAGAACATACGTGAAAGAAGAGTTATTAGAGAATATAGGAAGTAGAATATACAACAAATAAGAGTTCTAGAAAAGAGAAATGCTGATAACAAGACTTTACAGTTATTGAAAAGCACTAGATCTGAAAATCTGAAGTTATATAAACAAAGGAAGAGATGGTTGTTTGAAACCACTATGTTTTTAAGTGACTGGACTTTTATTAGTGATTGCTGAAACATCAGGCTATCCCAAGGAACTAAACAGATCCTTGAGAGGTCTTTATCTGAAACACATGAGAGGTCTTTATCTGCAACTCACTGACACTGCAGGCCAGGGAATCAGGTAGCAGATTTTTCACTCTCCTTTCCATTCTCTAATTCCAATTCCTCAGTCTTATGTCCCCTGACCTATAGCAGATTAATTGCAGAGACCTATCCACCTATCCAATAAGTTCCTCTATTCCCTGTAGATTACACAGATCCTCCTGGCAAATTAAGCCATTCTAGTCAGTCCCTATTCCTGAATGTCACTTTCCAATACCTAGAAACAAGTCCTACATGGGACCAACCAGAAGCACTCCAAACCAGGTAGCCCACATCTACAACACAGACTTAAAATACAGACAAGACAACAGAAACCCACCTAACAAAGAGAGAACCAGATATCAGCACCCAGAATTATAACCATCACAAACCCAGAGGCCTAGACATCAGCATAAAACCACAATCAACAACAACCAGAACAATGTATCTCTGCTAGAGTCCAGAAATCCAGTCACAGTAGGCATTGAGCAATGCAACACAGCGGAAGCAAAAGATAAGGACCTTAAAATAGGCTTTAGGAATATGCTAGAGGTCCTCAGCAAGGAAATGAATAATGCCTTAAAGAATACGAGAGAGAGAGAGAGAGAAGTGAAAACTATTTAAGACAAGAAAGACAAAATAGAATCAATTTTTAAAAAAACCTTAAAGTGAGGTGAAAATGAAAATGAAAAAGTTAGGAACTCAAACATGTACCACAGGTTGGTGCACGTCTCACCAACAGAGTATAAGCGATCAAAGAGAGAAACTTTGCTATTGAAGGAAAGATAGACATGACAGATACTTCAGTTATGGACAAATTTAAATGTAAAACCATCAAGGAAGAAAACACCAAGACATCTGGGACACCATGAAAACACCAAATCTAAGAATAATAGGAATAGTGTAAGAAGCAACCCAGAGGTCAAAAGCACAGAAAATACTTTTAATAATTTATAGAAGAAAAATTTTCTAACCTAAAGAAGAAGATGATTATTAAGGCCAAGAAACATACAGAACACAAATGGACTAGACCAGAAAAGAAAATCTTCCCAGTGAATAAAATCAAAACAATAAACATAGTGAATAATGACAGAATATTAAAAGCTGCAAGAGAGAAAGACCAAGTAACATATAAAGATATTCCTATTACAAGAACACCTGACTTTTTCTTTTCTTTTCTTTTTTCTTTCTTTTCTTTGTTTATGGTTTCATGTCTTACGTAATTTTCTTTTTTTCTATGTAATATATGTATTAATTATTTGGAAAATTCACATCATGAACCCTGATTACACTCACTTTCCAATCCTCTCAGGTCTGCCTCCATACCCTTGTAACCTCCCTCGCTCCAAAAAAGAAGAAACGTACAGTTCTTGTTGTCCATATACTCACTGGAGCATGGTCAAACTTGCAGTGGTCAGCCCCTTAAAGAAAGCTGAGACCTTCCTTACCCACACTCCCACCAGAAGCTATCAGTTGTAAAGACCCACACGGCAGCATTCTTATCACAAATTTTAATAGTTCTCTTTGATGGCTTTCTGTCTATTTTGGGGTGGATGTTGACACAGAAGCCTTCTAGATTCCTTTTCTCAACTGTGAGTCTGCAGTCATCAATACCCACTGCAAAAGTAAGTTCCTTTGCTTCACAGTTAGCAGGGAAGCACAGATCATGCATTTCCTCATGGTTCCTGGTGACATCATAGATCTGGTATGTCCATATGGTCTCCAGCATTGGCACATGCCATGCTCAGCATGGTTTCTACTAGCAGTACAGACCACAGATACCGACATGGCCCACTGTCTCGGCACAGACACCATCATAGGCCTTAGCTGCAACCCATAGGCCAGGACATCAGAATGGCCTCAGCTGACAGTTCAGGCCACTCACAACAACATGGCCCCTGATGACAGCATGACCCACAGACATCAACATGGCTTGAGGCAGCAGAAAAGACCACAGAGATCCCTATGGCCTTCACTGGTAAAATGGGCCATAGACAACCACACACTCAGAAGGGGAAATAAAATGATGAGGGAGGGAGGGTGGGATTGGGAGAGAATGAGGGAGGGGGCTACAGCTGGGATACAAAGTGAATAAACTGTAATTAATAGAAAAAATTAAAATTAAAAATAAACATCTGAAGTAGATGGAGGGAGGTAACTGGGTGAAAGAAGGAGTGGGGAGAGGAACAGGGTGGAGAGAAGGTGTGGAGAAAGGGGGGAGTGCTGGGAGACAGAACTGAAATGGGGGGAGGGTGGAATCTGTGGGACAAGAGAGGCTCCCAGAAGTCTATGGTGGTGACCCCAGCTAAGACTTCTAGAAGCAAAGAGGATATGGAGTCTGAATTGGACACCTCCTATAGCCAGGCAGGACTTCCAATGGAGGGAGGGGACACCAACCCCCACACACAACCTTCAACCCCGCAATCAATGACTAGCCCAACTTGAGCTGCATGCCATGAGAGAAAGTGTGCCGCTAACACTATAAATAATAGTCTGCTCTTCTTGAAGACAGGAGGCTGGCATAACAGTCACCTGACTGGCTTCAAACAGCAGCTGATGAAAACAGATGCAGAAACCCGCAGCCAAACATGAAGCAGAACTCAGGGAAACTTAAGGAAGAGGGGGAGGAAGGATTAAAAGAGCCAGAGAGGTCAAGGACACCAGAAGAAAACTTACAAAATCAGCTAATCTGAACCCAGAGAGGATCCTAGAGACTGAACTAACAAGAGAGCATCCATGGGCTGGTTCTAGTCACCTCCCCACACACACACACTGTAACTGAGGTATGTAACTGAGGTAAAGCTAGTTCTCATGTGAGACCTCTAACAGCAGGAGCAGAAGCTGCCTCTGACTCTGTTGCCTACCTTTGGATCCCTTTTCCCTAACTTGAAAGGCTTCTCTAACCTTAATAGAAGAAGATGGGCCAAGTCCTACCTGCTATGCCAAGGCGGGTTGATACCAATGGGAAGCCTCCCCTTCTCTGAGAAAAAAGGGGAGGGCAGAGGGGAGGGAAGGAGAGGAGAGAGAGAAGGACTAGGAGGAGAGAAGGGAAGAAAATTCCCTACTGGGATGTAAAGTAAATAAATAAACTAATTAATGGGGAAAGAAAAGACATCAACATTCACCCTGGCTGCGGTAGGAGCATGGACACAAACACAGCCTGTGGCAGCAGCATGTACCAAAGACATCAACATGGCCTCAGAACACCTGACTTTTCAAGAGAGACTTTAAAGCCAGAAAGGCCTGGACAAACAGATATTCTGTCAACTCTATGACACCACAGCTGACGCCCCTAACTACCATACTCAGCAAAACTCTCAATCACAATAGGTAGAGAAAAATATATCCAAAATAGAAGCAAATTTAACGAATATCTGTCTACCAACTCTACAAAAGGCAAAAGAAGTAAAATTTCAACAATAAAAGTTCAATCATGCAAGAAAAATGTAAGGAATAAATAACCTCAAAGCAGGAAAGTAAAAAGAAGGTGAAAAAACCTATCCCACAACAATAAAATTATTGGAATCAACAAACATTTCTCATTAATAACTATCAAAATGAATAGTCTCAATTCTCTAAGAAACCGATACAAAAATAAGATCCATCCTGCTGTGTCCAAGAAACACACCTTAACATCAAGTATAGACATCATCTCAGGTTAAAAATATAGAAAAGATAATTTCATGCAAATGGACTCAGTAAGCAAGCCTATGTAGCCCTTTTAATATCTGATACAACAGATTTCAAACCAAAATAAATCAAAAGAGATCTGGAAGGATACCACAAACTAAACAAACAAAAACCAAACAGCAACCACAACAAATACAATTCACCAAGAGGATGTTACAGTTCTAAACAGAATGAAACACAGGGGTACTCAAGTTCATAAAAGAAGTACTACTACAGCTTAAATCACATATTAAACCTCCCACAGTAAGAATGGGTGACTTCAAAACCACATTATCACGAAGAGGAAGGTCATCCAGAAAAAAAACTAAACAGAGAAACACTGGAACTAATTGACGTCATGAAAAAATGTAACTAAAAGAGATTCAGAGAACATTTCACTCAAATGCAAAGGAATATACCCCAGCAATTCTTGAAACTTTGGCCATATACTCAGACACAGAGCATGTTCAACAGATGCAAGAAAACTGAAGATGTACCATGCATCCTACCTGACCATCACAGGTTAAAGCTGGATATCAACAACAGAAGCAGCAGAAAGCTTAAACTCATGGAAAGTGAATAACTCTACTAAATGAAAAATAGATCAAGACAGAAATTTAGTAAGAAATAAAATCCTTTTTAGAATTGAATGTAAATGAAAACACAACATACCCAAATTAATGGGACATAAAGAAAGCAATTCTATGAGGCAAGTCCATAGCACAAAGTGCCTACACATTTGTAACTTAATGGCACACACGCAAGCTTTAGAACTGAAAAGAAATAAGGTCCAAAATAGGAGATTGCAAGAAATAATAAAATGCAGGGCAGGAATCAATAAAATAGGAACAAATAAAAATACAAAGAATTGATGAAACAATTTGTTTTTTAAGAAAATCAATAAGATTGACAAACCGTTATCCAAATGAACTAAAGAGCTGAGGGAGAAGATCTAAATTAACAAAATTAGAGATTAAAAGGGAGATATAACAACAGACACTTTTGAAATATAGGCAGTCATAAGAGCATTCTTTAAAAACCTATTCTCCTCGATCCTCATTCAGAAAGGCAAATGGGATAGACCTCCGAAGATGGAGAAAACAGGAGCCTACCACAGAGGGCCTCTAAAAGACTCTACCCAGCAGGGTATTAAAGCAGATGTTGAGACTCGGAGCTAAACTTTGGGCAGAGTGCAGGAAATCTTATGAAAGAAGGGGGAGATGGAAAGATCTGGAGGGGACAGGAGCTCCACAAGGGGAGCAACGAAACCCAAAAATATGGACCCAGGGGTATTTTTTGAGACTGATAATCCAACCAAGGACCAAAAATTGAGATAACCTAGAATCCCTGCACATATGTAGCCCGTGGCAGCTCAGTCTTCAAGTGGGGTCCCTAGTAATGGGAATAGGGACTGTCTCTGGCATGAATTCACTGGCTGGCTCTTCGATCACCTCTGCCTGATGGGAGAGCAACTTTACCAGAGGAAGACAATGCAGCCAATCCTGATGAGACCTGATAGGCTAGGGTTATATGGAAGGGGATGAGGACCTCCCCTAGAAATTGGACTGCAGAAGGGGCATGGGAGGGAGGGAGGGCCAGATTGGGAAGGAATGAGGAAAGGGGCTACAGATGGGATACAAAGTGAATAAATTGTAATAAATTTAAAATTTTTTTTAAATATAAAAAGAAAAAAATTAATTAATTAGGGAAACAACATCCTTCACAGTAGCCAAAAAGACATAAAGTATATTGGTGTGACAATAACCAAGCAAGTCAAAGACTTGTATGAAAAAATTCCAGTCTCCAAAGAAAGAATTAGAAGAAGATATCAGAAGATGGAGAGATCTCACATGCTCATAGCTTGGCAGGATTAACATAGCAAAAATTGCCATCTCATCAAAAGCAATATGCAGATTCAATGCAAGTGTGGTATTTCTACACAATGGAATATTACTCATTAATAAAAAACAAGGAAATCATGAAATTTGCAGGCTAATGGTGGGAACTGGAAAAGATTATCCTGAGTGAGGTATCCCAGAAGCAGAAAGACACAAAGGGTATATACTCACTCATAAGTGGATATTAGACATATAATATAGGATAAACATACTAGAATCTGTACACTTAAGAAAACTAATCAGGAAGGAGGACTTTGGCTAAGATGCTCAATCTCCATTCAGAAAGGCAAAGAGAATGGACATCAGAAGAGGGAGAAAACAGGGAACAGGAAAGGAGCCTGCCACAGAGGGCCTCTGAAATGCTCTACCCTGCAGGAAATCAAAGCAGATGCTAAGACTTATGGCCAAAGTTTGGGCAGAGTACATGGAATCTTATGAAAGAAGTGGGAAATAGTAAAATATGGAGAGGACAGGAGCTCCACAAGGAGAGCAATAGAACCAAAAAATCTGGGCATAAGGGTCTTTTCTGAGACTGATACTCCAACCAAGGACCATTCATAGAGATAACCTAAAACCCCTGCACAGATATAGCCCATGGCAATTCACTGTCCAAGTGGGTTCCATAGTAATGGGAACAGGGACTGTCTCTGACATGAACTGATTGGGTTTTTCTTTGATCACCTCCCTCTGAGCGGGGAGCAGCCTTACCAGGCCACCAAGGAAGACAATGCAGCCATTCCTGATGAGACCTGATAGAATAGGGTCAAAAAGAAGGGGAGGAAGACCTCCCCTGTCAGTGGACTGGGGAAGGGGCATGTGTGGAGAAAGGGGAGGGAGGGTGGGATTGGGAGGGGAGGTGGGAGGGAGCTACAGGGGGGATACAAAGAGAATAAATTGTAGTTAATAAAAATAAAAATTGAAAAAAAATAACATTAAAATAAAAAAAAAGCTATTATCCTCCAAAATGGAACATAGAAAGAAGGGGAGCAATTTTCTGGATATATATTCTACTACCCAAAGTGAAATCAAGATCAGAAATGCAATTTAAGCAAACCTATAATCCCTAGTGAAATAGAAGCAGCAATTAAAACTCTGCCAATCAAAGAAAAACTCAGGGTTTTAACACAGAATTGTACCAGATTTTTCCAAAAAGAATTAATGCCAATATGCCTCAAATAATTATACAATATAGGAGCAAAAGAAACATTGCCCAATTTTTCAATGAGGCCAGATGTAATATGACACATAAATCATATAAACATCATACAAAAAAAAGAATTAGCCAATTTCTCTTTTGAACATACATGCAAAAAATCTGAATAATATTCTTGCAGAGTCCAAGAACACATCAACAAGATCATCCACCATGGGCAAATAGGCTTCATCCCAGAGATGAAGGAATTCTTCAGCATACATAAATTAATAAATATAATCCACCATATAAACAAACTGAAAGACCAAAACCACATGGTCAAGCCATTAGATGTTGACAAATTCCAACACCCCTTCAGGATAAAAGTCCTGGAAAGACTATGGATATAAGACACATACTTCAAAAAAATAAAAGCAGTTTGCAGCAAACCCATAGCTAACATAAGCTTAAATGGAGAGAAAATAAAAATTTTCCACTAAAATCAAAAACCAGACAAAGTTGTCCACTCTCTCAAAAATAAAAATTTTCCACTAAAATCAAAAACCAGACAAAGTTGTCCACTCTCTCAAAACATGTTCAAAATAGTACTTGAATTCTTAGCTAGAGCAATAAGTCAACTGAAAAAAAAATTAGTGGGAAAAAATTGAGTGGGAAAGGAAAATGGAAAAGGAAGGAGTCAAAATATCCTTCTTTCCAGTTGATATTGTTGTATACATAAATGATCCTGAAAATTCCAACAGGAAACTCCTACAGCTTAGAAACACATTCAACAAATTAGCTGGTTATAAAATTAACTCAGAAAACCTAGCAGCACTCCTATATGCAGATGACAAATGGACTGATAAAGGACTCAGAGAAACAACAGCTTCCACAATAATTGCCCCAAATAAAAATATCTTGGGGTAACTCTAAACAATCAAGTGAAAGACTTTTATGATAAAAAACTTGAAGTCATTTTTAAAAGATATTAGAAAATGAAAGGATCTACCAAGCTCATGGATCCATAATATTAATATTAATATAGTAAATTTGGCCAAACTTTTATACACACACACATACACACACAAAGGATAGCTAAAACAATCCTGAACAATAAAAGATACCACCACTTCTAAGCTCAAATTTTACTACAGAACTACAGTTATAAATATAGCATGCCAGTGGCATAAAAATAGACACATGGATCAATGGGGTTAAATTGAAAACCCAGACATAAATCTGCACACCTATAGGTATTTGACTTTTGGTAAAGAAGTCAGAAGTAGATGCTGAAAAAACACAGCATCTTCAACAAGTGTGCTGGTCAAACATGATAGCATTACATTGAAGAATGCAAATAGATTCACACTTAACATGTCACACAAAACTCTGCAGCCAGTCCTAATGAGATCTGATAGACTATGGTCAGATATAAGGAGAGGGAGGACTTCCCCTATCAGTGGACTGGGAGAAGGGCATGGGAGGAGAAGAGAGATGAAGGATAGGATTGGGAGGGGTTGAGGAATGGGAGGGGCTGCAGCTGGGATACAAAATGAATAAACTTTAATTAATTAAAAAATTTAAAAATCTTAACTCCAAATATATCATGGAACTCAACATAACACGAGAGAAAGTGTGGAATAGCCATGAACAAATTGTCACAAGAGAAGACTTTCTGAATATAACCCCAACAGCACAGGAACTAAAATCAATAATTAATAAATGGGACCTCATGAAAGTAAAAAGTTTCTGTAAGGCAAAGAACACTAGCATTTAAACAAAACACCAGGCTACACAATTGGGAAAAGATTTTAACCAATTACATATCTGACAAAGGCCTAATAACTAAAATATAAAGAATTTTTAAAAATTGGACATCAAGAAAACAAGAAGCCCAATTAAAAAATGGGGTACATATCCAAAAGAGGCTCAAGTACACAAAAAGGACATTTGCTCAACCATGTTTGTAGCAGCTTTATTTGTAATAGCCAGAAGCTGGAAATAACCCAGATGCCCCTCAACTGAAGAATGGATGCAGAAATTGTGGTACATCTACACAATGGAATATTACTCAGCAATGAAAAATAAGGAAATCATGAAATTTGCAGGTAAATGGTGGGATCTGGAAAGGATCATCCTGAGTGAGTTGTCCCAGAAGCAAAAAGACACACATGGTATATACTCACTCATATAGACATACAACATAGGACAAACCCACTAAAACCTGTGCATCTAAAGAAACTAAGCAAGAGAGAGGACCCTAACTAAAACGTCCAATCCCCATCCAGAAAGGCAAAGAGGATGGACATCAGAAGAAGAAGAAAACAGGAAACAACCTAGGAACCTACCACAGAGGGCCTCTGAAAGCCTCTGCCCTTCAGACTATCAAAGCAGATGCTGAGCCGGATGGGCAACTGTTGGGCAGGAGAACGGAATTTTAGGTAAGAACTGGGAAATAGTAAGAGCTGGAGAGGACAGGGTCTCCACAAGGAGAGCAGCAGAACAAGAAAATTTGAACATAGGGAACTTCCCAGAGACTCATACTCCAACCAAGGACTATTCATGGAGATAACCTAGAACCCCTGCACAGATGTAGCCCAGAGCAGTTCAGAGTCCAATTGGGTTACATAGTAATGGGAAGAGGGACTGCCTCTGACATAATCTGATTGGCCTGCTCTTTGATCACCTCCCTCTGGGGGGGGGGGGAGCAGCCTTACCAGGCCACAGTAGAGGACAATACAGCCACTTTTGATGTGAACTGACAGACTAAGATCAGAAAGGAGAGGAGAACCTCCCCTATTAGTGGACTTGGGGAGTGGCATGCAAGCAGAGGGAGGAGGGAGGGTGGGATTGGGAGGAGAGGAGGGAGGGGCTTATGGGGGGATGCAGAATGAATAAAGTGTAATTGATGAAAAATTTAAAAAAAAAAAGAAAAAGAAATTATTGTTCAATACCCAAAAAAAAATGGGGTACAGATAAAAGCAGAATATTCTCAAAGCAAAAAACATATATGTCTAAAGTCTTTTTTAATTGATAAATGGATTTTTATTTTTATTTTTTAATAATTTTTATTTTTTATATTAATCACAGGTTATTTACTTTGTATACCAGCTGTAGGTCCCTCCCTCATTCCCTTCCAATCCCACCCTCCCTCATCTCCTCCCTGCTCCTTTCCAAATCCACTGATAGGAGAAGTCCTCCTCCCCTTCCATCTGACCCTAGCTTATCAGGTATCTTCAGGACTGGTTGCAATATCCTCCTCTGTGGCCTAACAGGGCTGCTCCTCCCTGGGGGGGGGGGGTGTCAAAGAGCCTGCCATTGAGTTCATGTCAGAAATAGTCCCTCTTCCCCTTACTAGGGAAACTCACTTGGTTACTGAGCTGCCATGGGCTATATCCGAGCAGGGGTTCTAGGTTATATCCACACATGGTCCTTGGTTGGAGATGTAGTCTAACAAAAAACCCCTGTACCCTGGTATATTTGGTCCTTGTGGAGCTCCTGTCCTCTCCAGATCATACTAACTTCCCTTCTTTCATATGATTCCCTGCATTCTGCTGAAGGTTTGGATATGAGTCTCAGCATCTGCTTTGATCCACTGCTAGGGAAAGTCTTTCAGATGCCCTCTGTGGTAGGCTCCTGTCCTGTTTCTTCTTTTCTCCTACTTCCAATGTCCATCCCATTTGTCTTTCTTAGTGAAGACTGATCATCTACCCTGGGTCCTCTTTCTTGTTTGTCTTCTTTAGGTGCACGGATATTAGTATGTTTATCCTATCTTATAGGTCTAGTACCCACTTATAACTGAGTACATACCGTGTTTGTCTTTCTGCTCCTGGGATACCTCCTGGGAACACTCAGAGCCACCATTTGCCCGCAAATTTCATGTTTTCCTTGTTTTTAATTGCTAAGTAGTATTCCATTGTGTACAAGTATCACAATTTCTGCATCCATCCCTCCGTTGATGGACATCTGGGTTATCTCCAGGTTCTGGATATTACAAATAAAGCCGCTACAAACATGGTTGAGCAAATGTCCTTGTTGTGTACGTGAGCATCTTTTGGATATATGCTTAGGAGTAGTATAGCTGGATATTAAGGAAGCACTATTCCTACTTGTCTGAGAATGTGCCAGATTGATTTCCAAAGTGGTTGTACAACTTTACATTCCCACCAGCAATGGAGGAGGGTTCCCCTTTCTCCACAACCTCTCCAGCATGTGTTGTTACTTGAGTTATTCATCTTAGCCATTCTGATGGGTGTAAGGTGAAATCTCAGGGTCGTTTTGATTTGCATCTCTCTGATGACTAAGGACGTTGAGCTTCTTTTAAGTGTTTCTCAGTCATTCTGTATTCCTCTACAGAGAATTCTCTGTTTAGCTCTGTACCCCATTTTTTAATTGGATTGCTTGATTTATTACCTTTTAACTTCTTTCGTTCTTTATATATTCCGGATATCAATCTGGTGCTATCTCAGACAATTAGGAATAGTGCTTCCTCAAGATTCAGCTATAACACTCCTAGGCAAGTAAGAGAAAACGAGAAGCAGGATACAAGCCTATGATAGAGGGCTTCTGAAAGACTCTACATAGCAGTGTATCAAAGCGGATGCTGAGACTCATAACTAAACTTTGGGCAGAGTGCGGGAATCATATGAAAGAAAAGAGAGTAAGACCTGGAGAAAACAGGAGCTTCACATGGGCCAAATATATCTGGGCACAGAAGCTTGTCTGAGACTTATTCTCCAACCAAGGACTATGCATGGATATAACCTAGAACCCCTGCTCAGACATAGCCCATGGCAGCTCAGTCTCCAGGTGGGTTCCCTAGTAAGGGGAACAGGGACTATCTCTGGCATGAACTCTATGACTAGCTCTTGACCTCCCCAGCCCCCTGTGGGAGGAGCAGCCTACCTAGGCCACAGAGGAGGACATTGCAGCCAGCCCTGGTGAGACCTGATAAGCTAGGGTCAGATGGAAGGGGAGGAGGACCTCCCCTATAAGTGGACTTAGAGAGGGGCAAGGAGGAGATGAGGGAGGGTGGGATTGGAAGGGAATGAGGGAGGGACCTACAGCTGGGACACAAAGTAAATAAACTGTAATTAATATATATATTTATATATATATTTATATATTTAATTATATATATTAATATATATAATTATATATATATAAAGAAAAGGGTTTGCTCCCAATTCTGTGAGTTAATAGTGTGGGCTGACATCAGGCATGCAACTAGTGTCATTGGTGAAAGAAAGACACTATTGCTATTCACACCACTGGCCATTGACTCTGACTTATGCCTAATCAGTTGAATAAGCAGCACCAATATGCTTTATGTGGCAGAAGATCTTAGAACTGAAAAAGGCTGGGCTCCAGTGCACATGAACTTTTCACATTTCTGTCTATTGTATCCCATCACCCAAGGCAAAACTCATGACAAAGCTTTAGAGCTATGTAGGAAGGGCATCTCAAGGGTTCAGAGATGGAATGCTGGCACATTTGCTTAACAATCTAACAATCTATCCTAATAGACCATACATAATTATATATCCTAATAGACATACCCAGAATTACAGAGGTAGAGTATGTATTTTAAATGACAGTAAAAAGTATATATTTATAAGATTTATTTGCCTTCTATAAATAACACACTCTTATTTTTCATCTTTATTTTTAAGTATGTACTTACTCATGCTCTGAATGTTAAATGTTTCTTTCTCTCTTGATTTCAAGCTCCATATAAACATAGGCTATATATGTAATATATAATGTTATATTGTATTATATATAATTATAAACAATATTATACACATACATATTGGTGTGTGTTTGTGTTTATCTCTGTGTGTCCCTCTTACCTCTTTCACCTAGTGGCCAAGTACCTATGCCTTAATTTTCAAAACAAGAAGTAAGAAATGTGCTAATAGAAACAGTAAGAGCATAGCCCTCAGGACAAAGATAGGGAAATACCAGAAAGAAGACAGATATAGGTTGATATCAGGAGCCAATGAGGCTATCTGTGAACCCCTTACATGCAGAGGTATTCCAATTTCCACCAATATGAATGATAAATTCTAGGGCCTGGGCAACGTTCTGTCATACACAGCATTCCCACTCTAGGTACACAATGCTTTCTTCCTCATTTAGAAGCAACTATAACAGCATATCCTATATCTGGAGGTATATGATTGTAAGTTCTCAAAACTTACTGAGTCTAGGACCACATTACATTTTTTTAAGAATTACTAAGAAACCAGAGGAGTTATTGCATGAAATAACGGTGCATCTCAGCATTTCTCACAATATATGCAGCAGCAGACACCTATAAAAATGTTGGATCCTTTTAAAAAATAATAACAACATTGTAACAAATTACAAGTTTGCAGTTTTAAAAAAATTTAAATCCAAAATAAAACAAGAAGTTAATGAGCATGCTATAAAAATTTTAAATGACTTTAATATCTATCTGGATTGAAATAGAAGAACAATATTGTTGATTTTCTTCAATTATCTTATTTTCACATCACATTTTTATAGCCTGTGATGTGTGACTTTGTACCATTAAGAATGAAGAAAAGAGTAAAATAATATTTTAGCATACTGTGACAACTGACTTCCTGAATCTTCTGGAAGGATCTCAGACATTGTCTGATCAGTTTGTCAATGAATATGCACAGAAAAAAAAAATCCCCTCAAGTCAGTAGCATCTTCAGTGTCATTCAGCTACATTACATTGTCTATGTAACGTGCAAGGAAACTTAGTGAACTGAGGAATTTTTAGCAGCAAACCAAATTCCACTCTAAAAGTTCTGCTAATATTAATAAGTTCATTACTTGTCCAAATAAAATCAAACTTTGACAATGGGTTTCTCCAACCTACTGTAAGGTGTTTGTCTTTTCTTTGTGCAGATCTATAACTCAGTGAATCAGTGGTCATATTTCCTCCATCCACCTCTTCCAATAACATAAGGCAAGTCTACAAACAGCTTCCTCCAATTTAGATACAACCATCTGATGTTTATGAAATAATTAAAGTATCTTGAGTTCTCTCGGATGTATCCATTGTCAAATTATTTTTCTTGAGTACTAGAAACAAATCTCTGAGGTATTTTTGTTATTGTTTTATAAATTAGAAGACTGAAATCAAGAATAATTAAGTTATATAACCAAGGTCATATAACTAGTAAAAAAAAAAATCTCTAATGTTTTAGCCATCATTTTGTTCACTTTCCTCATTCACAGTCTGAAGGTAACTGTATTTTCTACACTTTTGCCTTTTAACTGTTGTCTTTCATTATAGTTTCAAATGTCTTCTGAGAACTTGTCTGGGAAACTGATCTTGTTTTGCAAATTTTTCCAATGTGTGTGCAAAATAGAAGCAGACATTTAGACCATAGACATTTAGAGCCTACATTCTCCTCTGTTTCTCTCTAAATGCTTACTTCTAGCTCTTGTCTAAGGCACATCACCTCCACTTCTGTCTTTCATTTCTTTGGTGATTCATGTCTCTTCTATTTGAATTGTTCAACATCATTGAAGACAGATTGAAAACCAGCCTGACAGTGATGGAGAAGTCTCTTGGTCGTTAGATTGAAGGCATCATCAAAGGTTGGGGGCAATCCTGAAGCATGTATTAGATCTTAACTCATCTTTTCAGGAATCCTGTCAGTGACATCTTTCTGTAGGTCCCAGTGACTTTAAAAAATTCTATTATATAAACTGTAGAAATGAATAGCAGATGTGTACCAGCAGCTCTGGGAGATTCAAAAGTGTCAGCTTAATATCTTAGGTGTTGCTGCCTGAACCTGAAAAGTCAGTTCAGGTTATAAAATTTTCAGGAGATTGCCACAAATCTCTGAATGTTCTCTTCAGCGCAAGTGGAGCAAAGGTAATGGGACACAGGAGAAAACTGTGGGGAAAATAACAGATCCTCATCTCACTAATTGAGAGATGTTTCTCGAAGAGGATAATGAACCCAGAGACTTTTTCCTTCAAAGGCCCTATTTTAGGATAGCAAAATATACATAAGCAATCATACACTTACAGTCATCATGGCTAGAATGTAGAGAGATTATTTCCTTCTTCAATAGTCTTTTCCTTTTCTTTTTTAACTTATTTATTATTATTTATTATATATATATTTTTTTACAATTTATTCACTTTATATCCCAATTGTAGTCCCCTCCTTCAACTCCTCCCAGGCCCAAACTCCCTTCCTCTTCCCCTTCTCTTACTCCACTGAAGGGGTAGCTCTCCTCTCCTGCCATCTGCCCCTAGCTTATCAAGTCTCATCAGGACTGCCTCTATTCTTCTTTTTTCTTTTTTTATTTGTAGTTTTTTTCTTTTTATTTATTATTTATTACCATTTATTCACTTTGTATCCTGGCTGTAACCCCCTCCCTCATGTCTCCCCAGACCAACCCTCCATCTCTCTTCTTCCTCTATGTCCCTCCCCAGTCCACTGATAGTAGAGGTCCCCTCCCCTTCTACCTGACTCTAGCCTATCAGGACTGGCTGCATTGTCTTCCTCTGTGGCCTGGCAAGGCTGCTCCCAGGGAGAGGTGATCAAAGAACCTGCCACTGAGTCCATGTCAGAGACAGCCTCTGTTCCCCTTAGTAGGAATCCTACTTGGAGACAGAGATACTTATGGGTTACATCTGAGCAGGAGGTCTAGGCCTCTCCATGCATGGTCATTGGTTGGAACATTAGTCTCAGCAGGTCTTCACGGGGTCCAGATTTTTTGGCTCTGTTGGTCTCCTTGTGGAGCTCCTGTCCCCTCCAGGTCTTTCTATTTACACAATGGGATACTACTCAGAAATTAAAAACAAGGAAATCACAAAATTTGCAGGCAAATAGATGGAGCTAGAAAAGATCATCCTAAGTGAGGTAACCCAGAAGCAGAAAGACACACAGGGTATATACTCACTAATGAGTGGATATTAGACATATAATATAGCACAAACAAACTAAAATCTATAGTCCACAAGAAGCTAAACAACAAGGAGGGCCCTAGGGAAGATGCTTAATCCTCATTCAGAAGGGCAAACAGTCTAGACAACAGAAGCTGGAAAAGACAGTGAACAGAGTCAGATGGAAGGAGAGGAGGATCTGTCCTATCAGTGGGCTGGGGGAGGGGCGTGGACGGAGATGAGGGAAGAAGGGTTGGATTGAGAGGGGAATAAAGAAGGGGCTACAGCTAGGATTCAACATGAATAATCTGCAATTAATTTAAAAATAAATAAAATCTTTAAAATTGTTTAAAAGAAATCTTTCTAGACTTTAAAACATTTTTTTTGAATCCTACACAACTTAGGCCTAACTGTGAAACTACAACAATCTAGTTTAACAACCTTAGAGACTTGAGAAGGAATAAAATTATTACTTTAGTAAAAAGTACAGGCAAGCAGCTTCCAAAACTAAGAAATTACAGAGACAGTTTACTTCCTGGTCAGTCACCCATTCTCTCTCCATAATGTTGGAGCATCAACTTCTGGCCTTCTGGTCCGGCATATCCGGTAGTCATAATTGTGAAGCTGGAAATAGAAAAGACTTGCTTATCTTGTCATGGCAGAGCTTGGCAGTCAACTCAGCCTGCATCCAAGTCTTGTCCATTTTGGACATCATATTGTCTGTAGAGAGAGCTGGGGTAATTTTGCCCAGTGGCTATCTTACCATTAATGAAGCTATCTCTAAAAGGAAATTTTATGATGCTTATCATATTTGTTGAGGTAGGCTATGAGTCTTGCCGGGAGTTTGACATATTTAAAGTCAAAAAGACCTTAAATTAATTTTTAGAAAAATCTTTAAATGCTATATTCTGTAGGTGTCTGAAGTGTTTGAGGACAATCTATTTATTTACATGTATATTTACATAGTGTATATCTATCTATAGTAAATATGAATAGACAAACTTTGCTTGTTTCTAGATATTTACCATATGTTCTACCTGCGATGTATATTTCCATGATAAACTAGACTAGTACCTAACATGATCATGAGTCTGACTGATTGACCATTAACTTATATAAGTTAATTATCTTAAACAGTTTATAATAGCAGCTTTTTAAAGGACTGTAAGTAAACCTTAGCTTTGTAAATTAATTGTATAAAGCAAAGTTTCAGGTATTTTTGATCATTTCCTTGCTTTCCATAAACAGACATTAGCAATGAGAACAACTACCCCAGTCAAAGTATATGTCCTCATATTATGATAGTTATTAAGTAAGTAAGCAAACTCCTGTGTAACAAGCACTCATATTTTAACAAACTAAATCTTCAGAAACTCTGTGAAATCAGGTTTACCCATGTTTAACATATTGCCAAAATGTAATTAAATAAAAATACATAATTAATCACCACAGCTAACCTAAATAATACTTCCTATCCCTGAGGAAAAAGAAACTATTCCTGAATCTAAGATTTTCATATTCTGTTGGATGTCCCACAGCACTGTGTAGCAAGGCTATCAGAATGATGCCAAATCACATCCTCTCACAGACATTTATGAGATTTCACTAAAAGCAGGTTGGAAATGTGTGAGTATTAGAAAGGCACTCTTTTCTTTATGGCGAGACTATTAACATAATGTCTCTGGGAGCCAGTTACACTGAAATTATGTGCTTCGTGAGAAGTCTTACAAACTGGACTTCAAATTTTCTTTTTTCCATGTAGATTTCTGCCATATTTCCTATGTGTACACCCCACCCCTGTACATTCTGGAAGGTTTCTTACAGGAAGGAGAAAAAATAAGCAGTGCTGCAAATAAATTAATTAGCAGTCAATTAAGAAACTTATTGGTCAGGTAACCTATTGCAATAATAATAATACTAATAAAATAATAATGTAAAATGTAGAGTAGTTTGGGACAGGAGAGCCAATAGCCAAGACTGGCTCTAAGAACAGATTATCTGTGTTCAATCCTGGCCTCCAGGATATGATTACTCTGTAATGTAGGCAACCTTAACTTTTATGTGTCTTAATTTTACTATTTATAAAAGAAGTAAAATAATAACATCTATCTAAAAGGGTTGTTGGGTGGATAAAATGAGTCGATATGTATTGAGGCAAAACTTCTTGGCCCAAAGTAGTATTCCATAAATGTATGCTTTTATGCTAAATACAAGTTCTTCTTTATTACTGCAATACTATTACATATGCTAGTTGTCTGTTTCAGAAAGAATATGTAATGTAAATGTAGCCCTTACAGTAGTTATGCATACTTTGAATTCATGTTCAATGAAGCACTGCCAAGTCCATCTGGCATGCTATTTAAAGAGAAAGGGGACTGATTTTTGTCAAGGTGGCTCTCAGAGGCTTCAGCCTTCCATGATAAAAAAGTAATAAATTCCCATATGCTATCCCACATCAATCTAGAAAGATTCAAAAGCACCTTGCTTTGAGTGTGATTGAATAATTCTAGGACTCCCATTATTTCCAAGTTCAGAGTGAACACTGGACATATGCAGTGTGTTTGAACCCTGTCAAATTAAAAATTCTCCTTATTAGGCCAGGCATGGTAAATTATGCCTTTACTGCCATCACTCAGGGAAGTCAGTATCTATGAATTCAAGGCCAGCCTGGTCTGTACAGAAATTTCCAGACCAGCCGGGATATTGAGATCCTGTCTTAAAAAAAAAAAAAAAAAATCTTCTTATTCTGAACCAGAGGAAAATGTATACAGAGCCACAGGAGTAGCCCATGTTCACTGCCTTTTATTTCCTCCTTCATTCAAGTAAAGAACAGGGTTTCCAAGGCCATCAGCTTCTCTGTTCTTATCAATGTCATTGCTGTCAGTGTCCTCAATGTGGCAATTAACCTTGTACTGAGAAGCAATTTTCTCCCAAGAGCATGCTTTAGTGGCCCTCTTAAAGCCATTATAACCTGGAGAGGGATCATGTCCACCTCCATGTTCCTCTCAAAGCCTAGCAAGGCTTTGCAGGTATTATGAAGCAATAACTTCTCATTAGCATCTCCTTTGGCTTTATGATGCTAAGTCTAATTTTTCTGTGATGCCCATGCATAAAATCAAGATATCACCTGCCAGGGCTAAAGTTTCTTAGGATAGTAACAGCTGTATTTCTGTTATTTGTTCGAAGTTCCTATGCACTTCTAAAGATAACTGCATTTGATGTGTTTGGTCCCATGAGTGAAGAATGAAGCACCCAGAGCAAGGTGAAGCACTGAGACATTGTGTTTACTATCAATGTCATGAACTACTCCATAGTCAAATGATGAGACAAATAGAAAGGACCCATTTTGGCTACTTAATTGTTGTTTTCTGGACATTTCTATTGGCTGGTTTAATTGTCTATTAATATGTAAGTCACTGAGTCCTTGACATTTGCAATTCTTTTGATTCTTCAGATGCAATTCAGACTATTTTAATAAGAACCTTCATTTTCAGTCTTTGGGGAAATAAGACAAGAGTGGAATGTTAAAAAGAAAGTGCAGACTTCAGTTTTGGGTTGACTGGTTATGACTTGTGCATCCTTAGAAAACTTATTCAACTTTTCTGAACTTCTAGTTTCTCATTTGTGAAATTTGAATAATGGTATCTATTTCCAAAGGCAATGGTGGAAATATAAGTAATAATGTCTATAGAAAATTATTAATAAATGTTAAAGGCCTTCCCAATGACAGGAAAGAATCCTAGCATTGCCCTGACCTTTCTGTGAGATCATTTTAAGGAACATGAGTGATGAACCAAACACTAGTGCCTAACATCCTAAGACTGGGCTTTTCTGAATCAGATTTAGTGCTATAGCATTGTGAATAAGGTACATCTCTATTTCTCATTATCCATCTAAGGGAAAAAAAAAACAAAAACGTGGCTATCTTCAGAATTCAGATTAGCACTATCTGAAACAATGTTGAATAAAATTATCTAATCTCAAATAGTCATACAATTGAATTACCAACACTTTCATAAATATCTCTGTCATTATATATCAAGTAGCAAATACTATCTCTAGTCTTTCTTCTATCATTAAGACTTAAACAGTGAAGCTCAGCTTGATCATGAACTTTCTCATGCATGTCAATTTGCATTTTGTTGATAGTACCATAGCAAATATGCCTCCACTGGGCTTTCAACCCTAGCATTGCTTTCTGTCATATTGTGGAGATCTGATGAGAATATGTTAATGCCTCCACACAGTTAGAATTTTCTGAACACATTTTACTGACACCTGGTCCAAAAAGGTCGGCTAAAAGTAAACTAGTTGCATATAAAGATACCATAAAAATTACTTTCCACAAATTATATATTCACCTTTCAATGAGACATAAAACCCTAAACATACCCTATGTTGTGAGCTCAGAGATGCTGCAGCTAATGGTCCATATTTATACTGTTCTTTACACAAATTCAGGATCCTTCTTCAGAAAAATTGGTTTACACACAGGAATAATATGTAGCTTTTTCTATCTCTCAGAAAGGTCTTCAATCATAAGTAGGACCCTGAGGGGACAGGAGCTCCACAAGAAGACCAACAGAGCCAAGAAATCTGGGCCCAAGAGGGCTGCTAGGACTGATGCACCAACCAAGGACCATGCATAGAGAGCACCTAGGGCTCCCTGCTCAGATGTAGGCAATAATCAGCTGATTCTCCATCTGAGTTTTCTAGTAGGGGAAAAGGGCTATCTCTGAGACTCTGTTACTTGCTTCTAGGAAGAGGATGCAGACAGTCCTGATGAGCCTTGAGAGGCTCGGCTCAGTTGGTAGGGGGAGAGTTCACTCCTCCCATTCTGAGTAGTAAGGGATGGGGAGGTGGAAAGAAAGAAGGGAGGGT
The DNA here is from genome assembly GCF_030254825.1 of Meriones unguiculatus. Classification (NCBI taxonomy): domain Eukaryota; kingdom Metazoa; phylum Chordata; class Mammalia; order Rodentia; family Muridae; genus Meriones; species Meriones unguiculatus. The sequence goes on along the minus strand of NC_083357.1, from coordinate 84,028,372 downwards.
GGGACTAGGAAAAAACAAAGGAAAGGGCTATAATGGGAATGTAAAGTGAATAATTTTTTTTGCTCCTCTTTTTTATAACTTTTATTTAGTTACACTTTATTCACTTTGTGTCCCTCCATAAGCCCCACCCTCCTCCCCTCCCAATCCCACCTTCTCTCGCCCTTTTTCATGCCTGCTTCACACCTACTTCCCCAAGTCCACTGATAGGGGAGGTTCCCCTCTCCTTCCTTCTGATCTTAGTCAATCAGATCTCATCAGGAGTGGCTGCATTGTCATCCTCTGTGGCCTGGTAAGGCTGCTCCCCGTTCAGAGGGAGGTGATCAAAGAGCAGGCCTATCAGTGCATGTCAGAGGCAGTCCCTCTTCCCATTACTCTGGAACTCACTTGGACGCTGAACTGCCATGGACTACATCTGTGCAGAGGTTCTAGGTTATCTCCATGCATGGTACTTGGTTGGAGTATGAGACTCTGGAAAGACCCCTGTGTTCAAATTTTCTGGTTCTGTTTATTTTTTTTTAATTAACTTTAAAAAATAAAGGTCTTTTATTGTTGTTGTTATTTACAATTGATTCACTTTATATCCCAGTTGTAGCTTTCTCTCTTATCTCCTCCCAGTCCCCCCATCCCTCCCTCTTCTTCTCCTATCTCTTTCCCCTAGTCCACTGACAGGGAAAGTCTTCCTCCCCTACCATCTGACCCTAGCCTATCAGGTCATATCAGGATTAGCTGGATCCTTTTCCTCTGTAGGCCAGCTAGGTTTCCCTACCAGGGAGAAATGATCAAGGAGCAGGCAACTGAGTTCATGTCAGAGGCTGTCTCTTCTCCCCTTACTAGGGGACCCATGTGGAGACTGAGCTGTCTATGGGCTACATCTGAGCAGGGGGTCAAGGTCCTCAATATGCATGGTCTTTGCTTGATGCATCAGTCTTTGCAGTCCCTCTGGGCCCAGGCTATTTTGGGATTTGTTGGTCTCCCTATTGGACTCTTGTCCCCTCCATGTCCTTCTATATCCCCTTCTTCCATAAGACTCCCAGTGCTCTGTCCAAAGTTTGGCTGGGGGTCTCTATATCTTCTTCCATCCTCTGCTGGTTGGAGTCTTTTAGAGGACATCTGTGGTAGGCTACAATCCTGTTCCCTCTCTTCTATTACTTTCGGTGTCCTTCCTGTATCTCTTCTGAATGAGAATTAAGCACCTTCACCATCATCCTCCTTGTCATTTAGCTTCTTTAGGCCTGTAGATTTTAGTATGTTTATCCTATGTAATATGGTTAATATCCACTTATAAGTGAGTACATACCATGCATGTCTTTCTGCTTCTGGGATACCTCACTCAGGGTGATGTTTTCTAGTTCCATCCATTTGCCTGCAACTCTCATGATTTCCTTGTTTTTAATAGCTAGGTAGTATTCCATTTTGTAAATGTACCACAATTTTTGTATCCATTCTTTGATTGATTAAAGAACATTAAGGTTATTTCCAGGTTATGGCTATTACAAATAAAGCTGCTATGAACATAGTTGAGCAAATACCCTTGTTGTATTTTTTAGCATCTTATGCTATATGCCCAGGAGTGGTATAGCTGGGTCTTGAGATAGCACTATTCCCAGTTTTCTGAGAAAGGGTCAGATCAATAAATCTTCATATTCTTTACTTCAAGTTTCCTTACTTAGAATGCAGATCTCAAGCATGTAGGATTACTTCGGGTCTTTATTCTATTATCCTCAAAAAAGGAGAACTATTTTTCATTGCTGAGTAATATTCCATTGTGTAGATGTACCACAATTTCTGCATCCATTCTTCAGTTGAGGGGCATCTGGGTTGTTTCCAGCTTCTGGCTATTACAAATAAAGCTGCTACAAACATGGTTGAGCAAATGTCCTTTTTGTGTACTTGAGCCTCTTTTGGATATATGCCCAGTAGTGGTATGGCTGGATCTTGAGGAAGCGCTATTCCTAGTTGTCTGAAAAAGCGCCAGATTGATTTCCAGAGTGGTTGTACAAGTTTACATTCCCACCAGCAGTGGAGAAGGAGGGACTGCCTCTGACATAATCTGATTGGCCTGCTCTTTGATCACCTCCCTCTGGGGGGGAGCAGCCTTACCAGGCCATAGTAGAGGACAATGCAGCCACTTTTGATGTGAACTGACAGACTAAGATCAGAAAGGAGAGGAGAACCTCCCCTATTAGTGGACTTGGGGAGTGGCATGCAAGCAGAGGGAGGAGGGAGGGTGGGATTGGGAGGGGAGGAGGGAGGGGCTTATGGGGGGATGCAGAATGAATAAAGTGTAATTGATGAAAAAATTTTAAAAAAAGGGAAAAAATAATTTAAGAACCTTAAATGACTTTCAAAAAAAATAACTAATAAACATATGAACAATGTTCAAAAAAAAAAAAAAAGGAGAACTAAGGTATGGTTCACAGGTCTAATTTAATAATAATCAATATGGCTCTGGCCCCAAAATAGTATATCTAATCTTAAATTAATACAAATGCTTCTTAAGTAGATATAACAATGACTCAGAAGTTAAGAGTAGCTGCTACTCTTGTGCAGGATGATATCATGGTTCCCAGCAATCACATGGCAGAGTGCAAGCACCTAGAGTTTCAGGGGATCTAGTGTCCTCTTCTGAGCTCAGAACCACTCAGTGATGTGGTGCACATACATTCATGCAGTAAAATGCTCCAGTACATAAAATAAGAACAAATAAATCATTTTAAAGTGCTTCTTTAAAAGCCACATTTTAATACAATGCGTGATTTTCTACTCCTTGTGTAGATGACAACATGAATGCCGTCTATACCTTTAAGAAATCCAGGTTCCTCTTTTCAATTATTTTTTGTAAAATCTGGCACTAGGTAAAATCATGGATACTACTCAATTTATGGAGCTGTATGTTTCCAAGTCTCATAACACTATTATAATAAAATATGCAGTACTTCATTAACTCAATTTCAAGGTAAATATTCTCAACTTTACTCCAAAAGAAAGATTCAGAATCTCAATGAAGTTGGAAAATTTCCCAGAGTCAGAGACTTAAAAGAATAAAAGCTATGACTAGACCTAATTTTGCTCTCTAGGACTTGACCACGAGATTTTCTTGGGCAAACAAAATGTTATTAGAACTGGCAATACTGCCTTTTAGCATAGCTGTGAAGGGATTTTGAATGGCTCTATCTCCCATGGTACAACATTGTGGCAGATGGGGCTTTCACTGTCAGTACCTTTCAGGAAGACAATGTAAACTGCAAGTACAATCCAAAACAGGGAGCACAAATCTACGTTACATATTTAAGGTAGTATTAAGCAACAGTCTGCTCCTCCTAACAATTTCTATGTCTGCTTGGTTTAGCTTAAATTGTACTGAACTATCTAATAATTGTGATATCTCTCTGGTTTTGAAAGTATTGCTTCTTTGCTCAGTGTAATGATAGATAGCTGTAATCTCAGCACTCAGGAGGCTGAGGCAGGACACTCAAGTTCCATACTAGCCTACGCTGCATATCAAGACCCTAAATCCAAAATAAAAAAGAAGAAATGAAAGAGATAAGTAAAGATGGAAGAAAGGATGGTTATTTCTCATTTGGATTACCTATGTATTGCGATATGTACTGCTGACAAAAATATTGTTTGCTACTGCAAAAATCTAGGAAGCAACCCAGCTTCTCAGGAAGCCCATTCTGATTCCACTTCACAGGGACAACACCATGGCCAGATCACCCAGGCTCAGGTAGAAGTAAAGGAAGGAAACTGAGGTCACTGTGACCAGTGCATGAATCGGGTGCTGCCCCTTAGTCACTGCCAGCTGTGGAGAGGTAAGCTACATTATCCAACTATACAGGCCTTCTGTGAAGCTGAGATGGCTGCCTTCAAAGTACAGAATAAACTGAAAACAAACTGAAAACCCTACCTAGCTATTCTCTATTGGCCATGCTCAGAGTTCCGGACAATGAGTTCTCCTCACTGGCTGAGATATCCCCCATTTTGGTGAACTATAGGACCTAGCCATGCTTGATGCCGAAAGCCAAGAAATCCACCCAATGGCCACAGGGAATCCAGACAACAAGACAATCACCTTTCATGCTTCTCAGAAAGGTTTTTGGAGCCGTATTTGCTTAATCCACAAGGTCATATGGCCACTCAGCTCAACTAAAATCCCAGCTCATGACAAAGATGCAATACTTAAAACGACACAAGAGCAGAATCAATAGAGCTGAATAAAGACTCAATGATCTAGAAGACAGAGCATTTTAAATTATCTAGTCATTGGAACAAAAAGAGAAAAGAATGAAATAATGAAAAAGAAAGCCTGTAGAAATTTTGAGAGAATCTCAGATAATATTTTCAAATAAGAGTTATTGAAGTAAAAGGAAAGAGAAAAGCAAGAAAATACATTTAAATAGATAAAGGCAGAACAAAAAAACCTTAATCTGTACATATAATCCAAAATCTAGGTTAAAGGAGCACAAAAATGTCCTGTCAAAATCAACCCATGAAATTAATAAAGATAAATAGTAATTAAAATCAAAGACCATAATTTTGAGAGCAGAAAGGTACAAGAAATGCTTTACATACAAAATCATGCCAGTAAGACCACCAGTGGATTTCTTAGCTGTGGCCTTTCAAGTCAGAAGAAAATGGCAAGTACTTAAAGTATAAAAGAAAAAAAAATGCCAACAAAAGAATATTACTCAGCAAAATTGTCTTTTAAAAATGAGGAAGAGATAATACCTTTTATAGACAAATAAACAAGTTACTTCATTCCAAATACATCTGCTTTATAGGTACCTGCTAATAGAAATTCTTTATACCACTGGTAGGTGAGACATCCTTCCCCCATAGATCACCCATACCAATTTGGAGATGGTCAACATTAACTGGACTTTGGAAGCTAATAATAATAATAACAACAACAACAACAATAATAATAATAATAACAAAAGGACATGTAGCTAGCTGCGAGACAGGTGAGTTCCTAAGTCTAAGTCAAAATAAACTGGATGCATATATGAAATGTTCAAAATAAATCAATGTTTTAAAGAGATCGAGTGTACTACTCAGGACAAACAGAAATTGAAAATAAACTGATAGCAAAAGATACTCCATACATATTTTCAAAATAAAAAAGCAGAGACAGCTATACATCTTCTTGACAAAATAATTAATTGGCAAAAACAGTACAAAAAAAAAAAAAAAGAAAATGACCAAAGCTTATGTAATGATGAGAAATGTTTTGAAGCATCAAGCTCATGTAACTATTATAATAATATGCATGTGTCCAGCATAAAGTTACCTATGTACTAAAGGTAAATGTTAAAGAATTAGATGGGAGAAATCAATTCTAATACAATCATTGGCAGAGATTTCTATGACCATTTTAGGTTATGAACTTAAATAAAACAAAAAATGAAGTAAGGAAAGCAATTGTGACCCTAAAAAGAAAGCTACTAAGATATGAAATTTGCAGGCAAATGGTGGGAACTAGAAAAGAACATCCTGAGTGAGGTATCCCAGAAGCAGAAAGACACACAGGGTATATGCTCACTTATAAGTGGACACTAGGCATATAATATAGGATAAACATACTGAAATCTGTACACATAAAGAAGCTAATCAAGAAGGAGGACTCTGGCTAAGATGCTCAATCTCCATTCAGAAAGGCAAAGAGGATGAACATCAGAAGAGGGAGAAAACAGGGAACAGGAAAGGAGCCTGCCACAGAGGGCCTCTGAAGGGCCCTACTCTGCAGAGTATCAAAGTAGATGCTGAGACTTATAGCCAAACTTTGGGCAGAGTGCAAGGAATCTTATGAAAGAAGGGGGAGATAGAAAGACCTCGAGAGGACAGGAGCTCTACAAAGATAGGAGCAGAACAAAAATATCTGGGCACAAGGGTCTTTTCTGAGACTGATACTCCAACCAAGAACCATTCATGGAGATAACCTAGAACCCCTGCACAGATGTAGCCCATGGCAGCTCAGTGTCCAAGTGGGTTCCATAGCAATGGAAACAGGGACTGTCTCTGACATGAATTCAGTCCTGATGAGACCTGATAGACTAGGATCAGAAAGAAGGAGAGGAAGTCCACCCCATCAGTGGACTGGGGGAGGAGCATGGGTGAAGAGGGGGGAAGGAGGGTGAGAATTGGGGGGGGAAGAGGGAGGAAGCTACAGAGGAGACACAAAGTGAATAAACTGTAATTAATAATAATAATAAAATAATTTTGAAAAAGAGGGGTTACTATTGATGTGATCAAACACTATGACAGAAAGCAACTTGGAGAGGAAAGGGTGTTTTGTTTTGTTTTGTTTTGCTTTGTTTTTCACTCACAGTTTCATATATATTAGTTCATCATCAAAAATAGTGAGGACAGGAACCTAGAGGCAAGAGCTGATGCAGAGGCCATAGAAAAGTACTGATTTTTTTCCCTGTGGCTTTCTCAGCCTCTCTTATAAAACCAGCCAAGGAAAGGCCCCACTCACAATGGGCTGAGCCCTCCAACGTCACACACTAATTATGAAAATGCTCTGCAGGCTTACCTCCAGCCCAGTCCTATAGAAGCATTGTCTCAATTGAGGCTCCCTCATTTTTTGATGACTCTAGCTTGTGTTAAGTTGACAGAAAACTAGCCAGCACACTTACTCAAGAACACATTAGGATCATGTTTACAATGTTTCTTTTTAGAAATAAAAGGATGGTTTAAAATGAGCTAATAATAAATAAATAAATGAAATATGCAAATAAATAAAGGGAAAATGTCATAAACATAGACTTAAAGACATAAATCACAGGATCATATTAATAAATGCAGAGAAGCATTTGATGAAATTCAACATGATATCATAATAAAAGTCTTGGTTAAGGTAGGAACAGGAGAATATATCTCAACATAATAAAGGTTATGTACAATTAGTAGATGGCTCATTGATTTAAAACACTTGCTGCACAAGCATGGTGACCTAAGTTCTATACCCAGAATCCACATTAAAAAAAAAAATAGTGGATGCACTGAGAAACATCTGTAATCTCATGGTATGCAGAAACAGAAGAATCAGCTGAAAGCTTGCAGGCCAGCTAGCCTGAAGTACACAGAACAGCAAAAACAAGAAAATAATGAAAACATTATTATTATTATTATTATTATTATTATTATTTCCTCTAAATCTAGAAGGATACAAGGTAGCCACTCTCTCTACTCTTGTGTTATATAGTGCTTAAAATATTAGCTAGAAAAAGAACACACAAAAAGTAAATATAAAAGACACATAGGAAAGGAGGTAGTTAAACTATATAGTCAGGGGTTTGATTCCATATTTTAAAAGCCTACAGACTCCAGAAAACCCTATGTCAAATAAACATTTTCATAAATGTAGCAGGATACAAAATCAACATATTGAAAAACCTGTAGCTTTTCTATTTACCAGTAGGGAATTTGCCGAGAAAGAAATTAGGAAAGAACCTTTTCACAATAGCCACAAAATTTTAAAACAAAATTCCTAGGAATAAATCTAACCAAGAAGAAGAGGACCTCTAGTATGAAAAATTTAAGATACTAAAACAAAAAAAAATCAAAACAACAACAATAATAATAGATGCTAGACAATTAGCAGCAGAATTAGTACTGTAAAAATGGCTATATTGCCACAAGTAATATACAGATCCAACACAATCCCCACCAAAATTTCATTCCATTCTTCACAGAGCTGGGACTGTACAGGTGGGGGTATCTAAAGCTTCTTATAGAATAGAGAAGCCTCTAAAGAGCCAAAGCAAACATAAACACTGCTGTTGTTGTCACCATACATGACTTCAAATTATGCTATAGAACTAGAGTAACAAATAAAACATAGATGATTAGAAATTTAAACCAATGTAACAGAATAGAGGATGCAGAAATAAAGCACATGGCTACAGTCAGCTAATTTTATACTTGTTTCAAAACATACACTAAGAAAAATAAAGACAACCTTTATAGTTCCATGTCCCTCACCCTGCACAAACATCTATTCAAAGTGGAACAAAAACTTTAATCTAAAGCAAGACCTTGCTGTAAAGATTCCATTGGCACAGAAAATAACCTCGAGAATTGACCAATGGAAATCCGTGAAATGAAAGAAGCTTCTGCAGAGCAAGAAGACACTAATCAGTAGAGTGAAAAGATGCCACACACACGGGAGAAAGTCCCTATAATTCAGACACGGGGTTAATAACTAGAATGTACACACAAGTACAAAGCGAAAACGTCCAAAAATATTCCAATCAATAAATGGGCTAATGAACTGATAGAGAGGTCTCAAAAGAAAAAAAAAAAAAAAAAAACAGAAATAACCAATAAATATCTTCTAAAGTATTCAATATGCTTAGCCATCGACTAAATGCAAATTGAAACTACTTTGATGCTGTGCTGAGGTGGGTGACAGGGGTCATCCCAGTACCCTAGGGCTGTGTTGAGGGTAGTGGAGGCAAAAAGTAACATCAGGAGAGATTCAGAAACATGCCAACCACCATGCCATGTGGCTCAGACGGGAAAGATGCCCACAGACGTGCTTCCTGCACAGGCAGGACATACACAGAGACCCCTTTCTGCCTCCACAGGGCACAATGCATTTGTAGCAAGACTTCCAGAGACCCGCCCACCACGATGCTGTCGGGCACCGGTGGGGAGAGACGCCCAGAGGCCTCCCTGCTGAGCTCAGTCAGTAGACACACAGAGGCCGCCCTGCAGCCGTGCCACCACGCCACACATGGAGTGAACAGAGGAGGTCACCCAGAGGCCTGCCAGCCACATGGCCCAGCTGCAGAAGGAGCAAGTGTGTGTTGTGAAGATGGGAGACGAAGAGAAACAGACTACTTTGAGCACTGTGAAGGGAGAAGGAACTGGAGTCATTAGTGAGGAGAGGAATGGCCTGTTGTGAGTAGCCAGCACAGCCTCCTGAGGCCATGGTGAAGTCCCAGCGCATGCTGCCCCTGAGAGCTGTGTTTGGTTCTGTGACTAGTGGTCAGGATCGATGTCTGTAGCTCACATTATTGCTAGAGACCAACAGGACGTCCCTGGTCTGGAGAGCCGCCTCGGACCACTTGGATGTCCAGGGGCTGTGCAGAACCAGCCCAGCTCCTCACTGGCTATGGCACTCTGGAAAGCTGGGTCCACTTCTGGCCAGCAGCTATAGTCCAGAGAGCAGGCCTTGTGCCTCACCTGAGCAGCACATTGAAGCTGGCTCTGATGGCAAGGATGAGGGTGAGCTAGCATCAATGGTGTGAGCAGAGAAGCTGAGCAGCACATTGAAGCTGGCTCTGATGGCAAGGATGAGGGTGAGCTAGCATCAATGGTGTGAGCAGAGAAGAGCTGGCCCCTGCCACTCCTCTGCTGTGAGATGGCTTGGGCAAGGGGGAGACACTCTCTTTCCCCTTCCCCCTGGGCAGTTGAAAGATCTGGCCCTGCGGTCATGAGAGTAGGTGAACTTGTCCTACCCCTCACCTGTTGCAGAGCTTGGGGGAATGGGCCCATGCCTGGACTGGGCAAGACAGTGGAGCTCATTGTGGAGGGGTGGGTGTGTGTGAGCCAGTCCCAAAGGCATGAGAATGGAAGAGCTGACCCTGCTGAGGGCAGCATTGGCTGGCATAGACAGAGCGGTGCTGAAGAGTCTGCCCTGATGGTGTGGATAATGGAGAGCCTGCAGGCTGAACAGCTAAGCTACCACCCAGACCCAGGATCCAGGGCTTTGAGTGGGCCCACCCAAAAATCTACATCACCTGTGAAATTTGGGGGTGCATGAAAGATCAGTCCTGCTCTCCAAAGCTGTAGGATCTCCATAACACAGGGAAACAACAAACCTGGAGGAGTCTCAGTGAGGAGGCAATGTTGATAGCGTCCAGATCAATGATTCACAGAAATGAACATTTGCTAATGAAGATATGTGGATAGAGGGATAGATATATTATTGTGGGTCACACTGTGACGCACTACAGCTTCCTCTTCGTGCTGAGATGTTTCCTATGCTTTGTTTTGTTTACTTCGTGTGTGTGTGTGTGTGTGTGTGTGTGTGTGTGTGTGTGTCTGTTATTTGGGTGAAGAAAAGGCTGCATAAGTGGATGGCTGATATGAGGGGACTAGGAGATGAGTAGGACTGGGGCACATAATATGAAATTCACAAAAAAATCAATAAAAAGTTTTGTAAAATCTCTGCTTTGAGATTCCAGCTCAGCCCAGTCAGAATGTTGATCATCAGGAAATGACAACAAATACTAATACAGATGTTGGGAATGAACCTTTATTCATGGCTTGTGCCACCGCTACACAAATTAGTGCAGAGGTTCTAAAAAAGCTAATGAGATCCTCTCCATGCGTGGTCCTTAGTTGGAGTATTGGTTTCTGCAGGCCCTCCTGGGCCCAGGTTTTTTGGCTTTGTTGTTCTCCTTGTGGAGTTCCTGTCCCCTCCAGGTCTTTCTATCTCCCTCTTCTTCTGTAAGGTTTCTGTCACTCTGTCCAAAGTCTGGCTTTGAGTCTCAGTATCTCCTTTGATACGCTGGTGGGTAGAGTCTTGCAGAGGTCCTCTGTGATGTTCCTCTCTGTTCTTTGTCTTCTCCAACTTCCCATGTCTATCTTGTTTGACCTTCTGAATGAGGATTGAGCCTCTTCCCTAGGGTCCTCCTTGTTGTGTAGCTTCTTTAGGACTATAGATTTTAGTATGTTTATCCTATATTATTTGTCTAATATCCACTTATAAGTGAATATATACCATGTGTGTCTTTCTACTTCTGGGTTACCTCACTCAGGAGACGCCCTGTTCTGAGGTAGGTCATAGCTCAAGGTTTCCAAGTGGGTTCCCTAGTAAGGGGTACAGGGGCTGTCTCTGACATGAACTCAGAGGCTGGCTCTTTGATCACCTCTCCCTGGGTAGCACAGCCTTGCCAAGGCCATAGAAGAAGAAGATGCAGCCAGCCTTGATGAAACCTGATAAGCTAGGATCAGACAGAAGAACAGAAGGTCCTCCCCTATCAGTAGACTAGGGAAAGAGCAAAGGGGGAGAAGAGGGAGAGTGGGTGGGACTGGGAGGAGATGAGAGAGGGAGGCACAGAAGGGATACAAAGTGAATAATCTTTAATAAATAAATAAATATTTATTTATTATAATTTTATATTTATATATTATATATAATTTATATAAATATATAATTTAAAAAACTAATGAGAGACATACCTTGTGATTGAGCACTACCACTCTTGGTCATATGACACAAAACACTCTATATCCTAGCCCAGAGATACTGCATCTCTGAGTTTGTTGCTGAATATTTATAATACTAGGAAATTGAATCAGCACAGATGCCCAAAAACAGCTGTATGAAGAAAGAAAATAAGGTATACTCATAATACATTTTTGTCCAGTTGAAAAGAAAATGAAATCACAATATTTACAGGCAAATTGATAGAACTGGAATTATAACTTTAAGTGAAATACATAGGTAAATGTTGCACATTTTCTCGCTTATGTAGATCCTAAATTTTAATTTTAGTGTGTGCACCTGGGAGCATGGATTTAGGTAATGACACTAGAAAGGGGACCATGACAGGGGAAAAGTAGTTTTAAAGGAGCAAGGACACAGCTGGGCTAAGTGGCACATGTCTGTAATCCCAGCACTCGGGGATGCAGAAGCAGACAGATCCCTGTGAGTTTGAGGCCATCCTGATCTACAATCAAGTCCAGGGCAGATAAAACTATACAGAGGAACCCTATCTTGGGGGAGGGGGATCACAACCAACCCCAAAAAAGAAGGCAGGAAGGACAGGAAAAAAAGTAGTCTTAAAGAAAGGAGGACAGGGGTCACTGTAATTGCAATGGACAACACTTGGGAAGAAGCAGCCATGGGTGGAGAGGAGAGAAGAATCAACAGAAACCATTTCCTCAAATACAGCAATAAAAGTCATCATTTCTTATGCTATTTTTAACAACAAACAAATAACTTGAGGTGACTCAAGTACAATTAAGAGAAAGAAATAAGTTTGAGGGATTTTAATTAGATCTATATACAACGTGATGAATATAGTTAGAAGTGGCATTTAGTACATTTCAAAATTTCTAAGACTAATTTTCTAATGCTCTCACCACAAAGAACAAGTATTAAAGGCCAAATGTGGTGATTAATCTAAGTATTTAACACCTTTTCTTAAATTATAATGTCACTTTGTGCCCCGTGTGGAGAAAAGGAACCCTTGAACACTGTTGGTTTAAAATAAAAATTAGTGCAACCTTTAGGGAAAATAAGCATGTATAATGTAAAAATCAGAGTGCTGGGTTCTTAGCTAGCATAAATAATATAATTTATTCCTTAGATAATAGCAAAAAAAAAAAAAATGAAAATGGAATAACCTCCCAGAGAGTGAAGCCAAAAGTCTCAAGAGTTACAGAAAGTATAAGCTGGAGGCCAACTGAAATATGCATCTCTGCTTCATGCTGGAAGTCCTCACCGGCATAAGCTGTGAAAGCACAGAACCGCTGAGCTGAGTGCCTCCAACAGCCTCCTATTCTTCTCTCTTCCCAAGGACTTTACTGCGGAGTCACTACTCAAGTCCCATGTGTGCAAAGGAGTATGGAGGATAAAGGGATGATTTGGCATGTCTAATGCTACGTTTAGCTCAAGAAAGATCAGGCTGATACTTGCATGACTTGACATGCGTTCCTGGCCTTTGAGCTTGCTTGGATGATGCTCTTCATTGTTACTTTTGGAAGCTGGAAGGCATATTGTGGATGCAAAAGGCAAGCGAATGTCTGTATCCAAAGGACAAGGACAAGGCAGCCAGTCCTGATGAGACATGATAAGCTAGGGTCAGATGAAAGGGGAGGAGGACCTCCCCTATTAGTGGACTTGGAGAGGGGAATGGGAAGAGAAGAGGGTAGGATTGGGAGGAATTGAGGGAGGGGAGATACAAAGTGAATAAACTGTAATTAATATAAAAAATAAAAAAATTATGTTTAATTTATTATTGTTTACAACTGAATATGTTTCTCTTGGTGAAGTTACTGTAATTATCTGCCCTACTAGGATTACTCTTAGCCATGTGACCTGATTAAACAATAAAATGTGAATTAAATACATGTGATTCCTGAGAAGCTTAAAAGTATATTGAAAATCTAGCATGTGTTCTGCTACCCTCTGATTTATGTCCAACAGTGCCTCTATCACCTTAGTGCCCACTGTGAAACCATCACGAATTCAAGCCATAAGTATTGAACTACAATTGAAATATATCCTGTGTGAGCAATAGAGTCTTGATGGGTCAGAAAACACTATGAATGTGACCATGAAGTTGAATGTTACTATATATAGTAAAATAAACAAAATTGCCTCATAGAGACGTAATCAGGAATAACGAGTGGTCCCTCCTACTGATGATATGCCCCCAGAGACAGATCCAGTAAACATATTTTGATTAATTTACTTCAATAAATATCTTAAATCATAGAATAATGCAAAAATTATTCTGTGTTCGGTTCTAGTTTAAGATAGATGTGATAAATGCTGAATTTTATGCTTGGAAACAGCTGCAAGGAAAAGAATTCCACATGGCACTAGATGAGCCCAGAAAAGGGGCAATTATTCACTTGAAACAAATTAAAATCACTTCATAACGCAAGTGTGAGGGATAATCTGTGCTCCAATCTGGTGAAATGTTAGAGCTACAATTCCTTCATCACAAACTGTAAAATTTCAATGTGACACATAAGAGAAACTAAATGAGCTTTTGACATCATGGTAATGTATTTAATGATCATATTGTGTAAAGAACTTACATCCATGGCCCGACATGACTTACCTGCAAAACCTATCTCACAAATTCATGGTTCATGCACGAATCTATTATGTATGCATCACCACATATTTCTAAGGTACAACCACAAAACTAATCCTTATAACTCATTCCAAAGCAGAAGTTTGAACTTGCAATAAACAAGATCCATCTCAGCAAGTCAAACTTAAATAAATAAATAAATAAAAATCTGCAGTGAATGTCTGGCACACAGAGGGAAGGGCTACAGGTAAAAATTTCAGAACTCTTGTTCCCAATGTATGAAATAAAATTGATACATAACTGTCATTCATATTAAAGATAAATAGCATATTATGGAAGTTCCTACATACAAACAGTTATAGACTCCAGTAAAACATCTCTTCATTCTTGTAGTATTAAAGGAAAGAGGCCAATATGAGTCAGAGGGGGTGTTGTGTTGCTGCATGCAGAATATGCCTGCAGTCGCTGCTATGGCTCAAATCCTTTGGTTCCACTCACTGTGTTGTTGCATCTGGAAGGTGTTTTGCAGTGATTGAACAGTGACTATGCATTGAAGATTAGTAAATGAGAATCCATGACTAAGCTAAGTAATATGCCTTGAGAGCTGCTCTTGGTGGCTAGAAGGCATGCTTTTGAATATGCAAAATAGCTTCAGTATTGCTCACGTAACACACCTAAGGAGCTGGTAGGTGTTGAAGCTTGTCTCCTGATCCAAATACTCACCCACAGGGAAGAAACAGACAATAAGGAACCCAGATGTTGCCAAGAAGGCAAACACAAGAGAACAGCTTTTCATAAGTGATGAATAAATTTAATTACCATTTTCCCTCCAGCTTGGTAATACTAAGAACACTAGGCTCAACCAACGATATTCTAGGAGGTTCCCAAATATCATACCCAATTACATGTTTTCAGTTTTTTTGTGCAGACAGAATATAAGCTAGGCACTTATGATGTGAAATAAGTGCCATTTTATCTGATAAAGGAGGAGTCAGAAGCAAAAATAACTGTGTAAGTAAGTTAGAACGAGCCACAAAATTGACAAAGCAAAACAAATGGTAAAGACCATGATGAATAACTCAAAATGCACAACCCATGGAAAAGTATTTTCTGTATTTGCTGGATAGCTAGTGCTAGGCCATTTGTTGCATAGTGGCCAGAGCATCGCATGCAGTGCAAAGATTCAATGCAGACTCATCAGTGTTCCCCCAACGCCTCAGGAAATCACAGCTTATTGTGTTTAAGATACAGTTGACTGAACGGTAGAAACACCATAGGGAAGGGAATCGATGGCGCTCTGAAAGTATTTGAAAGATGTACAGGAAATTCAGATTTCAAACCTTCTCAAGTAGTCCCAAGAAACAGAACAAAAAAACTAAGAACAGGCTTCACAGAAAGGTGGATGTTCCCAAAAGGCATTAGTCATCGTCTTTGATTCATTTCTTGCCACTGTTGTCAGAGCTGATCCCATAATGTGACGTTTTCCATTTGCAAATTCGCTTCCTTGGAAATATTTTTTTTCTCTGACACATAGATCGATACAATGAACGTGTCCACGCTGCTTCTGTGTCATCTGTGAGCATTAGACATGCATTAAGCTGAAAACACATGGGCCTCTAGCTCTCCACATTTCCAGCTGAGGCTGAACACGGTGACGTGCTGACTCAGGTGTATCTCCCATACCATAAGCCAGGGTCCTCTTCCTACATAAAACACCCTGTGTTGTCTGGTTTGGGTTTTGTTTTTCTTTCTCTTTTTGTGCCTATTTGTTGGTAATTTTGCTCAAATGTCTCTTATTTCTCCTAAGCATGAGAAGACTGTCTCATATCTTACAGAAACACACACACATATATGCGTGATCATTACATTGAAGCAATGATTGCAGGGCTTAGCTAGTAGCTAGAAAGAAAACAATAACATGATGTAAGTACAAATATCTTTAAAATAAACAAATAACAAAATATCTTCATTTATTAATGAGAGTATGACCAGAGTTTGGAAGTCATATCACTCTGTATTTCTCCTGGGTGCAGTGATCTAGGATTTACAGCTTTGGTCTCAAGGGCCATAGCCACTATCAACAGGGAATAGTACCTGTTTAAACAGTGACTTGATGACCTCCTAAGAATGAGCGAGCTAAGGCAGTTACACACCACATCAAAGCACAGGACAGAAACCATCCGATATCTTCCATACTCAAATTTTATTTTTCAGTGAATAATATATTCAAGCATCAGACCATCAAGTAGGTAAATTGGACCACCTTTTAAATTCTCTCCACACTTAAAATTCTACGCTTATACACCTAGGTCAAAGAGGTGACTGAATCTCCATTTTGTACTTGTATTTTATAACGATTTAAGATTTCTTGATTTTCTTCTCAGTCACAAATCTCTAGTATTTGTGAAAACAATGTTTTCATAATACTCCTTGACCTACTCCTAATATCAAATTCTCATTCTCTTACTTTTGCTCTCCTCCCTCCTTTTCTCTCTTTCCCTCCAGTGCTGTTTCAGCTACATAACTTGTAGTAAATAAATACATAAATTAAATTTATTTTAAAAAAAAACTTCCATTGGTCCCTCAGCCATTTTTTCCACATTTTTTTCTTTTTATTTTTTTATTTTTTTTAGGGGGTGGCAACTTACGGCTTTATATCCCCTGCTGCTGGTAGTCTCAGTTAGGGTCATCTCTACAGACCCTTTGGAGCTTCCCTGTCCCAGAGACACCCCTCCACCAATTTCTGTTCTTTCTGCCAGTCCTCTCCTCCAACCCCTTCTTTTCCTGTTCTTTCCACATCTGGTCCCCTTCCCCAGTAATCTTCCCCGCCCCTTCTCCCACCCAGTTCTCTCTCTCTCTCCAACTATTTCAGATGTCTATTTTATTTTCTCTTCTGAGTAAGATTCAGGCATTCTCTCTTGGTCTCCTTGGATTCTTTAGGTTTGTGGATTGTAGCGTGGTTATCCTGTATTTAATGACTAACAGCCAGTTATAAGTGAATGCATGATACATGTCTTTCTGAGACTGGGTTAACTCACTCAGGATGATCTTTTCTAGTTCCATCCATTTGTCTGCAAATTGCATAATTTCCTTGTTTTTCATAAATAAGTAGTATTCCATTGTGTAAATGTACCACAAATCTTTATCTATTCTTTGGTAGAGGACCATCTAGATTGTTTCCAGATTCTGGTTATTATATATGTAGCTGCTATGAACATAGTTGAGCAAATGTCCTTGTTGTATGGTTGAGCATCTTTCAGGTATATGCCCAAGCACGGTATAGAACACTCCACATTGATTTCCAAAGTCATTGCACAAGTTTGTATTCTGATCAGCAATGGAGGAGTCTTCTCCTTGTTCTATTATCCTTGCCAACACGTGCTGTCACTTGAGTTTTTGATCTTAGCCATTTTTATAGGTGTAAGAGGGAATCTCATTGTCATTTTGATTTGTATTTCCTTGAAGGCAAAGGGCATTTAAGTGCTTCTTGGACATTAGAGATTCCTCTGTTGAGAATTCTCTGTTTAGCTAGGTACTTCATTTTAAAAAAATTTTTTTATTCACTTTATAACCTGGTTGTACTTCCATCCCTCCTCTCCTCCCAGTCCCACTCTTTGTACCTCATTTTTAATTGGGTTATTTGGTTTGTTGGTGTTTAATTTCTTGAGTTCTTTATATATTTTGACTATTAGCCTTCTGTCATATATAGGGTTGTTGAAGATCTTTTTTTTATCCTGTTGTTGTTTTGTTCTATTGACAGTGTCGTTTGCCTTACAGAAGCTTATCAGTTTCATGAGGTCCTATTTATTAATTGTTGCTTTTACTGCCTGAGCTGTTGATGTACTGTTCATTATCTCCTGTACCAATGCATTCAAGGCTATTCCCCACTGTCTTTGCTGTTTTTATTTCTGGTTTTCTTTTCTTTTCTTTTTGGACACCTGTAACAAAAGCTAATGTTTATTTGACAAGTTTCTGGATTTCCCACTCATCTGCTTTGATCGAGTATAAATCATAAGTAGAACAAAAAGGAAGAGCAATAATAGTTTAGAAATGATTTTGGGAGTGTGATTAATTTCAGTCCATAAATGTTAATATTTCTTCACAGAGTTGTCTTTGGATTTCTTTTTTTAATTTATTTTTATTTTATTATTAGTTACACTTTATTAACTCTGTATCTGAGTGAGGTATCCCAGAAGAAGAAAGACACACATGGTATATACTCACTTATAAGTGGGTACTAGACCTATAAAATAGGATAAACATACTGAAATCTGTACACCTAAAGAAGATAAACAAGAAAGACGACCCAGGGTAAGATGATCAATCCTCACTTAGAAAGACAAATGGGCTGGGCATTAGATATAGGAGAAAACAAGTAATAGGACAGGAGCCTACCACAGAGGGCCTCTGAAAGACTCTACCTAGCAGTGTATCAAAGCAGATACTAAGACTCATAACCAAACCTTCGGCAGAGTGCAGGAAAACATATGAAAGAAGGGGAAGTTAGTAGACCTGGAGAGGATAGGATATTTGGTCCACAGGGACCAAATATATCTAGGCACAGGGGTCTTTTCTGAGACTGATAGTCCACCAAGGACCATGTATGGATATAACCTAGAACCTCTGCTCGGATGAAGCCCGTGGTAGCTCAGTAACCAATTGGTTTCCCACAGTAAGGGGAACAGGTTCTATTTCAGTGGCAGACTCTTAGACCTCCCCACCCCGCAATGGAGGAGCAGCCCTACTAGGTCACAGAAGAGGACTTTGCAGCCAGTCCTGAAGACACCTGATAAAACAGGATCAAATGAAAGGGGAGGAGGTCCTCCCCAATCAGTGGACTTAGAAAGGGGCGGGGAGGAGTTGAGGGAGGAAGGGTGGGGTTGGGAGGGAATGAGGGAGCGGGATACAGCTGGGATACAGAGTTAATAAAATGTATCTGGTTTTCTTTTCATATTTTTAAAGTTGGTTTCAGTCTTTAACTGGTTATGTTTGAGGATGACAGATGACACCCAAAATTCCTCCTTTATGTCAAACACTTCATATGTCTAAAAAAAGTGTCAGTTATTCTTGTTCTCTCCCTGCCACTTGGCTCCTTCAGCAGCATTGATAAGATCCACCATGTTGTTCTATACAATGTACCATGCACTTGATGTCTTAAGTGTACTGGGTAATGTGTATTTATTAAAAAAAAAAACTCTCCAGAGTATCTCTATTAACATTTTTGTAACCTTGTTTATAAGAAAGATTTCTTAGAATCCGTAGTAACTTCTCAAAAACTTCAAGTCACATCAAGTCACTGTTTATTCAGTTCTTAGCTGTGCTGGGGAGCAGTGAACTATGAATCAGCCTGCACTGAGTAAACATGCAGTCTGTCAAATGAAAAAGCTGAACAGGGACCACTTAGCTATTCTCCCATGAAAGGATGATGGAAAGACAGGAGAGGAAGGAAGGGGGGAGGAAAGAGATGGAGATGGGAGGGAAGGAAGAAAAGAGAGAACTGTTAATTTAATTTCACATTATCTTATAAAAGAAAACATTCGGTTGTAAGTATAAATGCTTCTAAAATCAAAGCAACAGACACAAAAGGACAGTGAGAGAAAACAACAACCAGAAAAATAATACACTATAAGATATAAAATTAAAAGAAAGAATAAACAAACTAATTCAAATCAAGCATCTCAAATCATTGCTCCTGTATTTTTCTACTCCATTAAGATCTAAGTATCTGAAGGGTAAGTAATATGATTTAATCATCTGTGAGTTCATACGTCCTACAATGCAGGTGCCTGTTGAGTTTAGTTGAATTGAAGCATGTTATTATTGATATATGTTACATATATCATTATTTTTTCAAAAAGTGACTCCGTGAAAAGAAGCTGCAGGACAGTTGTGATTAAAGCAAATGAGTGGCCTATCTACCACCTATGTGTCTTCCCAACCTATGGAGAAAGCATGGAAATAAATCTACATACATTAGGAAAAATCAAATATTCTTTTTCCTTAAAAGACTATTTACTAATGTACCTTTAAATAAGGAAACATCTTTCCTGTCAGTTAAAACTACAATAGTGATAAACATATTGATGCTCAAAGTTAGAAGAACCTGTAAATGGCTTACCTGCCAGCTGCACCACACCACTATCTAGACTTGGTTCCCATCGACCCATTCTATACCCTACACACAGCTCACTGCCTACCCTATGACCAAGCCCTGCCCCTAATTCTGGCAGGCTTCTGCTGCTTAGGTGCAAGCATACCAATCAGAAAAACAGGTGCAGGCCACACCAGCCAGAACAGAGACCCCTTGCTCCACCAAAGGCCAAGACAGTCACCAGAAGTCTACCCCCAACCCGACCAGAGATTTCCTGCTGAATTAGAGGCCAAACAGGTCACCAAGGATTCAGATCACAAAGAATAGAAAAACAATGAGGAAACAAAAACCAAGGAAATAAACACACATTCAGCAAAGACAAACTGAGAAATCAGAACCTAAATCTAAAAACCCATATGATTAAATGCAAGTGTAAAAACACAATCAACAACAGCCAGAGCAATATAGCACTACTGGAACCCAGCTAACCTAAGACAGTAAGAGTGGAATATTGCAGCTGAAGTGCAAGGAAACAACCTTAAAATCAACTTTATGAAGATTAAAGAGATCCTTTAAAAAGAAATGAAAAATATATTTTAAAAAGGGCAAGGGAGGAGAAGAGGGAGGAAGGGTGGTTTGGGGCGGGAATAAGGGAGGGGGCTACAGCTGCAATACAAAGTGAATAAGTTGTAATTAATAAAAAATAAATTTATAATAAAAATAAAAAATGAAAAAAAACCTCAAGGAAAAGACAAAAAAAATGAGGAAATCAATAACTCCCTTAAAGAAAGCCAAAGACAAAACAAAACAAAACAAAACAAAACAAAACAGGCAGGTGAAGGAAACTGTTCAAGACCTGAAAAGGAAAGAGAAACAATAACAATAAAGAAAATACAAACTAAGGGAATTACTGAAATGGAAACATATAGGTAAGCAAACAGGAACTTCAGAGGCAAGCATCATTAACAGAATACAAGACATGGAAGAAAGAGTCTCAGGGATTGAAGATACTATAAAAGAAATAAATTCACTGGGAAAAAAATAAATCTAAATAATTCCTACTATAAAACATCCAGGAAATCTGGGACATTATGAAAAGACCAAACTTAAGAATAACAGGAATAAAAGAAGAAGGGGAAAAGAAGCTCAAAAACCCAGAAAATATATTTAACAAAATCATAGAAGAAAATTTTCTTAACCTAAAAAAGAACATGCCTATGAAGGAACAAGAAACTTACAGAACAACAAACAGATTTGACCAGAAAATGAAGTCCTCATACCAGATAATAATCAAAACACTAAAAATACAGAACAAAGAAAGAATATTAAATCGTGCAAGGAAAAAAAGAACAAGTATCATATAGAAGCAAACCTATTAGAATTACTTTTCAAATGAGACTCTAAAAGCTAAAAGGGTCTAAACAGATGTCTTGCAGATTCTAAAAGACCACAGATGTTAGACCAGATTTCTGTACCCAGCAAGACTTTCAATTATCACAGGTGAAGAAAACAAGATATTTCATGACAAAGTCAAGGTTAAATAATATCTATCCACAAATCCAGACCTACAAAGGTACTAGAAGAAAAACTTCAACCCAAGGAGATTAAATACACCCATGAAAAGAAATGAAATTAGTAATTTCACACCAACAAAACTCAAAGAAGGAAAACATACACAAACATACTCACACATAGAGAGAGAAAGAGAGAGAGACTACCACCACGACAAACAACAACAACAAAAACAGGAATCAATATGCATTTGTCATCGGTAACTCTCAATATCAAACAGACTCAATTCTCTGATAAAAAGACACAGGCAAATAGACTGGATTCAAAATAGGATCCATTCTTCTACTTTATGCAAGAAATGCACCTCAACATAAAATATAGACATTATCTCAGAGTAAAGAATCTAGGATCAGAAGGAAGAAAAAGAAGACCTCCCGTATCAGTGGACTTGTGGAGGGACATGCATGGAGAAGGGGAAGGAAGAAAGGGATTGGGAGGGGAGGAGGGAGGGAGCTACAAGGGGGATACAAAGTGAATAAAGTGTAATTAATAAAAAAAATTTAAATTAATTTTAAAAAACTGAAAAAAAATAAAAATAGACATACAAAAAAAGCCAGTATGATAAAAAGGAAAAAAAAAGAATCAAAAAAACATTTTCTAAGCAAATGAACCCAAGAAGCAACCTGGTATAGCTATTCTACTCTCTAACAAACTTCAAAGCAAATTTAATTAAAAGAAAGGGAGAAGGATATTTCAAACTCATCAAAGGAAAAATACACCAAGAAGATGTTTCGATTCTTAACATTTATGCTCAAACACGAGAGCATCAACATTTATAAAAGAAACAGTACACAGCTTAAATGTCACACATTAATAGTGGGAGACTTCAGTTCCCCATCTCACCAATGGACAGGTCATTTGGACAAAAATTAAAAAAAGAAAAAAAAAGCTAACAGAGATTATGAATCAAATGGACTTAGATAACCTGGAAACATTTTACACAACACCTTCTCGGCACCTCATAGAACATTCTTAAAAACTGAGCACATACCCATTCACAAAGCAAGTCTCAATAGATATTTGAAAAGTGAAATAACCCTATGTATCCAATTAGACCATCACAAATTAAAGCCAGGTATCAACATCAGACAATCTACAGCCTCATGGAAACTGAACAGCTCCATACTGAATGACTTTGGGGATAATTTCATTGATTGATATTAAAAACCAAAGTTAAGAGATTTAAAATATTTTAAGTAACTTCAGAGGCTAATTAAGTAACTTCAAACTTGTTCTCTAAATCTCTAAAAGTTGGAGTAATTTGGAACTAAGATAAAAATTTTGAGCAGGGCGGTAGTGGCGCATGCTGTTATTCCCAGCATTCAGGAAGCAGAGGCAGGAGGAGCAGTTATTAGTTTAAGGCCAGCTTTGTCTACAAAGTGAGTTCCAGGAAAGCCAGGAATACATAGAGATACCCTGTCTCAAAAAGGAAAGGGAGAGAAGAAGATGGGGAGAGGCAGGGGGAGGAGAGAAGGGAAGGGGAGAGGGAGACAAAAGAGTAAACATGGGAGAGAGAGAGTGAGAGAGAAACTTCCAAAGGAAAGGCATGACTCACTAAAAATTCACAGAAAGATATCAATACAGAGGACACAGAAAGATTCCCCTGCATGGAAACAGCTTAACAAACCAGCTGAAGAGAGAAAGATAGTTCATCAGACTGACAGACTAGAAAATCTTGATGCTGAAATGAACTGGTTCTGAAGGACAGATGATCAGGTCTGCGACTACGGAGGATCAACGCATCAATGTCTGAGTGGACCTTCATAAGGACATTCAGACTACTAAATTGTGGGATTGATAATTGTTTCCATTGTAAAATTGTGTACGATTTTAGCTTAAGCAGAAAGGGGAAAGACCTGCAGGGACAAAGATAGAACAGACTAAGAGAATGTCCAACCAATGCGCGGCCCAACCCTAAAACCTACCCCATGGAAGAAAGCCAACACCTATCACTAACAACGATACTCTGATATGCTTGCAGACAGCAGCCTACCACAGCTTTTCTCTTAGAGGCTCCACCCAGCAATGGTTGGAAACAGATACTGAGACTCGCAGCCAAACATTGGGTGAAGCATAGGGAGTCTACTGGAAAAGAGGGGGGAAGGATAAATGGTCCTAGAGGTGACAAAAGCTTCACAAGACCATCAGAGCCAATCAAACAAAGCCCAGGGGTGCCTATGGAGTCTGAAGCACCAACCAAGGACAAAGCGTGGTCTGGACCTAGGTCCTCTACTTATAAGTAGCTGATGGGCATCTTAGGCTTCATGTGGGCTCACTAGGTAGGAGTAGGGGATATCTCTGACATGGACTATGTTGTCTGCTTTTTCATCACTTCCCCTGATGAGATTACTCTACCAGGCCACAGGGGAGGAAGACAAACTCAGCCCTCATGTGAATAGATGAGCTGGAATGTCTAGGTAGGTGGGCTCTCCAAATCTGTGGAATAGGGCAGAGGAGGTGAGGGAAGGGAGAGTGAGACTGGGAGGAGAAGAGGGAGGAGCCTATGACAGAGATGCAAATTGAATCAATTAATTAAAAAATTAAAAAGAGCAAAAATGAAAAAAGAAAATGATGTCTAAGTGAGTGGCAGAAAAATTGACAAATCAGAGAGAGAAAGGAATGGGAAGCTCCTTAAGGGGCAATACAGGAGGAGAAGAAGCAGTTTACTGGCACAGTAATAGAGAGAGACAGGTTGCAGAGAGAACTCAGGTGAAAACCGAATGAGCCAGAGAATGAGAAAACGCCAGGAGATTAGAGCTGATGCAGGTTCTCTTCGAGGGTCTCCATCCCTAGCCACGGTTAATTGGCTAGGTTTACATTATTAGTCACGAATACTCCTTCCTACTGAGTGGGCCTTAAGTCTAACTCGAGAACTGTTGCCTACTCCCAAAATGAAGTCACTGCTATTACATCACTGGGATTATCTTGCCATGCTGGTCATTACTGTGATTCATCTACTCTATATCCAAGTAAGACTGCTTTCCTTTGCTAGGAAGTCTGCAGAGCACCTTCAGATACCATGAGAGCTAGTCCCCCAAAAGGTGGCTTCTGGGTCAGGACATTTCTTTTCAAATATTTTTGAACATCATTTTGTTGAACCTTTAGTTAGTGAATCCAGGGAGACTAAAGATCAAACTGTCTTTTGCTGCTTTCATATATATATCATTTTGTGACTCAACAAATAACTTATTTAAACCCTCCTGTATACTAGGTTATAAGTCACAATGGCTTCACTAAGGAAAATTTTATAATGCACAATTGCTATATTTTGTTCAGAAAGAGAAACAGTTAAATATTATGGTCCAACATCTTAAGTCAGGATCCAGCACAACCTTGTACAGTGAGATGGACAGGTACTCACCAGTGATTCTCATATGTAATTTTCCCCTTGTTTTCCTCTCTCAATAATGGGCAAGGATGTTATCTAAAGTGTACTTAAACCAGTATGCACTGCTTATGTTGTTGAAGCTACTTGGGGGCTATTGTGTTTAGTACTAGTAATTTCCACAATTAGGTCCACCATGCATCACTGTAGTAGTTATAACTGTGATAAAAGACAGGTCAAGCTCCAGAAACAGTCTTTATTAGTTGTGTGATTCTGGATCAATGCTTCCCAGGTTTACGTGTGAATTAGAAAACCCTGAGTACTAAACAGAACACAATTGCTGGACTCCATGCCTCCAGACTTTCTGATTGAGTAGATTAAGATTGAAGCCTATGGTTTTGCATTTCTACTTAGTTCCAGCTGAGGCTAATGCTTTTTGTATGCAGGCCACGCATTGAGATCGGATGCATTAAAACAACCCAATTATAGGATGTTGCTAACATATTTAGAGTCTCTAAAGCTTAAGACTGAAAAAAGAGCAAAGAATTTTTAATTAACAAAATTGGTAAGTTAATATGGAAACTAATCAAAAAATTTAGGACACTAAGAAAATATTATCATAAAGGTATTGCCAACATTCCCCAGAAAGACTTAAAAATTATCAAATTATAGCTGGAAAAGACACCAGAAAACATTCTTAAGGGAAGGCAATTCCTGAGATCTCTCTTAAAAGAAAGGTTTATTATGCAGGAAACAAAAAAGCAGCATACACAGAGCTGAAGAGTCCTGGGTTCATTGTTTTGTGTTTATTCTATTAATAGGTACATCTTTCATCAAGTCTCTTAGGCCCCTTAGATCTCAGTAAAATGAGCAGCAACAGCACATTTACCACACCAATCTGTGGTTAAATAATTTCAGATAACACATATTAATGTGCAGATCACAGTGCCAGGTTCAGGTGGATAATTAGCATACATTGGCAAATAAGACTGATGACTGTTGACATTTTTGTCTTTATAAAATCATAACATAGGTGACCCATGCCAGCTGCTTCATGAATATCTTATAACTAAAGTGAAGAGAAGGTTTAGAGAAGTGAAAGGGAAAGAGAGAGCTAGCTGTGGGAATCAATATCCTGGGATCTGTTCTATGAAGAACATCATGTCCATGGAGCTCAACAGCTTCCAACTGCAAAATTCTGTTTAAGGATTAGGCAGGGGAAAACTACAAGAGGAGATGTATACTAGAGAAGAATTATTTCAGTACATGATATATGGATCAGTGAGAGCTAGAAGAGGAGTAAGGGGATCAATTAGATAGCCACTGAATAAGGCAACTTAAGCTGTGATAATGATTAATGTGGTGAATGAGCAGTGGACTCAGGGGACACTTGACACAAATGGGGTCTAAGGATGCAAGCCGGGTGGGACGCAGCAGCATAAAGCAAATTAAAAACTACCCTTTCATATGAAGAAAAGAAAGTGTTTTCAGAATTTAATAAAGTGAGTATTTGAATTTATTGATATAGACTTAGTAGTTTATGTAATTTATGTTGATACTTAACGCCACAGCAGGAAGGAAAAAGAATAAAATGAAAAAAAATCAAACAAATGCTAATTATTATGAGTTCATAAACTACATGAAAAAACATCATTTATTGTCTTAGAAATACATCTTTAACATAAAACACATCAAGTCAAGCAAAAATAATTTTATGAATCAGGAATCTTCATCAACAAAAGCTAAGCAAATTCACTTTAAAATATCCTGCTCAAAAGAAACCAATGCCCACCTCTTTAACCCTTCCTCCGGTCAGACCCCAAACACACCATAATAATGGAGGTCCTTGGCTTATGAATTTTTTTTTATATTTAATCAGCCTGAGCTATTGCTGCTCATATGAGCTGATGACTGCTGCTAAAAATCTACAAACCATCCTGGTGCAAAGTGTCTTTCTTGTTTGTGGGGAGCTCCTGAAGAGTTCTGCTTATCCAATAAAGATTATAGAGAGATTCTGTCCTCTAAAGGTTGAAATGCAAAATGTGCATTAAGATATGAAATTTCTGGGGATCAATGGCGTTTAAAGGAAATGCTCAAGTTTGGGATTACTGCTCAGGAAGGAGAATACACACACATTATACAATACACACATGGCCCCAATGTAAGCAAATACATGAAAACAACATGGAAGGGAAGAAGAAAAGAAAGGACAGGGGAGGGAAAAGGGCAAAAAAGGGAGAATATAAAGAAGAGGGAAAACAGAAAAGGAGAGTGAAAAGTAAAATAAAAATCTTTTATTAAATAGATAAACTGAAATCCTGTAAAGCAAATTATGTGAAGTCCTAAGTAGAGTTATGGGTGATTATTCATAAAATAAACTTTCCAATTGCATATTAATAATACCAAAATCTATTATGCACCTATCAATCAAGATACCATGGAAATATTCAATAATAACATCAAAGGCAAATATAAATAATGTGAATTGTAGATAACAAAATTATCCCATGCAGGTTTCATTCCATAATTTTCACAAGTGATACTACAAATAAGAAATTCGTAATTACATCCTTCTCTAAAGTTTAAATTCTAAAGACTTTCAATAATTAAGGGCTCATTTCATGTTATATCCAGTGTAGGATAAGTATTAGAAAAACAAATTGGCAGCAGGGCTGACCGCTTTGAGAGATAATAGAATCGCGTTTTCTTAATTCAACTAGGAAAATTTGTAGCCAACAAGTCATGAAGTACTGGAAAGAAACAACCTAGGCTGTTCACTGATACTTCATTGGCTCATGGCCTTCATCCACTTCTCCCCACACCATTCTCAGACGATTTGAAATGACGCAGAAGTGACACCTCCAAAACATACATGGTCCTCTCCACCTCTCTCAACACTACCTCCAGTTCCTAGGCTTGTACACTTTATTCTTCTCTCTTTCGGTGCTGTCTAGGGCTTCAGTAAGAGTAGACAGCAGTGAATGAGCAGTTCATGTGTCCTCTTACACTGTCACCACTTTAATCCTGTACACATTTGTCCAAGTTTATAAATGTATAGCAGATTTTACAGAATGCTTGGGAACAAGCTAAAAGAATAATTGAGAAAGAACTAAGTTATCCAGTAAATATTGCAATTTGTAGTTTAAGGGACAAACATTTCCGCAGACAAAATATTATCAAAGCCTTAATCTCTGTGATTTATTTTCAGTCTTGCTTCTCTAACGTCTCTTCCATAGCACTGACATACTATCCCTTCCATAGGTGAGTCATTATCTTCCTAATTGTTAGTGAACCCAGGCCTTAAGCAGATAAGGTTGTAAGCCTGGTAACTATACAATCAGATCCCTCCTGTGCTAAGGTTGAAGACACCTTGACTACTGTCAGGTGGCATGGATTATGAATTAACCAAACCCCAGTCTCCTATTCAGGAAGTCACCCCAGACACATAGTCAAATTCATATGTATCCCATTTCTCTGCTTTGGCAATGTAGCATAGGTAATATATTAAACCTTGCTTCCTCATAATGCAATAGATTTTCATTTCTAAAAAAAAAAAACATTAATAGAAGACATATTGCTTTGTCTGATGAGTGTTGGTATAATGTTCTTTTGTAATGTATACATGTACCCTTGTTCATTCAAATGCTGATTTCTCTCCCCCCACTCTCTGGTTTCAATACAGACATTGCATTGTGATACTTATTCTAAGCATCACCTGTCTCAACATTGTGTAACCAGGCAGGCCAAAATAAAGCAACTAGACACAATGTTGAGCAATGGAGAGGAAGGAGCAGAAGGGAGAAGGGAGAAGCCAGAGGAGAGGAAGAAGGAGGCAGAGCGGCAGGAGAGAAGCTGGGAGAGAGAGGCTGGAGGAGAGGTCTTGGAACGACCTGGAGAAATGAACGGGACCTAAGATATCACTAAAAGCAAGTATAATGTGGAAAATCTAAATGGTAGGAAACTGTGGGTTTGGAGGTTTAGGATGGAGTAACTGTTGCCCAGCATTGTGTTCTAGGTTAACTAGGTAAGTCCTAGTCTCTATGTGGTGATTTGGTTATACAGCTGTTTAGGATTAACCACAGCTTTAATAAAAGATACATCAATAGAAAATATTAATCACGAAATACAGCAGATGAGACTTAAGCTTACTCCAGACTTGCACTGCACCACACGCTGCGGCACTTAGAAGTCTTTTGCTGGGAGGGGTGGGTACAGCTCACGGGAAAGCACTCTGAGCACATGGCTGGATGATGTGAGTCTGATCTCTGGAACCCATGCTGAGAGCATCAGTTCCTGAAAGCTGTCTTTTGAACTCCATATCTGTGCTACAAATGCATGCACATGTGTAATCACACACACACACACACACACACACACACAAATAAATAGAATAAAATACATGTCTTTCTTGCTGAAGTGTGATTCAAGTCTATGCCTCTCTCTCTCTCAAACAACCTCTGTTTTCCTTCTCCAAAACCTAACACTAATTTCTAACCTCTTGGTAAGAGGCCCCAATAAAACACAAATGTTGGTATCACTAAGGAAAACCTGAGAACTCCAACCTAGCTTTGATGGTGAGGTCAATTAGACGCTCAGGCTGGAATTTCACTTAGATCTCAGGCCAACTTGAATTTTCATTCTCCCCCGTGGCCTCCCTGTTTCTCCATTTGTAAAGCAGCTGACTTTCAGATTAAATACTGATCACTCACACAGCTCATGTACACTTATCTCCAAGGTAATATATATATATATATATTGCAGTTACTACAATCTTTTTTCATTTATTACAATTTATTCACTTTGTATCAAGGTAAATTTTTTTATCCTTAGAGAGAGTAAGTCAAGATCCAGAAGGAAAATGGTAAACATACTTCTGTCATAAGATGCATGTAATTGTCAATCTTGCTATAAAATTTCAGTTTTATTCTACAAGCAGCAAATAATAAATCTTAATTTTGTAATCTTAACTTTGTGTTCAGTCTGTGATATTTCCAGTAGAGTGAAGAACAGAACAAGAACTGAATCATACGCTACTTAATGGCATATTGCTTTGATTTTCTTAACCAAAGTTCAAACTCACTTCGATCACTCATAAACCTCACAAAGGCATATTTCTCTATCCTAATCTTGGTTTACATTTGTGTTTGGGAAGGAGCAGGATAAGTTGAATTTCAGTTAGGTTAATATTTGTTATAAACGTTATCTAGTCATTCTGTCTGCATAGAATATTGCTCCCTGGAACTTACAGAGAATAAATTACATGTCCATTAAGTAGGCACAAATATTTCAGTGTTCTATTCAGTAAGACCTGATGTCTTTATTAATGTCCATATTTTCCTATAGCCAGACCATAAAGACATTTCTCCCCTCCATCTGAACTAAAGCTTCCTTTGTTACATGTGAATTGTCACCATTATCTTCTGCTGCTGCTGCCCACAGCTTTGCATGCCACTTCTTGCACATTAATTTAAATAAAAGGATTTTTAATATATTCATCATGTTCCTGCTATTCTTTATAGACTAATGAAATTATGTTGAGTCAAGGCCAAGAACACAATAAAAAAACTTGTTTTTGTTTAATCTACTTTAAATTAAAACAAAATGTATAATTGGAGCTAATAGGTTACTTATTTGCATGAATAAGTATAGTGATAAATAAAGGAACACAAGTTGCCAAACGGTTACTATAGAACAGTATTGTAATACAAATGATAATGAAGATAAACCATTCAGTATATAGGGAAACTTTACAATTAGGAAAATCACATTCTCAAGCAACAGATAACTGAAAAGCACACACACACACACACACACACACAAACACACACACAATGTAAAAAAAGGACATGAGTAAGGATAATTTCTATTGATTATTATAACACATTTTATATATTCAGATCTCTTCCAAACATGAAAATAGCAAAATATTACCTGTTGTCTGTTTTCTTATGTTGTTTCATAAGGCTATAAAATCCATAATTCTCATATTTTATTAAAGGGAAAGGAGTTTTACAGCCTTGAAGATATTAATCAACTTCAACCAAATTGTATTTAGGCTCAGTTCTTGAAACACAATATAAGATATTCATAAAATAGGCAAAATAAAAATATAACTTTCAATGTACCATGATGTAATCGTTTCTAACAAATATTGAAAAATATTTTATTAATGTCTAGATTTTATATACTAATGACTTGAAACTAACTCATTCCACACAAGCTCAGATATGTATCCCTATGTTAAAAACTTAATAGCTTGACTGTCTGAATACTTTCATTTTAAAATCACAGTGATTGCAACAGCATACATTAGCATACATTTGTGACTCCGCATTTGTGTCCAGAAATGAATGCCAAATGGAGAGGGCCTGAATTTTTAACATTTTATTTAAAAGCAAAATTCAACTCCAGTCCTTTTTCAAACATGAGAGTAAAGCAGACATGTAGTCTCTGGTGTACGTACATTCTCATTTATAGTTAGTTACACCTTTGAACCCAACATTGTCAGAGCAGTTACAAAGGGAAATTGCTGAATGGGCTGCCAAGTGGATAACCAGGAAAATGTTAAAGGGGTCAAAGGTAAATCAAAATGCTAAGGCAAAGTGAGAACTTGGAAGGGATTTGTCAATTTCTTCACAGAAATAACCTAAAAAGAAAGTTGCTGATTGGAAGAGGAAGTACTTGAGAAGATAAAAGTGACTTAAATTACTTTTAAGCAAGAAATTCCACAATGGTAGCACGCTAATAAATGTCAATAACTCCAAGTCAACAAACTTAGAATGCCTCAAAGTACAAGACAGCATCTTAAAGGGATGGGCAAGACCAGTTCTAAAAGGATCTACTCAGCTTCTGACCTGAGAAGATGTGTTATGTATACTAACCCTAATTTGTCCAAGTACAAGAAGACTATTGTGTTGGGGAATCCCGGCTCCATTTTTTGATACGAGTTATTTAATTGTCCCAAAAATTTCAAAGACAGTCTTTTATATCAATTGTTGGGACTTTTATAGAATACATTTGGATTTCACTGTCCCAGACATAACCATGTCAGCTGTCTTTTTCAATACATCACTGTGTGCATTGCTTTGAACTGAGAAAAGGTAGGGTAGAGATTTAATTATGAATTTTGTTTCTGATGGCTTTGAAAGTTTTATTGGTATTTTAAATTTCCAGCCATGTGGGAAACATTGAATAAAGTCTTTTAAAAGTTTATCAGAGAACCCCAGTATTACTATCTTGATTAACAGTAGAGCCAATCATCATTATATAATCATGCCATTAGGATACTAATTTGAATATTTTAAATCTTTAACTTTAATACCTTATATTTTTGACTGTCCATGTTAATATGCGTCTAACAAATCATGTTCCTACGACTACAATTTCATCTCTATAGAAAAAAAATCAAGAGAACTCAACTTAAAACAAAACATAAATAAGATACAAAATTATATGAAAACCGTTATGTTAAATAAACATCTAAAACATCAAAAATGATTAGCAAGTGCAGCTAGAATTAATAGAAGTGATTAGTAAAATGATCAGACATGTTATTAAAAAGACAGCTGCTTGCCAAAAAGTATCAAGTATCAGACAGGAGGAAGAAGTTTTACTGATCAGTTAAAATATTTTATGTCTAAATAAAATATGTTGTATCTTAAAATTGCTTACCCAGGGTCTTCTTTCTTGCTTAGCTTCTTTAGATGTACAGATTTTAGTATGTTTGTCCTATATTATAGGTCTAGTATCCACTTATAAGTGAGTATATTTTAAATGTTCTTAACTCCTAAAGTAAGTTAATTGTTTACCTTAATTTAATTATTAAAATCAAAAAATCATATTGGATTCCATAAAAATTCTTAATACTGTGTGTTAGAAAAAAATTGAAGGTAATGAAATAGCAGAAACAACTACACACAATATAATATCTCAAAGGAAATGAACCAATTCCTTAAAGAATATAAACCACAACCCATTCTATATGAAGTAGATAATTTGTAGAGCTAGTAACTATTAAATTGAACACATAATTAAAATTTCTTCTCAAGAGTTTCATGGACCAGATGATTCTACTAGAGAACATAAATTAACATCTAATGATGAATCAATGCCAAATTTTAATAATCTCCTCTAGAAAATAGAAGAGGAACATTAGCTCATTCATTGCACGAGACAACTATTAGGCTAATATGAAAAATAGAAGAATACTGTACAAATAAGAAAAATATAGGATACCTGTGCTCATTGAAAGCATGTAACAAAAGTAAAACAACTTTCATAACAAAAACTCTGAAATAATAGGAGGAGACTCCTGAATTTGATCATGAGTATCTATAGGAATCTTATAGAAGTTTTTGCCTAGTTCACACCCTAGCTGTTTTCATAAAATTTTAAATGTCATAATAAGATTTGAGATATTTGTTTTGAGTTAATGTTTTACATCAGGGGTTAGAATTGGGTCAGAACTCCTCTCCGTCCTCTGTGGATGCCTATTTTTTTTAGCACATGTATTAAAAAATGGTGCTTTTTCTCTATTGGATTGTTTTGTACTTTTGCAGAAAGGTCAATTGATAATATGGAATACATACAATCTACCTTACACTACTGAATCAACATACTCAATTTCCAAAGAAATGTATGTATATATACATATATATCATGCATATAAATATGTGTGTATATATGAGATCTCATACACATGCACACAAATGTGCCCATATATATGTGAGTCTATGTATATGTAGATGCTGTATTTTTTGTGCAGAGTTCAGGTCTCCTAGGCTTTCTCCCCTCCATGTTACCACGTCTATTAATGTAGTAGTTGTTCTGCTTCAGCCCTGTACACAAAGACCTAGAAGCAACTAAAGAATGTTGAAAGTGAAAGAAACAGTCTTCTCTCAGAGAAAAGTAAACCAGTTGGTCATCCAATATCAAACGGTCAGCCCTGAAAACTACATACAAGTAACATTACACAGATTGAACAGATTGCACTCAGGTATTTGTTGCACATATTCATATGTAACAACAATTTTAAAAAGAATTAATGAAAGAAAGAGTACATAAATTTGAAAAAGAGCAAAATGAGGTAAATGGGAATGGTTGAAAGAAGGAAAGGGATGAGAAAATAATGTAATTGTATTACACTCTCAAAAAATAAAAGAATAACTAAAAATACTACATGGCTATATAAATGCAAAACATTACTAACAAAGCTCAGCTGGATATCAGGGGAATGTGTGCAGTGATAAGGAGCTAGCCTAAAGTTTATGTATAATATGATTCTATTTATGCAAGGTTCATAAATAATGACATTATGGAAATGGAGGCATGCTGGTGGTCAGGAAGGATGGAGGAGTTATGTGTAAGAGGAAGAAGGAGCTGTAAAAATAAAATGTGAATAATCCTTGAGTTGACCAACATGGTCTCTATTCTGCCTATCTCAATAACAACATTCTGACTGAGATATTCTATTATGCTCTTTCTAGGTGTAGCCACTGAAAGAAATTGACTGAGGTATACACAGCATATCTTGACCTCATTTATCTTACAATTTTATGTGGTGCTGCTGTCATTTCAAGTTAAAAATATAAGTAAAACAATTTGAAAAAGTCCAAGATTATTCAATAGCAGTTACCATTTGATTAATAAATTAGATAAAAAATATTCTCCTTAAAGCTTGGATAAAACTGAGTTAAATATTTGAAAAGTTTCTTCAGAGTTGAGGTATTATAGGGTGCTAATATATAGAAGAAATATTTAAGTCGTGAATTATGTTGCATAGAATGTTTGCAATCTCTTCACCAGAACTCAATTTCAAAAACAGACTCAGTGTATATACTAGATTTAATGCAACTATAATAAAAATGGTTTATGAAAGTTGTTAAGAGGTTTAGAAAAGTCCCCATAGAAAAGCAAATATAATTAAATGGGGAAGTGGGTGAGAAAACAAGAAATGAATTTAGTGAGCATTTATGAAAAAAATGTAAATAATACAAATAACACTGGTTTTAAATCTCTGAAGTTTTTAAATTTTACTGAAAATTGATATTTTGATCACATAATATATCATGATTATAGTTTCCCATCCCTCTATGCCTCTTAATTCCCCCCCACCTCCCTTCACTTCTGAAGGACCCTTTTTAATTTCTTATTAGAAAACAAACAAGCTTCAAAGGGCAGATAATAAAATATAAGATAAAACAAAAATTAACAAATCAGAATAGGTCAAAACAAACAAACAGGAAAATAAAAAGCTCAAGGAAAAGCACAACAGATGGAGATGCAGAGACCCACAAACACTAAACTGGCAACCTTAATTTGTATGCAAAGGATGTGTAACATCAAGTAAGAGAGATCAACTTATAAGTGAGTATATACAAAGTATATCTTTCTGCTTCTGAGATACCTCACAAGAGTACCTGCTGCTAAGCCTGACAGCTTCGATTAAATTCCCTGGACACACACACACACACACACACACACACACACACACAGAAAAAGAGAGAGAGAGAGACAGAGAGAGAGATGATTTAAAGAAAGAGCTGGAAAGGTGGCTCAGTGGTTAAGAATACTTGCTGCTCTTATAGAGAACACACATCAGGTGGCTCCTAGCTGTTTGTAACTGCAGAGTTTGTTTTCTATTGACCATTCACTACTGGGTGTGGAGCATACCCTTAAAAACAGTTTGGGTAGCTCAGTATCCACGTGGGTTCCCTAGTAAGGGGAACAGGAACTATTCTGACATGAATTCAATGGCTGGCTCTTTCTCACACACACACACACACACACACACACACACACACACACCGCCCCAAGGGAGGAGCAGCCTTGCTAGGAGGCTACAGAGGAGGACATTGCAGCCAATCCTGAAGATACCTGACAAGCTAGGGTCAGATAGAAGAGGAGGAAGACCTCTCCTATCAGTGGGCTTGGAAAGGGGCAGGAAGGAGATGAGAGAGAGGGTGGGATTTGGAGGGAATGAGGGATGGGGCTACAGCTGGGATACAAAGTAAAAAACCTGTGATTAATATAAAAAATAAAAATTATAAAAAATTAATAAAATTAAATTAAATTAAAAAAGAACAGTTTGTTTCCCTGGTGAGATTCACTCAGAAAAAAAAAATTAAATTTTCATTTGTAAGTGTTTATCAAAGATAGCTTTTTGGATAGAGATGGGGACGTGTGTCCACTTCTTTCAGCTGTAGGATAGAGTGCAGTGCAGACCCACTTGGGCTCTGTGCTTGGTGCCTCAGTTTCTGTGAGTTCACCTGTGCTTCAATCTTGTTGATTTAGAAGGCCCTTTTTGGTGTCCTCCCTTCCCTCTGGCTCTTGGATTCTTTCTGCCGCTTTTCCCTGAGGGTTACTTGAGCCCCAAGGGGAGGGATTTGAGAGAGACATCTATCTTAGGGCTGAGTGTTCCAAGATATCTCACTCTCTGTACACTTTCTGGCTGTGGGTCTCTATTCCAGTCTGTTGGAGGAAGCATCTCTGATGATGGCTGAGCCAGGCACTATTCTATGAGTATAGCAGAATATCTGTCCAGGCTCTTCTGGCTTCTAGAATCTCTGTTAAAAAGTCAGATGTTATTCGAATAGGTCTGCTTTTAAATATTCCTTGGTCTTCTTTCCTGAGCTTTTAGTATTCTTTCTTTGTTCTGTATGTTTAGTGTTCTGATTATTATGTGCCAAGGTGATTTTATTTGCTGGTTCTGTCTGTTTGGTGTTCTATATGTTTTTTGTAACTTCATGGGCCTCTCCTTTAGTTTAGGGAAATTTTCTTCTATGATTTTGTTGAAAATATTTTCTGTGCCTTTGAATTGGCTATCTTATCCTTCTTCTATTTCTATTATTCTTAGATTTAGTCTTTTGACCATGTCTCAGATTTCCTAGAAATTTTGTGCCAGGATAGCCTTAGGTTTACATTTTTTTTTTGATTGATGAATCCATTTCTTCTATCATGTCTTTAATGCCTGAGATTCTCTCCTCCATCTCTTTGAGGCTTGCCTCTGAGGTTCCTGTAAAAGTTCTTAAATTTTAATTCCAGATTTCTCTCAATCTGGGTTTCTTAATTATTCTATTTCTACTTATAGATCTTAAACTCTTTCCTTCTACTTTTTCTTCTGCATTTCCTTCTACTTTTTATGTTTCATAGGTTTATTAGGGTATTTATTAATTTTCTCTTTAAGAACCTCTATCAACATTCAAAAAGGCTATTTTAGTAATTTTTGTGTGTTTCAGGTTTGTTGCCTTTCTTGGGGCCCACTGTAGTAGGGCTGTTGAGCTTTAGTAAAGACATATTATCCTGGCTGTTATTGACTGTGATTTTATGCTGATGTCTAAGCCTCTGGGTACAGGATTATTGCAATTCTAGGTGCTGATATCTGGTCTTGTCTTTGTTGGGTGGGTGTTCTGTTTCTTTGTTCCTGTTGTCCTCTCTGGTTCTTAGGAGGATGTGGTAGTGGTATGCTGCCTGGCAGGGAGTTCTTCTTGGGTTTTTCTAGGTGCAACCACTGAGTTAGTGTATTTCTAAGAATTGGGAGCCGACATTTATGAGTAAAGACGGGCTAGGAGGATGGGGGCTTGAGTAAATCCAGAAGAGGGTGGGAAGCAAAGTCTTCCAACAAGATCTGCTTCTTCCTTTGGAAATGGGAGCAAGAGTGGGGAGTAAAGACAACAAGGAGTCTGCTACAGTGCTTTGGATGAGAGTGGGATGTTGGATTTGAAGGAGAGTAAATATCTGAAGCCCATATACATGCTTTGTTTGCCTACTTGCTTCTCAGCAAAGCTTGATTGGTGGGTTCCCAGGGAATGCCTGCTTTAGTTTGGGGCTGGGATAACAGAATGAATGGGGAGGAATTTTGGAGGGGAATATCTGCTCTGTCTGCTGGACATGGAGGCAGAGAGAAGAGGGAAACTGAAATAGGTATTCTGTTACAGAGTTAGAGGTGAGATTGAAGGATTGACTAAAGAGGAGGGAAGGAAGAAGTAAAGATCAAAAGGTAGGCTCCCTTCTTCCCTGGTTGGAATGGTCTTTTGTCTTAGCCACTGTTCTATTGCTGTGAAATGCATCATGACTAAGATAATATTTATAAAGGAAAGCATTTATTTGGTGATTTGCTTACTATTTCAGAGGCTTAGTCCATTATCATCATGGCAAGAAGCCTGGCACTGAAGCAGTAGTTAAGCTAAGTGCTGCATCCTGAACTTTAGAGAGACAGAGACAGAGAGATAAAGCTAAGCTCTAGTAAAGATTTATTATCCTGGGCTTAGTACAGGCTTTTGAAACCTCAAAGCCCACCCCCAGTGACACACTTCCTCCAAAAACTACACATCTCTTAATCCTGTAATCCTTTCTAATAGTGCCACTCCCTAGCAAAAAGCATTCAAATATATGAACCTATGGGCATCATTCTTATTCAAACTTCCACAGCTATGATTAGCCACTGATTACCTGATAGAGTTGGGAGGTAGATAAAACAATGAGTTGGGTGAACTGAGTTTGGAGAGGAAGACTCATGTAAGCTGTTGGAGACAGTAGGAGGGATGGAGGATAGACTGCAGCAGGTGATATGCTACTATGAAGCTGGTCGTGAAGCTGGGGGATTGGATTTGGAGAAGTGGGAGAGGGGAAGATATGTACTTACCCATTTCTCTGGGTGGTTGGAGATTCCTAGGGAATTCCCGCTATCATTGAGGGCTAGAATAATGGTATAAG
The DNA here is from genome assembly GCF_030254825.1 of Meriones unguiculatus. Taxonomy (NCBI): domain Eukaryota; kingdom Metazoa; phylum Chordata; class Mammalia; order Rodentia; family Muridae; genus Meriones; species Meriones unguiculatus. Next base: position 83,989,884 of record NC_083357.1, on the reverse strand, counting down.
ATAGAGAAGGAAGGTTGGAAAAGAAGGTCTGATTGATCCCTTGGAAATGAGACAAAAATGAAAGGGAGGCCACAACAGATGATGTGCTACTAAGCTGGGGATAAGGCTGGGGGATGGGGTATGGAGAAGAGAGGGACAGGTGAAGATCTGCAGTTAGCCCCCCTGTTTCCCTGCTCAGAGTGGCCTACAAGCTCCAAGGGAATGCATGTTGGATAAAAGGGTGAGTTGGGTGGGCGGGGCAGGAAGAGGGAGATTGGAGAAGAAGATCAACTTGGCCCCTTAAAGGTGAAGGCAGAGTGGTAGGGAGGCCACAGCAGGTGGTCTGCTAAAGAACTAGGGGTGAGACAGGCATTGGATAGAGAGAAGAGGGTAAAGTGAAGACTGAAAGTTGGGTCACCTGCCTCTTCAAGATTTCAATTTTTGACCTGACAAATCAGCTTGTGCTGTTGCTTTTTGTTAGGAAAACACAGGTAAACAAAGTAAACACCCTAATAAGTAACTAGGGAGAGTTTTGTTGAGAATAATTTTTAATAACTTTCAAGAAATTTTTAAATATTCATCTGGTATTAAAAAGTAATTGATAGTAGCAATTAGGTAAATAACTTTAAATATAAAATTTTATTTTGTGTGCCTAAAGTCCTAGTCTATTGGGAAAACCTTTCTTGTTCCCCTCAAAAAAAAAAGTTTTTCTAATTATGTGTACCAAAACCAGTTCTTAAAAATGTAAAAACAACTAAAGAAATGGAAGAGCAGATTCTATCCTAAAGGACAGAAGGATAAGAAGTGTCAGAAACTACTCAAATCTGTGATGTTACATTCCTTGGAGTAGGCTGGAAAGTAATATGTGCCAAATACAGGAGAAAAAAAAAACCAACAAACAAACAAAATAAAACAAAGAGCAGCAACTCAGTATGTTGACTGAGCATCCAGAATCCAGAGCTTCAACAACTCAAAGTGAAAAAGAGAGAATCCAGAGCAAGCTTAATCCAAAGGAGGGGCTAGCTGTTTCCTAGCAGCATGTCAAATCATCTGAAAGTGGTCTATAATGAAAGTGAGGTGACCAGATGTACAGAAAATGTGTGTATATGCCACAGAGTGAACACGCTTCCCCAAAATGAACTACTTGTAGATAATATCTGCTCTGTATATCACTTCTCTTGTCCACCATCCTTCCCCAGCAGAATATAAATTCTGTCTTAATGCAAATTCCGTGTTAAATACAAGTGGAGAAGCAAGCATGGTTCTTAGAGCAAAGGACTTTTCTTGTGGAGGTGGTAGGATTTCAGTGATGTACCAAGGATAAGCAGCATAGGGGCCCTGAGAGCTATTCTTGCATAGCTCAAGAGCAGCCAACCACCTTTCCAGAGAGAAGGGCTGTTTGAGGGCTGGTAAGGATGGAATCATAAAGTGATAAGAAATGGAGGAATGGCTCTCAGAGCCAGGATGAATAATGGCGTCACACCTCATTACAGAAAGAGATGCTCTTTTTATTGGAAAGTTTGAAAATTTTAGTCTTTAAGTACATTTTTGCCACATTTTGGGGGGTTTCTAATTTTTTTTCTTATTTGTTTATTTATTTGTTTGTTTGTTACAATTTATTTACTTTGTATCCCAACTGGAGCCTGCTCCCTCATCTCTCCTAGTCCCACCAATCCTCCCTCTTCTCTCCTTATGCCCCTTCCCTAGTCCACTGATAGGGAAAGACCTCTTCCCCTTCTATCTGACCCTAGGCTACCAGGTCTCATCAGGACTGGCTGTATCAACACCCAAGGGGGAGGTAATCAAAGAGCCCACCACTGAGTTCATGTCAGAGACAGCTCCTACCTCCTTTACTAGGGAACCCACTTGGAAACTGAGCAGCCTATGGACTTCCTCTGAGCAGGAGGTCTAGGTCCTCTCCATGCATGGTCCTTGGTAGGAGTATCGGTCTCTGCAGGGCCCCCTGGGACCAGGATTTTTGGCTTTGTTGGTCTTCTTGTAGAGTGCCAATCCCCTCCAGGTCTCTCTATCTCCCTCTTCTTCCATAAGGTTTCCTGCACTCTGTCAAAAGTTTAGCTACTAGTCTCAGCCTCTCCTTTGATACTCTGATGGGTAGAGTCTTTTAGAGGGCCCCTGTGAAAAGCTCTTGTCCTGTTTCTTGTATTCTCCTACTTTTTATGTCTATCCTGTTTGCACTTCTGAGTGAGGTTTCAGCCTCTTTCCTAGGGTCCTCTTTATTGCTTAGTTTCTTTAGGACTATAGATTTTAGTATGTTTATCCTATATTATATGGCTAACATGCACTTATAAGTGAGTATGTACTGTGTGTGTCTTTCTGCTTCTGGTATACCCTACTCAGGATGATCTTTTGTAGAGCCCAACATTTGCCTACAAATTTCATGATTTCCTTGTTTTTTAATTGCTGAGTAGTATTCCATTGTGCAAATGTACCACAATTTCTGTATTCATTCTTCAGTTTAGGGACACGTAGGTTGTTTCCAGATTTTGGCTATTATGAATAAAGCTGCTATGAATATATTTGAGCAAATGCCCTTGTTGTATGGTTTAGCATCTTTCAGATATATGCCCAGGAGTGGAATAGCTGGATCTTGAGGTAGCATTATTCCTACTTTTCTGAAAAAATGCATATAGATCCATATTTATCACCCTGCACAAAACCAAAGTCCAAATGGATCAAAGACCTCAACATAAAACCAGATACACTAAATTTGTTAGAAGAAATAGTAAGGAAGAGCCTAGAACTCATTGGCACAGGAGAAAACTTCCTGAACAGAACATTCTAAGATCAACAATCAATAAATGTTTCATGAAACTGAAAAGCTTTTGTAAAGCAAAGGATGCTGTCATCAAAACAAAATGTCAGCCTACAGATTGGGAGAAGATCTTCACCAGCCTACATCTGACAGAGGGCTAATATCCAGAATATATAAAGAACTCAAGAAGTTGAACACTAACAAACCAAGTAATCCAGTTAAAAAATGGGGTACAGAGCTAAACAGAGAATTCTCTGTAGAGGAATATAGAATGGCTGAGAAACACTTAAAGAAATTCTCAATGTCCTTAATCATCTGAGAAATGCAAATCAAAATGACCCTGGGACTCCACCTCACAAATATTAGAATGGCTAATATCAAAAACTCAACTGACAACACATACTGGAGAGGTTATGGAGAAAGGGGAACCTCTTCCATTGCTGATGGGAATGTAACCTTGTACAACTATTTTGGAAAATTTTAATGTACATTAGATAGATAGATAGATAGATAGATAGATAGATAGATAAAGAGAGAGAGAGAGAGAGAGAGAGAGAGAGAGAGAGAGAGAGAGATTCTGTTTGTCCTTAGGTTTGTGCCTTTGAAATCTTGCCTCATGTAGCATAGAGGCTGAGGCATCAGTATAAAGAAATGAGAAAAAGAGATTCAAGGCTTTTTCATGAGCTTGTTTTTTTTTTTAGTCTGTCTTGTTTGTTTTTGTTTTATTTTATCATACATAATTCATTTTTATTACTTTTTTTGGATGCCTGCTTGTTTTCTGTGAGAGGCAGATAGGGTGTGGATCTGGATGAAAGGGGAGGTAGGGAGGAACTGGGAGCAAAGGGAAAACTATAATCAGAATATATTTTACATTTAAAAAAATCTATTTTCAATGCAAGAGGAAAAAAACAGGAGAGACTCAGAAAGTAAACAGTTTTCCACACAAGCTTTAGGATCTAAGTTTCATCCATCTAAAAGCTGAGCACAGTGGCAAGTACCTGTAAGCCAGCACAGGGTAGGTGGAGACAGAAGGATTACTGTGGCTTGTTAGGCTGTAAGTCTAGGTGAATCCATGAATGCTATATTAAGAAAGACCACCTTAAAAATTAAAGCAGAAAACCTATTGAGAAAAACACCATATGTGAACCTCTGGCTACACATAAGCACGTATGTGTAAGCATGCACATACATGCACTCGTGTATGTATGCACACACACACAGGGAAAAGCAGGGGAGGGAGAGCGAGAGAGCACATTGAGAAAAAGGAATGAAAGGAAGCCAATGTTATTGGACTAAAGATTTAGGAAGAGATTATACCTCAGTACTTCTGCTAGGTCGAATTCCTACATTACTACTCTTGGGGAAGATTCCCCTTTGTTCTTCAGAAAGACAATAGTAAGGACCATCACTTAATGAGTATTGATATGATATGGAGACTTAAGTTAGGAGTCTTTGTGAAATCACCATTAATAATGTTTCTTTTGCTGTTAAACACACATTGATAACTCTCAGTTGCACACAAGAGGATATTTAGTTTCTTAGCTAAGCGCTTTTTCTAGGACTATATAGTCAGTAAGTGAAGTTGTGTAACTAGAACTCATGTCTATTTGAATTCAAAGCATGCAGCCTTAATTCCTGCTCCCAAAAGCAAAAAGAAGGCGAGGGATTTCATAACAGAAGTCACAAATTATCAAGGCTGAAATGTGCTGATTCCATGTTTTTCTTCTTAAAGGAACCTTCCCCTGTATATAGAGAATGTATTCCAAACTATAAGAAAGGACAAAAGCTTGTCTGGAGCTCAGTAATTGAAAGGTCATGCATGCATGTTCCTAAAGCGAGGGAATAATTCTGCTTCTAAAACACAAAGAAATACATTCAAAACCTAAGTAGAACTTGGGACAAATATAAACTCTTTTTCTTTCTCCATTTCAGACAGACAAATAAAGCACTCAGTATATTCTCAACTGGAGACAATGCCCAAGACACCCAGGGTATCAAAGGCCTCTGAGAGTCAGGCAGAGCAAGAAGAATGAGTATTAGAAAGTGAGAATAGCTGATGGTCACAAGCAGGTTTTTCTTTACCTGCTGTGTTCCTCATATGTGTGGTCATAACAGTATTGCTCACTGAAAGCCAAATGAGACCCCATGAGGTTAGCCAAATGAGGTCAATAACTCATTGCAGTCCCCAAAGACAACATTTTTTACTTTGTTCTGCCATCTGAAGTCTTAAGGGTGTGCTTCCAAAGTGTGAGAAATTCTAATAAAGCTCTCAGAGAGCACATCCCTAGAGTGCCAAAGGGAACTATTCTAAAAGTATTTCTGTCAGAAACACCAAGATAACAGATGCAACTGGTGTCAAAGTGCTCAATTTTATTTTGGAGTCTGACCCATGTCATATTTAGATTGATCATAATGTTAATTGTTAAAATAAAAAGAAGCAGATACCCTACAATGAAAAACCTAGAGAATAAAGACATTGGATTGCATCACTCTGAAACTTTTAATTTTATTGATTTATTATTTATTATAATTTATTAACTTTGTATCCCCCAGCTGTAGCCCCCTCCCTCATCTTCTTACAATCCCATCTTCCCTCCCTCTTCTCCCCCTATGCCCTCCCCTAGTCCACTGATAGCGGAGGTCTTCCAACCCTGCTATCTGGCCCTAGCCTATCAGGTCTCATCAGGACTGGCTGCATTGTCTTCCTCTGTGGCCTGGCAAGGCTGCCCCACCAGGGGGAGGTGACTACTGAGTTCATGTCAGAGACAGTCCCTGCTCCCCTTACTAGGGAACCCACATGGAGACTGAGCTCCCTATTATTTATAAAATGATCCCACTAAGATTTTAAACATTCATGATTCTTTGTTTTAATAGTGTATCATAAGAACCTAGTAGGTGTTCATTGTGATAACAATACCATCTGTCTTTAAGCTTCTAAAGGAAAAATATACTTTTAAATTGAAAGCTATGGGGTTCTGTATATTCTGCCTAAATCTTACTATAAGATTATTATCAATTCTGACATGCCACTTCTCTTTTCAAAAGAAAAGTTTAGACTTGAAGGATTTCCTTCTTGCTCTGGGGAAAAGCAATTGGGAAAAGATAAGCAAATATGAGCCACTGTGCACTGTGGGATAGCACTTAATTCTGCCTTAATCTGTCCCCACCCAAAGAACTGCAAACTGGCAAAGTTCTAAATAAAATTTACAGCAGGTATTTAATGTGCTATTTTATGAACAAAATGTAAAGTTTATATACTATTTCAGAGTAAGCCCATGTTTATAAATGAAGTCCTGGTAAGAATTCTTGCCAGAGAAAGATTGTTGTGAGGAAAATCCTACTGTAACCATAATCTAAACACATGGCTAAGAGACCCTAAGTAGGAAAACCATGCCCCTAGCAGAAGTATGCTTACCCTGAGTGTCAGTCCCATTGTCATCACTGGAGTGTACAGCATGTATTCAACTCATGTATGCTGTGACCTTCCTTGGGCACATTGATAGAAAACTAAACTATTCAGAACAAGCAGAGCCTTTTGAAACCAAGGTAGTTCTATTTTAGAAACAGGTTGAGCCACATAATCTAACTCTTCCAAGCAGAACAAAATGCAGGGTCACTTATCTCAAATCAGTGTGGGAACATTACACTTCTCTCAGAATTATCTATAATGCTTACCTTAATGCTGTGTTTTCAGCCAATTTTGAAAGCTAAGGCCTGTCCAGGATAGCTTCTGTTGGCCTTTCATCTCTGCTTCAAGTCCCCCTTGTGCCAGGTCTATAAAATTGCTAAGTATCATGCTTATCTTAATATAGTAACCTTTTTAGCTTGAGAACCCAGACTAGAACAGGCCTTCCTCTGAGTAGAGTGAGACACAGGAGAAGCAGGGGACAAACTAATACAAAACAGAGATTATCAAGATGAAAAAGAAAAACAACATTTTACATGAATTATTCAATACACCCATATAGATTTTTACTTTATCAATATTTATATTTGATGAAAATAAGATTTTCAACCCATATTTTCATCTAGAATAACAGAAAAACAAGAAAGAGCAGAATTCAATGAGCCAGGTTCAAAAGCATATCAACAAAGATTAGTAAAATGGAGACCATGGATTTGAAAGAGAACAAGATGTATATGAAAGGGGTTAGAGGCAGAAGGAGAGGTATGATGTAATTATATTTTAATTTCAAAAAATAACAAAAAATAAAAAGCAAACCATATTCTAGGAGAATCCTTGAATATGACTTTACATAGGTTATTTTCAGAAAATACAGTAAAGACATCATAATGAGAATAAACAATACAAAGCCTTCAGGGAAAATTTAGGTAGACCACTAGAGTTTGTGAGGTCTATCTTATCTCCTTCTTTCTCATCACTGAGTGTGGAGGGCACAAGGTCTTCATGCTCACAGATAGCACTAGGGAAGCGAGAAATATTCAGCGCACCAGCTTTTCTCTTCAACAGAAGGGATTTACACCTGTTTACAAGCGGAGAGCTGGGTCTGGACATAGTTAATAACCTTGTTATCTTTGCTATGGGCAGGATCAGGCCCATCATAATCCCTAAGACTATTCTGTTTATTTCAGACTCCTCCCAGGCTCCTGAGCATTGTCTCCCAATCAACAGAACCCATTCTTAGGGAAGGAATAGCAAGCACTTTGTAAAAGACACAAACTTTGCAAGAGTTTAGATGTAGTCATGTCTTAAGCTTTACTGTGATCATTTCCATGAGGAAACTTTTTTCCCAGTGCTGTACTGATTGAAGGTCAAAAATAAATGGCTCAGAGTGGGCTCTAGAAGTTTGAACCAACACCAACTAAACTATGCTGAACTGGATTTCCTTCTTGCCTCACATGGATCATTATTCTGACAGCCATGGTGTTTGAAGGGACCCCCATAATTGAGACTTATCTTCGTTACCTCAAAACCCAGAATGGACCCTAAAACTTCCCAGTCATACTTTGCTTATTGAAGATTTTCGTGGCATTATCCTCAGAGTCTTCTGGTTTGACCATTCATTGCCATGTGCACTGATTCCCACAACCCAGCCTCTGCTCAGAGTCATCCCATAAGAGACAGACCCTTAGATTTTGAGGACTGGCTATTGCTGTCATGTATTTTTTTTACATCACTTTCAAATAATGGCAACATGTTGCTGACAGGATTGTTGCCCCCATCCCAATAGGAGCCTTGTTTCAATTTAAGCCACATCCAAGACAATCTGTTCCCCTCTGTGAAGGCCACTGTAGCAAAGATAGAAAGTGGGGATTTCCTTGCTTCCTGGAGAATTAAAACAGCTGAAATGCCAAGAGGATTTGGAAAGCATTAAAATGAATTTCACTTTTTCAGTTCAAATGGACTGAAAGAAAAGGGACATTTATTTCCATGACTACTTCAGGTAAAGCCTCAAATCCTCTGGTTTCTTTAAAGTCTTCGCTTTTGTGTGAGAGATTGCACTGTCTTTCATCAATAAACCCATAAGGGCTTTAGAGCTCTGCAATCCTTGTAAGCAATCCCAATATGACTTAATGTTATTTTCTGGGTTTTGTTCTTCACCTTGACAGCAATTCAGAATGGATTATAATGAATCCATTTTTGTTTCTACACTTCCAATTGCTTTACAAAATATGCTTTTAAAAGAATCAAAATTATTTCAGTGCTGCAGAATTGCCCTATACTTCTATACACGTTTGGAAAAAACCTCGAGAGTCCATAATAGGCAATTTTCTGACTGCACAATGAAACCACAGTAAAACTATCCCTTAGAAATAACTGACAAACATTGGTCAGGAAATCTTATGGAAGAAGGGGAAGATAGAAAGACCTGGAGAAGACAGGAGCTCCACCAGGAGACCAACAGAGCCAAAATATCTGTGCCCAGGATGGCCTGCAGAGACTGCTGAATCAACCAAGGACCATGCATGGAGAGGACTAGACTCCCTGATTAATGGGGCTCCTTTGGAGTTCCCTAGTAAAGGGGGCAGGGGCAGTCTCTGACATAAACTCAGTTGCCTACTCTTTGATTACCTCCTCCTGTCAGGGTGTCATTAGTAGGCCATAGAGAAAGAGGATCCAGACAGTCCTAAAGAGACCTGATAGGATGGGGCCAGAAATTAGGGGAGGAGAACCTTCCTTATTAGTGGACTAGAGGAGAGACATAGAAGGAGGAAGAGGGAGGGAGGATGGGACGAGGAGGAGATGAGGAAGGGGGGTACAGCTGGGATACAAAGTGAATAAATTGTAAATAATAATAATAATAATAATAAACTTTAAAAATGAAAATAAATAACTGACCCATCTGAAATTTGCAGGTAAATGGTGGGACCTGGAAAGGATCATCCTGAGTGAGTTGTCCCAGAAGCAAAAAGACACACACGGTATATACTCACTCATATAAACATACAACATAGGATAAACCCACTAAAATCGGTACATCTAAACAAACTAAGCAAAAGAGAGGACCCTAACTAAAACACTCAATCCCCATCCTGAAAATCAAAGAGGATGGACATCAGAAGAAGAAGAAAACAGGAAACAACCTAGGTACCTGCCACAGAGGGCCTCTGAAAGCCTCTGCCCTGCAGACTATCAAAGCAGATGCTGAGCCTGATGGCCAACTGACAGACAGAGTGAATGGAATTTTATGTAAGAAGTAGGAAATAGCAAGAGCTGGAGAGGACAGGAACTCCACAAGGAGAGCAACAGAACAGGAAAATTTGAACACAGGGAACTTCCCAGAGACTCATACTCCAACCAAGGACTATTCATGGAGATAACCTAGAACCCCTGCACAGATGTAGCCCATGGCAGTTTAGTGTCCAAGTGGGTTACATAGTGATGGGAAGAGGGACTGCCTCTGACATATCTGATTGGCCTGCTCTTTGATCACCTCCCCCTGAGGGGGGAGCAGCCTTACCAGGCCACAGAAGAAGACAATGCAGCCTTTCCTGATGTGATCTGATAGACTAAGATCAGAAGGAAGGAGAGGAGGACCTCCCCTATCAGTGGACTTGGGGAGTGGCATGCATGCAGAAAGGGGAGGAAGGGTGGGGTTGGGAGGGGAGGAGGGAGGGGCTTATGGGGGGATACAAAATGAATAAAGTGTAATTAATAATAATAATAAAAATGTTAACAAAAGTGTGATATCACAATCTCTCTCTGCCACTTACCAGTGACAAATATACGTTATTATTCAAATATTCTCACACATCTAATTAAATCTATTTGTTCCACAATGAAAAGATATACTGGGTAGATATTAATTTTAACTTAACTTGATAATCATTTATTGAACAATTTTCATATTTAAGAACTTTACTATGCGCCAGTGTTAAAAACTGAAATCTATAACACCAACCTTGAGAAAAGTTGAAATCTAGTGAGTAAATAGACATGTAGTCATCATAATAACAGTGGATAATAATCATAATTGTAAAAACAGACACTTGAGGTAGAACCAGAAGGTGAATCTGAATGATCCTCCATGAGTCTGGCAAAGGTATCATTATGAGGAAATGCAAAGAGTATGAAGAATTACAATGATGGCTCAGAAGCAACAGTTCAGTATCATGGTATTTTATAATTGATATAAAAGTACTTTATTGTTTTGTGACTAACATGGCAATTATGGGCCATAAGGAGAAGCAATGATTTTGTAGAAAAAGGACCTTTTTGTAAAGTAAGTACACTATACTCACTCAGGATATTTCTTAATTAAAAAAAAAAAAACTGATGGTTTTGATGGACATAAATCACAACAATAACCAGTATGACAAGGCAGCCTCAAAGGTTCAATCCTGGCACTTACATCTCAGAAGTAACCAACAGGTACCTAACTGGACTTAAGACTCACTCAATGGGAGAGAATTCATACCAGCTATTGTAAATTTAGTTAAGTACCATAGCTGGTAAGATCCTTAATTCTAGGGGAGAATCTATTACTACCACATTCCAAAACCAGTTAAGAGAGAGAGAGAGAAACAATTACATTCTGAATACCTGCCTTATACGCACAGATAATTGCAGCTCTCGCCCTTCACCAAGGAAGCTTCTTTGTACTGCAGATGGTGACTATCACAGAAATTAACGACAGGTCAGAACACAGGCAAGTGACTGTAGGGTTCTCCCTCTCAGTCTGTACATTTACCCTGTAACTGCTAAGTCTGACACTCAGAAAACACCAAATACGAGATGACCAGGTAAGATAAGGCAGTATCTTCTGTACAACAGGGAGCTACATCCATGAAATCTTAACAATATGGCCACTAAACAAATACTGCATATTAACAATATCACTTGACACAAACATGGTTAGCAGAAGCCTCACAATGCCCCAGCCCTAGACGAAGAACTGCAGGCATTAACTGATACTAAAAGATGGAGAATCAGTCTTCTCCAGGAACAAGCCCCCTCCCAATAAATAGGTCATCCAGCTCAAGTGATCATTCTTAAACACATACATGTATAAACAACACGAAAAGGCCTAAGTAGGATATATTTACATATATTTACATATGTATATATGTAACATCCAGTAGATGTTGCATATATGCAACAGTAATAATTAAGAAGTAATAAAGCTGAGAGAAAGTGGGGGGACAGGAGAGGAGCTAGAGGAAGAACAGTTTAGTGTAAAATGTTCTATTTCCAGATATGTTTTTTTTTTGCATTTTTCTTAGAAATTGGACATTTGTAAGAGCATAGATTTATCTATGGTGCTTGATTATCTTTCATTTGTCTAAAAGTCTATTTTTGTGCCAGTACCATATGGTTTTTATTATTATGTCTACATACATAGCATGCATTGAAATTAAAAACTGTGACACCATCTGCATAGATTTTTCTGCTTTATGTTGTACTGGCTATTTGTGTTCTTTATGCTTCTGTATAGTTTTCAAATTTGTTTCTTTCTAGTTCTCTGAAGAATGTAATTAAAAATTTAACACAGATTGCATTTAGTATGTAGATCAATTTTTACGGTATTAATTCTGTCAATCCATAAGCATGGGCACCCTTTACATCTTGCTTCTTATTAAACCTTAATACTGTTAAAGGTAGAACAGAACCAAAATACCTAGGCCGAGGGGACCCTGAAGAGAATGATCCTCCAGCCAAGAACCATGCATGGAAAGGACATAGAGCCCCTGTTCAAAAGAAGCCCATAGGCTGCTCAATTTCCAGGTGGGTTCCCTAGTAAGGGGTACAGGAGCTGTCTCTGACATGAATTCAGTGGCAGGCTCTTTGATCACCTTTCCTGTGGGGTGCAGCCTTGCCAGGTCACAGAGGAACATGATGCAACCAACCCTAATGAAACCTGATAATTTAATTACATTTTTTCTTTTATTATTATTATTATTAATTACACTTTATTCATTTTGTATCCCCCCATAAGCCCCTTCCTCCTCTCCTCCCAATCCCACCCTCCCTCCCCTATCTGCATGCATGCCCCTCCCCAAGTCCACTGATAGGGGAGGTCTTCCTCTCCTTCTTTCTGATCTTAGACTATCAGTTCTCATCAGAAGTGGCTGCATTGTCATCTTCTTTAGCCTGGTAAGGCTGCTCTCCCCTCAGGGGGAGGTGATCAAAGAGCAGGCCAATCAGATTATGTCAGAGGCAGTCCCTCTTCCCATCACTATGTAACCCACTTGGACACTGAACTGCCATGGGCTACATCTGTGCAGGGGTTCTAGGTTATCTCTATCAATAGTCCTTGGTTGGGAGTATGAGTTTCTGGGAAGTTCCCTGTGTTCAAATTTTCTTGTTCTGTTGCTCTCCTTGTGGAGTTCCTGTCCTCTCCAGCTCTTGTTATTTCCTTCTTACATAAAATTCCATTCACTCTGCCTGTCAGTTGGCCATCAGGCTCAGCATCTGCTTTGATAGTCTGCAGGGCAGAGGCTTTCAGAGGCCCTCTGTGGCAGGTTCCTAGGTTGTTTCCTGTTTTCTTCTTCTTTTGATGTCCATCCTCTTTGCCTTTCAGGATGGGGATTGAACGTTTTAGTTAGGGTCCTCTCTTTTGCTTAGTTTGTTTAGATGTACCGATTTTAGTGGGTTTATCCTATATTGTATGTTTATATGAGTGAGTATATACCGTGTGTGTCTTTTTGCTTCTGGGACAACTCACTCAGGATGATCCTTTCCAGGTCCCACCAATTAATTACATTTTTTAAAACTGCTAAAAGTAAACAGGTACCACATTTCAGCATACAGGCATAAGAAAAAATTGAATAGGATGCTAATAGGATTGCAAATAATCCCAAGATTTGACAAATAGGATTTCATGAAATTAAATAATTTTTGCACAGGAAACAGAAAAGTTATCAAAGTTAAGAGACAGATAATTAATGTTAATGGAAAAATTGTCAACTACACATCAGGCAGTGTTCACTACTATACAGAATATATAAAGAACAGGGAGCCCGTAGGGGTCTGACCTAGGTCATCTATATACATGTTATGGCTGATTAGCTTGGTTTTCTTGTGGAAATCCAAACAGTAGGAGCAGGGGCTGTCTCTGAACCTTTTGGCTACTTGTGGGACCCTTTTCTTCCTACTGGGTTGCCTTTTCCAGCCTTGATGTGATAGTATATAACTGGTCTTGTTATAACTTCTTATGCCATGTTTGGTTGATGTCCCTGGGAGGCCTGTTCTTTTCCTGAGGGGATGAGAGGGTGTGGATCTGAGGGAGGAGGAAAGGGAAAGAGGAAGGGGAAATAATAGGAATCGAAAACTGTAATCCAGATGTAATATATGAGAGAATAATAAAAAATAAATTCATTAAAAAATAATAGAATAACTGAAAACTTAAGCACCAAAAAAGTAAACTATCCAATAAACTGGTGAATGAACTGACTAAATAGATCTCAGACGAAGAAATATAAAACAGAAACAAATAATATAAAGTGCTCGATATCTATAGCTACCAAGACAAGAGCAAGTAAACTGCTTTGAGAGTCTATCTCACTGAAATCACCATGGCTATCATCAGGACAACATGCGACATTAGTAACAGGATTCTTGTAAATATTCATGGAGTTAGGGGCTGTCTCTGACTCTGTTGCCTGCCTTTGGATCCCTTTCCCTTGGCTGGGCTGCCTTGCCTGGCCTCACTGGGAAAGGATGCACTTAGAGCTTCTGAGACTTGATGTGCCAGGATGGGTTGGTGCCCATGGGATGCTTCCTGTTCTCTGAAGGGGTGGGGGACAAATAGGGGAAGGTGGGGCATGAGGGAGGGACTGGAAGGAAAAGATGGAGGGGTGCTTTGATCAGAATGTAAAGTGATTAAATAAATTAATTAATGAAAAAAAGTGTCTTTTTTGCTTCAGCACGGAGGAAGGATGCCCTGTATACCTACCTCACACTGATTTCTATTCTTACTTTTCAAGAGGAAGCTCATCTAGCTTTAGATTTCAGTGATGGATTTTGCTTTGGCCATTCATCATTCATGGTCCAACTGGCATTAATGAAGCATTACTAACACAGAATGGAATCGCAAGACTCTGAGGCAACAATTAATATAATTACCATAAAATCCTCTGTAAATAAGGAAACAGGACTTTAGTTGAAGATCAAAATAGCCTATGGAGTTTGCCTTTCAAAAAGCTGCAACAATGATAGTTCAAAAGTTTCCAAAGATTATAACTGCATCTAACAAAATATCATATCCTCCTTTATTTAAGTTTGCAAATAATACTTGTAATATTTTTAAATAATCCATAGACTGGCTCACTGAGAATAAACTGTCCAATCCACTAAATGAATGATGAATAACAATAGAAGGAAGGGTTATATATTTTCAGTATTACTTCATGAGGTTAACATTAGAGACACCAGAGAACACTAAAAACTAACCTTAGGAAAGATGTAATTTTTTTTTTCCAGTGCTCTAACCTACTAACATTTTGACCCACTTAACAGAAGGGAAATTGTGGCTGGTATGGTAAACCCAGCCCAGCCACTCTGAACCAGTGAGGTCATGAATCTTGCTTTCCTAAGCAAGATTTCCACTGCCACTTTCCTAAGCCAGTACAATTTCTAACTACATTCTAAACCTTCAGAGAACGGTAGCTCTCATCCCTCATCGATGAAATTTCACGGCGAACAGAGACCATGACAGAAAGCCACAACTCGTCAAAATGCAGAAAACAGTTGCTTAGCTTCAGCTGATGCATCTACAGCGCGTGAGTCTAAAGGAGCTTCAGGAGAGAAGAAAGTCTGCCACAAATTCGGCTCTTCTAGCTATGACAGGAAAGTTACATTTCTGAAATCTCAGCGCAGCAGCTGCCTCGAAAAAAGACCTGAACAGTGACATCATCAGTCAATATGCCAACCCGGATGGGAGACACCTCACAGGGTCCCAACCCTAGATGAAGAATTAAAAACAATTAAAAATGGCTGAGAGAAGGAGAACTAGAATTCCCTGGGGAGGAGTCCCTAATTGGTTACCCAAAACCAAGTGGTCAGCCCTATATGGAAAACCAACACTGAAATTACTCAGTTATTTCATTTTTATGTGTATCCACACAAATACATGTGTAACAATAGTAATTAATGGAAAAGAAGCCACAAATTTGAGAGAAAGCATGGGGCAGGAAGGAGTTGGAGGGTGAAAAATAATTAATATTTTAATTAAAGATGAATTTTTTAATAAGTCAAAACATTTTCTTCTCTCAGATGTTTCAGGAGGATAACTCCAAAATTATAACATTATTAGTTATAATATAATTACTTATAATAATGTCTTATAATTTTAACTCAGTATATGTTAAAAATCCTGACAATATTTTTCAGATTATTATCAACATGGCCAACAAATTATTTCTAAGTTTAAATCCTAGACAGAAAGTTCTTTCTTCACAGAATATTATAAAAAATACTCTGCCCAAATTGTCTTCTGAAATTTTCTGATATTTGTACCATACATGAGCTCAGAAAACTGTGGAACCTGAAGCCATGGGTAAAGAAACACTACTACATTTATAACAATATATAAAAAATGACAACAGCCCTCATTTTATGCAACTTTCATATCACATTTCTACTGAACAATTTTCATGTCATTCTTAGCAACATGGTGTGCTGAAACTGTCCTTACCTTACGTTTCAGGTTTTTTTCTTCTAATATAAGCACTGATTTTCCAGTGTGCCTCCTAGACAATAAATCCATAATAATGTTCATACAGTAAACAAATAATGCAGCTATTGAATAACTTCATGAGAAGGACAATAGCTAAGTGTATAAGGATGCATGCATTCATTATTATGGAATTCTATAACCTTATTAAATGGGTTCCTAACATTTGCCCAATGTTTAATCCTTACAAAACTTGAATACACCTTTAAAGCTCAGCTTTTTAGGTATGGTATATAGATTAGTTCATCTGTCAAACTGATGGGGCCTCAGGGTCTTCAAGTATTTGACCAAAAATTATTCCAAGTTTTTTCTATTTTGTATGTGATTAACATTTATGTCAGTAGAGAGAGCAGATTGACTTCCAAAATATGACTGGGTGATATCTGATAAACTGATGCTTGAACGGAACAAAAAACTGACTTCGCTCTTAGTAATGCAAAATTTCACAATCTTCCAACAGGAATATCAGCTCTTAACTTCTTCTTTAACAAACAGCTTAGTTTATCAACCAGGAAGAACTTGTCAGCCTCCATACAGAATAATTTCCATTAATTAATTTACTGTATTATATTGATCTTTTCTGCTCTTCTTTAGAACTCAATAGAATAAATAGATTAAATGCAATTTCAAAGTTGCTGAATTTGTGTTTCATCTGGTATATTTTATTACATTTGTTTGCTTACTGTGTGTGTTGGAGGGGGTCATGGCAAATAAGTATAAATCATAAAACAGCTTAGGAAGGTTGGTTCTGCCCTTTCACTTATGGGTCCCAGAGATCAAAGTCAGGTCATCAGGCTTCGCAACAAGCACCTTTACCTTTTGAGCCACACTCCTGACCCATATTTGACCTGCTATACAGAATGAAAATATGCATTAGGTTGTGTTAGATTGCTGACTGTATCTTTCAGCTTAAAATAACAAGCTTCAAAAAGAGCATTCACAAAGAACTTCCCCTGAAAAAAAAAATATTCTTTGCCAGTTTCTAAGTGTCTTTAAATGGGCATAATAGCGTAAAGATATATGAAGTACTTACCTTGTGCTGAGAGCAAGCCACATACTCCCCTGAATACTAACAGAAACCATACCCTTTACCAGAATGCAAACTCCATCATGGAAGAAACCCAATCCTGTTCACTGTTCCATCTTTGGTGCCTCAAAGAGCATTTGGCATATGATAGACATTTGATAAAGTTTTGGAGTAGAATAAATCAATGAATTCATTACAGCAGGCCTGCGTAGATACACCCCCACAAGTGTACTCCAAACGGAGCTTTACATCGGAATACTCAAACTCTATGGGCCAGTGTTTAAGACCTACTATAAATAAAGTTTCCACATTGATTACATTCAAGAACTACATAACTTTGCAGTTTCCAAGTTTTTCCATTCATAGGTTTTGACACTACATATGAAGAAGACTGAGAAAAACAGAATTAGAGATACAAAAGGAAAGCAGAGATAGGAAATGATTCACTAAAGAGCACATGTTCTTGTCAGAGTGCGTGCAATATTTTTTCCAAAGAGAAATATAAATTTAAACGTATCTTTTTTACTTCCTTTTTCCAGTGGTGAGTACAATAAAATGGACTTGTTTTTCATGAATTGGTTTCAAAATTATTCCATTGAAAACTGAAACAGGCAAGAACACAATGAAGGTGAGTCCTGGATGTGCCCATAAAAGTTCTTTAAAGTCCAGCTTATCAGAGGCCATGAATACAATCTTTAACAATGCCATGAAATATGAGAAAGACCACAGGGTTCAGGTTTAGTAAGACTGCTGCTATCCTAACCCGTTGCTATTTAACCAAGTCTAGGAAAGAAAAATTTGTCCTAACGGTACTGCATGGAATTCAGAGAGCAGGAAATTCAACTACCAACATGTTGAGAAAAGGTCGCCCAAGCCCAAAGAAGCATAAGGCAGAAATAATGAGAACTAACTGAAAATCAAGGTCATTCAGGAGCTTTCAAGGCAGTAGCAGTAACTAACATTTTAGTTCACTTAATAGAATGTTTGAGTCACAGGACATTCTAATAGCATAATTTTAATTTACAGTAAATGCAGTTCTGAAATGCTAAGTGACTAGAAAGAAACACGGAGCCCAGTCTTATTTGCATATCCTTCTACTATGGTTTTGAAGACTCAACTCTATACAAGGACTACAGTCATGTCTGCAACAAGAGCAGCTATAGCTATCAGGACTATTAGGCTATTAGGACTCCAATAGCAGGAATCAGTCCCTCTAGTGGCAAAGTGATCATCGTGTGAGTCTCGAGTGTCTGTGACCTGAACAGAAGAGCAGGGTGCCCTTCTTGCTATTAAGACAATTTGCTTCCATGCAGAATGGGAGATAAATGTGAGCATGACAATACAGAGCTGAACTTAATACTCTTTGTCTATTTTAATCTGTTCAAGTCATTGCCAGCAGGTGTCCTTTGGCTGGTAAAAATTTAGCAATGGTGTGATATGTCTTTATTCATATACGTGAGGAACTGGGTGTGCTAGGGAGTATACGTTTTATTTCATAAGCCAGAGGGGATAGCTTAGGAAATCTGTATTGCACGGAGTACACGGCATGCTCTGAAATTGAAAAGTCGTGCTTTCCCTGTACAGGATAGAGATAATAGGCCCACAGGCATTTCAGCAGTTATATAAACTTTTATTTACCTCCCAAAAATTTATCAGGAAATGAAAAACATTCTTACCTGGATACCTTTACTAGTTGCTTCAGGCTTCTTAAAAATAAGTTTGAATAGAGCTAGGTTTTTATATATATATATACATTCAGAAAACTTTTGCACATCTTAAGAAACAAATCAACATTCTTGACTATGCCTGGTCACAAACCATCATTCCAAATTTTATTTCCTAGTATATGAAACAGAGTATTGGCTATGTAATTGTAAAGCTTATAACCCACATTCCAATTTCCACATTTTATACCTGGAAGTCCATAAGGGCTTTTCTTCTGCATTGTCAAGCTTTCTATTTACATCTGCTCAGCACTAGATGTTATTAACTTGATGTGGCATTGTATATCATTGCCATGTAGGTGGCATAAAGATTTATGTCCTAGTCATGAAGGGTTGACAAGTTCTATTTTCATTTCACAATGGATGAATGCAAATCACTTGGCCTTAATGTTTCAGAAACAAAATTATTACTGTTTGTCACTTTTGGGGGCTAGAAAAAAATGCTTGGCCTTTGGACGCAGAATCACACAGTTCACACACATGTAAATATGCACACATAAATATTATTTCCTTTAGGTGGATTATGTGTTCTGAGAGGTGAGTATCTTTATATAACCTTGGAATTCAATTTCCTATTCCTTAGATCAGCACATTAGGTAAATATGCATGGCTTTATTTTTCATTTGCATTGCTTATCTCCAACGTGTGTGGGGTTTTCCTGGAGCACTAAGTTATGAAAGCTCTGATTGATGAACTGACTGTTTTGCATATTGATTTGTAACTGGCTTTCTCATTTGTCTTCACATTCCATCTTTCATGAACAACAGCCATTCCCAAACCCATCAGATTATATGATTACAGAGATCAGATGTTTTGTTCATTTTAGCCTCAGGCCCCTCTGTTTATGAAATATTGTTTCATCAAAGTCTACTTTTATGTTTAAAATGCATAATACTTCCTACTTTAGATGTTGTACAGAATTGACAGTATGCTTAGGCATCATTGTACTAGCTCATTTTTCTCTTCTCTATAACCAAATACCTGAAAGAAGCAACTTGGAGGGGGAGCATTAGTTTATATACTGACTTACTTATCCACTTCTTCATTACTCATTTACTCATCTATTCCAAGTACTGGAGATTGAACACAGGTGCTCATTCACGCTAGGCAAGCATCATCTTACTGACTTGTATCCTCAGACTTTTTGTTTTTTGAGACAGGGTTTAGTATTTTGGAACACAACCTGCTCCTGGGTTACCCAGAAACTTATGATGTCATCATGTGTCCCCAGCCAGGTGGCCACACCTGGAAGGCGTGGTTACCTTGCCCCTTAAAGGGCTAACCCCAACATGTGGTCGCTCTCTTACTCCTTTGCTCTTACACTCTCTCTCTTACTCTCTGTCTCACTCTTACACTCTCTTACTCTCCTCTCTTTCTCTCTTTCTTTCTTTCTCTCTCTCTCTCTCTCTCTCGGTGCCCCTTCCCTTTTCTCTCCCTCTCTCCCCATGTCCTGCTCCCCCCACCCTCCTAATAAACTTCTTGTAGAGAATATCGGTTGTCACCAGCCCCATGCTTTTTAATAAATAATAACACAGGGTCTCACTACATTGCTCAGAGTGACCATGGTATTGTGGTCTTAAAGGGTAGAGTCCATCATAGCCTTGAGGAAAAGATACCAGAGTTGCCAAAGTTCCTCATCTCCCAACAGACCTTGAAGCAAAGACCAGGACAGAACTGAAGTGGAATAATACCCTAAAAAACAAAACACCTCCAGCAACTCACCTGTGCCAGTCCAGCCCCACTACTAATATGATATCAAAATATCACCAACAGACAATAAACAGGTGTTCAAATCTGAACAGCACATTTCAGGGGCAAACCTCAGCAATTTCATTTGGTTTTACAGCACTAGTGTAGTTTAACTCTGACATCTAAGTACTGTCAGGATCCAGTACCTTACTTCCTCAGAATGTATACTGAGTGCTCAAAACTGTTTTTTGACTGACATAGGTAGATTGAAATTATGGAAAATAATCATCGGGACTGGAATCTAAGATTGACTCCAAAAGTACAGGAGTAACATAGCCCAGGGTTTAGAAATCCATCAGCTTACTTTTCAATTCTGATTATCCATGATAAAGGCAATAAACTCAAAATCTACTTTATCCTAAGTAAGTACAGGGACTCAATCTAGGTTTTCAGAATATTGCCATCTCAGTTTCAAGGTCAAAAACCCCAATGACAGTGCTAGGCAAAAATATTATAGTAAACCTGTTATTGGGTCATATTAGTTCTCATGGAACTTTTCTCCTCTCATGGTTCCATTTATACAAATGAGGGGAGTTGGATTCAAAAGGTGACAAATGGCTAGGAAATTTACAGTCTGCAATGAAGTCATTCATGAGAAGAAGTCACAAAGTTTTCCTTAATGTTAAGACTGAAAGTCAAATGTGCCTTGCTTCCTAAATCAATCTCAGGAAGTTAAGATGCTAGTTTTTCAAACGCTACTTTATTTGGGGATTCCTTAAAGCTTATACCTCCCTTCTAACCTCCTAACCCAAGGTAGGGAAAAAAGAAGGTTGTAAGGAAAAGAGGACTTAAGCCCTCTTTACATCTTCCTGCTGGGTAGGATCATAAAATTCTTTGGGGGATGGGGGCAATACCAATATCCATTGTCAGGAAATCCAGAAGTTCAGGTAACCAGCAAACCAGCACGCCAGCAAGAGCAGCACACAGTCCTCTTCCACTCTTCCAAGCTGCTGCCCCTTCTTCCTCCTCATATTTACACCTCTCACAGTCCTCAGAATTCAACTAATTGCAGCTGGCAAAGAGCCCCTCTCAGAGCCCGGAGAAGGCACTAGCCGCTGCTGTGGACAACCTGAATCAGTCCTATATCCCACACCAGGATTAAAACAAAAACATGTTTACGTCCACAACAAGAGAGGCTCCACATTTTCTCTGAAAGCTACACCAACCCTCAGAGAAAGCAGAACTTGGGCATAATAATATGGCTGTTTGGTCTAAGAAATGTAGAGATAAAAGCACCCTTGAGGTTTCTGAAGTCAATGTAGAGTTGAAAGAAATCGCAGAACCTCCTGGACTCTGCAAAGGATCTGAGAGTGAACTGTGGGACAGAGGTCACAGGTCCAAAGGAGATACCACAGGCTTGCTAGGTGATGCTGTTTGTGTCCTACTTTGGCCATGAGATAAGGAGGACGCTATATATAAAATGGCATTCTCCTGAGTTAGGGAGCGACAAATTTCCTCAGGAAGGGAAAGCAAAACAGTTAGTATGGAGAGATGGGGGAGGGTACTAGAACAGAATGATGAAATGAAGAGGGGGAGCAAATAGGGAAGCAAGGGAGGGAATATGGGGAGGGAGAGCTAAAATCAAGGGCTGTTTGAAGGGTCATATGAAAACCTAATAAAAGCTTCCTAAAATATAAACATGTATGAAGTCAATCTAAAAGAAATTGCCAAGTAACAGAGACGGGGCCCAAACTGAATATCTCCCATCACAAAATGAAGCTTCCAGTACCACGAATGGGTTACATCTAGTCCAGTTGTTGGCCAAAGGGGTCTCATTGGGAATTCCCAAACAACCGAAGTTATTGCTAAAGCTATTGGTTCCTCTCTCTCTCTCTATCGGTAAGGCCCTACTGCAGAAAAGAACACCTGCACAACTCACTGGATAGAGAAAAGTCAAGCTGGTGCCTTCACCCCCATGATTTACACCTAGAAACAAGGAGAAGTATAGAGAGAATGATAAGTAATTTTCTCATGTTTGTATGAATTTCAAAATTAGGATTCAGGTTCAAGTCATTATATCTTCATTTGGTATGCCAGCTACTGTGCTACATGATAGAAAACATTCCTGGAAGACATCTGTATTCCCTGCTCATACAGAGTTTATGATTTTCCAGGAAATATGTCTGAAAAGAAAATGATATGATATGATAAAAGACATATGGAGTCCTTTTTAAAAAAAATGAAAAGATGGTTTGATTATAGATAACTTAGAGCAAGAAGTGACCTTAAGGAAATCAACCTCTGGCTTACAGAATGGCAAAGACAGAACTATATCACATGCTGTCCTAGTTTCATATCTGTTACTGTGACAATACAGCATGACAAAAAGCAGCTTAGGGAAGAAAGGGTTTATTTTAGTTCAAAGTTTCAGGCTAAAAATCCATCACCACAAGGAAGTCAAAGTAGCAGTGAGAAATGAAAACATGCGTGTTTGTTTCTGTTCACTTCCTTGTCTATACTTACAGATCGGGACCCACACACAAGAAATGGTACCCCCTATAATGAACTGGCCTTCCTATAGATATCAATATAACCAAGACAACCCCCGAGACTTACCCACTGGTCAATCTGCTCTAGACAGTTCTTCCTTGAAACCCTCTTTCTAGGTGATTCTAGATTACATGTAGAATGATGAAATAAATCTATGTGCTTTTAGCCTGTGAATCAAAGCCTTCCTTTCACTATCTTGGAGAATCCTTCTGAAGTGAAGGCAGAGTTAGAGCGGGTATTAGAGAATGAAGACTGAAGCCCCAGCAGACTGTTCTAAGAAAAGTAAGGAATGAAAAAGAATTCTAGAAATGCCTCCGTTGAATTTTGTAAAGTGTTTCTTACCCACTCCTGTCAAGGAAATCTCAATAAGAATTGGTTTAAAATTCAAACTCGGGGGCGGAGCCAAGATGGCGACTAGCACACACAGTTTCTGAGCAGTGGGATACCTGATCTTCTGAGTTGGAGAATGGAAGGACCCCCAACCCAGGAAAACCACAGCAAGGCTTTCTGAACACCAGGGAACATCGCAGGAGGTGAAAACTTTGGCCTCTGGTCACCCGGAGACTTGCTTGGGGAAGGAGAGAAACGATCCTTTGTTCTTGCAGCACTCCCTTCCCCCAGACTCCTTCCTCCTCAGCACAGCGGCACAGCAGACTCATCTTTCTCAGCGCAGACCTAACTGCCTGGGGTATACAACCGCTGAGACGGAGCCCCAAGCACTTTAGCGGCAGACAAAAGCCAGCAGTGCCCCAGAGTCCCAGATTTGCGCAGCGGCTGCACCATCCTCCCAGGGCGCGAATCTGCTAGACACCATACTAGCTCCACAGGATCGCCATCACTGACGGTACGACCCGCCCAATCCCACAGTGACAGAGAATACGCTATATACTCACCAAAACCAGGCAGAAACGTCATACAACCTGGACACACCAGGCGCTGGGCCTCCCAAGCTTGGAGAGCACAACGAAGAGATCCCAGGACTTCCAAAAAAGCATAGGGACTAGCAACCCAGTCTCCAGTTACAGCTGGAAGTGGCAGCGGAGCAGCACTGAACTGGCGGGGCACCACAGCCCTCCAGATTAAGACTAACCAGGGCCAAACCAGAGAACAGAGAGCCTGGTTACCCCATCCCTGCTGAAGTGACCACCCTGAAATCTCCAGCTGCAGCAAGACCTCAGAACCTGGCAGTGACAGCAGCACAGAACTGTGGAACACATCAAAGAAGCAGGGCCAAACCAGAGAGCAGAGAGCCCCGGATACCACGATCTCGGCCAAGAGACCTGCCTGTAAGTGAGTGCACCCTTGAGAATCTGCAGTTCCCCAGATCCTGGGTCCTTCTAAATCAGAATCCAGGCATCGAACCCCCCTCCCACCCACCCATATACCCACTTTGGGAAACAGAGGGGCACTAGGGACATTGAAGTTCCTGCCCTGTGGGCCTGATTGAGGAGTTAAGGCAGTTAATGCCAGAAATTGCGCTGCGATCATCATTAGCGCCTGCGACATATACAGTGCAGAGCCCCTCCCACACACTCAAGGGTTCAACATTAGCCATCACTCTGTCCCTCAAGAAACTCATCCACGCACACTTACACACACACACACACACACACGCTTACATTTGCCCCGTTTGCGCCTGCGTACTTTCCTCCCACAGGTACAGCTAGTCCTCAGCACACACTGAGAGTGCTCAGCTTCCTGAAGAACTCTCCAGACACCAGAGAGAGACAGCACCAGTCTGATCTGCAGAATCCAAAAACAAACAGGGAAGCTTTCAGATAAGCCAATGGCCAGAGGTAGGCGAAAGAACACTTCCAACATAAATCAGGACATCATGACTTCACCAGCAAACCCCAAAATCGATGGATACACCAATTCAGCAGAAGCACAGGAAAATGATTTTAAAGCCATGCTTGCCCAATTATATGAGGCTCATAAGGAGGAAATGAACAAGTCTTTCAAAGAGATGGCCAGTCAATTGGAGGCAAAGAAAGAAGAAATAGACAATATCCTTAAAGAAACACAGGCAAACATAGCCAAACAAATAGATACACAAGTAGAGGAAAAATTAGCGGCATATAAGAAGGAAATG
This sequence comes from Meriones unguiculatus, assembly GCF_030254825.1. Classification (NCBI taxonomy): domain Eukaryota; kingdom Metazoa; phylum Chordata; class Mammalia; order Rodentia; family Muridae; genus Meriones; species Meriones unguiculatus. Next base: position 83,964,914 of record NC_083357.1, on the reverse strand, counting down.
AAAAAAGAAATAGAGGCCATCATAGCGAGACAGGAATCCAAATTCAAACACATGAAAGAAATGGTGCAAGGCATGAAAACAGAATTAGAATCAATAAAGAAAACACAAAATGAGAAAACCCTTGAGCTGGAGAACTTGGAGAAAAGATCAGGAACCACAAAAGTAAGCATCACCAACAGAATACAAGAGATGGAAGAGAGAATCTCTGGAGCTGAAGACACACTTGCAGAAATGGATACTTCTCTCAAAGAAAAAGTAAAATCAGAAAAGTTCCAATCACAAAATATCCAAGAAATCAAGGATGCTATGAAAAGACAAAATCTAAGAATAATAGGAATTCATGAAAAAGAAGACTCCAGACTCCAAGGTCCAGAAAATATTTTCAAGAAATTCATAGAAGAAAATTTTCCCAATTTAAAGAAAGAGATGTCCATAAATATACAAGAGGCCTACAGAACTCCAAATAGACTAGACCAGAAAAGAAACACATCATGTCACATCATAGTCAAAACACTAAATCTACAGAACAAAGAAAAGATATTAAAAGCAGCAAGGGAAAAAGGCCAAGTAACATATGAAGGTAGACCTATCAGAATCACACCGGACTTCTCATCAGAAACTATGAAAGCCAGAAGGGCCTGGGCAAGTATCATGGAGACTCTAAGAGATCACAAATGTCAACCCAGACTACTATACCCTGCAAAGCTTTCAATCAACATAGATGGAGAAAACAAAATATTCCATGACAAAACTAAATTTACACAATATCTACACAGCAAACCATCCCTACAGAAGATACTAGAAGGAAAACTCCAATCCAATGAAAACAAATTCACCCAAGAAAACAGGGCATACAGATAATGTCCCAACAAAAATAAAAAGAAAACAAGCAATAAAACAGGGTTAGATCATCGACTCCATTACAAAAGGAACTAACATACATTGGTCACTATTATCTATCAATATCAATGGACTCAACTCACCAATAGAAAGACACAGGCTAACAGAATGGTTAAGGAAACAGGATCCAACATTCTGTTGCATCCAAGAAATACACCTATGCAACAAAGACAAATACTACCTCAGAGTAAAGGGCTGGAAAACTGTTTTTCAAGCAAATGGTTCCAGAAAACAAGCTGGAGTAGCCATCCTAATATCTAATAAAATAGACTTTCAACCCAAGTTAATCAAAAAAGATAAGGAGGGCCACTATATTCTCATCAAAGGAAAAATCCACCAAGAGGACATCACAATCTTGAATATCTATGCCCCAAACACAAGAGCACCGACATTCGTAAATGAAACATTATTAAAGCTTAAATCATACATTGATCCTAATACCTTAATAGTGGGAGACTTCAACACTCCACTCTCACCAAGGGACAGATCAACTAGACAGACACCAAATAGGGAAATAAAAGCACTCACAGAATCCCTAAATCAAATGGACCTAATAGACCTCTACAGATCATTTCACCCAAACTCAAAAGAGTACACCTTCTTTTCAGCACCACATGGAACCTTTTCCAAAACAGACCATATAGTGGGTCACAAAGCAAGCCTCAACAGATACAAAAGGATTGAAATAATCCCTTGTATACTATCTGACCACCATGGACTAAAGCTAGACATCAACAACAACAGAAACAACAAAAAGCCGACACGCACATGGAAACTGAACAACTTACTACTCAATGACAGCTGGGTTAAGGAAGAAATAAAGAAAGAAATTAAAGACTTCCTAGAATTCAATGAAAAGGAAGGCACAACATACCCAAATTTATGGGACACATTGAAAGCAGTGCTCAGAGGAAAATTTATAGCACTAAGTGCCTGCAAGAAGAAATTCGTAACATCACATACAAACAACTTAATGGCCCAACTGAAAACCCTAGAAAAAAAAGAAGCAGATACACCCAAGAGGAGCAGACGGCTGGAGATAATCAAAATAAGGGCTGAAATCAATCAACTAGAAACAAATAAAACTATCCAAAGAATCAATGAAACAAAAAGCTGGTTCTTTGAGAAAATCAACAAGATAGACAAACCCTTAGCCAAACTAACTAAAAAGCAGAGAGAAACTATCCAGATCAGCAAAATCAGAAATGAAAATGGGGACATAACCACAGATATTGAGGAAATCCAAACAATTATTAGGTCATACTACAAAAGCCTATATGCCACAAAATTTGAGAATCTAAATGAAATGGATAATTTTCTTGAAAGATTCCATCTACCAAAACTAAGTCAAGATCAGGTAGAAAGATTGAATAGCCCTATATCTCCCAAGGAAGTCGAAGCAGTCATTAACAGTCTCCCCTCCAAAAAAAGCCCTGGACCAGATGGCTTTAGCGCAGAATTCTACAAGACCTTCAAAGAAGTGCTAACTCCAATTCTCCTCAAGCTATTCCACAAAATAGAAACAGAAGGAACACTACCAAACTCATTCTATGAAGCCACAGTCACCTTAATACCTAAACCACACAAAGACCCAAAAAAAAGAGAACTTCAGGCCTATCTCTCTTATGAACATTGACGCAAAAATACTCAATAAAATACTTGCAAACCCGAATCCAAGAACACATCAAAGATATCATCCACCATGACCAAGTAGGCTTCATCCCAGGCATGCAAGGGTGGTTCAACATACGGAAATCCATCAATGTAATCCACTACATAAACAAACTGAAGGAGAAAAACCACATGATCATCTCCTTAGATGCGGAAAAAGCATTTGACAAAGTCCAACATCCATTCATGTTTAAAGTCTTGGAGAGATCAGGGATACAAGGCACATACCTAAATATAGTAAAGGCAATATATAGCAAGCCTATAGCTAACATCAAACTCAATGGAGAGAAACTTAAATCAATCCCACTGAAATCAGGGACAAGACAAGGCTGTCCATTGTCCCCATATCTCTTCAACATAGTACTTGAAGTCCTAGCCAGAGCAATAAGACAACTAAAGGAGATCAAGGGGATACAAATTGGAAAGGAAGAGGTCAAAGTGTCACTATTTGCAGATGATATGATAGTATACATGAGCGACCCCAAAAATTCAACCAGAGAACTCCTTCAGCTGATAAACACCTTCAGCAAAGTGGCAGGATACAAAATCAACTCAAAAAAATCAGAAGCCCTCCTATATACCAAAGACAAAAAGGCTGAGAAAGAAATTAGGGAAACAACACCCTTCACAATAGCCACTAATAACATAAAGTACCTTGGTGTGACTCTAACCAAGCAAGTGAAAGACCTGTTTGAGAAAAACTTCAAGTCTCTGAAGAAAGAAATCGAAGAAGATATCAGAAGATGGAAAGATCTTCCGTGCTCATGGATTGGTAGGATTAACATTGTGAAAATGGCCATACTGCCAAAAGCAATCTACAGATTCAATACAATTCCCATCAAAATACCAACTCAATTCTTTACAGACCTTGAAAAAAAGATTCTCAGCTTCATATGGAGAAACAAAAAACCCAGAATCTCCAAAACGATCCTGTACGACAACAGATCATCTGGAGGTATCTCCATTCCTGATCTCAAGCTGTACTACAGAGCAACAGTAATAAAAACTGCATGGTATTGGCATAGAAACAGAAAGGAGGATCAATGGAACCGCATAGAAGACCCAGAAATAAATCCACACACCTATGAATACTCGATATTCGACAAAGAAGCCAATTCCATTCAATGGAAAAAAGACAGCATCTTCAACAAATGGTGCTGGACCAACTGGATGTCTACATGCAGAAAAATGAAAATAGATCCATATTTATCACCCTGCACAAAACTAAAGTCAAAGTGGATCAAGGACCTCAACATAAAACCAGATACCCTAAATCAATTGGAAAAAAAAAGTGGGGAACAGCCTAGAACTCATTGGCACAGGAGACAACTTCCTGAACAGAACACCAACAGCACAGGCTCTAAGAGCAACAATCAATAAATGGGACCTCATGAAACTGAAAAGTTTCTGTAAAGCAAAGGATACCGTCATCAAAACAAAACGACTGCCTACAGATTGGGCAAGAATCTTCACTAACCCTTTATCTGACAGAGGACTAATATCCAGTATATACAAAGAACTAAAGAAGCTGAAAAGCAGCAATCCAAGTAATCCAATTAAAAAATGGGGAACAGAGCTAAACAGAGAATTCTCGACAGAGGAATATCGAATGGCAGAAAAACACTTAAAGAAATGCTCATCCTCATTAGCCATCAGGGAAATGCAAATCAAAACGACCCTGAGATATCACCTTACACCCATCAGAATGGCCAAGATGAAAAACTCAAGCGATAACACATGCTGGAGAGGTTGTGGAGAAAGGGAAACCCTCCTCCACTGCTGGTGGGAATGTAAACTGGTACAACCACTCTGGAAAGCTATCTGGCGCTTCCTAAGACAAATAGGAATAGTGCTTCCTCCAGACCCAGCTATACCACTGCTAGGTATATACCCAAAGTTTGTTCAAGTACACAAAAAGGACACTTGCTCAACCATGTTTATAGCAGCTCTATTTGTAATAGCCAGAACCTGGAAACAACCCAGATGTCCATCAACGGTGGAATGGGTACAGAAATTGTGGTATTTTTATACAATGGAATACTACTCAGCAATCAAAAAGGAGGAAATCATGAAATTTGCAGGCAAATGGTGGGATCTAGAAAAGATCATTCTGAGTGAAATATCCCAGAAGGAGAAAGACAAACATGGGATATACTCACTTATATAGACCTATAAGATATGATAAACATAATGAAATCTATACACCTAAAAATGATAATCAATTGAGCGGACATGGGTTAAGATGATCAATCCTCGTTTAGAAAGACAGATGGGATGTGCATTGAACGTATGACAGGAGTCTACTGAGCGCATCTGAAAGACTCTAACTAGCAGTGTTTTCAAAGCAAAGACTCATGACCAAACCTTTGGCAGAGTACAGGGAATCATAAGAAAGAAGGGGAGTTAGTCTGATGGGGAAAGGATAGGAGCTCCACAAGGACCAAATATATCTGGGCACAGGGTCTTTTCTGAGACTGACATTCAACCAAGGACCATGTATGGATATAACCTAGAACCTCCACTCAGATGTAGCCTGTGGTAGCTCAGTAACCAATTGGTTTCCCAAAGTGAGGGGAACAGGGACTATTTCTAACAGGAACTCAATGACTGGCTCTTTGGTCTCCCCACCCCCGAAGGGAGGAGCAGTCCTGTTAGGCCACAGAGGAGGGCTTTGCAGCCAGTCCTGAAGATACCTGATAAAACAGGATCAGATGAATGGGGAGGAGGTCCCCCCATCAGTGGACTTGGAAAGGGGCACGGTGGAGATGAGGGAGGGAGGGAGGGACTGGGAGGGAATGAGGGATCGGGACACGGCTGGGATACAGAGTTAATAAAATGTAACTGATAAAAAAAATTTAAAAAAATTATTTAAATAAATAAATAAAAATAAAAAAATAAAATTCAAACTCAATGAACAATGCCATTCTGATCAATATGGAAATAGTTTAATGGCAGCGAGTGTCTGATTGCTAGGCTGCCCCAATGATGAGAGAAAACTCCAATGCTTGGCTGAAATCCTCCTTTCTACAATTTCTCTCCCATAGTCTGAAGTTTATTTCAAAGATGCCTCAGATGCATCTTCTAAATAAATAGTGAAAAAAAAATTAGTAAAGTTCTTCCATCTGAAGGTTCAAGGAAACATTTGGAGATCTTCCCAGTAAGTTAAAATAAGTTGGGCAAGGATGCCAATGAAAGTGTGTAAGCCCAACACAATACATAGGAAAATAAGGCAAGATTACAAGCCCAAGTCAATCAGGGCTACATTGTGACATTGTGAGACACTGTCTCAAAGAGAAAACAACAACAAATTACAAAATAAAATGGAATTTAACTGTAGGCTGACAAATGAACTCCTCTAATTCAGAATCACTTTAGAAACATATCTCGGATTCAAATTAGTCAGTTCTCTAATTTTGCCTACAGATAACTGTTGAAGCAATAATTAAATGCCCAAATTCAAGAAAGAGAACAGACTCAAGGAACCAATGATAAGCCCAGCCTCAGGTTCTCTGCGGTCTTTCTACAGTGGACACAACCTCTAACTGAATATCCACAGAGCAGTTGGCCTAAGAATAGTGTGGGCATGCTGATAGCAGTACTAGAAACAAATACAAAGCAATGAAGGGTGACACTACATTTGAGGCTTAGAATTTATAAACACAGTCCTCTTTCACTCATCTCCTAACTCCTCTCCAGCTGGGATGGCTCCCTTAGGCCTAGACCACAAAGGAATAGATGCAAATCTTAGGATTTTATCATCTCCTTCTTCTCCAGCCCATGCTGTTTGAGTTTCCTTCTCTTAAGGGGATAGTAGAATCCAAGAAAATCCCCAACACCTGTCATATAAGCAAGAAGAGATTTATTATCTTTATCTGAAGGTCTGAGTATTTATTATAGCAGAATACTAAGTACATCATAAATGGTGAGCCCTGGCTTCCGCTGGCTTTGGACTTGAAATAGTCATAAAAAGTTTTAAACTCCAGCAAAACCTTTTGTTCAAGTCATTACTTAATTCATCATTCAGTCCTAAGGGATTCACCTGGCTGTTCCATGTCTGCAGACTTCAGCACCAAGAAAAAAAAAAAATTTCAGAAATGGAGGCTGTGACAGTGAAATGAGAAAGTTATCTATGGCCCCAGACCTCAACAACTCCAAAAGTTCATTTGCCCAGTTATATAGTTTTCAGAGAAATGAAATAAAGACATTCAAAAGTACTCCAGGCTATTTATTTTTGATTGGTCTACACATGTGACACAATTACTACTTTAGCCAAGCATACAGTAGAGGAGCGATAGTCAACAAGTAAGCTACAAGCTGGGATTCACTCTAGGACAGGCTGTTAGTTTTGGTAATATTGTACAGAATCACAATGAGGAAAGAGAGAGAAAGTAATCCAGAAGTTAAGATAGCCTGAAAGTGGATGTACTTTGAAAAATAGAGCTCTTTGCTCTTTGTATTTTGCTGAGGCATTTTGCTGTTAAACCACTTCACTTATGACCAGATGTGTGTATATGTGTGTGTGTTTATGATATCAAAGTATATTGTAATGAGTGTATCTGTGTATCACACACACGGGGCAGGACATGCTTATATGTACACACACTGAACTATAGAAACAGGACTTTCAGATAACTGCAAAACGTTTCTGGTTTCTCAGTTCAACCCAGGAAACACTCAGTTCAGCCCAATTCTGTGAAAACACTATTATTATGTCTAATAGACAGATCTTTGGGGAGTAACTGCATCCATCATCTCCTCTATTCAAACAGTGGGAGAGGAGATTTGATTCTAAATCTCTTTTTTGTAAGAGAATAGCACAAAGCCTTCCTTTGGCCATGTGACTCTGCTGAATCCTTAATTAGGATAAATCTATGCAACTTGACTATGCAGTTCATTTTAGCCAATGAAACATGGATGGAGCATGAGTATGTGCTTTCAAATATGCTTATATAACTCCTGGTGACTCCTATTGTGCCTGATATCATAATGAGGAAAATATGCCCCTAATACTCAGCCATTCAGAAAGACACATGCGGAGCAAAAGTGAACCAAAGTCACAAATTAGGGGCAATCCCAGTAGGAGACTCAGCAGCCCACCGACTCATGCACCATACAAATGAGTGTCTATTGTTGCAAACTTGTTACAGCCTATAAGTTACTTTGAAGTTATTTGCTTTTCTGGTCTGCTCTTGCAATACCTGACTAATGTAAAAATAAAAAAAAAAAAAATGTTCCAGAGTTTCAATTAACAAAGCTGATAAAGCACACTGAGAAATAAAAATTCAAAATATTTAATTTCCACACAATTAAGTAGATCACATGGAAATGATTCTCAAATTTTCCTAACGTGTCTACCTGAGAGCACAGATAATCCATTAAATTGTGGGAGTCTTATAATCTTACATGTCCCGTCTTTAAGAGAAATGGGTTACTATGTGAAAGAAATCCAAATGTGTCCAGGTCCTACAGTCTAGCCACAAATAAATATTAGCTGAAAACTGTAGATTAGATTCTATTCTGTCCTAACATTTCTTATTTTTAATTTATTTTCTTCATTTTTAATGAAGCCGTTTTCTCAAAACTAGTTGGATCATGGTTAACATGTGACAGCTTACTAGAATATGTATTCTAAATGCTTCTGTAGTGGTTTTCACTACATTTAGTTTACAGCAGAATAAAAATAAAGGATAGCCCTTACTTCTGTCTAATAAACTACCAAGCCATTTTTAACCTCAAGAAAATCTAGTAAGTTGTAGAGTTGACACATCTAAAATAACCAATTTAATCATTTTAGACAATTAAGTAATCAACGAGGTATTTGCCAAGATAAATGCCATGGTACAAAATAGTATTAAATAGTAATGCAATAGGAATGTCCAGATCATAGATTAATCTCAACTTCTGAAAGGCAGAAAAATTAAGTAGCAGAACTCTTGTGTCTCTGTCTTCAGGCTCCTTGGCAGTAGTACCTGGGTCTCCTTAAATCCTGCATCTTAACTGTCTTGTACGTAAATAAACAGGACCCAAGTCTAATCTTATTCGAATAAGATCCTCTCAGATCACAATGGCCTATCTGTTCAGACCACTTTCCTAGAATCAAATTCCCGGCTCTTAAACAATAGATCTGGCTATATTTTTCCTTACTTTTTACTTACTCTGACTGTTTATAGACCCCAAATCTTCATCTTCACAGACCCCGGAGACACTCATTCACTTTAGCTTACTTAAAAACTGATTTCTTTCCAAATTTTCACAATAGTCTTTATTGGTCTGTCAGATCCAGTGTTGAAATGAAGTCAAGGATATTCTGCCAGTATGGAAAAGAGAACATTGATTTAAATTTCTAAATTAAGACTGCCCGACTTTCCATATCCCACCAAAGATGTTTTAGGATACTTGAATCTCATAACAAATATAACAGGTAGAAAACTTCATATATGTTCTCCCATTTAAATAAAAAAAAGATATTCAGAGGGAATAATAATGACCAAATTTGCACAATTAGCAAACAATAATGCTGTAACTTGAACCAACCATCTCTTTTGGTAAAAGCCCGTATTAGGCAATATTCTGGGTGGTGAAGATGAGGCTGATCTGTACCTTCTTGTCCCTAGGACACACAAAGACGTCATCTTTACTTGGCTGTCTCTTGTTAAAAGACAGGACTTCTCTGAACTGAGATGGTCTGAACTCACTCAGAAACACCTTTTTGTAACCTTATGCACCAAGACTTCAGAAGGGAAGAATCCTGGGGCATTTGCAAGGTGCATTTTGAAGCTAGAAAACCTGTTGCGTGTCAGTGTTTTACATGCTGTGTTTGCTACGCTGCATCCATGGGCAAAGCTGAGAGAGCATGGGAGTCAGTAGATGGAGTGCTCTGTGAGCTTGGCTGTCAATCTAAAGAAATACCACACGGCTGGTTAAGTGCAGGGGATTTTGCAGAAGCCAATGAGACTAATTTTGTCGCACAGTTAACTGTGTTTGATAAAACTGCAAGTTCGTGCTCTCTGATTCTATGCATTTATCACTACACTGCTATTATAGTGGTTATTAACCTCAGATGACTCAGAAGTTACAAAAATAATCATTTTTATAGTCTAAGGTTATATATATATTCACTTTATACTCAACCTTCAAGACCTATGTTAAGTCATATGCTTTCTTTTGAAGGATTTCACAAGCTATGCTGCAATGTGTATGCTAATCTCTTCCTTCCAGTGATCCATACCCTGAGTCTCCTTTAAAGCAATGGACACCAACTGCTTTTTCCCTTAAGTTTTTCTGTACTTGTTCTTCTGTTCTGCCTTCCCCAATGAACCAGAGAGTGAAGTCTTTAAGGAAAAACAAACAAACCAACAAACAAAAAAAAACACCTATATATTTTTATCACTTTGAAAAGCATGCACCCCAATGCTTGGCATTCAGAAAAAAACTCTATAAAGAACTCTTGAACAAAGAAAACATAACCAAACTTTTAAAATAATAATGAAATATGTTTCAAGTACAGTTTTTAAAACTTTTTTTAACCTATCACTTTATTCACTTTGTATCCCAGCTATAGCCCCATCCCTTGTCTCCTCCCAATCCTAGCCTCCCTCCATTTTCTCCTCCCATGCCCCTCCACAAGTCCACTGATAGAGGAGGTCCTCCTCCCCTTCCATCTGACCCTAGCCTATCAGGCCTCATCAAGACTGGTTGCACTGTGGCCTGGCAAGGCTACTTCCCCAGCTGGGGGAGATCAAAGAGCCAGCCACTGAGTTCATGTCAAAGACAGTCCCTGTTCCCTACTAGGGAATCCACTTGGATACTGAGCTGCCATGGGCTATATCTGTGCAGGGGTTCTAGGTTATCTGTATGCATAGTCCTTGCTTGGAGTATCGGAAAATCTGGGCCCAGGGGGTCTTTTCTGAGTTTTAAAACTCTTAAGTGGCAGTAGTAGATTTTCTCCCAAGATGTAAGACCTCACTAGCAGCAGGAAGTTGCTAAGTGTTAAGTAGAGGAATGATTTCTTTCCTGGCGAGTGGACCTTACGATTACACAGTTGTGGGTTACCACAAACATGAGTATTACTGAAGGAACCTTTTATGGATATCTGCCCTGCTGCTCATTGTTGGGTGTCACTGCTCATAGGTGTCAATGATATATAGGACTGATACTTGCTACCGTCCTTGGCAACTTGTATAGCATTTTCTGGTACCATGGAAGCTAAACCTCAGGAGGGAGTCCCAGACTGGATCCAGCTCGAATGATCTGAGCCTCCTGTCCTAAATGTGTAGTATTTTAGCAATAGGGGCTTAACTTCCACCACTGAGAGGCAACTAAAGGCAATAGCCACATCTACAATGATTTGGGAATCAGCCAAATTCAGCCATTCATAAGGAGATTTGATGTGCTTGGTATTTGGCTTATGATAGTTTGTCATTTTTGTAAGAATCATTGTCAGCCAGGTGGCATAACTTCCTTTTAAAATTGTGTGTTTGTGTTTGTGTGTGTGTGTGTGTGTATACTTAAACTTATATATATACACAATATATATTGTGTATAATTTTAGGTAAATATAAAATAATAAGATTTCCTGAGGTTTTATCACACAACTTTGTCCCTCCTTTTGTGTTAAACTCCTTCTTCATCTGCAGTTTGATCTCTCTCCCCTTTTTGCCATTTCCTAATTCATATTACTATATCTTGCTACCCCATCTCAAGACCCATTATGTGGTCCTTTTAGACCTTCCCGGTTTTTGCCTTTATGCTGTGCTGCATACTCACATATACAGATTTGGGGCTAGGAACTGAAGATGTTCAAGAAAATGAGGCATTTGTCTTCCTGACTCAATCTTCTCTAGGTCCATTCATTTACCCATAAGATTCATGATTTTATTATTTCTTCTTCACTCAGTGGATTGTTTTCTTATCTACCCATAGATTTTATGAAGACCCAGTTGTTGATTGAAGTCTTTAATTCCATGGCAGATGGAGACCTATTTAAAGAAGATATTCCTATACCTATATCTTGTAGGGTGCAGCTCATGCTTTTGTCTATCAGTTTTAGTATTTCAGATTTCAAATTGAGGTCATTGAGCCTAATTTTTGTGCAGGGTAGTAGATACTGGTCTAGTTTCATTCTTCTGCATGTGGCTATCCAATTTTCCCAGTGCCATTTGTTGCCATTCTTCTGCATGTGGCTATCCAATTTTCCCAGTGCCATTTGTTGGAGATGTTCTTTGCCCTGGTGTGTGTTTTGTACCTCTTTGTCAAATAGCAGGTAGCTATGGTTACAATTACTCAACTTTGGGTCTTCTGCTTCACTTCATTGTTCAGCTGTGCCAGAACCATAAGTTTTGAGTACTGTAGTTCTATATTATATCTTGAAGTCTGGAATGGCCATCCTTCCAGTATTATTCTTTGTCCTCAGGATTTCTCTGACTGTGGTCTGTCTTGGTTCCATATGAATTTTAGAAGTCTTTCTGTGTCTATGAAGAATGTTGTGGACATTTGGAGTATGATTGCTTTGAAACTATGAATTGCTTCGGCTGGGTGCTCCTTGATCTAAATCTTATCACTACTCAAACAGGTACATGTAGGTACCCCTCATCAAAGAAACCTCTATTCACAGCGAATGGACACCATCACAGAAACCCACAGCTGTTACACGATAGAGAGCAACATATTGTAGGACCCCAACCCCAATGAGAACATCTGCACCTTGGCTCCTATATCTATGGCTTGGGAGCATTGTGAAAAATAGGCTGGAAAGACTGTAAAAGCCAGAATAGCAGCATTCCTGCTGTGAAACAGTCTCTCACAGATATGACTGCAAAATCAAAACCTGAACTCTGAACAATGGCAATATCAAAAGACATGTTAAATCAGAAGAGAAAAAATAATCTCACAGGGACACTCCCCTAGACAAGGAATTACATGAAGCTAATATCTACAGAGTGAGGGAGGATTAGAGTCACCCAGGAATGAATTCTCAGTTGGTTATTCAGCACAAAAGTGTCAGTCCTGAAATCACAAACACACCTCAAAAACAGAATCTGCAGATTGTATTTATACATTTATGCATGCGTACATATACACACACACACACACACATATATATATATATATAACAATAATAATAAAAGTAAAAGACACTATCAATGTGAGAGTAGGGTTGAGGATGCAGGAGGCTGGGGGGTAGGGAACGAGGGGATTTGGAGTGCCTAAAAGGAAAGAAGAGAAGGGGAAGTAATGCAATAATATTTTATTTTAAAAATGTATAAAGATAATGTCTTTCAACTATAAAACAAAACTATAAAACAAAAACAAAATATAATAACATAAGTCTAAGCGAACTGAATTCTTGTTACAAACATTACAAGAAGGAATGTTTAAGGTTAGGAGGAAAGCTTCTAGGCTGAAGAGGTGTCTTATCGGTCAACAGTATCTGATGCTCTTTCAGAGAACTCAGGTTTAGTTTCCATCACTCACGCAGTGGCTAATAACCACCTGTAACTCCAGATCCAGAAGATCCAGTGCGCTCTTCCAGACAGCGCAGCAGTCAAGAACATTTGTTATTCTTCCAGAGGACCTGAATTTAACTTCAAGCACCCATTTCAGGTGGCTCACAACTGCCTGTGGGTCTAGCCTCAGAGGAAGCAATGCTCGCTTCTGGCCTCTGCAGCAGTCACACATACACACACACAAACACACACACCTCTGTTTTTTAAAGTAATAAGATGTATTAAACAGCCAAAGGTAGAAGACTGTCATCATTTTCAAGTTATTTTAATCCCGGTTTGGCTAAACGCTGTAATATGATGAAGCTGAGACTTCTGTGTCTCTTCAAAAGTACTGTATCATTTTCTTCCCAAGTGTTTTAAATGAAGTTGAGCTAAAAAAAATCTTTTAGTTCTGTCCCACAACATACACGCTGTATAAGACAACCTTTCTCTATTTGCAAGCAGCAACTCTGACATCAGCAATCATATACAGTGAAGGTTTAACTATCAATGCAACAACTTCTGCCAGTAAGTATTACAACACCAACTTCACATCTCATGTCTTCACAAAGTAGGACACCTTTTTCCCTTAGGAAGGGAGTCACTTTTTTTCCTAATAAGCTATGACTAGTTGACCAGGCCAACTTTCCAAATAAGAAAAACATTTACTTTATTCCTTAGAGATGGTCTCCAGGACTGGGGTGATTGTTATAAAAATAAAATATGATATATGGGTAACCCACCAGTGCAGGGTAGGCTAGACACTTTTTCTTTTGTTATAATTTACAATGTCAAGCCTATAGAGCCCAAAAAGCAAGTGGCTAGGAAAGAGAAATAGCTACTTTTCCCTAAGGGCTCTAACATATAAAGTCACTGAAGAATGAGTGTAATTTAACTGTATTATAGAAAATTACTAAAATTGCCACCATTTTTTACTCCAGAAGTATTGGAAGAGATAAAGTTTGCATGGCCTACCTGCAAACTAAGGCTTTTAAGCATGAAATGGAAAAGGATTATTCTCCACAGATAGTATTTGCATGAATCATTTAACTACATGCTAAAAAATTATTTCAGAGAGATTAATTAATAAATTTAGGTGGACCTTTGATATGAGAATACTTTTTATATCCAATGCCTTAACCACTTGGCTACAGTGATACACATAATTTTACATTTTTAACAGTTGTGTGTGTGTGTGTGTGTGTGTAGACCTGGAGACAATTCGTGATAGTCTTGTCTTTCTTTCCACCACATGTGTTTATAGGGAATAGATCCTAGGTCATCAGGCTTGGTAGCAAGCCACTTTACCCTCTGAGCCATCTGGCCTGTTGTAAAAATATTTTTCAAACAAAATATAATAAATCAAAACTTAGATGTTCAGGAACCTAAAAAGTATTTCTTTCAAAAGATGCATACAATCATGTAATTGGCCAATGAAAAGCTGATTTAAAAAAAAAAACAAAAACCCTATCAAAAAGAAGAGAAGAAATTTAAAATTTTTAAAGCAGAAAAGAATAAAAATGAGGGAAATAATCTTATGTATAATAACATCAAAAGAAGAAATGTTTAGAAATTAAAGAAATTTATTGTCTTACTAAAGGAGAAAGTAATAAAATTTGTTACTTTTACTCAATAAAAACAAAATTATTGATTGGGGAAACTCTGTAAGATGTAAGTTGAAAGACTTTCCATATTAGTAAATTAGACAGCTTTAACTTGTCAAGAGCACACAACATCATTCACTGAAACTCCTATCAAAATATACATGGCCATTTTATAAAATTAATAAAGACAGGCATTTATAGGCCAGTGAACAAAGAAGAAAACCTGTAAGTTCAAAAGGATAAACTGATTATCAGCAAAAATACCAACAGCACAGATAAAGAGTGCTTGATTTTAATGGTTTTGACTAAATAATATAAGAATAAAAGATATAAAGTTTATGGAACAAAAGGTCGTGGAAAATTCTCATAACATTGTTATGGACAGTAATATTTTTGATAGAAAATATTACTCATAGGCAAGAGAAATTAAAAATGGGAGGAATAGAATTACATCAAAGTCAGCAAATGGCAAGAGAATAGAATTGCATCACACGTATGATAAGAGATTAATTATCTCAAGAAACAAAATTCAGTGCAAAAAAAAAATCAGCTTTAAAAGGATGTATAACTAGCCTGCTTTTACATTATTTTGAGAAAGGAACTGTTAACTTGGCTGTTAAATTGACCTGAAACTTGAAATCCTCCTGCCCCACCTCCCAGATTAAATGAGATTGCCCCTGCAGGCCACTATATCCAGCTTCTAATAAAACTTTCAATGCTATTATTTAGAGCATATTCAAACTAAGAACTTCAGAAAATATCAAAATGTACTAAATGTATCACCAGTAGGATCATTAGATAGGATTGCAACATATGAGCTCCATGGGTTCCAGATGCCTGTCAGCTGTTGAATTCCAAGATACACAAATGGGAAACTATCGCTTAGTAAACTCTCAACAAAAACCTGTTGACTCAGTAGCAGTTATGTGAACTAAAACATACGTATGTATTCAATGAAGTAGCAGCACGGCAACATAGAAGATAATTTAAATCCATTAACAATGAAAATTTTAAAGTCCCTATGGCAGACATTACCACTCCTACCTTTTACATGAGGAAATTAAGACACTAAGAGCACAAACGAAGTGGCAAGGCCCAGAATATCTCTAGATCACCTTCAGTTGTTAAATTAAGTTTTAAGAAATGTCTCTATTTCTAGTCATCATTTGGTTCATTGGTACTGATAATATAATCTGAAAATCCCCATGTAGGACTCACCGAAATGCTTTGTCTGGACTTCGTAATGACATCACAAGACAGCCTCTATTTCATAATTGAAGGGTATGCCAAAGACGTCAGGAATTACGGGGCCTCTGCTATCTTACATATTTATAACATGAGTTATTAGTATCACAGTGAAAAGCAGGCCAGTTGTAGTTATGCTTTTTTATACATGGATGAACACCCAATGATGCAGTTACTTTCAAGCTCTTAGCTACAGTTGGAGGTGGGAATTAGTCATGAAGCCGGTAGTAGAAACTGTGTAGGACGATTTTCTTTAATGTGCTTCTATGGCAATCCAAATATGAGAAATTGGGGGGGAGAAGATGCTTAAAGATAACTTGGTGTGAAAGCATTAAAAAAAAAAAACACACAGGATGTAATAGTGACTGCACCCATATATGGCAAAGTATGATTTAGTCACTTATGATATTTCCCAGAATGTAACATTTAGAAAACGATTAGTTACTGAGCAAAGGTACTTGTGTGGGGATTTCTAGCTATACTCTGTATCCCTTCAAAGCAGACACTAAGACTCATAACCAAACCCTCAGCAGAGTGCAGGGAATCATATGAAAGAAGGGGAGTTAGTATGATATGGAAAGGATAGGAGCTCCGCAAGGACCAAATATATCCGGGCACAGGGTCTTTCTGAGACTGACATTCAACCAAAAACCATCTATGGATATAACATAGAAATTCTGCTCGGATGTGGCCCGTGGTAGCTCAGTAACAAAGTAGTTTTCCAAAGTAAGGGGAACAAGGACTATTTCTAACATGATCTCAAGGGCAGGCTCTTTGACCTCCCCCCCTCCCCAGGGGAGGAGCAGTCCTGTTAGGCCACAGAGGAGGACTTTGCAGCCAGCCCTGAAGATACCTGATAAAACAGGGTCAAATGAAAGGGGAGGAGGTCCCCCCATCAGTGGACTTGGAAAGGGGCAGGGAGGAGACCAGGGAAGGAGTGTGGGGTTGGGGAGGGAATGAGGGAGCAGGATACAGCTGGGACACAGAGTTAACAAAATGTAACTAAAAAGAAAAATAAAAATTAAAAAAAAAAAAGATGGTAGTGAAAGAGAACTCCTTTCAGTGGACTAGGGGAAGAAGATGGGGAGAAGAAGGAGGGAGGGTAGGACCAGGAAAAGATTAGGGAGGGGCTACAACTGGGATATAAAGTGAAGCAATTGTAAAATAATAATAATAAAGAATTAAGCATCAAAAAAGAAAAGAAAGAAAGAAAGAAAGAAAGAAAGAAAGAAAGAAAGAAAGAAAGAAAGAAAAGTCTCAGAGATTGCACTTAGAGATTCTAAGAAAGACAGACTAAGTTAAGCTTTGTCGGTTGTAAGCACTGTATTCCTGCCCTGCAACTGTAGCTGTCTAAGCCCACACCGGTTCTCAGTACAGACTGATAAATGGGGAATCATGCTAACTGCATTGTGCCAGGCACTACTTGGGAACCTCACCACAGACAGCCACAGGGCAGTCTATATTACTTCCTGTCTGATTCCCTCACTGTCCCTTCCTGACCCTCTACTGATTTCCATGCCCGTGCCTGAGGAAAGTCTCTTCTCTCACCAATCCCTGTCTTGCTCAGAAACAAATTATCCCTGAGATGCTGACAGCAACTAGGCAATCAAGCACAAATTCTCTACAATCTCTCTCAAACTGTTTTATCTTTCACATAATGCAATGGTCAAGCCTCCACCTGTGGGAACTCAGGGCACAAGAAAAGCACACACACACACACACACACGCACACACACACACACACACAAGATTTGTTTTTCCTTTCTTTAAATTTAAATTTATTTTTTAATTTATTCACTTCACATCCCAATCATAGCTCCCTTCCTTATCCTGGTCCCACTCTCTCTCCCTCTTCCCCCTACCCACCTCCCCTAGTTCTCAGAAAGAAGGAGCCCTCCTCCCCTACCAACTGACCCCAGCCTATCAAATCTCATCAGGACTGGCTGCATCCTCTTCCTCTGTGCCCTGGCAAAGCTGCTCTACCAGAGGTATGTCCACATATTACTTGCAGTTATTGATGCAGATAAAGCTACGAAATATAATCTAGCCTCCTATCTTAAGTACACATGCTTGGTGTTCCCACAGATCAAGTTAATACTGAGGTAACTCAGATTCCTCCAAATTGCATAATATAATAGGAAGGAAAGAATACTTCCAACACCCCAAGGACCCAGCTCTTGTCCTGTTCTAATTTGCATCACAATCCAATGCCAACCTAAGCTCCTAGAGGTCTTATATTCACACTTTTAAGACACCCAACCCATGAGTCACACTTTTTCAAAGCATGATCCTTTGATTGAACCTCAGGCTCATACATGTACATGCAAAGGCAAGATTATGCTCAAAGAGGAGCATTAGGTCCTGAATAAATGGTGTGTGGTCCGATGGCTGCGAGCGTATCCAATGAACTCATGGCCTTGAGATAAAATGTATAATCCAAAGAAAGCCAAAGCCAAAACAGGACCCTCATGCAAGGGTCTAGCATCCGTGTGTAACTGGTCAATGGTACCTTAGAACCATCTCTCCTTATTCCTCCCTCTCCTTCTCCATCTCCTTTTCCATCTCCCTCTCCCTTTCTCATCTCTGTGTATCATAACTCTTAAACTCTGGGTTGTATGACTGAATGTGTGGTTCAATAGAAAAAAATTCATGGCAACAGTAAAAGTTTTTTTCTGAGAGTATAACAACTAAACCAAATTCATAAGCAAATATATAATGAGTCCAAAGTGTTTCTAGAAGCACTCCCTGAGCTGCATCATACAACTACACAGAAGTTCTGATTCTGAACACACTACATACACACTGCACTAGATGCTGACCAAAAGCTTTGGTTCAGATTGACTGTAACACACTGTGATTTGCAGTGTTTTTACTGAGCACACACAGTTTTCTGCTCTTACAAAACAATGGATTAATTACAGCAAAGAAAAGTTCTTTATAATTTCATGATAGCAAAAGAAAAAAAAAAGATTCTTCATTCTATTTCCCTATCAGCATTCCTCTGAATGCATCAAAGTAGTATACATGTGGATGGCATTATGCTTGAATATTTGAGTTTTAAAAATTCAGCTTGAATATTGCCTTGGATTTCTTTTAAAACCATTAAGAAAATGTTGGCTTGGGATTAGGATATGATTTCCAACAATGTCTGAAATGGCTTTAAGTAAAAAATGCTCTTTTGTACTATGTACTTAGACTAGCCAATGCTCTTCTCTCTGTGACAACTGTATGAGCAAAATATGAAACAGCTCCCACAAAGGTTGAAGATGTTCACAGTGTCAAACACAGAGACAAAGTTTAATGCTTTGTGTAAAAATAAACATTCACCTCATCAGTCTACAATGCTTCTTATATTTTTAATAAATTGTAAAATTACATGGATCCCAAAGAACTGTTTAAAGAGAATATGTTATGGGTTGTTTCCAGTGTCTGTACATCTTTATATATATACACCTATATACTGAGATAGTGCATAAACCTCAGAGGCAACTTGGCCTGCTCTGGATGACTGCTCTACCTGCTCTCAGCATGTGTTTCAACATTCATCATTTCTGTACTTGGAACTTCAGTATGTTTCCCTCCACTGCTTCTCACCCTGTCTGTGAATGAATGTGCATCGATCCCCAACTTAAGTTTTAAAACTATAGTCATGTTCCTTTGCCAAATGTCTAAACAACAGACTTTAATTTCTCGCTAAAAACTACCATCTCCCAAATCTTCACTCTGAGATGATGATTTCCAAGCATTGATAAAATGATTTTGACACTTCTACCAGCAAGAGTGCAGATAAATAGCTATTTGAGTGGGGAAATGGTGAAAATATTCTAATTGAAATTGTGAAAAAAAATGCACATGAAATTATAGAGAAACTGAAGTAAAACAAATAGAATAGTGAAGTGAAATTAAGTGTCTCTTTATATAGTCAATATTTGAGTGTAAAGAATATCTCTAAAGATGATAAATAAGTCTCCATCTTTATTTTATGGATTCTTCTAGTACGTTGTTTTATGTATTGGGCTCTTTTATGAATCAGTTGGGTTCTTTATGCATCTTCAAGTGTCCCCAAATGGACGTGGCTACCTCATTCAAGGGAGCAATTTGAAAGCATATTGCCATAGCCTTGTGCACAAATGTCCCAAAGAATCTGTGGACAGAAATTTGGAGTTTAAGCTTATGAATGCAAAAAGTTGTATTTTTCATATCTTTCAGGTGAAGTTAGAATTCCCATCAATTATAAATGTAGGCAAAAATCACAGAAGTGTGTTCATTATGTGAGGGTTTGCATGGAGAAATTACTTATTTTTAAGCACTAACATTCATGCAGATCTTAAAGCAGTATTTCACACTCACCAGTGCCTATTAATTGATTTTATGAGTACTTATATTTACTTAGTAAAAATTTATTTTATAGAAATTTATTTTATAGATTTATTTTATGTCGTTATTGTATTTCAATACAGTGCTTTCCCTATGCACTTAGATTGTCACATTTTATACATTTAAAACCCAATCAGAAAGCTTCCATAGCTCTACCTGCCTGTAGAGGGGATAAGGTAGCAAAAGGTTAAGAATTCCTGGTTTGAGGGTGTTTGTCATATAGTCCCCAATTCTCTTTAGCTCTTATAGACGCTGATTAAGAGGAAAGGCACAACAGTCACATTCTTCTATCAGACAGATTCAGCACTTGTCATTTCCAAGGATACAGCTTTTTTACTCTCTGTAAAATAAAATCGCATTCCACAGATGTCAGATCCCCCTATCACTGGCTTACAGATGGGTTTCCTGCCAGACAACAAACGGGACTGCCAGGACTCCTGCTTGACATTCTGATAAGGTTGGAGGCATGCCTTAGAAGGAAACAATGTTCTTAAAGCAAATGATTGCTTCATGATGGCCTTCTGACACTGGCCATATGCAATGGAGTAGTTAAGTCAATCAGATCTGAAACACAGGGTCACTCTGCTTTACTTCAGTCAATAATAAGACTACTTATCTCCTGCTGCTTTTCATACATTCTGATGACAGTGGTTCTGCTGTGTGGCTCCCTGCCATCTTAGAGAGTAACTGTAAAGGATACATGGAAAATGTATCAGGTATTAAAGAATGTGTGTCTATAATTTAATGTGTAGCACATATATACTGCTTATTTATATTGGGTTTAATTTTTTAGAATTCTAATCTTTAGAATGGTTATAAATGCCCACACATTTTTACATGTGGTACTCATATTTTTTATCTTTATATATTAAGTTTAATATTTAGAATCTGTAATAGCCTAGGTACTCATACACCTTTTTGTGACAGATGGAAGTATAATTCTTGCTAATTCACTCAGGTAAATATCCATGTTTCTAGCTCTTAGTTGCTTTCAAATATAAATCATAGTATGCATTCCAATGCTCGGCTAAAACATGACCAGCCATATTAAACAGCAAAAACAACACCTATCTTTATCACACTGGGAGAACATGAAATGTAGAAAAAAGTTGATTTGTGCTGGGAAGAGGGAAGTAACTAGAAATCAAGTTGTTGTCAGGTTACCTAACAAATTCTATAGGCATAAAGGTACCCTTGAAATCAGTGGATGTTTTCTTCAAGGAAACAAGGCAAGGCATATAGCCATGTGCCCTAGTTTCAAAATGAGTTTTTGTTCACTGTATTGACAGTATTTATTGTTCAATTCCTTTTGCCATGCACAGGCATGATAGTGCCTTGAGTTCTTATAAAATTTGTGGTACAAATGTAAGAAGAGAGAAAAGCTCCAGAGATGAAAAATTAAAGATTGCCCTCTACTTTACTGCTTCCCCAAGTAAATAAAGTCTACTTATAGACTATTGGTTGTTCGTGTGTGCAATTAAGGAAGCGGCTTCCTCAAACGGTTTGTATTAATTGAAATAGTATGTAAGTACAGAACCTGTTCCTATTGCAGAACCTGGTAGAAAGTAGCTGCCCAATTCTGCCCAACAAATATTAATCCTATCACTTCTATCTTGTTTAACGCCATCACTAGACATTATAAAGCAGAGTTCAATGAAGCACCCACTTTACACAAACATGAACTCACAGCTAGGGCGGGGAAGAGGTTCAGTGGGCAAAGCTTGCTGCACAGGAAGAGCTGAGTTCAGATCTCTAGGACCCACAGATATCTAGACATTGTATCATGTCCCTGTAATCCCACTACTCAGTGGCGAGAGAGGAGGTGAGGACACCCACAAATCTCAAGGGTAGCTTTGTGCCTATAGAATTTGTTAGGTAACCTGATAACTCCTTGATTTCTAGTTACCTCCCTCTTCCCAGGACAAATCAGCCTTTTCTACTTTTCATGTTCTCACACTATGATAAAGATAGGTGTTGATTTAGCTATTTAATATGGCTGGTCATGTTTTAGCAGTGCATTGGAATGCATGCTATGATTTATATCTGAAAGCGACTAAGATCTAATTCACAAAGCAGCTAGCCTGGCACAGATAGCAGTGACAGACATAAAGAGACCTTGTCTAAAGCATGGTAGAAGGCAAGGACACTCCTGAAGTTGTGCTTTAGCCTCCACACATAAGTTCTGCTATAGCAATATGTCCATACTTACATACATGAAAATGTACACACACATGCACACAGACACATACAGATACACATACATACACTAAATATATTGGTTTTTCAAGACAGAGTTTCTCTGTGTAGCCCTGGCTGTCCTGGACTCACTTTGTAGCCCTGGCTGTCCTGGACTCACTTTGTAGATCAAACTCAGAGAGAGCCATCTGCCTCTGTCTCTCAAGTGCTGGGATTAAAGGCATGCACCACTATGCCCAGCTTCACACAAGATATTTTAAAGGGAGAATTACGAAATAAAAGCTCCCCCAGTTCCCTGAAAAGTGTGAAACAGTCCTGTGGGGTAGTGCATGCTATGGTAGAAGGGAGAACATGACTCTAGATAACTCCGCACAAATTCTGAACACTAAGTAACAAGGTGTACTAGTTCAGGTTTTCATTGCTCTGAACAGATACCATGACCAGGTGAGCTGAGACTGTCTACTAGGTTCTATACCTGCATGTTAATTCAATTATCACAAACCTTTTGAGGAAGCCAGTTCCTTAACTGTACAAATGAACAAATGATGTCACATTTCTCAGATAAGCCTGGAAACTTTTATAAAAGAAAACATTTAAAAGCAAGGAAATCATGAAATTTTCAGGCCAATGGATGGAACTAGAAAAGATCATCCTGAGTGTGATAACCCAGAAGCAGAAAGACACACATAGCATGTACTCATAAGGGGATATTAGTCACATAGTATAGGATAAGCATACTACAATCTACAGACCTAAAGAAGCTAAACACTAAGGAGGACCCTAGGGAGGATGCTTAAATCTCATTCAGAATGGCAAACAGGATAGACACCAGAAGCGGTGGAAGAGAGGAAACAGGATGGGAGATTACTACAGAAGATTCTCTGAAAGGCTCCACTCAACCGGGGATTGAAGCAGATGCTCAAACTCACAGGCAAACTTTGGGCAGAGTGCAGGTAGTCTTACAGAAGAAGAGGAGGGCGGGGATAGAAGCACATGGGGGGGCGGGGCAAGAGACCCACAAAGACCAACAAACTCTAAAAAAAAAAAAAATCTGAACCCAGGGGATCCTGCACAGAATGATGCACCAACCAAGGACCATGCATGGAGAAGACCTAGACCCCCTGCTCAGATGTAGCTGATTGGCAGCTCAGTCTCCATGAGGGTTTCCGAGGAAGAGGAGCAGGGGCTGCTTCTGTCATGAGCTTGGTTGCCTGCTCTTTGATCACTTGCCCCTGGCGATTCCGTCTTGCCAGGCCACAGAGGAAGAGGATCCAGACAGTCCTGATGAGACTTGATAAGCTATGGGCAGATGGCAGAGGAGGAGAACTCCCCCTTTGGGTAGACTAGGGGAAGGGGTTGGGGGAAAGAAAGAAGGAAGATGGAATAGGGAGGAGTTGAAGAAAGCAGTTTCAAACGGGATATATAACGAATAAATTGTTTTTTTAAAAAAAAAGGGAAAAAAAAGAAACATTTTCTTGGGGCTGGCTTGTAGTTCCTGAGATTTAGTCCATTACCATCAGGATAGGAAGCACGGTAGCCTCCAGGCAGATACGGTGCTGAAGAGGTAGCTGAGAGTTATCTGTCTGGATTGGCAGGCAGCAGGAAGAAAACTGGGTTTAGTTTCTGCGACCTCAAAGCTCACTCCCTGGTCATGTGCCCCCTGCAACAAAGCCACACCTACTCCAAGGCCATACTGCCTAATAGTGCCACTCTCTATGGATCTATAACGGCCATCTTCCTTCAAACTACCACACATAATTTAAAGAATAAAACGGCAGTATTCAGAGACTGGGTACAACTGTTAAGAGTCACTCGGGGGTACCCAGGGTCTTAGTCAGAGAGGCCTCATCACTGAAACAGAAGGCTCCTAAAAGTCCCTAAGAGAAGCTGTCACCCGTTGCTACTCTTTTGGCATCACTGCCACTTTCAGCATTTTGTTTATTTATTTGAATATTTAGATTTGTTGAACCAACTCAGGTCCATATGCCAAAGAATTTTTTTTTCAGAGCCCACACTCATGTATAATGCATTAAACCCAATAAGAAACTCTTGCTTCCTATTAAGTAGCTGCTCTCTCCTGTGATGCCGTTCTTTATGAGAGAAAAAAGAAAATAGCGTTTCAAGGGGGGGGAGAGGAGAATGCAGTACAAAGCAGCATAATAACGTAACCATCTACTTGGCCTATAGCCAGAAGGTGAACGTCTCTCAGGTAACGCCCTCCCTTGCTGCATAGCAATCCAAAGGAAAAGTAAAACCTTTTTAATGGATAAGTTCTTATACATTCATTGGAGCAACTGATTTTTATTTGTTGACCAATTAACTGCCTAATAACAACTTGGATACGATGATTTAGGTTGTCTCATTCACTTTTGCCTTCTTTTTCGCAAAATAGAAGAAATATAAATCATGCTTGCAGCCACTTATGCTTGTTAATGCCACCCAGCTGGGGAGTTCAGGTGAGTGAAAAGGTAAAATGAACTTGATTCATCTACATTCCATGATCATCACATTGGGGATGCTGAGATGCTGAGTTCCTGTGGCATGCTACATGTCTCAGATAAGGCTGGGATGAGTGATACCACTTAAGACATGTGTCCCTCGGCTATCTCTGTAAGTATCTCTCTGGACTTCTGACAGTTACCAAACATAAATGCTCACTAGGCACCAGTGAGCTCTGGAATTAGTGGGGTTGTGGGTTTGTGATCAGTTATGGCTACTGATAATTGGCAAATGAGAACCGGAAAAACATTAATAGTAAGAAAAGGGAGGACATAAAGTAAGAAAGAAGAAATGACTGAGGTAGTTTTAGGTGCAATTTCTAGAATTAGATTCTTAATGAGGCTTCATCTAGATCAAAGCAGCCAGGAAGGAGAAAAGAGACTCCAGGAAATGAAGCTCTACTTAAGTGGTGGCTATCTGACAGACATGACGCCTGGTAGGTGCTTGGAGAGATAAAGCAGTTTATTTTTACCATGTATGAGAGCTACCCAGTAACTAAATCAAGTAGGTATACAAGCATATAAGTGTTACAGAAAATAAAAGGCTATTAAGGTCTATTGCTAATACATATAATTATTATGGTGGTTATTATTAGACTGCTACCATATCAATAAAAGGCACAGACATCTGATAAATTTTTTAAAAGCTTTTTTTCTCCTGGGGATGGGCACATACTAACTCCTTAAACTACCTTGTTATCTCTCAGTCCCACACCCCATGCCATTTTCTCTAATCATTTCTGTCTGGGCTACGTCTCCTCCAAAATAATGTAAACACTTGCACATGCTTTCCATTTGAGCTGCTTCTCTCTAGCGACACAGGTCCTCAGAGTAATTCTTCCCAGTCACTTGTGTTTTTAACACTATGCCATGACAGTCCCTGTTTCCTTCTCCTCTCTATGTCTCTCCCCTTCCCCTGATCCTTCTGTCCTGTCCTCCTAACCCATGAACCTTAGCTCCACCTACAGCATCTCTGCCCTTCCCAGGTGTGTAGGCAACTTTATTTAGTCAATCAGAGATACTTTTGGAGACAAGGTTACACAGCGTCATTTTTGGTACATGATAGCCTGCTCATAAAAGACAGCAAGCAGACCTCAGGAGTAAAATAATTAACAAACAAATACAGAGCTCCAGACCACGCTGTAGCTTTTAAATCTCAAAAATGGAGGACAACCAAAAGAAATCAATAGAGATTCCTGGCATCTAGTCTCCAGGAACTGGCTAGACTCACATTCCCTTTCTATGTGATGGTTTTGAGAGTTCTACCAGCTTTGGAAAGGATCCCAGCCAACAGGTGTAAAGGCAGAGTCTGTAATCTGGACTGCCAGATACTAGGTATTAAATGGCCAGCAGGGGTTTTTGGCAGGACCCAGACTGGAAGGTTAAACTTAAGCACATAACAAGCCGAGTCATAAACTGCCCAAAATGCATCTGAGATTTGGACCCAATGGACACAAAGCTTTCCAAGACTCAGGCTCAAATACTGTTTCCAAGTTTGCAGTTGTGAAACTATTTCTAGACATTTTGACATGTATTATACCAAACTTTCTTGCAACATACACCTGCATGTCACCTAACATGGCAGGGAAGGCTCAGTGTTCACCAAAGATCCTAGCTCCATTTGCGTTCCTTCCAAGAAGCAAATGTCACGCCAACATGTCTTAATTGTCTTGACTTAAATAGTAATACGTACACAGTACTTGCCAAGCAGAGTGATGAGGTCCTTTCAAGGCAAGTTAGTTAAAAGATGAATATCTTTCTCTGTCTTCTCCTCTATCTGCTAGCTGAACCCAGAGGACTGTGCTGTCTTATGGCAAGGTTGAGCTATATAGAGAATGACTGTGTGAAAATGGAAAGTTATCTCCCATAAAATGCTTGAAACATGTGTCCCATGTGGTACTAAATCAGAGTGCTAAGAGTTCTGAGCCATCATTAATATTAAATTGTTTCCTCTTTGACAATACCTTACATGTATAAAATGTATTCTGGTTACCTTCCTCCACACATCATCTCACATCCCCCTCCAACCTCCACCAGCCCTGCTTCCTCTCGAAGATTCTCTTTCCCACATTCATATCTTTTTGTTTTTTGACTCCCTGAGTATAAATAGAGCTGTGTGACCGTGAGTTTGAAGCTATCTAATAAGGCATATTTCACGCATCTGTGGGTAAAGGAACTCCTCTCCCAGAATCTGTCTTTAGCCAAGAGCTTAGAAGGTGGAGTTCCATGGGCTTGTTTCCCATCAATGGTTGACTGTCTTATCCAGTCCCGGTAAAGGCAACCTCATCTTCTTTAAGGTCATGATTTTAGTGGGTGTGTTGTATCCAATAGATGGCATTTCATAGTTATCCTCGCTTATTTTTAGAAAATTACGCACCTGAATCTGGCTATCAGAAATGATAATGAGTTCTGATTCATAGCCTTCCTCTGAAATATGAAAATAAATAAACCTAGAGTTTAACTGGCATTGCCTGACACCTGGAAGATATTAGGACACAGGGTGCCAATCAGATGTCATAGCTTGAAGCTATTTTGGTGGCATGTCAGAAGCTGAGTCTATTCTTCACTCCATTTGTGTGTGTGGCAGGGTTGAAAACTCCACCTGCTGGTACAGATAAGCATGGCTACTGAAATACAGTTACTGTCCTCCATAAAATGAGCCTAGAGCACAGAAAGAGCTGAGTGTTAGATGCATAGTCATTAACACTTGGCAGTGAAAGGAACTGGGAAGGACAATGCCTAATATCAATAGACCTTATCAAGGATAAGCCTTTGAAGTTCTTTAACAATACAGTTAATCTGAACATCAAATTGCAAAATTACATCAAATTATGTTATTTCGTAATCTTTTCATCAGTGTGATAACCTTGAATTATGATTCTTTTTAGAATACTATGTAGTATCCTGGTGACCGTGGAGAAAATTTAGCCATACATCACATGTAGATGATGCATGGTTTCTTACCATAGATATGTCTCTTGTCACCTTTCAGTGTATAAGTGCACTTGTGCGTGTGTGTGCGCGCACACACACACACACACACAAACACACGCATACAAAGAGAGAGAGAGAGAAAATGAATGAATGAATCCAAGCCATAACTCCCTTGTTATCACTCAGAATGCAATTTTGTTTAGCATTTAACTGTTTTCCTTTGAAGAACAAATTATGCTCTGCTGAAATAAGCCAATCTTTTAGCCCACAGAGAAAAGGCAACAAACAGCCAAATATCCGCTCATCACAATGAGCTTAAATGAAGCACGGATTTAAGCTGCTCTTATGTGTATAACCCATGGTCTTTATTAGAGTTTACTTTGCATAATTACCTCAGGGAACTAGAGCTGTTTCCAACTCTTGATTCGTTATGTGCTGCTGTGCCCAAGCAAGTAAATATAAACTGGAAAGGTTTTCCAAGCTCCCTGGATCCTGGAATTATCCCTTACAAAGTGAGAATCAGAGCATCCTGGAGTCATGTGGGAATCTGACAATACACTCTGTACCAAAGGAAAAATCAACAGACTACTTCTCTGCCTTAGAGGAAAGTAGAAAGTTGCTGAGGGGCAGTTAGGATTATGACAGTGGTATTTATGTAGATTTGTTTTCCCAGAGCTGATCTGGAGGATGTGTAAGTGTCCTGAAAGGAGCTGTTGTTTGGAGGAAGCACAGCCTTTGA
Source organism: Meriones unguiculatus (assembly GCF_030254825.1). NCBI lineage: Eukaryota > Metazoa > Chordata > Mammalia > Rodentia > Muridae > Meriones > Meriones unguiculatus. The sequence continues at coordinate 83,936,266 of NC_083357.1, read as the reverse complement.
ATGCAATGGGAGCACAAGCGGACTATCTTAGAGAGACTCTGGTACTATGCATTCTCTGGGTTCATCGCAGAGAATGAGAGATGGTTTTAAGAGCTGAGACAAAAAGGAGGTACCCAAAATACCTAAAACAATAACAAGAAGAAGAAGGAGGAGGAGGAGGAGGAGGAGCAGGAAGAGAATTTAAGACAAATCCAAGAAAACTCTCAGAAACTGCCCCCCCCAGTATAAAAACAAAAAACTTCAAGAAAATGAGCACTAAGCCAACCAGCACATAGGGAGGTGTCAAAGAATTCTCTGAGCTTCTAAAAACCCCATGATCAACATTCTACTTTGTAAAGTTCTGTCCTGAGGTCAACAGGAATGCCAACCTCTTTTAAGGTGTGTTGTTCTTCCACAATACAACATACAAAATATTCATTAAGTAGTTCAGAGGATCTTCACTTCCAGAAATTCTGTCAGGAATTTAAACCATTGAAAGCATGTATCAGGAAATACACTCAGTAAGATCCTAGAGTAGCTTGCATTGGAAAAGCAATTGACCTAATGAATCCCAGCCTTATTCCTAATAGAGAGGCATAGAAAAACCCAGATTTGGTAAATAGCTTATTTGGCAAAGTGCTTGTCCTTCAAGCATAAAGAGCTGAGTTCAAGCCACAGAATCTACACACACACAAAAAAAAATCCGGGCATGGTAGCATGCGCCTGTAACCAGCACTGGGGAGGCTGAGACAGATGAGGACCTACGCCTTGCTGGCCAGCCATTTTAGCCTGCTTGGTAAACTTCAGACAAGCAGGGTGCCTTAAAGTTGTTCAAGGTAGACACCTCCTGGGAAATACCAAGGTTGTCCCCAACACCCAGATGTACATGAATATACACAAACCCAATAAATAGATTTGGAAAAGCTAGGAAAAATATTAGATGTCATCTAAGCCAGTGGTTTTAAAACTGTTTTACCATCCTACCTTGTTTCTAATATCCTGTGTGACTGGAATTTCTATATGATATTTTCCCTCAGAGCTTTTTAGTCAGGTTGTCATATTTTCAACCTAATATGAACAAACAACCTGCACAGTTTATTCTTAACAAGACTGGGGATCAGGCAATATCTCACTACCACTGAGGAAAATTTGAGAAATGTTGACCACACCAAGTGTGGGAAAGGTCAAAGAGCAAGCTTCAATAGGAGTCCTCACTGGCCTAATCCTACGGCCAGTTCACAGAAGGGTAAGATGACTTGAAGTTATGTCTCTGTGTGTGTGTGCTCAAAACCGTCTCTTTCACTGAAGCAAGGACTGACACTTTATCAGAACTAGAGAATAAGGCAATCTCCTGGAATTCTTCACTTTTAACATGCAGAAATGCCATTAGTGGGTTTACATATCAAAGCACCCAGCTTAGCAATTGCATAGAATTCATGAAACAAAAGAGTGCATGTATGCTGTGCATGTGAGCAAAAAGAAGAAAAAAAGAAGGAAGGATATATAAAATTATGTAGTTATGTTATATGTGAAACAACAGAATAAAGAGTGAGTGAGTGAGTGAGTGAGTGAGTGGGTGGGTGAGTGAGTGAGTGAGTGAGTGAGTGAGGCAGACAGGCTCAAATAAAAGGAGGACAGGAAGACAAACATTACAAGTGCTAGGCAAGGAAGAGATAGCCACAAGTAGACGCTGGGTACCACCCAGATAGTACGTAGCCAGAATGGGGAGATGAAACAGCAAAGGTCTTTACCAATTTCATGGTCACCTGGGCCAGGCCTACCTAATTCTATTTCCAAAACTTTTATCAATGTAGTGGCTGCTAGGTCTGAAACCCTTGTGAATTATCAAAGAAAATAAGTACATATATATATGTAAATGTATACATACACATACAAATTGTCTGATTTGCTAGGCAGCATTTCTTTGCCTCTGTCTTTTTTGTTTGCATATGTGACATTGTAAATGACTTTGAAAGTAATCTTCACTTCCATCTATTCAACCATTTTCATTTCCTCAGTGCAGGCTCCGATATCCTTGCATAATTCAGACTGATTTTTGGCTGCACTTATAAAACCTGCCAAGAGTTCCTCAGTTGGGACTAAATCAGGGTGATATGATTAACTGTGCCATCATGCCCCTCTGAGTGGCTTTGCATTTGTCAGCCTTTGGGTTGCAACACTCAAAGCACCTCCATGCCTCTGTGTAAAAACTGAACTCAGGGCTTTGCTGTGAATATTAAGCTCTTTTTGCCAGCTTTTCCATAAATTTTTTAAATTTCACTTTAGAAAATTTCTACCCCCATCTCATTTTTCTTTCCCTTTGTATCACTCTTTCCTCTTCCTTGGACACATGCAAATTGTTCTAAGGCGCTTTTTGTGTGTGAGAGCGGCACAAAGGAAGGTTGGATTATATGCCATTGTTAACGCCATTTCGAAGGTTAATAGCTCTTGTTGAGTTTCTTTATGACTCTGAACATTCCTCAAAGAAAACTCCCAGCTCCCCACCCCCACAACCCTGTGGTGGCTCATATTTGAAGCAATGCTCAAAGTCAGACTCTGTACTTTCCTATTGCCAGCCAGCACGTAAGACTCTGAGGCTGTCTGGTAGGATTGACCACTATAATTAGCACACACCATGCAGCCTGCTCCCTTTTACACGCCCACCTGCTGAAATAAGCCTGTGCGTTATCTGACTTTTTTATTATATCAACATTTATTAACACTTTTTCAGTGAATCACTGACGATTTTAAATTAAATGCCTTTCCACAATTTATAACTTTGTGATAAAAGACACTGATTAAAAATTTAAAGACCTCATGAAAATGGACATTAGCTAAAAAAGCTTAGTGTCTGCTAGTCAACTGAAGAAAAACCTTTCCTTTAAGCAAAGAAAGAAAAAAAAAGTGATGCAATTTTCACAAGAACAGTGTTCCGCTGGAATTTGCCATTGTGAGAATGTCTAAATGTCTGCCTTGTAGAAGGCTTAGATTGAAAATGTGAAGTCTTACTAACTTAACAGGCTCACAGTCCCACAGAGAGGTAATTAAATTTTCTCTCCTTCAATTTATAATTTCTTCAGATTCCCAGGTTACCACAGCAGAACTATAGAGATCTGGAACATCCAAAACTCGGGCTCTCCTTTGGTGTCCTTCCATTTTTTTCTCTTTCCTAACAACAAAAGCCTGATTCAAGCCACCGAAGATAATGCCAGGCATCCAGACTGGGTAAAACCCTGGAATATTTTCTACCTTTATTTCAAGTCTCACTTGATAGGGCAGTTAACAGCCTTTGTATCCATTCAAAAGCAAACCGATAACAATTTCTGCTATAGATGTGGTATATCTTAATTAAAGACCTTGTTAAAAAAAATCAAGCTTATTTTCTTGTTTTTAATTGCTGAGTAGTATTCCATTGTGTAAATGTACCACAATTTCTGTATCCATTCTTCAGTTGAGAGATATCTAGGTTGTTTCCAGATTCTGGCTATTATGAATACAGCTGCTATGAACATAGGTGAGCAAATGTCCTTGTTGCATAGTTGAGCATCTTTCAGATGCTCAGGAATGGTATAGCTGAATCTTGAGGTAGCACTATTCCTAATTTTCTGACAAAATGACAGATTGGTTTTTTAAGTAGTTGTACAAGTTTACATTACCACCAGCAGTATTGGAGGGTTCCCCTTTCCCCACAACTTCTCCAGCATGTGTCATGCCTTTGGTATTTTTAATTTAATTTAATTCAATTTATATATTTATTAATTACAATTTATTCACTTTGTATCCCCACTACAGCCTCCTTCCTCATTCCCTCCCAATCCCACCCTCCCTTCCTCTTCTCCCTCATGCCCTTTCCCTAGTCTCCTTATTGGGGGTACCTACTCTCCTTCTATCTGACCCTACCTCATCAGGTCTCATCAAGGCTTGCTGCATCATCTTTCTCTGTGGCCTGGCAAGGCTGCTCCCCCCAGGGGTTGGTGATCAAAGAGACAACCACTGAGTTCATGTCAGAGAAAGCCCCTCTACCCCTTACTAGGGAACCCACTTGGAAACTGAACAGCCAATGGGCTTCCTTTGAACAGGGGGTCTATGTCCTCTCCATGCATGGTCCTTAGTTGGAGTATCGGTCTCTGAAGGCCCCTGGCCACAGGTATTTTGGCTCTGTTGTTCTCCTTGTGGAGCTCCTGTCACCTCTAGGTCTTTCTATCCCCTCTTCTTCCATAAGGATTCTGGCACTCTGCCCAAATCTTAACTATTCTCAGGCTCCTTTTGATTTGCATTTCCCAGATAACCCAAATCAGAAAGACACACATGGTATACAGTGGATACTAACCATATAATATAGGATAAACATACTAAAAATCTATAGTCCTAAAGAAGCTAAACAACAAGGAGCACCTTAAGGAAGAGGCTTAGTCCTCATTCAGAAGGGAGAGAAGACAGGGAACAGGACAGAAGCAGTCCACAGAGGGCCTCCGAAACACTTTACACATTAAGGTGCCGAGACTCATTGCCAAACTTTGGGCAGAATGGGAAGAATCTTATGAAAGAAGGGGGAGATAGACATGGAGGTGACAGGAGTTCCACAAAGAGACCAACAGAGCCAAAAAATCTGGGTGCAGGGGGTCCTGAAGAGAATGATAATCAACCAAGGAACATGTATGGAGAGGACCTACACCTCCTCCTCAGATGTTGCGCATGAGCAGCTCAGTCTCCATGTGGGTACCCTAGTAAGGGGAGCAGGGGCAGTCTCTGACATGGACTCAGTGGCCAGGTCTTTGATCACCTCCCCATGGGAGAGACAGCCTTTCCAGGCCACAAAGGAAGAGGATGCAGCCAGCTCTTTGATCTAGGTTAAAAACCAATGTAAAATTTTTTTAGAACTGGGCAAAATTCCTTCCAGCTTAAAAAAAAAAAATGTTACCATTTGTTCCTGTGTTCATCAAAGTGGTGCATTCTGGAAACAAAACAACTTGTTCATTAACCCTTTTACCAAATCAAGGACAAATAAATAGTTTTGATGCTCTCTCTCTCTCTTCTCTGTCCTCTTTTATTCAGCTGTATGGTGGGATTCAGGTGGCTTTGTGCTGGCAGAAATCAACAGTTGATAAAATTCCAGTTTTTATAAGACCAACTTCTGGTTTATGAATCTTTTTTTTTTGTATTTGCAAAAGTTTGTCAAATTCCAGAAGCTTCATCATCTTCAAAATAAAATGCAATTGCCCCAGTAAATACTCTGCCAACTACGTCCCTTAAAAATACAATGGAAGAGACACATTTCACATATTCAAACAGATCAACTACTACTTAGGAATGAATAAAAATGAATCAAAAGAACATTCTCCTTTGTAACCCAGGGAAAACCCTTCTTCCATTGCAAGGATGTGTTGCCAAGCAGAATTTACCAATCATGACAGTTGATGGGCAGGAGGAATGCCTACAGCCTGGCTTACATGGATATTCCTGGATTTCAAAGAGGAAAAAACAAAACAAGAAGGTTACTGGTAGCTAATGAATTGCCTATATTATTAAGACCACTGCATAAGATCAAGTAAAAAGATCTTTAGTTCTGATTAACTGAAGAAATTTTTTTCAAATTTGCAAGGAAACCAAGCACAGCTTTCAGCCATGAACACTGGGGTTCTTCTACCCCCTCCAAGCCTAAAATGACAGTACTCATTTGACTTGTGCTTTTATCACATAAAACTAAAATTTATGAAAAGTTCAAAATTGTCACTTCCCTAAGATTCATTGATGATTAATTGATACAAAGCCATTGTAAAAGAAAAAGGAAGATGTTAGACTGAAATTACATGGCCCTGGAGGAAACTATAATACTAGATCTAGCATGGAGTCCATTTTCATGATTGATTAAATTATAAAGGAAATGAATATTAATTTCAGTAATTGTGTTAACAAAGTAACAAGGTAATTGCCTTACGCTGAAACAAGATTTAAAATCATGTATCATTTCATAGGAATAATGAAAAGGGCATGAATATATTCTTAAATCACTCCCTAAGCAATTAATAAATATAACAAGACCATTTTGCCTTCTAGCAGTGGATAGGACTAACCAGAAGAAACCTAAGAGAAATTGATAGAAATATCCAAGTGTCTCTGAAGCTCATTATGGAAGGAACTGAGTGCCACACTCAGCTACACCTGTGCACACAGATGGCAAATTGCCACCTGAGGCCTGACTTAGAAAGAAATCAGGGGACAGGAAAACATATTTTTAATGTGTATGTTCAAGTGCTTTAGAATGGAGTGGAGCCACTATCCAGAAATGTAAAGGAACAGCTTTCCTTTTTAAGGTCAGTCTTCCTTTAATGAAAACAATCCTACACAGAGCAGAAATTTCAAAAAGGCAGAAATTTCAAAAAGTCTGAAATGATTGGCTTCAGACACCCACCAATCAATTAACAAGTAAGCCTATTTCTTTGTTTTTTTGGTTTTTTTTTTGGGGGGGGGCGAGAGTAGCATGTAGTTGCATGGTTTTATTTGTTTTCAACATTATGACCACATGGAAATCCATCTTAATTAAATTCAGAAACAACTGTTAGTTACCAAAGTTAAAGGTAAGTGGCAAAGGTAATTTTCCAACATTTTGAGGAACAGCCACCTTACACAAACACTATCAAAACTTCCAGGAGTGATGAAGTATGAGGTTATGACACTACTAAGAAACAATAATTTCTTAGCCCTACTATAGTTTTATGGGACTACCATTGTATAGCAGCTCATCGTTAACCAAAATGATGCTATACACATGACTGTATACTTGGGATGCAAACATGCCTCTCTCCTGTCTGCAAAGAATTTGCCATTAGTAACAAACATGGACTTAGAGAATGCCTATGTCTTTGAGTTGCTTTAGACAAGGGAACATTCATTCAGGAAAAGAAGAAAGTAAATTCTTCAATTTTACTCTGTCAACCCAAAAAGCTAGTCTGATGGAAGAAAAGATTGACTGGTTAAAGACTGTTCTGGAGCCAGCCAGGTTATTTTGTAGGACAGGAGCTGTTGAATGCTGAGTAGGAAGTCTGTCACTCAACTTCGCCAAAAGAGACAGAAAGAAGTAGAACAGAACAGATGAAGAAATACAGCTAGCATGCAAGCCCAAGAGGAGCCTGCCTAATCCAACTTGGTCAGTAATTCTGAAGAAGGAAAAAAGGGTTGGGGCACATCTAGAGTTGGCTGTGGCTAAGTTAAGATCACTATGGCTTTGTACACTAATGTTATGCAGTAATGAATGCAGAAGGGCCTGATGAATGGATGACACCGGAGGAAAGGAAGTTTCAGCTGAATTAATCCTAGATCTGGGCTGAAAGCTAAAGGTTCTTCACTCATAGCTCTCCCAGAAGCCTCAAACATGGGGATGTTTTCCCACAAAGATCTGGGAAATACAGCACTGCATCACAGTGAGTGTTGTCCAGTTGGTTTTGGTTTTGTTCTTATTCATTTTTCACCCTAGTCATAGCCCCTCCCTCTTCTCCTCCTAGTCCCAACTTTCCTCTCTGTTTCCCCTATCCCCTCTCACTTACTCCTCAGAGAATTGGAGTCCCCACCCACCCGCCCACCCCACCATATCAAGTCACATCAGAACTAAGTACATCATCTTCCCCTGTGGTCTATCGAGGTAGCCGCACCAGAGGAAAGTGATCAAAAAGCAGGCAACAGGATTTGAACCAGAAAACAATAAATGGCTTCATTAAATTAGATGCTGAAAATGGAAATTACCCACTTTATTATATCTATAATAGTAAAAAACCAACTTGCAAAACCATGACTTTTGACGTCCAACATTGCCATGGTCTGCTGCTTTAGTTGTCTTGTTTTGCAAAGAAGAAATACTTCTACCAGAGAACAATAAAAATCATTGTTTTTAATAGCTAAGGGGCTGGGGTCACTCTCTGGTAAGTTTGATTCATTATCCCTGAGTTGGCAAAAAGAAAGTTAGGACAATAATCTATTTCTGGGATAATTGGTCTTGATTGTTGAGGGAAAATTGTGATATTATTATACAGTGGAGAGAGGTAGGAATATATGTAGACTCCTCTGAGTTTAAATTACTCCCATAAACGAGTTCCTAATGCTGCCCTTTGACCCAGCATGGGATAACTTCAGAAATGAAGATTGTAATGCTCCAACAAAAAATGCCAAGCAGCTGAGGCACTGACACAGTGAGAAAAACATGTAGTGGATCCTGGAAGTAGGAAGCTATAAATATGTAGTGTCCCATAGGCTCAATTCATCACGAAAAGACAGAAGGCATTATATGTATTTTCTTGCTTGTTTCTGGATGTATCTAGGCAGGTTATTTCTCTTCTCTATATCTATGAGGTTCAGTATGTTACTAGTAATAAAACTTGTAATTCAGTATTTAAATTATAAAATATCTCCAAGTGAATTATAAATAGCAAAAGAAAATGATAAGCATGGTCTAAAGTGACATATAGCCTTGTTTTATCTAAAGCACATGAAAGGGAATGCGTCTTTAGTAGGAGGACCCTACTGAGCACAGTTCTCACACACATGAATTAAGGTAGAAAATACTTACGCGTGTCAGAAACTAATGGCAATCAATCTATATGACCAGTGCTGTGTTTTTATAGCTTTTAAAAATACACCAATTTTTTCACAAGCAAGATTCACTATGTCCCTCTCATTTGAATCATTGGTTCCCATTTTGAAGATGCTCTCATTTTAGGAAAGAGATGGAACATTTTAAATACTTTGTGTCATATTATGTATTTCTCCACTGTCCACGGACTTTGAAATTCCTATACTGAGTTCTTAGAAGTTCCTTGAAGGTCAGCTGCAGCTCACTGTTCTTATTTTTCTCAGTCTGCTCTTTCCATCAGCATGCTCATCCATGCATAGGGGTTCAATGAGCACATTCGGGTATCATAAAAATGCACATCTCCAAAGGAGCCCAACTCTATCTTCTGAAGTACAGAGCCATGTATCCAACTAGCCACTCATTGTCTTCACTTTGAAATCCCCAAGGCGACTCAGATGCACAATCTAAGACCAAATTCACTCTTTCACCAAAATGCAATGATCAACTCTGTGAGTAACACTGTTTCCAATCTTTTTCTCAAGGCAGAAACTAGATGTGATCTTTATTAACTTCTGTTCAACATTTATATTCAACATAGCCTGTCTATTTGATTCCACATCATACATTCCTATATCTGTACACAGTGCATATGGATGGCAATACCTCTCTTGCCTTGTTATAATATGTTCTCCTGCCAATAAATAACTATTCTGGTTGCAAATTTATTTTTAATGTGTTTCTTTGTCTTAGGTTTAAACACAATAGAATTACCAAGAATCATGTAAGTCTCTTTTCAGAAACTGGTGATGTTAATGGTTGTATGAACTAACTCAATAACTCAATATCAATCAATTTATTATTGGTTTTTAACATGTAAAAGCACTCACTTTTAATGTTCAATAAGAATCATACTCAGTATGAGAGCCTTGTCTGACACCCTCTTCTCTTACTGGAACCAAAATGCATACTGAGCTCTCAACTCTTCAATTATATGTCTTTTTTGCTGCTGTAGTATTTCCATGCATATTGTCTCCCTCCCATCCGATGTCCCAATCTGTGATAAGCCTTGTTCATATGCATTCAAATTCACTGGTAGTTTCAAGAGGTTCCATTTATTAATTGTAGATCTTAGAGCCTGAGCTACTGCTGTTCTGTTCAGGAAGTTGTCTCCTATGCCAATGAGTTCAAGGCTCTTACCCACTTTGTCCTCTAGCAGACTTAGTGTATCCGGTTTTATGCTGAGATCTTTGATCCACTTGGACTTCAGTTTTGTGCAGGGTAATAAATATGGATCTATTTGCATTTTTCTACATGTTAACATCCAGTTAAACCAGCACCGTTTGTCTGAAGCTGCTGTTTTTGTTTTTGTTTTTGTTTTCCATTGTGTGGTTTTGGCTCCTTTGTCAAAAATCAGGTGTACATAAGAATGTGGATTCATTTCTGGGTCTTCAATTTCATTCCATTGATAAACCAGCTTATTTTTATGCCAGTACCATATTGGGTTTTATCACTATTGCTCTGCAGTATAGCTTGAGGTACAGGTATTCTGGAGATACCTGGAGAAATTCTATTATTTTATAGATTTAAACTATTCTGGTTTTTGTTTGTTTGTTTTTCCATATGAAGTGTAGACTTATTCTGTCAAGGTCTATGAAAAATTCTGCTGGTATTTTGATGGGGATTGAATAAAATCTATAGATTGCCTTTGGTAAGATTTTTACTGTTAATCCTACCAATCCATGTGCATGGGAGATCTTTCTATCTTCTGGTATCTTCTTCAATTTCTTTTTTCAGAGACTTGAAGTTCAACTCAGGCTCTAAGTTTTAAAATTAACAAATGGTACCTCAAGAAACTGAAATGCTTCTTTAAAGCAAAGGATACTATCAATAGAATGAAACAGCAGTCTACAGACTGGGAAAACATCTTCAACAATCCTACATCCAACGAAGGGATAATATCCAGAATATATACAGAACTCAAGAAATTAAACACCAATAAATCAAATAATCCAATTTAAAAATGGGAGACAGAGCTAAACAGAGAATTCCCAAAAGAGAAATATTGAATGGTGGAGAAGCAGTTAAAGAAATGCTCAATGTCATCAGTGATCAGATAAATGCAAATCAAAATAACTCTGAGATTCCATCTTATACCCATCAGAATGACTAAGATCAAAAACTCAAGTGACAATACATCCTGGAGAGGATGTGGAAAGGGGAACCCTCCTCCATTGCTGGTGGAAGTACAAATTTGTACAAACACTTTGGAAATTAATCTGCCGCTTTCTCAGATAATTAGGAATAGTGCTGCCTCAAGATCCAGCCAAATCATTACAGGGCATATATCTGAAAGATACTCAACCATACAACAAGGACATTTGCTCATCTATGTTCATGGTAGCAATATTTGTAATAGCCAGAATCTGGAAACAACCTAGACATCCTTCAGCCAGCCGAAGAATGGATACATAAATTGCATTTACACAATGCACTACTACTCAGCCATTAAAAATGAGGAAATCAGAGCTGGAGAGGCGGCTCAGAGGTTAAGAACACTTGCTGTTCTTCCAAAGGTCCTGAGTTCAATTTGCAGCAACCACATGGTGGCTCAGCACCATCCATAGTAAGATCTGGTGTGCAAGCAGAATGTAGTATAAATAATAAATAAATCTTAAGAAAAAAAGTTTTTTAAAAATGAGGAAATCATGATATTTGCAGGCAAATTGATGGAACTAGAAAATATCATCCTGAGTGAGGTAACACAGACCCAGAAAGACACACATGGTATATACTCACTTATAAGTGGATTTTAGTCATATAGTACAGGATAGACATACAACAACACACAAACCCCAAGAAGATAAGCTCACTGGGCATCTTAAGCTTCATGTGGATCCATGAGTCAGGGGAGTGGGAGATATCTCTAACACAGACTATGTGCTTTCTTTTTATCACTTTCCCTGTGATGGGTCTTCCCTACCAGGCCACAGGAGAGGAAGATGAATTCAGTTCCCATGTGAATAGATGTGATGAGGTGTCTGGGTAGGGGGATTGTCTGTTCTGAGGTATGGGGGAGAGGGCATTGAGAGGGAGGGAGGATTGGGAGGAGGGGAAGTAGGGCCTATGTCTAAGATATAAATTGAATAAATTTAAAAAATTAAAAACTCTTCCTTTCTTTCTCTCCCCTAATTAAATCTTTTATACTAGTCTCGTTCAAGTGGCCTTTCCTCCAAGAAGTTTTCCTGAATGCTTTGCAAAGATCAAGATACTGTATCATGTGCTTTGCTTCTATTTCTTTCCATGGATTTTGGTTAGACAATCATTTTTTTTTGTGATTAACTCCTTACTTCCAACTTCCTCACTTCACAAGACTGTAAGCACCCCAAGGGCAAGGTCATCATCATATCTGCTGTAGTTTGAATTTAAATGGCCACCATGACCTAATATATTTACATGCATGGTCCTTGGTTGTTAGAAATGGTTGAGAAGGATTAGGAGGTGTGGTCTTTGTTAAAAGAGGTGTGGCCTTGTTGGAGGAGGTGGGTCACTGATGGAGAGAAACTTGAGGTTTCAAAAACCCATGCCACATATCACTTTCTCTGTTGGCTTCCTACTTGCGGATCAAGATGTGAGCTCTCAGCTACTGCTCTAGCACTATGCCAGTCTGCTTTCTTCTGTGCTCTCTACCATGATTGTCATGGACTCCAAACCTATAGAACCGTTTGCCACAAATTAAGTGCTTTCTTTTAAAAGTTGCATGGTCATGGTGTGTTACCACATCAATAAAAACAATAACAAAGACAATCTACTCATTTAACCTGAATATTTTACGTAATGTATCATAGACAGGTGGAATCCCAAGTACTGATAATAAGAAGTGTTAAAAGGGACAAAAATGAATTGTAAAGATTTCCCTTGTATTTTAAACAGAAAATAAATTTTTTTAAACTTTATAGGGCACTTTAGCATACATAATCAAATTGTTTCTACACAATAATCCAAAAGATAAGCCCCTATCCCTGTGTCTGTTTCTGGTTCTGAGTTACCTCATTCAGGATTATCTTTTCTAGTTCCACACATTTGCCTGCAAATTTCAAGATTTCCTTGTTTTTAATATCTGAGTAGTATTCCATTGTCTTAATGTGCCACAATTTCTGTATCCAATTCTTTGGTTGAGGAGCATCTAGGTTGTTTCCAGATGTCCTTGTGTTTCTGGATATTATGAACACAGTTAAGCAAATGTCCTATTGTATGGTGGAGCATCTTTTGGGTATATGCCCAGAAATGGTATAGCTGGGTCTTGAGGTAGCACTATTACTAATAATCTGAGAAAGCAGTAGATTGATTTCCAAACTGACTGGACAAGTTTACATTCCCACTAGCAATGGGAGGAGGGGTTCCCTTTCTCCACATCCTTGTCGGCATGTGCTGTCACTTGAGGTTTTGATCTTAGCCATTCTGGTGGGTGTAAAATGGAATCCCAGAGTCCTTTTGATTTGTATTTCCTGATGCCTAAGGATGTTGAGTATTTTTTTAAATGTCTCTCCACCATTCAATATTCCTCTGTTGTGAATTCTCTGTTTAGCTATGTACCCCATTTTAATTGGATTATTTGGTTTGTTAGTGTTTAATTTCTTGAGTTCTTTATATATTTTGGATTTAGCCCTCTGTCCAATATAAGGTTGGTGAAGATTCTTTCCCAATCTGTAGGCTTTTGTTTTGGTCTGTTGACAGTGTCTTTTGCTTTATAAAAGCTTTTCAGTTTCATGAGTTCCCATTTATTAGTTGTTGATCTTAGAGCTTAAGCTGTTGGTGTTCTGTTTAGAAAGTTTTCTCCTGTGCCAATGAGATCAAGGCTTTTTTTCACTTATTCATCTAACAGATTTAGTGTATCGGGTTTTATGTTGAGGTCTTTGATCCACTGGACTTTAGTTTAGTGAAAGGTGATAAGTATGGATCTATTTGCATTATTCTACATGTAGACATCCAGTTAGACCAGCACCATTTGTTGAAGATACTATCTTTCTTCCATTGTATGGTTTTGGGTCCTTTGTCAAAAATCAAGTGTCTGTAGATGTGTAGGTTTATTTCTGGATCTTTGATTTGATTCCATTGATCCACCTTTCTATGCCTATGTCACTACCATGCAGCTTTTAATTAATGTTGCTTTCTAGTAAGTACAGCTTGAGATCAGGGATGGATAGGCAAATATTAGCCATATAATACAGGATAAACCTACTACCATCCACAGACCTAAAGAAGTTAAATAACAAGGAGGACCCTAGGGAAGATACTTAATTCTATTTCAGAAGGGCAAATAAAATAGACACTGGAAATGGTTGAAGAGAGGGAAAGGATGGTAGCCCACCATAAATGTCCTCTCAAAGACTCCACCCACCAGGGGATCAAAGCAGATTCTAAGACTCTGAGTCAAACTTTGAGCAAAGCACAGGGTGTCCTAGGAAAGAGTGAGTGAATAAAAGGACCCAGAGTAGACAGGAGCTCCATAAGCAGACCAACGGAGCCAACAAATCTTGTCCCATGGGTACCTGCAGAGACTGATACACCAACCAAGGACCATGCATAAAGTGCTCCTAGACCTTCTGCTCAGATGTAGCAAATAGGCAGATCAGTCTCCATGTTGGTGTCCTAGTAAGGGGAGCAGGGGCTGTCTCTGAAATGGACTCTGTTGCCTGTTCTTTCTCCCTGGTGGGGAAATCTTGTCAGGCCACAGAGGAAAAGGATGCAGGCAGTCCTAATAAGACTTAATAAACTGGGGTCAGATGGTAGGGGAGGAGGTATTCCTTTCTAAGAACTGGGGGTGGGGAATAGTAGGGAAGAGGGAGGGAGGGTAGGACTGGGAGGAGACAGGAGGAAGCTACAATCAGGATATAAAGTGAATAAATTATAAAAATTAAACTTAAATTTTGAAAAAGCCCCTATCAATGCATCCTTACTACGAGTCTCTGTACAAACTCAAAGCTTCATAGTTCAAGTATATACATTTGTATTCTATGGCCAAATGTGTGTGTGTAATATCTGGGCTGCTGGTCCTGTGTTCTATAAAAAAGCAATCTGGGTCAGACATGGGGAGCAAGCCAGCAAGCAGCACTCCTCCACAGCCTCTGGTTCATGGCCTCACCAGGTTCCAGCCCTGCTTGAATTCCTGTCCTGACTTCCTGCAATGATGGACTGTGAGCTGGAAGTGTAAGCCAAAGAAACCCTTTTCTTTTCAACTTGCTTTTGGTTCATGGTGTTTTCCTCATAGGAATAGAACCCCTAACTAAGACACCCACCTTCTAGTAAGAATCGTGTTTTACTAAGTTTACCACTTCCAATACTCACCCGTAAACATCCATAAAGATAGTGCTCTATTGGCTTCTTACGCATTCCTTAGATTAGTCAACTTAATACATAAAGTTAGACATCACAGTCACCTTTCTGAAAAGCTTTGTGAGATTTAGAGGACAACAGGATAATTAAGTTATATATGACAGGATAAAATATTATATATATACACACACATATTAACAGGCAAAGCCAACGGGACTCTGTAAAAAGAATACAAAAACCTCCAGCCACATTTCTAATAAATTAACTAGCAAAGTGAAGCCTCCAATGGCTTTGTGCTTTCAGTCATCTTCAATCTTTCCTTTGAATTCATACGCCTTTTGATTTTGAGTAGATCTATTTTGAGACATAGATTGCTACCAAATTCACTTCTAAGAGAGGCAAGTTATGAGAAAATTAAAAAGTCAATCCACAGAAATGCTCTATTCTTGTTGTTTGACAGCGGAAGAACTATACTCCAGATGCTGCTTCTGCAGCTTTAGCTCCCCACACCCATATCACATCACCCTCTGGAAAGCATCATAAGTCTCAGAGCTGCTGTACAGAAAAGGTACTTTCTGTCAGGAAAGAAGATATTTACCTATTTCCTCAAAATCTTTCCAATTTCTTCTTGTCTGTAAAAATAAGTTTAGATGCATAATTATTAACTTGTTGAAACAACGCACCTCCCATGTTTTAGTGACCTTACCCTCTTTTCATTTACCAGTTGCTTGTAAGCTAATCTGTATTTAAGAGACATGTATTTATTTCAGCAGAACAAATTGTATGCTATTCATCTCATTGTCTATATATTTGAGTTGAATAGCATTGCCAAGCTGATTTCATTAAGTGTAAATTTACTTCATTATTTGAAAATGTATCTTTGAGCCTCCTAAAATTAAAATAAAATTAAAGAAATTCAGACCATAACAACAGTGGGCCAATTCTGCTTAACAAGATGTTTTATGAATGAAAGTACTCATCAAAAGAGAATATATTTTAATGGTTCCCCTTCTTTCTACCAATTCATCCTATAGCTCAATAAACAGAAAATAGTCATAATTGGGATAAGATGATCTAGATCAAAGTCCCCATTTTTATCTTGCTGAAATTCATATTTAAGTTGATGAGGCAATACCTTCAAACTAATATCATATATTCAAACCACAAGTCTAACTGGTGAGTTTTACAAGTAGGAGCTGTCATGTTCTTGACAAATAAGAAAAATCATACCAGCTATAACATTTCCCCATGACCACAGCACAATACATAGTAGAGGTCAAAATTTCTCTGCAAGATGTTGTCATATACTCAGACATTTTACTTGACACATGACTTATCCTTGAAGAAAATGGAGGGCATTTTGCAGGGCTTATTCTGCCAAAGTTTTCTAAGATATTCTAAAACTGAATACCATTTTTGTAAGATGTCCAAAAGTCAGTTTTCTCAAATTCTTCTTAAATCAAAGCAGAGCTCAGTGGATTTTTAAGTCAATGAAATCTATTGTATCCTTTTAAAATAAAATATAAATTACTTTTTGAAAATTTCATACATATATGCACTGTATTTGGCCATCACAACCCCACCCTCTTAGCTTCAACTTTCCCCAGGACATCAACACATCCCCTTGCAACTTCACGTCTCTCTTTTTATTTCCTCATTATTTTTCATACAATAAGTTTTGATCATGTTTTTCCCTTCCTCAGCTCCTCTGAGATCCTGCCCACCTTCTTCCCACCCAGCTTCCTATGTGCTCTCTTTGTCTCTGTCTCTGTGTCTCAGCTTCTCTCCGTCTTCAAAAAACAAAAGCAAACCAAAAATCACACACAAAAAAAAATAAATAATGATACAAAGATACCAAAATGAAACAAAGAGCCTACCCCTCAACACACACACACACAACTTGGAGTCTCTGGTCAACTACTCCTGGAGTATGGTTGATATACCCAGTCACAGTTGATTAGAGAAAATTGATTTTCTCATTCTCAGCAAACATCCATTGTAAGTAACTTCTGGGTTAGGAATGAGAGTTTGTATCTACCCTTCCTTCTCAGGGCTGGGATTTTGTCTGGTTTGAACCTTTGAACCTTGGTGCTATGCCTGCTATTTACGTCTCATGTGTCTGCCAGTCCTTTTGGAAGATGCTGTTTCCTTGGAGTCATCAATCACCTCTGGCTCTTACAATCTTTCTACCTCCCCTTCTTCCTATATATCTGAGTTTTGAGGGAAAGGCTTCAGTGTGTCCCTCAACCCTCATAAGAAATCGCCCTTGGAATAGACGGGAATTAATACAAAGACTCACAACTAGACAATGGGCAGTGAGAAAGACAGATTTTGGAGCACTAAATCATAAAAGAGCATCTTTATTTTTATGTCTTACTTACCTATTTTTTTTAACTCACTGAGCCCAATTAGTGTTGTTCACATACACATGGACTTGAGAGTAATCCACTACAGCATGGACAACCTTGGAGTGGCTACCTTTCAAAGAAACAGAGTCAAAAATTTAAGAACCAACAATTTTAAAACACTTGATTTTCTATGTTCAGCCACTAACATCAATAAAAAGAAATCTAAGCCAAACAAATTACTATAGCCACTAAGTTAAAACACTTCTAAAACCGTGGCAATGTGAATAGAAGAAAACATAGATCCAAATCCTCAATCTGGATAATTCTGAGGACACTGGAAAAGATACTCTCAGAATACAAAGAAAAACAGGCAAACAAAAATGTATGGTTCATACTACTGTCCACATCTGGAAGAAGAGATGTTTTTCAATGTGGATGAGTAATTCATGGCACAGATGGCTAGATAGGAAAGGTCTTGGAAAGTTATCGTGGTTTAGTGACCTTAAAATCTAAGAGTCTTGTAAACATGCCCCATAGAGTGAACATATATGTATTGTAAACACATATCGGTTTTATAAGTGTACAAATTCCATAAATATTCACAAGACTATAAAGCAAATGGAAAGGAAAGACGTCAGCTACTTTCTCTACTACTTCAGTGGTGAATAAAAAGAACATATTCAAGTGACCATATGCGGTATGAGAAAAGACAGTATGTAGAACTACCCAAAGTAGGTTTGTGGATATCATTGTTCACCGTGATTGCGGAGTTCCTTATCTAGCAACCACAGGGGACAATAATAGCATTTGCATGAATCACCGGCTGCCTGATTGCATCTCTCACCAGGGAGAGCACTTGGTCTGCATCACCACGGACACTCTTGTCAACCTCACCACGGAAGTGTTTACTAACCACTGGCACTGCTTTGCCGTTATTTTTATTCTACGCAATTCTAATCAGCATCGCTCCTGATGAATACCTTTATTTTTGTCAGAACATAAAGAGGTAAAGACCCTTATTCCAATATTTCCTGTTAGTTTCGTGTATCAACATAGAAAAGTTACAGCACCAGGTTGTCAAGGGCAACTTGCGAGGTCAGGGGAGTCTCCTTGTAGAGAACTGCCTGTGGTTGGTTACATGTTCTGAGGCAGCACTATATGGTAGAGTTTTCCTTAGAACTTATGTGTCTGTAGAAAGAAACATTAATTATTACATGTAATTACAATGTCAGTGTTTCTTTCACCAAGGAAAATGTTAGACTGTACTGGTTTTACTGTCTTAGTACCATTTGAAGACTTCTTAGAGCAGGGACTAAACTTTTGACCACATAGTACAATCACATGAGACAATCACATGGCCTATTAAAGAAGTTGAATTCATAAAATATTTTTAGAAAAGAATATGGGTTCTTTGGATTATATACCAATTACACAATTTCCAAGGAGTAATACTTTGTGCTACAAACACACACACACACACACAATGGAAAGTGCCTATTCTGGTATTGCTATGTCCAAAGGCAAGGAGTTTCTTCTAACCCAGAACAAACAGGACCACCTCAACCCCGTGGAAACAGGAGTCATCCAACTAATGCCATTTAAAAAAGAAAACCATTCATGATTTCCTTGTTTTTAATTGCTGAGTAGTATTCCACTGTGTAAATGTACCACAATTTCTGTATCCATTCCTCATTTGAGGGGCACTTGGGTTGTTTCCAGGTTCTGGTTATTACAAACAAAGCTGCTATGAATGGGGTTGAGCAAATGTCCTTGTTGTGTACTTGAACATATTTTGGATATATGCCTAGGAGTAGTATAGCTGGATCTGGAGGAAGCGCTATTCCTTTTTTTTTTTTTTTTTTTTTTTTTATCTTGCTGAAAAACCTTGAGTAAATATATTTTGTTGAACTTTAACAAGGCACCTAGTTATTGTTTATCCCATAATTGTCTGAGAAAGCGCCAGACTGATTTCCAAAGTGGTCATACAAGTTCATATTCCCACCAGCAATGGCAGGAGGGTTCCCATTTCTCCACATCCTCTCCAGCATATTGTCTCTTGAGTTTTTGATCTTAGCCATTCTGATGGGTGTAAAGTGAAATCTCAGTGTGGTTTTGATTTGCATTTCCCTGATGACCAAGGATACTGAGCATTTAAATGTTTCTCTGCCATTCTATGTTAGGATCTAGAAAATATCATCCTGAGTGAGGTATCCCAGAAACAGAAAAACACACACAATATATACTCACTTATAACTGGATATTAGGCATATAATATAGGATAAACATACTAAAATCTGTACATCTAAAGAAGCTGAGCAAGAAGGAGGACCCTGGGTAAGACAATCAATCTTCACTCAAAGAGACAAAAAGGATGGACATTGCAGGAAGGAGAGAACAGGAAGCAGGACAGGAAGTCTACCACAGAGGGCCCCTGAAAGACTCTATCCAGCAGTGTATCAAAGCAGATGCTGAGACTCATAACCAAACTTTGGGCACAGTGCAGGGAATCATACGAAAGAAGGAAGAGTTAGTAAGACCTGGAGAGGAAAGGAGCTCCACAGGGAGAGCAATAGAACCAAAAAATCTGGGCCTAACGGTCTTTTCTGAGACTGATACTCCAACCAAGGACCATTCATGGATATTACGTAGAACCCCTGCTCAGATGTAGCCCATGGCAGCTCAGTATCCAAGTGGATACCTTAGTAAGGAGAGCAGGGACTGTCTCTGACATGAACTGATTGGCCTGCTCTTTGATCACCTCCCCCTGAGAGGAGAGCAGCCTTGCTAGCCCACAGAGGAAGACAATGCAGCCACTCCTGATGAGACCTGATAAGCTAGAGTCAGATGGAAGGGGAGGAGGACCTCCTCTATTAGTGGAGAGGCATGGGAGGAGAAGAGGGAGCGAGGAAGGGTGAGATGTGGAGGGAATGAGGGAGAGGGTTACAGCAGGGATACAAAATGAATAAACTGTAATTAATATATAAAAAAATAAAATTTAATAAAAAATAGAAAAAAGGAAAAAAGCCACACACACACAAAACAGGTGCCGACTTTGAAGAAAGCAAGCATGAAATGCCACAGAGCATGTAGAGAATCATTTACATATTTATGAACAATCCGCCCTCCAAAAATAACTATAAAATGTATATTTCCCTTCTTAAAGATTAAAATATTTGTATTTCTATTAGTGAGAATTTTCTGAATTCCTTTCTCTCTAACATCTTGTACAAATATTAAGCAGAAGAACTGTGGGAGTCTTTTTTATACAAGCTTATAATTTTCACCCAGATGTTGTATATATCAAAATAGGGTTGTGACCAAAGTAAAAGAATAAACAAACACCACTGAGAGACAGCACAGTAACGTAGGGGATTTTAGTCTTTTCTTTTGCAGAAAAATTTTCACATGTATAAAGGACAGTTTCATTTTGTCAGGTAGGATCATGCTCTTTTTTCTCTTTGGAAGATTTTGGGTTTTTTTAGGTTTGCATTGATGAATAGGAACAATTATCTTAGCATGATATTGTTCATGCTATATTATTTGTGCTGCATTGCACATCTGGCCCAAACAAAACCTCAAGAAATATTGAAGCAACAACAACAACAACAAAAAACCAAATCAGTAGTTGAAGCAAAAATATCTTTGATGAAATAAAGAGTAGAATGACATTATAAGGAAGAACCATAATTACTGGTTTCCACCCCCCCAAAAAAAAAGCTTGTTAACATAACTTTTAATCATCAACTCCATTAATTCTTAAAGTAGTAATTATTGAAATAATAAGGCTTTGTTTTAATCAATACCCTTTTCAATTGGCTGACTGTAACTAATATTATAAAAAGCCAAGTGTTAATTCACTTGATTAGACAAGTTATATAAATTCAAATATCAATTAGTCCTTGGATACCTTTATTATTTATTACTCTTAATTCTAGAATTCACAATGGCCTTCATGCAAGCTTATATATTCATATTACCAGTTAACATTTATGTAATGAGGCTTATTGATTCACCAAACACATGTATATCACAGAGAAAATCTTATCACTTGGCAGCTGACAGATACATTATCCACATTTTCAATAAATTCAGTATTGTGGTCTTTATTTAATTCAACATCAATAATAATTCTAAGCTTGTGAAAAATATTTGTTGTACCTGAATGAGCAGATATGGTGCAAAAAAGAAAAGTATACTTCAAGGTCATTATAACAAAAGAGAGAGAGAATGGAAATCGGATTTTTTAAGTTAAAATAAATACACAGACAATAAGCTACATAAATTTCATCTAACTTAACAGAAGTTGTATAATATTAAAAAATAATAATATATCTGAGTTGAGTTGCTGGGCTGCATGACCCTTTGAAATGAAAAAAAAAAAAAAGGAGAAGAAAAAGGACTCTGGGATGACCCCTCCCTTTCTGTGGTTTGTATCTTTGTGGACTGTGGTGCTGTTCACTGAAGGAGGTCAGTTATGGCAAACTATAATACATGTGCCAAAATATTCACAAAATACTGATATCAAATAGAGCTCTCTGGGCTGGAACTGATTTGAGAGTTCCCAGTGTCTGAATATCAATAACATTGTCTAATTTGTAGCATTTTTTTTCTAGAAAAAGTCAGTAGTTTAGAATTGCCTTTCCCTTCCTGAAGGTGTCTTAAAAATGGACAGATAAGCCAATGAGAGGGAGGCAGAGTATTTGAGCTCCAGAGCTAATAGGATCCTGTGCTTGTGCC
Source organism: Meriones unguiculatus (assembly GCF_030254825.1). Taxonomy (NCBI): domain Eukaryota; kingdom Metazoa; phylum Chordata; class Mammalia; order Rodentia; family Muridae; genus Meriones; species Meriones unguiculatus. The sequence continues at coordinate 83,914,306 of NC_083357.1, read as the reverse complement.
TTTTCCTTGGGCTTGAACCTGGACAGGTGAGCTCCCATCACCACTATCGGTTCTTAAATAGCCTCTAAAGAGCCATGCAGGAAGAGGGAACACAAGCCTAGAATCTCATTTCCCCACTGCTGAGTACTACCACTCTCTCCTTCTACCTACCCTGCCAAAGCCTGCCAAGGGAGTCTAGCTCTAGCTTAGGAATCTATTCGCATGTCTGCCTCTCCCATCATTTTGTTCCTTGAACAATCTGCCTACTCCCAAATTCACAGCTTGCTCCATTTTCCTGTTTTGAGTCTTGACTTTTTCTTGAAACCATTAGTGGTCCTGTAATCATCCTCCCCCCAACCCCACACACACATCCGTATCATGTCAAGAGGTGCTTGAGCAATATTTCTTTCTTGGCTGTCACTTTGGTTCACCAAGACAGTGTTGTGAAATGATAGATGAGAATAAATCTGGGCACACACGATTATCCACTGAGCAAATGAGATCTACAAAATGCAGCACATTCAATGAACAAACCAGCACTGGATAATTTTGAGACAATTTATTTAAATATCTTCTACTTATTATTTTATTCATGATGGTATTATATGATGGTTTTATTCTCAGGGTGATTATTACTTACAATTATTATGAAAACTGTATCCATATGGAATGTTTAGAGCTTTGTTCTAGGGATTTGCCTCTATTTTTTTTTTTTTTTATATTCTAGCACCAAGTCCATAAAATACCAAGTCAAAAATACTGTTTCACAGGAACCCCTCTGGATTTGGGAATTCCTGGCTTGCTGCTCTGGAATTTCACCATCAATAAATGACCAGTGCTTTAGCCTTCACTACCTTCCCAAGGCCACTCAAGGACCTGGCCGCTAGCTCCCAGTTAGCAACTGCAGACCATCCATCTCAAGCCTTAGTTATAAAACTGGAAATTGAGGGAAATGACAATGTTTTAGAGCACATTGGGAGCCTTTTTCACTACTGTAGAAAAAGAACAGCTGTAGAAAGACAATTTGTGTCCAGAGGAAAAAAAATAAAAAAGAAAGGCTCATAAAGAAAAGTGAAAACTTTCTGCTTTATTTGTATAGCATAGGTAAAAGCATATGGATTACTGATGTTTTAATGCCTGTGCTCTATACGAAGGATTTATCCATCTCATATTTAAAATGCATCTGAACAGAAGGAGTGTGGGAATTACCTCAACACTCACTTCCATGCTCATACTTTCTTCCTAACTAAAGAAATGAAATTGTGGTACCTAAGATTTTGTTTCTTTGTGAACAAGCCAGTCACTCTAACAACTCTTTCAAAATACATTCAGTCTCAACTCCAGGAGAAACAAGCCAAGCTAGCTCAGAACTGTAGGTTATGGAACATCCTATATAAGTCTCCAGGGCTCTGCATGAAGCTAGAGAGTTAGCCATGCTGGGGACCAGAAGGAGTGAGAGGCTGAGCAGAAATACATGACAGTAATGGGACAGATTTTGAGACTCACTGCATCAGAGAAATGAAAGCCATTTTAACTGCTCAGCCATAAACAGTGCCATTAATATCTTGACTAACCAGATGAGAGCCCTTGAAATTCTCGGGCTTTCAGCATCATCCCTGCCTTCCGCAGATTCCAATTGTTTTGATGCCTACATAAAGCTGTCCAATAAAAACAAGTATTACTGCCAACTTCCTTTAACATATTGTCCTTTTCAAGGTTGCCCAGCTACAGTTATGTTCTCTCATTGCTGCTTCTCGAGTGAAATTGTGTTTTAATGCCTCTCTCCCTCCCTCAGCTTTTGCTTACAGTGTCCATCACGGTCTCAGTATTTCCTGGATAACAATGGTGCCCTCTGTCAGGCACACAGCAGTGGGGATGTACTGTAAGACTCAACTGTCTGGTGTTGGGTACTCATGAATAACCGAAAGTAAAAGTTTTTACCACTGATGATTCAGCTTGCAAAAGCACCTAACTTCTCATGAACCATGTTGGGCAAAGTTCTAGGTAGAGAAAAGGAAGACTGATAGGTCATTTTTTTAACTATGGACGTTGTAGGGGCAGGGGAAGTAGCCGAGAAGAGAGGAATCCTACTCCTTACTATCAACTTTAAAATACACCTCCCAGAGGAAGGACAACGCACTTGAAAGCTGTCTTTATGTGTTGGGGTGCCATTTAGGATTGTATTTTCTTGCTTGTCTACCCTGTCACTCCATGTATAGCTCTTTAGTCCTCTGCCAAACATCATGGCTTTAGTCTCTAATACTCTCTGACTAAATTTCACTGACCACATTCTTTTTATTCCTGAGGTAATATGATATAATATTGGAGCAGGTTGATATGGAAGTAAGGGCTCCCCTTTTCTAAGAAATTATAGAAGGAGAGGGAGAAAGGGAAAATAGGGTGGGAGGGTGGTATTGAGAGGAGAGGAGAGAGGGGGCTGCATTTGGGATGTGAAGTAAATAAATAAACTTATAAAAATGAGATATTTGGAACTTTTAATGAAAAAAGTAAGAGCATAAAAATTGGTGTTCTGACCTATTTACTTGCTTTCTATTTCTTTTTCCAGATGAAAAGTTGCAATGAACAGGACATTTGTAAATAAATTGTTTTCTAAAAAATTGAAGAACAAATACAAAACTAAATTACTATGTCAGTATAAAACTAGAGCTAAAATATCCCTTGATAACCATATTAATACTAGTTTCAACACCAGTTACTGGAGTATGATGAGTCTAATATATATTCTTCTAGCCTGCTTTTATGCTTTTACATAAATGTATTGAAATAAAATAGTAGGGTTTTTTTGAGGTGGGGAATTCTTTTTTTAATAATTTTTATTTTTTATATTAATCACAGGTTATCTATTTGTATACCAGCTGTAGCCCCTCCTTCATTCCCTCCCAATATCACCCTCCCTCCCTCATCTCCTCCCTACCCCTTTCCAAGTCCACTGATAGGGGAGGACCTCCTCCCCTTCCATCTTACCCTAGCTTATCAGGTATCTTCAGGACTGTCTGCAAAGTCCTCCTCTGTGGCCTAACAAGACTGCTACTCCCTTGGGGGGAGGGATCAAAGAGCCTGCCATTGAGTTCATGTCAGAAATAGTCCCTGTTCCCCTTACTAGGGTACCCACTTGGATACTGAGCTGCAATGGGCTACATCTGAGCAGGGGTTCTAGGTTATATCCATACATGGTCCTTGGTTACAGAAACAGTCTCATAAAAGACCCCTGTGCCCAGATGTATTTGGTCCTTGTGGAGCTCCTATCCTCTAGCAGGTCATACTAACTCCCCCTTCTTTCATATGATTCCCTGCACTCTGCCCAAGGTTTGGTTATAAGTCTCAGTATCTGTTTTGATCCACTGCTAGATAGAGTCTTTCAGAGGCCCTTTGTGGTAGGCTCCTGTCCTGTTGCTTGTTTTCTCCTACTTCCAATGTCCATTCCATTTGTCTTTCTAAGTGAGGATTGATCCTCTTACTCCTGGTCCTCTGTCTTGTTTATCTTCTTTAGGTATACAGATTTTAATATGTTCATCATATCTTACAGGTCTAGTACCCACTTATATGTGAGTGCATTAATTTACAGTTTGTGGAAAGGACCCTAAAATTTCACCTTATACCCATCAGAATGGACAAGATGAAAAACTCAAGTGACAACACATGCTGGAGAGGTTGTGGAGAAAGGGGAACCTTCCTCCATTGCTGGTGGGAATGTAAACTGGTACAACCACTTTGGAAGTTAATCTGGCACTTACTCAGACAATTAGGAATAACGCTTCCACAAGACCCATCTATACCACTGCTAGGTATATACCCAAAATTTGCTCAAGTACACAACAAGGACATTTGCTCAACCATGTTTGTAGCAGCTTTATTTGTAATAGCCAGAACCTGGAAACAACCCAGATGTCCCTCAGTAGAGGAATGGATACAGAAATTGTGGTATTTTTACACAATGGAATACTACTTAGCAATCAAAAATGAGGAAATCATGAAATTCACAGGCAAATGGTGGGATCTAGAAAAGATCATTCTGAATGAGGTATCCCAGAAGGAGAAAGACAAAGATGGTATATACTCGCTTATATATGATATGATATATGATATCTTATCATACAAGATATAATAAACATAATGAAGTCTATACACCTAAAAAAGATAAACAAGAAAGCAGACACAGGGTAAGACGATCAATCTTCACTTAGAAAGACAAATGGGATATGCATTGGACATATGACAGGAGTCTACCGCAGAAGGCATCTGAAAAACTCTACCTAGCAGTGTTTCAAAACAGATACTAAGACTCATAACCAAACATTCGGCAGAAGGAGAGTGAGTATGACGTGGAAAGGATAGGAGCTCCACAAGGACCAAATACATCTGGGCACAGGGTTTTTTCTGAAACTGTTTTTCCAACCAAGGACCATGTATGGATATAACCTAGAACCTTTGCTCGGACGAAGCTCGTGGTAGCTCAGTAACCAATTGGTTTCCCATAGTAAGGGGAACAGGGACTATTTCTGACAGGAACTCAATGGCAGGCTCTTTGACCTCCCCACCCCCCAAGGGAGGAGCAGTCCTGCTAGGCCACAGAGGAGGACTTTGCAGCCAGCCCTGAAGATACCTGATAAAACAGTGTCAAATGAAAGGGGAGGAGGTCCCCCCTATCAGTGGACTTGGAAAGTGGCAGGGAGGAGATGAGGGAGAGAGGGTGGGGTTGGGAGGGAATAAGAGAGCAGGATACAGCTGGGATACAGAGTTAATAAAATGTAACTAATAATAATAATTTTTAAAAAAATCTACAGTTTGTTTTCCTATTGGACAATTTTCTTTCAAGCACGTGCACTTTTTGTGAAGACCATTGTTAGTCACAGATTTTATTGCAACTATAAATAGAATCTTTTTCTATTCCATTTTATACTTAGGTTATTCTCAAGGCATAGAAAAGTGGTTGATTTTGCTACACTGATCTGCTATCTAACACCTTTGCTGTACTTCTTCATTACTTCCAGGGAGGCAGGGCTCTGCTACTTTCTTATCTCCTCCATAGGAACCAGGTGTCATGTGTCATTTGTATTCCTGAAAACTAGACCATTTTAACAGGGTTCTGAAAATAACAAAATTCTAGTACAATGAAACTCAGATGCCCTGTGAGGTACTTGATGATGGGAATTGGCTTGTCCTGCTCTGCTGATTTATAGCTCAGTCAGACATTACACCCACTTGGTGGCTGCCTCTTCCCCTATATGCCTACAAGATAATTGCACTGGCTTTAGTTCTGTGGTTCTTTTTTAATGTTGCAGCACTAAGTTATAGTTAAAATTACTTTTCCAACGTCTGAAGTCATGTTTAACTCTCCTAGACTAGATAACAGTAGGGAATGATAAAAGCAACCCTCATAGAGTGAACCTGAAATAGATCTGGGGAAGGGGGAGGGAAGCATTGTAATCCAAGGAGTTGGAAGTCAAGACAGGTAGTAATAAGCAAAAAATTAATAAAAGTAAATCCTAAATGAAATAGTTCCTATTGAGGAGAAATGATATTCTACTTGTCAGTAGTGTTATCTAAATCTCTATGTGAAAAGTGCTTCTCTTATTGGCAGGCTTTCAAGCAGGTCCTAAGCTTTGTTCACACTGTAGCCATGTGGTCAGTGGATTTTTTATCGTATGTGCCTATGTAAGGTGAGATCACATACTGCTCCTTCTGTCCATTGCAGTTTACTTAATAGATGACTACACTGAGCTGTGCAGAGGACTCATCACTGATGGTCATTAAAGACCCTTAAATGTCTAAAATTAACCTATTAGTTTTTCCTTAATTCAGCTTCTATGTGAACAAAACTTCTCACAGAAAACCTGTCTGCTCTTTTCTTTCTTGCTCATTCTTCTATTTTTCCTTTTCTTCACTTTTTCAGTCCGTTTATCCTTGCAGCATACAGAGAATAGCAACAGAAACATCATTTTCCATACTGATAAGATATTCTGGAAGATTGTTCATATGATCACCATGAACTCAGCACCAACCTTCCCCTTCCAGCTAGTTTTAGCATTTGCCAAAGCTCTGTTGAAGTGAATAGAAACCCATTTGCCACTAATGCCTTAACAAAAACTCAAAGCACTACGGATCCAGGCTGCTCTAAACTCTCAAAAGGACCAAGGAACCTGGGAACTCAGATAGGATCATTCTGTATTTATGTGACACTGTCTATTTTATATATTGCTGGGCAAACAAATATGCATTAAATTAAAATTTTACATTATCAAAACTACATGATAATCCTATAAAGTCATCATTTTTCTATGATATAAAATATCATCATAGAAAAATAAAAATTTGCAGACTTTACACAGATCATCAGCCCAAGAGCAGGTGCTTTTTTTTTTCTTCCTACCTGATTTTAAAATGTCAAATTAGCTGTGACTAAATTGGATCTCTCACTCTTGCTGACTGAAATGGATTCATAAAGTTTCTAAGACTAGGGATATAACAGTCTGAATATGTCTTAGTGCTAGATTGAAATATTAAGTCTTGAAGCTAAAACTTTTGATTTTATTCACACACACACAAAGAAATATCCCTGGTTTGGAATTTAGCTCAGAATCTTGGAACATTTCCCAAAAAGACCAACCCTGGTTTGATCTTCAGAATACACACACACACAAACACCCATACCCACAAATGTCAAAGGTTAAAAAAATAGATGAAGACAGAAACCATAGAAATATTTCCTCTTTGTGATTACTACTAATGGTGTTCCATCGATAGATGTAACCGGCAAAAAGAAATCATAATTCGTCCTAGACTGTGCAGCACAGTTCCTTCCACAGTGATGGGGGGAGGAGGATGTCATGCTTTAGTCAAGCACAAATGTCACTGATCACCATCTTGGATACAGATACACTATGTTTTCCAATCAATAACAATTAGCATTCAAAAAGAGAATAATTTCTATGAATCATGAAAGAGAGTAAAAAATTCCAAGAATGGTTTTGTTTTTAGAAAAGCTAGGTATCGTTTTGAGAAAGATAATTGGTACCTAATAATATTGTTATGTATTTAATAAATACATCTTGGGCTTTCTGGCTCCCAGACTAGCCCACCTGGTGAGTAAAACAAAGTAGAAAGCACATTTAAGAATAAAATACAAGTTCTGGCTAAGGACATTTGCTCAACCGTGTTTGTAGTAGCTTTATTTGTAACAGCCAGAATCTGGAAACAACCCAGATGTCCCTCAACTGAGGAATAGATACAGAAATTGTGGTATTTTTACACAATGGAATACTACTCTGCAATTAAAAACAAGGAAATCATGAAATTTGCAGGCAAATAGTAGGATCAAGAAAAGATCATCCTGAGTGAGATATCCCAGAAGCAAAAAGACACACAGGCTATATACTCACTTATAAGTGGATATTAGAAATACAATGTAGGATAAACATACTAAAGTCTGTACACCTAAAGAAGATAAGCAAGGAGGAGGACCCTAGGTAAGATGATCAATTCTCACTCAGGAAGACAAACAGGATGGACATTGGAAGAGGGAGAAAACAGGGAACAGTACAGGAGCCACCACAGAGGGCCTCTGAAAGACTCTACCCAGCAGCGTATTAAAGGAAGAGAACCAAAAAATCTGAGCACAAGGGTCTTTCCTGAGACTCATACTCCAACCAAGTACCATGCATGGAGATAACCTAGAACCCCGGCACAGATGTAGCCCATGGCAGTTCAGTGTCCAAGTGGGTTCCATAGTAATGGAAACAGGGACTGCCATGAACTGATTGGCCTGCTCTTTGATCACCTCCCCCTGAGAGGAGAGCAGCCTTACCAGGCCATAGAGGAAGACAATGCAGCCACTGCTGATGAGATCTGATAGACTAGGATCAGAAGGAAAGAGAGGAAGACCTCCCTTATCAGTGGACTTGGAGAGGGGCATGGGAGGAGTAGAGATGGGAGGAAGTGGGAAAGGGAGTGAATGAGGGAGGGGGCTACCTGGGATACACAGTGAATAAAATTTAAAAAACTTTTAAATAAAATAAAAAGAATGAAATCCAAAGTTGTCCTCTAACTTTCCCCACATACACAAAAAGCACCCTCACTTCTGCAAACTTGTTCACCAAACAAAATATTCTTCCATTATATTTTCCATAATTGTTATGAATCAAAATGATCTACTTTGGCCTACATGGATCCTTTCAAAAACATTTGACTACATGAAAATAACATTAACTCAATGGCTGGCTCCTTGATCACCTCCCACTGTGGGGAGCACCCTTGCCAGGCCACAGAGTAAAACAATGCAGCCAGTCCTGATGAGACCTGATAGGCTAGGGTCAGAGGGAAGGAGAGGAGGAACTCCCCTATCAGTGGATTGAGGAGGGGCTTGAGAGGAGAAGAAGGAGGGAGAATGGGAATGGGAGGGAAAAAGAGAGGGGGCTACAGCTGGGATAAAAGTTAATAAATTGTAATAATCAAAAAATAAAGAAAATATTAAAAAAGAAAATGCAATTAATTTAGTTTCAAGAATTATGTCAAAACATATCATGAATAGTAAAGAAGAATAAATTATGCCCCTTAATGGGAAATCTCAGTATAATGCAATAGGTTTAATTGTAAAGTATTCTTAACAATGAAAAGACAGAATAATTCTTATGAGTACATTGTTATAATAACTCAAAAAAGATTTAATCATAGGACTAAAAGACAGATCAAACATGCAATTTCCTTCTTTCCATGAATAGAGGTTTAAAGTGCTTTAATCATTAGCCTTAGACTTCTATATTTTTTTATTATCAGCCTATTACCAAAATGTAATGTAGAGAGAAAAGAAAAGAGAATGATAACATGAATTGAGTGTCCTGCTTCTTTGAGAGAGAGCATTACTGTCAGAGCTGTTCTGCCATGTATGGAAGAAAAGAGTTGAAAGATACTGAGAGTGTTCTGCCATGGTTGGGGGTTGAAGCAACAGGGAAATGTTACAGTGCAGTGTAAGGGAACAGCTCACAGTAACTGATTCTCATGATACAAAATTCAAGGCTAGAAGATGGCAGAGAAGTTTGGTCACCCTCCTATAGTATTTCTATGTAAGCATCTTCATGTTGACAGCAATCAGCTGCTGGTTGTCCAGGCATGACTAGAAAAGCATGCAGATCTGAATGAGGATGTCTGAAACTTACAGAATGGGGAGTTCTCAGAGAGTAAACTGATCACCATTAATTTAATCTTCTAACTTTCTTTTAAGAAGCTACTCATTATTAGTTTTCAAATCAGAAATGAACAATAACAACACAGGAGAGAAGGTAGAAAGAACTATGTAGTGATATTGAACTCCAGTTGGAAGGGGCGAATCCAGTCTCAAAATGGAAGTAAAATTGCTTTGCTGCCTCTGCTGCTGCCACCACCGATGCCACTGCCACCTTGGGAAGGAAGGCCATGATTGAAAGGAACCAGAACATTTCTTTAACTGTTTCTCTGCCATTCAATATTCCTCTATTGAGAATTCTCTGTTTAGCTCTGTACTCCAACTTTTAATTGGGTTGCTTGATTGGTTACTGTTTAACTTCTTGAGTTCTTCATATGTTCTGGATATTAGCACTCTATCCGATATGGGGTTGGTGAAGATCCTTTCCCAGTCTCTAGGCTGTCGTTTTGTTCTGATGACAGTGTCCTTTGCTTAACAGAAGCTTTTCAGTTTCAAGAGGTCCCATTTATTGATTGCTGATCTTAGAACCTGTGCTGTTGGTGTTCTGTTCAGAAAGTTGTCTCCTGTGCCAATGAGGTCAAGGCTCTTTCCCACTTTTTCTTCTAACAAGTTTAGTTTGTCTGGCTTTATGTTGAGGTCTTTGTTCCACTTGGACTTTAGTTTTATTCAGGATGGTAAGTATGGATGTATTTGCATTTTTCTACATGTAGATATCCAGTTAGACCAGCACCATTTGTTGAAGATGCTATCTTTTTTCCATTGTATGGTTTTGGCATCTTTGTCAAAAATCAGGTGTCCATAAGTATGTGGGTTGATTTCTGGACCTTCTATTCAATTCCATTGATTTACCATTCTGTACCATGCAGTTTTTATTACTGTTCTTCTGAAGTATAGCTTAAGATCAGAATATATAAAGAATTCAAGAAGTTAAACACCAACAAATCAAGTAATACAATTTTTAAAAATGGGGTACAGAGCTAAACAGAGAATTCTCAATAGAGGAATATGGAATGGCAAAGAAACACTTAAAGAAATGCTTAGTGTCTTTAGTCATCATGGAAATGCAAAGCAAAACAACCCTGAGATTTCACTTTACACCCATCAGGATGGCGAAGATAAAAAACTCAAGTGACAACACATGATGGAGAGGATATGGAGAAAGGGGAACTCTCCTCCGTTATTGGTGGGAATATAAACTTGTATATCCACTTTGGAAATCAATCTGGTGCTATCTCAGACAATTAGGAATAGTGCTACTTCAAGATCCAGCTATACCACTCCTAGGCATATATCCAAAAGATGCTCAAGGCAGCTCAGTCTCCATCGGGTGCCCTAGTAATGGGAACAGGGGCTGTCTCTGACATGAACTCAGTGCCTGGCTCTTTGATCACCTCCCCCTGAAGGGGGAGCAGCCTTACCAGGCCACAGTGGTAGACAATGCAACCAGTCCTGATGAGACCTGATAGACTAGGGTCAGAGGGAAGAGGAGGAGGAATTCCCCTATCAGTGGACTGGAGGAGGAGCAGGGGAGGAGAAGAGGAAGGGAGGGAGGGAGAGATTGAGAAGGGATGAGGGAAGGGACTATAGCTGGGATACAAAGTGAGTAAATTGTAATAAATAAAAATAAAATTTTTAAAAGGAACCAAAACAGCTGAGAAAGCTGCTTATTGATGGTCAGAGTTTTGAAACCACAGATGGTAGCTTAAGAAATCATTTTGAGAAATGAGGCACACTTAGAGACTTTATGGTAATGAGAGATCCCCAAACAAAACGTTCCAGGGGCTTTGGTTTTGTGACCTACTCTTGTGTGGAAGAGGTGGATGCTGCAATGTGTGGTTGGCCACGCAAAGTTGCCAGGTGTATTGTGGAAGCAGACAGCAGACAGCCATTTCTATAGAGAGGATTCTGAGAAGCCTGGTGCCCATTTAACAGTGAAGAAAATTTTTGTTGGTGGTATTAAAGAAGATACAGAAGAATATAATCTGATAAAGTACTTTGAAAAGTATTGCACAGAAGTTATGGAAGACGGGCAGAGTAGAAAAAAAGAGGATTTGCTTTTGTAACTTTTGATGATCATTGGTAAAATAGCATGAAATACCACAATATTAATGGGCATACTTGTGAAGCAGAAAAGGCTCTTTCTAAGCAAGAAATGCAGTGTGCTGGATCACAAAGAGGTCTTGGAGGTGGATCTGGCAACTTTTATGCTCATGGTGGAAACCTTAGGGGTGGTGGAGGTAACTTTGGTCATGGTGGAGACTTTGGTGGAAGTGAAGGCTATGGTGGTGGAGATGGTGGCAGCAGAGGTAGGTACAGAGGTAGTAATGATGGATATAATGGATTTGGAGGTGATGGTGGCAACTACAGTGGTGGAGGACCAGGATATGGAAACCAAGGTGGTGGATATGGTAGAGGAGGAGGATATGATGATTACAATGAAAGTGGAAACTTTGGTGGATGGTAGTGGTGGGAACTATAATGGCTTTGGTAATTATAGTGGAGGACATGAAGAATGGACCCATGGACCCATAAAGAATGTCAGTTTTGGTGGAAGAAGCTCAGGCAGTCCCTATAGTGGTAGCTATGGATCCAGTGGTGGAAATGGTAGTTGTTGTAGCAGAAGGTTTTTTGTTCTTTTAAACAGCAGAAAAGTGTATAGTTCTTAGCAGGAGGAAATTCTAATGGCTGAGACGCACTTAAAGAAATGCTCAATGTCCTTAGTCATCAGGGAAATGCAAATCAAAATGACTCTGAGATTCCATCTTACACCTGTCAGAATGGCTAAGATCAAAAACTCAAGTGAAAACATGCTGGAGAGGATGTGGAGAAAGGGAACTCTCTTCTATTGCTGGTGGGAATGTAAACTTGTACAACCATTTTGGAGATCAATCTGGTGCTTCTTCAGAAAACTGGGAATACTGCTATCTCAAGACCCAGCTATACCATTCCTGAGCGTATATTCAAAAGATGTTCAACCATACCAGGACATTTGCTCAGCTATGTTCATCGCAGCTTTATTTGTAATAGCAGAATCTGGAAATAACCTAGATGTCCCTCACCTGAGGAATGGATACAGAAATTGTGGTACATTCACACAATGAAATAACTACTCAGCAATTAAAAACAAGGAAACCATGAAATTTGCAGGCAAATGGGTGGAACTAGAAAAGATCACCCTGAGTGAGGTAACCCAGAAGCAGAAAGACATGCATGTTATATACTCACTTATAAGTGGATATTAGCCATATTATATAGGAAAAAATACTAAAATCTATAGACCTAGAGAAGCTAAATGACAAGGAGGTCCCTAGGGAAGATGCTTAATTCTCATTCAGAAGGGGAAACCGGATGGACACCCAAAGCTGTAGAAGAGAACAACCAAGACTGGAGCCTACCACAGTGTACTCTAAAAGACTACAACCAGCAGGGTATTGATGGAGATGCATAGATTCACAGCCGAACTTTGGACAGAGGGCAGAGTCGTGTGGAAGAGGCTGAATATAAAAGGACCTGGAGGAGACAGGAGGACTTCCCCTATCAGTGGACTAGGGAAGAGGGGTAAGGGAGGAGAGGGACAGACAGTGGGGCTGGGAGGAGATGAGGGAGGGAGCTACAACTGGGATACAAAGTGAATAAATTATAAATAATAACAACAATAATAATAATACTATAGTTAAAAACAAAATAAATACAAGTTAGTTGTTCTCTGACCACACCAAATTTAAGTGTAGCTGCTGTCAGCCTTCACTGTGACTGAGACATTGTTTCAATGAACAGGCAATTCAGAGTTCAACTCTAAGATCTTTCTCCCTTTTCACAGCTATTCCTTCATTGTGTCTGCCCTTTAACCTCATTTTGCTGAGTCAAAACTTTGTGATTAAAAAAAAAAAAAAGGACTTAGATAAACTTCCCACTGTGATTAATATGCCCAATCCTCGTATGAAAAAGAACAACTAACTGTGATTTCACTCTGTTGTTAATATCAGCGGTCAAGTTGACAGGATTTATAATAACCTAAGACAGAAGCCTCATGCTATACCTGTGAAGAATTATCTGTGTAGGTCAGCCTCTGCACAGGCCTATGAGGAATTTTCTGAATTAGCCTCTCCATGTTCCGGTGAAAGATTGTCTACCTTAGGTAGAGGTCAGGAGACTCAGTTTAACTGTGGGTAGCACCCTTCCATGGGCTCAGGTCCTGGACTAAATGGAAAAAGAGGGAAAATGAGCTAAGCACCAGCATGCATCACTCTCTGATGGCAGGCTGCCTCAAGAACCTGCCAACATGACTTCCCTGCCATGACATACGTTACCCTACAGAGTGAATAAAAATGGTCTCTTTTTTCCTCAAGGTGCTTTTGTCAAGGTATTTTTTATCACGGTAAGAGTAATTAGGACACGTCCTTTCTTAGAATAAGGCTTATGGGGTTTTTCTTCATACACCTAACTGTAACTGGAAAATTTTAAGTTGCCCTTCATTACTAGGCAGTGAAGAGTTAGAATCAGTGTTAAAGCCTACTTGACACCCTTCTGGCAATGGGCAAAGAGACACCTTGTTGGTGCTGCTGTTCTTCTGACAGTCAAGGGCAGATCTAGTTCTTTGTTCACCCCAGCTTGATGCCTCGCTTGGTGCTCAAAGCTGTCTTATGCCTAGGACCCATAAAAACCAAATCAAATCCAAGTAGTGCAATGCAGGGGGAGGAAGAGGGAAACCCTGAGGACTACTACGTCACCTATAGACACCTGCTTGCCGTACGGATAGAGGAGGTCACCCAAAGGCCCAGCAGCCACATGGCCAGCCTGCAGAAGGAGCCACCACAATGTTTGAGTGTGTGGTGATCAGATGGGAGAGAAAAGGGAGTGGAGCAGCTTGAGTATAGTGAAGAGCGATAGAACTGGAGACTCGGGGGTGGAGAAGAGTTGCCTGTTGTGAGTGGCCAACCCTGCCAGCTGGAACCATGGTGAAGTCCCAGCCTGAGCAGTCCCTGGGGGCCATGTCTGAGTCCATGGCTATGCAGTGCCAGGAATCAGAGTCAATGTCTGTGGCTCATATTACCACTAGAGAACATGGGATGGCCCTGGTAAGCTCAGCAGCTGAAGCCCACACAGAGGTCCAGGGGCTGTGCAGAACTCAACCTGCTCCTCACTGGCTGTAGTGTTCCACCTCTCCCCAGCGGCAGCACTCAGGAGAGTGGCCCTGCCCCTCACCCAGGCAGCACAGTGGAGCTGGCCCTGGTGGTGAGGATGAGGCATGAGTGTGGGAGAGCTGACTCCACCACTGTGGGGTAGCATAGGCATTGAGTTGATTCTTCCCTCCCCTCCCCTACATGCCCCTTGTCACCTCTGGCAGTCAGGAAAGCTGCCAACAGGGTCATGAGCACAGGAGAGGTAATCCTGTCCTCACCAGCTGTAGCACTTGGGAGAGCAGGCCCTGCACGCGGACAGCACATCAGGGCTGAACCTGGCGGTGGGGGTGCAGGTGAGCCAGCCTGGCCGGCCCGAGGGTCAGCTCTCCCACACTTTAATATTGGGTAGTGGGGACCAGCTCACCCGTGCCACTGCCGCCAGGGCCCTGCCGCTTGTCTGCTGTGAGGTGGTATGCGTGCAGGTGTAATGAGCCCCATCCTCACCCCCTCTCGCCCCTTGCCACCTGTGACAGCTGGCAAGGATGACTCCAGAGCCACGGGAGTGGGTGAGCTGGCCCTGCCCCTCACCAGGTGCAGTACTGAGGAGAACAGGCCCTGTACCACTCCTGGGGAGCACAGTAGAGCTGGGTCTGGTGGAGGTGACACAGGTGAGCTGGACCCCACCATCCAGCTTTAAAATGTGGGAGAGCTGATCCTGCCACTCCTCTGTGCTGTGAGGTGGTGTGGATACAGGCATGATCTCTCCTCCCCCCCACCCACCACACTTTCAATAGTCCAGAAGAAAGGCATGAGAGTGGGAGAGCCCTGCCCCGCTTCTCTTGCTGTAGCATTTGAGAGATCAGGCTGTGCACCTCGCCTGGACAACGCAGTGACGCTGTCCCTGATGACAAAACACAGGTGAGCCAACCCTAATGGTGGGAGAGCAGGAGAGCTGGTCCAGCTTCTTGCAGTCTACAGTACTTGGGAGAATGGGCATCACACCTTGACTGAGCAACACAGTGGACCTGGAGCTGGCTCCGGAGGCAGGGGTGCAGGTGAGCCGGCCCTTAGGGCATGAGAGCAGGGAGATGACACTGCCTCCTGCCAATGGCAGCATGGAGTGGCCTGACCTGAGCAGTGCTGGACAGCTCACTCCAGTGGGAGAGCTAATGCATCAGAGAGAGAAAGCTATCACCCAAGCCCAGATCCAGGTCCAAGTAGGCCCACCCCAAAATCTATATCATCTTCAAACCGTTGGGACTTGTGAAAGGGAGAATCCTGCTGATCCAAGGCTGGAGGATCTCCGTGACACACATGGCAACAACATAATAAGTGGGAGGAGTCCAGATGAGGAGCCAGTATTGATAGTGTCACAGAAGCCAGAGAATTTGAACCTGACCAATGGCTCATCGTAATGAGCATCTGCAAATGAAGATGTGTAGACAAAGCGAGATAACGTGAGACAAAGAGTGACATGCTACAGCTTCCACAATGAGGTATTTTCTGTTTTATTTTGTTGTTGTTCTTTGTTTGTGAGCTTTTTATTTTGAGGGAGGAGATTATAAGGGCGAAGTGTGGATATAAGAGGACAGGAGATGAGTGGGATTTGGGTGCATGATGTGAAACTAACAAAGAATCAATAAAAGTTTAAAAACTGTTTTTGTAAAAGAAAAATATGGGAATCAAATATGGCAGAATATAGCTTTGCTTTTTAAACTTTTTTCTGAAGAATCCATCTATAGCTAGGTAACACAAGCACTAACCTTTTGTTATGTGTTTGTGCTTTTTAAATTTTATGATCTGTAAGCTTGAATCTATTTCTGCACTGAGATATTCAACATTTTTTCACCTTTCTTTTTCACTGAATGAAAAGGATATTTAATAACAGTATTTTCACAATGAACATTTTCTATCATTTTTTATCTACTTTTTTATTTTGTTCAAATAAATATCTTTACAATTAAAAACAGAGAATTTGCCATAAAACACATCAAAGTATCTTAAAAATTGTGTTAACAAGGTTTTAAGCAAATCAAGGCATATTATATATTCCTCGATAGTTTTAATTAGAAAACACTTTAAAATCCATAGATTACTTAGTCTACTACCCTCCTGAGGTTGTTTGTTTCAAATAAAACCATGCCTGGAGCTTGGAACATCTAACAATTTGTGCTAACGAACTGTGAGATTCAATGTTCCAGGCTAGCATTCAGGCAATCAAACAACATGTCATTTGGTTAATTGTACAGATCACAGAATATGGTGAAGAGGTGTTTTTCAGTAATTCTGCCAAGTTCTGCTGCATACACTATAGACTGATGATTTGATCTCTTGAGGTTAGCACTGATACAAAATTAATTAGTGTTCTTTGATAGACTGAAAACTTTTGTGTGCTGTTTAAATATGATTGATTTGTTTTATTTTTTTACACCTCTGGACTTATCTTCATGCAACCTAGATTTGTATAATCTCATATCTTGCCGTGGATTTGGAATTAATTTTTTTTGCTTTGAAGGTAAATCCTGATTCTTAAAGAAAGAAATTCAAGACTGGCGTATTTCCTACAAAAAGTTGTACAGAGACTCAGATGCTGCTCAATAGATGGTTTAATACATGAGCATTTCCCATTACCACCTGCATCTTACACTTTGGGCTTTCAAATCCTGACAGTACTATAAAGAAATGCTTTTGTCCATTTCAATGTGCAAGAAAGAAAAAACAAATCAAGAAACATTTCACTTGAGTTCTTCTGAATTCCAGCTGTGTTGTGTGCTTTCACATAAAAGCAAACAGAATTGCACGTCATCTCAGACAAGCTTGACAAACAAATCAGAAGGGCAGGCAGTACTCTCTCCCCAGGGCTTTTAAACAGCACTATCAGTCATGCTCAAGTTCAAATGTCGCTGACCTTGCCGAGAGCTAAAACAACACATGTAGAGACCTAGCAATGTCCTTGTGCAAGTTCTGTGATTTCATATGTGGAAGAACCCAAAGAGATGTTTTGGAGCAGGAGAGATTAATTGCTTCTAAGGTATGTGCAGCTTGTCCAAGGGATAGAGTCATGACCATTGTTACAAAAGAAATCTCCGGACAGACAACACATTAATTTTACACCAGAGAGAAAGACATTCTACAGTATCCTTGAATGCCTGTGAGGTATTTTATCAGCAAAGTTTAAAGTCCAGAAACCTAGTGATCATCTGTGGTTGATAAGGATGAAATGATCCAAGGGCTCGGCTTTAACATCCTGGACATCCACCCATGAACAGCAAGCAGTTTTGTGTAGGTAACAGAGTTCACAGAGAAAATCTTCTATTTTTCTTGGCTTTTACTACCTAAATCGATATGCAAGGCACCAAATGAGTTCATCAAAATGAGTATAAAACTAAAAGTAAAAGGATCTTGTGTTTTACAACATGTAATCCATTAATAAGATCTAAGGTATCCACTTCTGTATCTCTTCTTACTTGAGGATGGCATTAATAACCATCTGCTAGCTGTAGCTCATCGATACAGGTGCACTTATGAGGAAAAGATACAGATGTTCTAGCTTTGCTACACAGTAAAGCATGAACTGACTGGGTGGTCAGGAGTCAGTTTTATATCTAGGCATAGTGGTGCATTTCTGTTATCCAAGTGCTAAAGCAGTGAGGTTGCAAGTTGAAGACCAGCCAGTGTTCTACAGAAGGAAGGAAGGAAGAAAGGAAGGAAGGAAGGAAGGAAGGAAGGAAGGAAGGAAGGAAGGAAGGAAGGAAGGAAGGAAGGAAGGAAAGAAAGAAAGAAAGAAAGAAAGAAAGAAAGAAAGAAAGAAAGAAAGAAGGAAATTTAAAATGTGTTTTTCCAGGTAAGTGTAGCTGTCATCGCTCATCAAAGAAACCTAACCTTACAGCAAATGGAGACTTCCACAACGGAAGACAATGCAGATATCAACAGATTATGGGAGACCCAGCCCCAACAAATGCATCTACATTAAAACTTCTGCATCTGTAACTCGCAGAACACCTCAGAAGCGGTGGCAGAAAGGTTGTAAGAGGCAGAATACCAGGAACTCCTCCATTAAACAACATCTCCTGGAAATGCCTGCATAAATAGGACAGGAACTATAGAAATATCAAAAGGACATGTTAATGTAGAGGGGAGAAACTCCACAGGGTCCCAAAACTATACAAAGATTGACAGACAACTAGTGACTCCTGGGAGAAGGAAAAGTAGCCTCTCCCAGAGTGAGCAACTCAATGCTGAGCTTTGAAACCATATATATCCCACCAACAAAAATGGACAGACTCGGCAAGTTTTATTTATAAATATTAGTACATAAACACACATATGTGTTCATGAAACAATAATCAAAGAAAAAGCAAGTGACAACTTGAGAGTAGTAAGGAATGTGGGAGGAGTTTGAGGGAATACAACTGGGAGGAGATGAAGGAAGAAAAGGGAGGGGCATATGTAATTCTATTTTAATTTTTAAAGCTTAGAAATTGAAAAGCAATGTGTTTTTCCTCAGAGCATAACCTTTCTTCTGTCCATTTTTGTATAAAATAAAAATATAATGAAATTATTTTCAAAAGAATTTAAGAAAACACTAATAGCTGATTATCACTAACATACAGAAGGAGTTTGCTGTCTCTCTGATTATTTTTTAAAGCCACATCTTTTAGAGCACAACATTTTTCATCTCATCAATTCTTACTGCTCATTAAGGCATGATCACCTCTTTGTTGGAGCTTCATTTCTTTTAATTATTTTGTCTGATCCTGCTCAACATTTCTCTGCATTCCAGCATCATTTCAGACTTATAGCCATATAAACAATCAGCAGTGGTTAAAACCTTGGTCCACTACCCACCCACTCAATTTCTAATTTTTAAACCTAATGCTTAGCCTTCAAAAGAGTGAGTACTGTGGGATTACAATCTTTGGGATCCTCATTTCCACATACAGGAGAGGCATACACACATCTACAAGCACACAAAGACACACATGTCCCTCCCAGAACCAAGCTGCCACTCTTCAAAACCCACTCCTTTTTTAACAGTCTACTAACATAACAATTTTCCATGAAAAGAAAATATAGGACTTTCCAGTAGATTATTTCTCAGCAACAGGACTTACGACACAGACCAGGTGCCCTTGGACAGCTGTGAGAGTAGAATTAAGTGGAGCAGATGACTTTAGATATCTGTAGATGTAGAAATAAATCAAGGGCTCAAGGGGTTAGTACATGACGCCAAAGTGGGAAACTCACATCAATTTTCCCGGAAGCTCCAAATTTGCTGAGAGCATACAAACACAGAAAGATAATGACCATGAAATAATTTGATGCCTTTCTCCAACAACAATCACTCTAGAGTCCTCTTTTGTGTGTGCCTCTATCACAGACCTAAAACATTATTGTGCAGTGTGTTGTTTACATGCTTGGCAGACCAGCAGAACTGAAGACCCTTGAAATCATAGTGCCATAACCTTTTCTATGTTTGCTTTAAAACTAAACACTAAACACAACCTTCGCAGAACAATTACCTGTAGTGTAACAAAGAATACATTTGCAAATCCTGCCTTGAACTTCTGAATTGTTGTCTCTTGGAATACGGACTGAGCATCCATTCCCTGGGATTTAAAACATTATTGTTAACAACATATGGGTTAACAACGATTATAATTAATGTCTAATACCAGTTGAGTGAAAGAAACAAATCTGCTTCTATCCGATTTGCCCAGTGTCTACAACAGAGGTCAACAAATTTGAAAGGTCAACAAATTTGAGGCATTGCACACCTCAGGACAAGGCAGTTAATATGAAGTGCAGTGTAGATGAGACGCTTCCTGAAGTTATAAGGCTCTGATAGCCTCAGACAATGGATAAAGAGTCTGGGCACACGAAACAGATAGAGAAAAAGAGGATGATACCTGCAGTCCTCAGTCTTTATGACTTCAAAATTTTACATTGCACATTTACAGAGTTTATTTAGGAGTCAAAATGAAAGTCATTGTAAGAGGATTTTAAAAATAACTAGTTTATATCTTATCTTCAGTTCTCGTTGAGCCTCAGAAATCAAGGTCTACCATAAAGTGTAACTAGACAACTTTACATGCCTTAGATTTCCCATGTAATCAGCCTTTATAGCCTAAGCTGCTAATACACAATTTTAATCTTATGTATGCTTCCATGACCCTGGCCCAGAGTCACACACACACACACACACACACACACACACACACACACACACAGTGTAGTAATCATTTATTAAAAATGGCCAACAGGTTGGATGCAACCTTACATCACAAATATATACATGTAATGACTGTAGTTTCGTTCTTGGGGTTTCTTAGGATGACCACAAATTTCTGAGAAAGCCATATCTAGAATTTCCTTTTAAGGCATGTTTCTCCCAAACATAACAAAGCCAGCACTTTAGCTAGTGTTAGAAGAGTTGGGAAATGGGTTGCAGCTGAAATTTAGTGGAGTAGAGTTCCCAGCGTACTGATGTGTTTACATAAAAAGCAAAAGCAGTGCCAGAATTCAGAAAACATAGGAATCCATGGTTGGAGGAATGCTTCTCTGTAACTTTTGTGTTCTGCTAGAAATACATTAGGCTACAGTTTTACATTCTAAGGAACGGGAGCCTTTTGAGTGTAGGGAAGGTTATCCAGACTAACATATTGGCTGGAACAATTCCTTCATGGTCCTTCCAATTCTCTAAAGCATTACTTCAAACATTAATATGCTTACTTAATACCTGAAGATAATGTTAACATGAAAATTCTGATTAACAGGTCTTAGAGTACTCACAGACTTACAAGAAGAAGCTCCTGGGTAATGGCAATATTACCTTCTTGAGGTCATACTCTTAAGTAGTCAGTATTAATGGAATACATACCTAATATAAAACAATCCCTAGAAGATTCCATTTGAAGCTGACAACTACATTGTGAGACGTATACACAGATTGTCACACATTAGGCTCAAGTTGATGAGGCAGAGTGCACTTCCAAGATCAGAGGGAAAAATTCACTTTGTCATTAACCTATCAATGCTGGTGATCTGTTGATGCATAAATTAAATACTAGCCTCAAATGGCAATTCCAATATGCCCTCATTCCAATTATTTTCTCTAGTGCTAATGAGTATTTTAAACCTATTGGAAATGTCAATGAAGAAGTCCAAAGATACAAGCCTAAGTATTAAAAGTAATGATGTAGGACTCTATAAGAAAACGCCCAGTGCAAATAGAAAGCTGCTCCCGCACAAAAGGCTCTTGAATATCGTCTGAGTCACCCTTGGATGACTGGAATGAAGTGCAAAGAAAGCATTGCTCTCAAGCAGTGTGGAAGAGTTAAGGACACCTTAGATTAATTCTGACTGCCACTTTCCTACCCTCCTCACCTTTGGTTTTCCATTTCATTTTTATTCATACTTCTGAATTCACATGTTTTCCTAACAACCTTAAAGGGCATTTCTTCATTTGATCTTAAGCCTAAAATCTAAAAAAATAAAATTAAATTAATTCTCTTTTGTTTTTCTTTTTCAGATATGATCTCATAAATCCCACTAAGCTGAAATTCATTACATAGTCAAGGATGTCCTGGAGTGTCTGCTCATCTTTCTCCCACCTACGAGATGCTAGAATCATAGGCTTGCAACACAATTCCAGGTTTGAGCCATGCTGAGGATGGAAGTGCTTCGAGGATGAAAAGACTGAATTCCAGGCGTGTGTGGAACCAACTGAGCTACACCACCGGCTCTTGATAATAGTACGTCCTAAAGTTGTATTTGTGACTATCTGAATTTTTTCTTGGGATGGATAATATAAAACCGATAGAAATTTTCTTCAACAAGTTTATTTTATTTCTTTGAGGTAGATAGTTTAGTCAGGCCCATTTTGTATCAAAATACACCATGAGTCAAAAATATTTTTTTTACCTGTGAATAAAGACATCCCAGCCAGATATGGGCTCAAATGTATTAAGGTTACTTCTCTGCATGAGATGAAATTGTTAAGCCACTTGTGTAGATCCTGCTTCCACTACCATAGTTTTAGAACCGAATAAGCTCCCTGAGGTCTGATAGAATAGCATCATGGAAGAGAAAAAAACAAGAAGCTTATTTAGTTTGATGAAAAGAAGCAGAAAAATTTTATACACTGTGTGTATGCATTTATTATATTTATATCATATTATATTACATAAATTACATTATTATATATTATGTTATGTTATTATTATATTGTATTATATTATATTGTTATATTATATCATATTATAATATATTATAACATTATTATATTTATTTTATACATCATATTATATTATATACATGTACATATAAGAATCTGGCCAACTCCACTGGTATCAAACAAACGAGCCATGCTGTGCTTTAGTAGGTTTAATCAAAATCATATGTCCTATATCATTAAATTTTCATCACTACACCCAAAGTTCCTGACATAAATAACTTATGGTGAGATATCATTTTTCTCACTGTTTCTGAAGTTTCAGCCTGCAGCTGCTAGGCCTTTAACAGAATAGCTTGTCCACTAAACAATGTGGAGGAGGGACTTCCTCAACCTGTTCACTGCAATCAGGAAGCAGAAAACATGGCAGACAGGCAGCAGAGACAATACCCTGCTAGGGATCTATTACTTCAGCAAGGTCTCATCTTCAAAAGTTTCCAGAACTGCCCAAAATAACAACACATGTTAGGGACATAGACTGGCTTATTGCAGATATTCAAATCATAACAATTTCCACATATCTCATCTGATCCAAGAACAAATATGCCTATGTCCATGAGAATATTCCACTCTTATGAAGAAACTTGAGGCAGAATTGAAGTTGACAACATAAGTAGGCTATTACATTTTCTCTCTTATACATGCATCAAATAAGTGTACTCTCTGGCTTGATTTAAACTGCACAATATAGTCAAAGTGGTGAGGGTAAAAGTCAGTCCTATAAGTCTTTTGTTTCACAGATTATTCTTGGCACAGTGTTCTCTTTAAATGCTAATTTAGTTTTGTTTTTGTAAGAATAAGCATTTTTCTGTAATGTATGTGTGTGCACCATGTGCATGCCTGGCACCCAAGGTGGTCAGAGGAGGCTGTTGGATGCCCTGGAAGTGGAACAATAGATAGTCATGAGCCATAATGTGGATGCTGAGAACTGAACTCAGGTTTTCTGCAAGAGCATCAAGTGCCCCCTAACCACTGAGCAATCTCTCCAGTCCCTAGCATGGTGTTCTTTGACATTCTGCCTTGATTTCCTGGCTCAGCCATTGCTGTAAGAGCTTCAACATAACTTTAGCAAAACTGATTTTTTATTTTCACAAAAGGTCCTCCCTCTATTCCCTGCCTTACAATTGCAGCTCATCTCTGTTTTTTCTGTAGTTTCTTTCTTTCTTTTTTTTTTTTTTGAAAAAATTTCAAAATTTATTTCTATTTTTTAATTAATTTTTTTTATTAATTACAATTTATTCATTTTGTATACCAGCTGTAGCCCCTTCCCAAGTCCCCTCCCAGTCCCACCCTTCCTGCTTTTTCTCCTCCCATGCCCCTCCCTCAGTCCCCTGATAGGACCATCCTCCTACCCTTCCATCAGACCCTAACCTGTCAGATTTCATCAGGACTGGAAGCATTGTCTTCCTCTGTGGCCTGGTAAGGCTGCCCTTCCCTCAGGAGGTGGTGATCAAAGATCCAGCCAGTACGTTCTTGTCAGAGACAGCCTATGTTCCCCTTACTAGGGTACCCACTTGGACAATGAGCTGCCATGGGCTACATCTGTGCACAGGTTTAGCTTATCTCCATTCATGGTCCTTGGTTGAAGTATCAGTCTCAGAAAAGACACCTGGGCCCAGAGGTTTTGGTTCTGTTGCTCTCCTTGTGGAGCTCCTGTCCCCTCCAGGTCTTTCTATCTCTCCATTCTTTCATAAGATTCCCTACACTCTGCCTAAAGTTTGGCTATGAGTCTCAGCATCTGCCTTAATACCCCACATGGTAGAATCTTTCAGAGGTCCCCTTGGTAGGCTCCTATCCTATTCTCTATGTTTCACTCTTCCAATGTCCATCCCATTTGCCTTTCTGAATGAGGATTGATCATCTTACCCAGGGTCCTCCTTCTTGCTTAGCTTCTTTAGGTATACAGATTTTAGTATGTTTATCCTATATTATATTTCTAATACCCACTTATAAGTGAGTATATGACATTGGTGTCTTTCTGCCTCTGGGATACTTCACTCAGAATGCTCTTTACGAGTTCCACCAATCGCCTGCAAATTTCATGATTTCCTTGTTTTTAATTGCAGAGTAGTATGCCACTGTATAAATGAAACCACAATTTCTGTATCCATTCCTCAACTGAGGGGCATCTGGGTTGTTTCCAGTTTCTGGCTATTATGAATAAAGCTGCTATGAACATGGTTGAGCAAACATCCTGGTTGTAGACTGAGCATATTTTGGGTTTATATCTAGGAGTGGTATAGCTGGATCTTGAGGTAGCACTATTCCTAATTTTCTGAGAAAGTGACAGATTGAGAGTTCTCAAGAGAGAAATATTGAATGGCAGAGAAACACTTAAAGAAATGCTCAGTGTCTTTAATCATCAGGGAGATGCAAATCAAAGTGACTCAGAGATTTCACCTTACACCCATCAGAATGGGTAAGATAAAAAACTCAAGTGACTTCTCTGTTTAGTTTCATATCTCATTTTTTTAATTGGATTGCTTGATTTATTGCTTTTTAACTTCTTTAGTTTTTTATATATTCTGGATATCAGCCCTCTGTCAGATATAGGGTTGATGACGATCCTTTCCCAATCTTTAGGCTGTCGTTTTGTTCTAGCGACAGTGTCTTTTGCTTTACAGAAGCTTTTCCATTTCATGAGGTCTCATTTACTGAGTGTTGCTCTTAGAGCCTGTGCTGTTGGTGTTCTCTTCAGGAAGTTATCGCCTGTGCCAATGAGTTCAAGGCTCTTCCCCACTTTTTCTTCTAACCAATTTAGAATGTCTAGTTTTATGTTGAGGAGTATAGAATGGCAGAGAAGCACTTAAAGAAATGTTCAGCATCCTTAACCGTTAGAGATACAAATCAAAACGACCCTGAGATTTCACCTTACACCTATCAGAATGGCTAAGATCAAAAACTCAAATGACAACACATGCTGGAGAGGTTGAGGAGAAAGGGGAACCCTCCTCCATTGCTGGTAGGAATGTAAGCTGGTACAACCACTTTGGAAGTCAATCTGTAGTTTAAATAACACTTCTGAGCATCACCAACAGTAGATGTCACCAACCCATCAAAGGACTTCTGGTATGGATACTTTATCCTCTGGGAAAAAAATAATAAAAATGAAAATTACTGGGTGAATTGAAGATGAAAAAGAGAAAGAACACAGTGAAAGGTTTTGTTTTTATGCTTGTCTTTCACTCCTTATATTCTCAGGATCATGCTCTTCTTTCATACAATCAACTTATGTTTCCTAATAGTTGGGCTAGACAAAACGTGCCACCCTCTCGTATAAGGCAAGAGTGCAGAGAATGTATCCAGGGGGATCTATTATGGAGTCTTTTATCTGTAGAAAGTTAATGAGGTAGCTGAGACAGGAAGAAAGACTATAGTATTTTATTTTACAACTCCTAAGATGTGGAATTTAATATACCAAAGAAAAAGTCTAAAAACATGTCTTTTATATCATTTCTAATACATAAGCATTTGAAGCTGCCTTCTAATGTTCTAGAAATTCTGGCTGGGGTTCTAGGATTTCAGTTATTTAACCCACTTGGAAAGGTCTGATTTTTTTTTTTTAAATTTCTTTGATTTTTGTATCTATGAGTGTTTGCCTGTATGGATTTATTCAAAGCATCTGTAAGCAAGGTGCCTGCAGATGACAGAAGATGTCAATGGATCCCCTAGAGCTGGTGTTATGGTTGATTTTAAGCCACTATGTTTGTGCTGAAAATTGAACTCAGGTCCTTTTCAAGAGCATCAAATGCTCTTAATCACTGACCATCTCTTCAGTGCAAAAAGCTTGCAGAGAAGTCATAGCAGAAACGCCAGGCAGTAACTAAGGCCAAAACCATGAAAGAATACTGCTTACCACATTTGCTACTTATGGCTTGCTCAGCTGTTAACTAATTTCAACATAAATCTCAGCATGCAATTTAACCTGAGATACTTTACCTTATTTCCAAAAATATCCACACCAAACACTAGTAGAAATTAGTAAGAAATCATAACTCTAGATAATTTGTTTTCCTCTGTCTGGACTGTTCTTGGTATGTGGTTGTGTGAATATTAACTTGTTCAACCTCCTTGAATACTCATTTCAACTTTCTTTTTCAAAATGGGCATTCTTAAACTCTGTCTATATAAGAACAATTTTGCCCACTTATCTAAGCCTTTTCCTAAAGGAGACTGATAATCATGCTGTTGCTCCCTCATTTGTCACGGGCGATCTGTGACTTAGCTTGAACTGGTAATGATATTCTATTCTATTCCATCCACCCTGGGTCTTCGTAGCAGGCACACACACCAGCCTGCCCCATAATTCACCAGACAAATACTGATCGAGTACTGCCCCTCCAGCATTTGTCACCATGTTCCATTCACAGAGAGCGCCACACAGCAACAAGAAATAATTCACTCGAGCTTGCTGTGAAGTAACTCTGAACCTCCTGGTGTTGGGTCAGTGGCTGGCAATTTTCCATTTCAGCTGCCACTCTTACTTCCTAGATTGATCCCTGACACCACAACGTGCCTTCAGTCTCTACTCTCTGCTTGGGTGACTCTAACCTTACCTCAGATGAGAAGCCTACATGTTCTGAATAGGCTTTTGACATCAACAAACATTATTCTTAAAGGGAAGATACTGAATAGTGCAGTTCATTTATCACTTTGAGATTAAAAAATATCTTTACATTGTGGAAAGAAAAATATAATTCTTTATGAGTAATAAAACATCTAGAGCAGAAAAAAATTCATAATCATTTTCATTAATGGAACATCTGAAGAGTCTCCATAAAGGAGGCCTTGCTGAGGGGCTCTGAAAAAGCAAGAAGAAAGCCACAAAAAGGTGATTCTGGCACAGACCAAAACAATCTACCTTGAGTGCTCCAAATAGGTCTGCCTAGCTGTTGTAGTTAAGTTTCTGTTGCTAAAACAACCACCATAACCAAAAGAAACTTTGGGAGAAAAGGCAGCTTGCAGTGAAGCTATGGGAGAAACTCAAGGCAGGAACTAAAGTGGAAGCCATGGAGGAATACTGCTTACTGGCTTGCTACCTATGGCTTGCTCGGCTTGCTTTTTTATATAATCCAGAACTGCATGCCAAACAGTTTAACAGCCCACAGTTAGCTGAGCTTTCACATATCAATTATTTACCAAGAAAATACTCTCACAAATTAGCCTGTAAGCCAATCTAACGAATACAATTCCTCAACTGAGATTTCTTCACAGATGTGTGTGGGTTTATGGCAAACTGACAAAATCAAAACAGTGAATTTTCTGTTTAGCTCTGTAGCACATTTTAATTAGATTGTTTAATTTCTTGAGTTCTTTATATATTTTGGATATTAGCCCTCTATCTGATATAGGGTCAGCGAAGATCTTTTCCCGGCCTGTAGGCTGTCATTTTGTTCTGACAACAGTGTCTTTTGCTTTACAGAGCTTTTCAGTATCATGAGATCCCATTTATTGATTGTTGCTCTTAGAGACTCAGCTATTGGTGTTCTGTTCAGGAAGTTGTTTCCTATGCCAATGAGATCAAGGCTCTTCCCTACTTTGTTTTCTAACAGATTTAGCATCTGGCTTTATGTTGAGGTCTTGAATCCACTTGGACTTTAGTTTTGTGCAGGGTGATAAATATATATCTATTTGCATTTTTCTACATGTAGATGTCCAGTTAGACCAGCACCATTTGCTGAAGATGCTATCTTTTTTTTCCATCTTAAGTTTTGGCTCCTTTGTCAAAAATCAACATCTTTGGTAATCAGGAAAATGCAAATCAAAATGACCCTGAGATTCTATTTTACACCCATCAGAATGTTTAAGATCAAAAACGCAAGTGACAGCATATGATGGAGAGGACATGGGAAAAGGGGAACCCTCCTCCATTGCTGGTGGGAGTGCAAACTCCTACAACCATTTGGAAATCAATCTGCCGCTTTCTCAGACAAATGGGAATAGTGCTACCTCAAAATACC
Organism: Meriones unguiculatus; assembly: GCF_030254825.1. Lineage (NCBI taxonomy): Eukaryota > Metazoa > Chordata > Mammalia > Rodentia > Muridae > Meriones > Meriones unguiculatus. The sequence continues at coordinate 83,885,812 of NC_083357.1, read as the reverse complement.
CAAAAGATGCTCCACCATACAACAGGAACATTTGCTCAACTACGTTCATAGCAGCTTTATTTGTAGTAGCCAGAATTTGAAAACAACCTATACGTCCCTCAATCAAAGAATGGATATAGAAACTGTTGCATAATAGAATACTACTCAGCTATTAAAAACATGGAAATCATGAAATTTGCCAGTCAATAGGTGGAACTAGAAAAGATTATCCTGAGTGAGGTATCCCAGAAGCAGAAAGACACACATGGAATATACTCACTTATAAGCAGATATTAGCCATATAATACAGGATAACCATACTACAATCCACAGACCTAAAGAAGCTAAATAACAAGGAGGACCCTAGGGAAGATGCTTAATTTTTATTCAAAGGGCAAAGGGAATACACACCAGAAGTAGTTATGAGAGAGGACAAGATGGGAGCCTACTATAAATGTCCTCTGAAAGACTCCACCCACCACAGGATCAAAGCAGATGCTAAGACTCACAGCCAAACTTTGGGCAGAGCACAGGAGTGTAAGAAAGGGTTGGGGGAATAGAAAGACCCAGAGCAAACAAGAGCACCATAAGAAGACCAACAGACCCAACAAATATGAACCCATGGGGGCCTGCAGAGACTGTTGCACCAACCAAGGACCATGCATGAAGAGAACTTAGACCCCCTGCTCATATGTAGCCAATAGGAGGCTCACTCTCCATGTGGGTGCCTTATTAAGGAAAGCAGAGGCTGTCTCTGACATGGACTCTATTGCCTGCTCTTCGATCAATTCACCCTAGTAGGCCTTGCTGGCCCATAGAGGAAGAGGATGCAGGCAGTCCAAATGAGACTTGATAGGCTGGGGCAGGAGGAAGAAGAGGAGGGCTCCTCCTTACCTAGGACTAAGGGAGGGTAACGGGGGAAGAGGGATGAGGGTTGGGGCCTGCAAGAGATGAGAGAGGGAGCTACAATTGGGATGTAAAGTGAATAAATTTAAATTTTAAAAAAGTTTTTAAAAAACATTAAACTTTTGCACAACTTTATGCTACAGTTACACTCCTATGTGCTTAATAACGTGTTTGTGCTATGTTGACCAATTTGGAAGAAAATAATTATAAGGACATTGCAGCCAGTTCTGGAGATACCTACCTGATAAGCTAGGGTCAAATGGAAGGGGAGGAGGTCCTCCCCTATCAGTGGACTCAGAAGGGGGCAGGGAGGAGATGAGGAAGGGAGGGTGGGATTGGGAGGGAAAAAGAGAGGGGGCTATGGCTGGGATACAAGTGAATGACCTGTGATTAAAATAAAAAATAGAAATATAAGGAAAGAGGGAGAGGGATACAACACGATACAAACTTAACAAACTGAAACTAATATTAAAAAATAAAAATTAATTAATTAATTAATTAAATAGAAAATAACTTATTATAAGGGAAAGCATCCTTGCTTGGCTCATAAAACCTGAACATTTGAAAAACTCCTAACTTCAAATCTTCTAAAGTTTTAAATCTTTTTGAGTTATTGTAGCAATTTTCTTTAATGTTTTAAAATCATATTTAAAAACACTAAGATGGAGTTAAATGTATTACATCTTATAAGAAACAAGAATATTTTTTCTCCATTTACGTGTACATATGTGCTTCTTTATGCTATGTACCTGAGCTCAGTATACCTGTGATAAGTCACTGACTCTAGTGGAACTGGCTCCACAAAGCTAGAAATCCTGGCACTATATTCAAGATTGAACAGTTATATAATTAATGTCTCCTTTCATTCTTGAGATATTATACACATCATAAAGTATATTAGTAATTTTAAACAAATGTAAGAGTAGCAAAGCATCTGAATGATACTTTATTTCTAATTTTAAAATTAAAATAGCCATCCTCTGTTTATATATTTTATATATAGGTCTTTGGTTTTTCTTCGAGACAAGGTTTCTTTGTGTAGCTTTAGCTATCCTGGACTTGCTTTGTAGATCAGGCTGGCCTCGAACTCACAGAGATCTGCCTACTTATGTCTCCCTGAGTGCCACTCATCTGGCTCCTCTATTTATATTTTGAAACCAATACATATCCATTTTTAAAATATAAACTGTCTAACTATTTGAGAATGCATAACATTTATGAGGTTAAGAATCAGATAGAAAGATCCAAAGTCTAGCTTTATTACATAGTAATTTGTGAGCAGAAACAAGCTATTTAACTTCTTTAGACCTAATTTTTCTCCTTTTCAAAATCTTAAGAACAGTATCTGTTTTATAAGTAGTACGAGTACTAAAAAAGATGATGTATATAGCCTAGCATACTGTCTGGCTCATGATACGTGCTCAACAGGAAAAAATTTGTAAAGGTCACTGCTTATTTAGAATTATATAGTAAGATTCCAAAAATCTTTCTAATGAGGTTTATGGACGTTTCTTGAGCTCTACTCTGTTTTAAGTACTATCTAATTATGTGAACCGTAAAGACTAATGCACACATCCTCCTCCAAATAAACCCACACAGCTACATAAAAATCTTAGGTCACATTTACTGTATTCCTTAAAAAGTATAGACAATGAGAAGATATTTATGGCCATTCCTCTGTGATTTTCCACCAACGGACAGAATTGCTCTGTACCTAAGATCCCAGAGACACCACAGTTGGCTGCCACTCAGGGATCCCATAGTTGCTATTCTTTTCTACTATTCAGGGTGGTTGAAAGCAACCAAAAATAGAACATCTACTTAACAAATTCAAGAACATATATCTACACCAGTATATACCTCAAATATCATAATTGTAAAAACAAAAATGTGAAAACCCAATGTAGTATGTTTTCTCCAAAGCCAAGAGCCCTATTGACACTGAGAAAGGCAACTCAGCTGAAGCACAAGACAATAACTTCAAACTAGCAATTATGAATATTTTCAGGGACTTTAAAGAAGATATAAATGAAACACAATATATTAATGAAATTAATATATATTAACATATTAATATATATTAACACAAGATATTAATGAAAACACAAAAAATGAATAAAATAATGAAAATAATTTGAGATAAGAAATTAGAATGTAAAGAAGAAATAGAATAACTAGAAAACACAAACTGATATAAAACTGGAAATTAAAAATGTAAGATGTCAAGCAAAAACCTCAGAGGTAAGACTCCATCATCAACAAATTAAAAAAATAATGAAACAAATAATTTCAGGTATTGAAGACAAGGTAGAAAAAAATCTAGGCATAAAATCATCCAGAAAATCTGGGACACTATTAAAACCCTAAACCTCTTAATAATAGGTATAGTGAAAAGAGAAGGCACAAAAGAGATGGCACAGGTCAAAGGCACAAAAAATAATTTTACTAAAATCATAGAAAAAAATGTCTCTAATACACAGAAACATGTTTTATGAAGGTATAAGAAACATACAGAATACAAAATAAACAGGACTAGAAAAGAAACTTCCCAAGACACAATAATCTAAATATACAAAACAAAGAAAGGATATTAAAAGTTGCAAAGGAAAAATAGGACAGAGAAGAAACTAGGTCAAAGACAGAAAATATTTTCAACAGAATTATAAAAGAATATTTTCTTAACCTTGCAAAGGAAATGCTTATCAAGGCATAAAAATCATACAAAAACCCAAATAGTTGGAACAAATAAAAGAAAGTTCCTTCAGCACATATTAATCAAAACATTAAGTATAGAGAACAAAGAAATGTTATTAAAAGCTATAAGAGAGAAAGGCCAAGTAACATTTAAAGGCAGACCTATTAGAATCATACCCAGCTTCTCAATGGAGACTCTGAATGGCAGAAGGGACTAAACAGATGTTCTATAGACTAAGAAATAATAGATGCCAGGCAAAACTTTTAATTACAAAAGATAGAGAAAACAAAATATTCCGTGAGAAAACCAACTTTAAGCAACATCTTCTACAAATCCAACCTTAGAGAAGACACTAGAAGAAAATTTCCAAAGTAAAATGTTAACCATGCCTAAGAAAACATGAGGAATAAACAATTCCACACCAGCAAATCAAAAGAGGGGAAATATACACACAACAACAACACAATAACAACAGAAACTGCTTATTAATATCACTCAGCATCAACTGTCTCAATTCTGCACACCCCCCCCCAAAAGACACAGATTAACAGAACATATGCAAAAGCAAAACCCATTCTTCTGATGCATTTAAGAAACACACCTTAATATCAAGGATAGACATCACCTCAGAGTAAAAGAATTTTTATAAAATACTCTAAGAAAAAAAAAACTAAAAAGCAAGGTTGTATAGCCATTCTAATATCTGATGAAATAAAATTCAAACCAAATTAATCAGAAGAGATAGTAGCAAGTGACACTACATACTCATCACAGGAAAAACACACCAAGATGACATTTCAATTCGTAATATCTATGCCCCAAACAGAAAAGCACCCATATTCATAACAGAAACATTACTACAGTTTAAATCACATTGATCCTCACACACTGATTGTGGGAGCCTTCCATACTCCACTCTCACTGATAGACATAATATTCAGACAAAAACTAAACAAAGAAATGGTATATCTAACGGACATCTTAAACCAAATGGACCTATATATTTACAAAATATTCTAGCTGAACCAAAAGAACATGCTTTCTTCTCAGCACCTCATAGAATTGTCTCCCAAATTGGTCACATACTTCTACAAAAAGCAAGTCTCAAAAGACACAAAAAATTAAAATAACGCACTGCATCATATCTGACCACCAAAGTTTAAATCAATATCAAAAAATAAAGGAAGCAGCAGAAAGATTGCAAACTCGTGGAAACTGAACAACTAACCAAGCAAGTGCAAAACTTCTGTAATAATAACTTCAAGATATTTTACAGAAAGAAAGTGAAGACTATATCAGAAGATGGAAAGATCTCCCATGTTCATAGATCAAGATCAACAGAGTAAAAATAGCCATCTTACCAAAAGCAATCTACAGATTCAGTGTAATCCCCATCAAAATTCCAACACAATTCTTCACAGATCATGGAAGAACAATTTTCAGCTTCATATAGAAATAAAAAAAAGAACCAGTAGGACTAAATTAATCATGAATAATAAAAGAACTACTGGAGATTTCACAATCCCTATTTTCAAATTGTACTGCAGCACTATAGTAATAAAAATGAAAAAAAAAAAAAAACCCAGCATGATATTGGCACAAAAACAGACACGTTGATTAAAGGAACAATATGGGAAAGTCAGACAAATCCACACAGTTATGGATACCTGATATTTGATAAAGAAGCCAGAAATGCATACTAAAAAGGAAAAAAAAGACATCTCAACAAATGGTGCTAGTAAAACTGGATGGCTCCATGTAGACGAATTCTAATAGACCCATTCTTATCACCCTGCACAGAGCTCAATTCCAGATGGATCAAAGATTTCAACATTAAACCAGATACAATGAAACTGATAGAGAAAGTGGGGAAAGCCTTGAACTCATGGGCACAGGAAAAGCTTTCTGAACAGAATACCAGCAGGACAAGCAGGTAGATCAACAATTAATAAATGGAACCTCAAGAAAGTGAAAACCTTCAGTAAGATAAAGAACACCATTATTCAGATAAAGCACAGCCTACAGATTGGGGAAAGGTTTCTTCCAACTACACATTCAATAGAGAACTAATATCCAAAATATATAAAGGACTCGAGGAACTAGATATCAAACAACCAAATAATCCAATTTAAAAAATGGATGCAGATCTAAACAGAGAATTCTTTATAAAGGAAATTCAAATGGCTGAGGAACACTTAAAGAAATGTTGAACATCTTTATCTATTTAGGAAATTAAACTCAACTTTGGAATTTCATCTTAGACCTGTCAGAATGTCTAAGATTAAAAAAAAAAAAAAAAAAAAAAAAAAAAAGATGGTTCATTTCATGCTGGTGAGGCTGTGGAGAAAGAAGAACACTCACCTATTGCTGGGGGTGGAGGTAATCTTGTAGAGCCACTATAAAAATTAGTGTATCAGTTCATTAGAAAGATGAGAATTGATCTACCTCAAGATCCATCTATACCACCCTTGGGCTCAACCATGTCCATTGTTGCTCTATTCAAAAGAGGCAGAAATTGGAAACAATCCAGTTGTCTCTTAGCAGAAGAATGGATAAAGAAAATGTGGTACATTTACATAAAGGAATATTACTTAACTAATAAAAAGAAATGAATTTATGATATTTGCAGGTAAATGGATGGGAGCAGCAAAAAATCTTTCTGAATGAGGTATCTGTCTTAGTCACTGTTCTATTGCTGTGAATAGACACAATGACCAAGGCAACCTTTATGAAAGAAAGCATTTAGTTGTGGTCTCACTTATTGTTCCAGAAGCCTAGTCCATTGTCATCCTCACAGGGAGCATGATACAGTAGCAGCAAGCTACATGCTTGTCCACATGCCAAGAGATATCACATGACCTGGCTTGTGCTTTTGAGAAACTCAAAGCCTACCCTCAGTGGCACACTTCTTCCAACAAAGCCATACCTACTCCAACAATAGCACACATCCTAATCCTTCTAATCCCTTCAAATAGCACAAATCCTTGAGGACTAAGAATTAAAATATATGAGTCTATAGGGGGCATTCTTATTCAAATAACCACAGTGATCCAGAAAGACAAATATGGTGTATATTTGCTTCTATGTGAATATTAGCTGTTGAGTTGAGGATACCCAAACTACAATCTGTATAACAATGGTGGTTAGGTGCATAGTAAGGGGTTAGGATGGGGCAAATAGATCTAACTAGGAAAGAGGAACAGAATAGATAGTTATTGCTGGACAAGGGCAGTGGGGCTGGATTGGGAGGATAAGGAGGAAAGTGTCATACAAGCACAGAAATACAGAAATATTGGCAGAGCCAAAGAAAATTAAGGGTCATTTGAGAGGTAGTACAGAAATCTAACAGAGTAAAAGTTTCCTAAAATATACACATACACAAAGGCAATCTAAATTAACTTCCAAATAATGGGGAGACAGAGCCCCACTTAACCATCTCTCTTCATCAAATGAAGCTTCCCGTACACGAAATGACATATCTAATTGAGCTGTTGACCCTACGAGTCTACCTCCAGACTACCTAAGCTGTTGCCAAGGCTACAGGATCCTCTCCACAAACATGGCATCAAGGCCTTCTTGCTAAAGACAACATCTGCACGACTCACTGAGCCCAAGTTGAACAGATGTAGGTCTAGAGCTTTCCCACCTATGGCCTAGTGTTCTTGGAACTAGAAAGTACCCTGCAGACTACAGAAGGAGATATATAAGCACTAACCCAGCTACAAACCTTTCAGTCTACAGTGGTGTCCTGTCTGCATGATATGCTAGGGTAATGGAGGCACCAAAGCTTGTGGGAATAATCAACCAATATCTGATTTGACTTAAGACCCACTCCTCGAGATGGAACCCATACCTGACAGTACTTGAGTGACCAAGAACCTGACACAGGATAAGCCAGGGACCAGGAGAAAGTCAAATATTAAAGGGATATAACAAGGCAATGATTCCTAATGACATTGTCATTAGTGTCTTAGTCAGCCATCATCAAAGAAGCTTCCTTCTGAAGCAGATGGGGAAAAAATAGAGAGACCCACAGCCAGACAATATGCAGAAAGTCAGAGACCTCAGAACTTTCAGCGAAAAAAGGGATGTCTCCATCAAATCCCTCCACTCAGGGCTCAGGAAACCCTAAAGAAGAGGAAGCAAAAAGAGTACAAGGCCAGAGCAGATGGAGGACACCAAGGAAACCAGGACTTGGAAACATAGCAGGACTGATGCATATATGAACTCACAGAGACTGAGACAGGAAACACAGGGCAAAGAGGTCTGCACTAGGTAGAGTCCGAGATTGGGGATGGGGTGCATCCTCAGCACAGAGGCTGTCTCTGGTTGGTAATCACTTGCAAATGAGTAAATGTTGCTTTTATTTTCTCAGATGAGGGGATGAGATGAGAGACATACCCAAGCTTTATGAATACTTGGGCTGAGCGCAGAGCTTTTCAATCTCTATTCTAACTATCCCTAGGCTTAGGCCTGGAAGCTTCTAGTCTCCATATAATCTAATCTTCTGTAAGCTCTGACCTTGAAGGCTTCAGCTTTCAGCCTCCATCTGCTAAGCTAGGCCTAGAATGTTTTCAGCCTCTGAGGCTTACTGCTGAATACGCACACCCTTTCCAGCTCTTTCTGAACTCTAGCTGGATGGTTCAACTCAGCAATTCTGCCTCAAAATCCTCTCCAGTCTGACTGACTTAAATTGACTTCTGACTGAATTGTTCTGCTTGGAAAAAAACAATGCCTCTGAATCTACGAACTGAACTGCGCTGACTTCAGGAACTGAATGGAACTGCACAAACTCGATCAAACTCACTGCATTCAACTGAACTGCACCAAATTCAACTCTCTTCTTTCTCCCAGTACTGCTCTTTCATTTTTTTATCATTTGTAATTTGTATCTTGTACTGTGGCAGTGGTAGAATATCGAGAAGAAGGATTCAGTTCTTACATTTCCAAGACTTACAGTCAAATGAAATTCGTATAGGAACAAATATAGTGACGCATGTAAAACAACCTGGACAACAGGGTTTGAGCTGAAGGTACACTTCAATGTGCTCATGATATGCAGAGCCATGAACACTTTGTCTGCTGTCACTTTGGTCAGTTTAGCTTGCCTTGTCTAGGCCTGGAGAGATGGGTCATCCGTAAAGCACATGCTGTTCTTGCAAGAGACCCTTCCTCCTTCCCCAGCACTGAACTTTAGCAAAGATGAACATATCCAAATGACAGGTCTCGGAGGCTGAGGCCCAATTTCAAAAGCACATCATTGCCTTCTTACAATAAATCAAACCAAAGCCTCAAATTGAAAATAAATTGATTCTAAATGATTCCATCTCATGAAATCATGTTTCACATGAAACTGTGAAACACCCACTGGTGTTTCTTCATTTTCTTTCTTTGCTAGGAAACCCTGTTTGTTTCTATTTGTTATCTGTGATGTAATAGTGTAGGGCTTAGGGAAACACAATTTTAGTGGTTAGAGGTGGGTGTGTAGCGCATCAAGAGTGCATAAGGAGCGGAGTTTGACATTATCTCTTACACACACACACACACACACACACACAGAGGAGGGGTGTCCATTGCAATTATAAGATGCCCTAAGAAGTTACTAAATGGCATATTATTGGTCAGCAACTTGTTATAATTCTCATGCTGCACAAAATGTTAATTGTACTAAAATATGGCAGGAAATGTAAAACCTATTAAATTTTATAGTGTGTTGTATGTTTAATTATATGTGTGTATCATTGTGTGGGCGTGTGCACAAAAATCCAGTTCTGCTCTTAACTAGCCTCTCCTTCCTGTCTGTTCTTGTGAGAGCTGGGTATATCCTGTCTCTGACTCATTCTATCAGTCTTTCTCTGATTTGTCACTTTGTCTTCCCTTCAATAAGACATGACTTTGAAACATACTTGCTTCCTTCTAATTTTACTTTCATTGATTGGGATTAAAGGCATGTCCTAAGGGCATGTCTGTATTCTAGCCAGATCATACTGTAGTCCAGGATATTCTTACATTCCAGGTGGATCACAGAGACCTAGAAGGTCTTTGAATGTAATCCTTGCCAGAGTTGCCATACTGCTGGATTAAAATTCCTTTACACAACTGAAAATTTAGTTTTCTCCAAGGGAGACATCAGTTACACATAGTGTTTCTCTGTTTAGTTTTTGTCTGAATTTCCTATCTGTGAGAGTGGAATGTGGGAGGCTCCCACTATCAGTGTGTGGGAATATATGTGATTTAAACTGTAGTAATGTTTTTCCTTTGTTTTTGTTGTTATTGTTGTTGTTTTAATGAATGTGAGTGCTTTTCTGTTTGGGGCACAGATGTTAAGAATTGAAATGTCATCTTGGTGCAATTTTTCTATGAACAGGCGTAGTGTGTCTTTTGCTATCTCTTCTGATTAGTTTGGTTTGAATTCTATTTCATCAGATATTAATATGGCTTTACCAGTTGGTTTTTTAGTTCCGTTTGTTTAGGATAGCATTTTTTTTCTCTTATCCAGAGATAAAGTTTATCCGTGATATTAAGGTGTGTTTCTTGAATGCAACATAAGGATGGATTCTGTTTTTGCACCCATTCTGTTATTACTTGTCTTTTGGGGGGTTCAGAATTGAAACAGTTGATGTCGAGAGATATTAATAAGCAGTGTTTGTTGATTCTTGTTATTTTGTTGTTGTTATGGTGGTGGTGGTGGTGGTGTGTGTGTGTGTGTGTGTGTGTGTGTCTCCCCTCTTTTGATTTGGTTGTCTGGAATTATTTATTTCTTGTATTTCCTTGCGCGTTGTTAACTTTTTAGTTTGGAATTTTTCTTTTAATGTCTTTTCTAGGGCTGTATTTGTAGATCTTGCTTGAATTTGGTTTTATATAATACATAGTATATATAACCTTTTTATTTGTTTATTTATTAATTTTTACCCTAAGGGTACATTACATACATATTATAGCACCCAATTTTATTTTAATGGTATTTGTGAGTGTACAAACAAGTGGGTCTCTGCATCTGTATTTGTTTGTGTGTTTTCTCTTTTCCTTTTGTGTCACTGTTTTGTCTTATTCTGATTTGTTTGTTTTGTTTTATAAATTTTATTCTATTATCACCTCTCGATGTCTGTTTATTTTCTAATGAGAAACAGAAATAGGGGGTAGGTCTGGAATGGAGGGGAGGTAGGGAGGACCTGGGAGAAACAGAGGGAGGAAAACCCATAATCAGTATATATTGTATGAAAAATCTATTTTCAATAAAAAAATATTAATAAAAGCCGATCTCATTCAGGCCTTTACAGCCATTGAAGCAGGACATTCTCCCCAAGCATGGTTGGATACCATAAAAAGCTAAAATGACACGCTCAGGATGCGAGGCTAAGCACTGCACTCAGGGTCAGCCACTTTCGACCCAGAGAAGAGCATGTCTGATTGCATGCGGGTTGATGCCCCAGGTCCCGCCTCTGAGAAAAAGGTATCAGACGGGTCTGATGCTCTTTGGGTGGATGACACCTAAATGAACATCTGTACAAAGTCCCAAATTATTTCTAATATCAGAGATCAGACCTCTACTCTTGCCTGATGCGTCTAAAACAAAAAGGGGGAACTGTAGAGAGCTGCGGAATGCTATGCCTTAAAGATGGAGCTGGTTTCTGCCTTCCACCTTCCCGATGGTGAGTGCTCTCTGTCACGAACAACTCCACATTTGGCTAAGGCCAAGGATCTGGCTTGCTTCCATGTATGTGGACCTATCTGCATTGCCCACGTGGCACGCCTGGGTTGGCTACCCAGAGGCTATTTAAGCTGTGGGCTGGCTTTCCCCAGGGTCCGAGGATTGTTCAAGGTTCCTGAATAAACTGCATTGAAAAAAATAATAATAATAATAAAAGCCGATCTCCATATGGGAAGGAAGGCAACCACAGACTTAAACCTTTCTTACTTTCAACATGGCATCAAGAATCTCCATTTTTAGATATTTACCTAATAGCACAACAAGCTGCTGTATTTGATGTCTGTGGCACCTCTGCTACATTTAACTCAAGCCAACGGGGTATACCTTGTTAATATTTTTCCCTTCTCTGGTGTTCTCTGATCTTTCATAATAAGCATGCTTTGACTCTAAACTTTTTTATTAACTGGCAATTGCATTTCTACTTAAAATGAAAAATATGCTCACTGTCAATATAGAGCAATACTTTAAACATGTCTCCTAGTTTCAGGGACATTCATGAGCTGTTTGATAGTCTCTGAGGAAGTGAGATACTCAGCTAAGAGTCCTTTGTGCTGTGCTTTCTACTACTGAAAATTACTAATGTGACTACCCCTAACAAAATCCTGAGAGGGAATGGTGAGTGGCAGAACTTCTTATTTGTCTGTACGTGTGTGTGTGTATGTGTGTGTGTGTGTGTGCACGCGCGCGCACACACATGCCAGTGTTCACCTTCCACATCATTTGAAAAAGGGTCTCTTTTTGTTTGACATTCACTGTATATCAGACAAGGTAGATGCAGCCTTCCATGGATTCTCTTCTCTCTGCTTCCCATCTCACCGCAGGAGCACTGGGGAAACAGTCTCACAAAAGATCCCTGTGCCCAGATATATTTGGTCCTTGTGGAACTCCTGTCCTTTCCAGGTCATGTTACTCCCTCCCCCCCCCCTTTTTGTGAATCCCTGCACTCTGCCGAAGGTTTGGTTATGAGTTTTAATATCTGCTTTCTTGTTTAACTTCTTTAGGTGTATAGATTTCAGTATGTTTATCCTATCTTATAGGTCTATATAAGTGAGTATACACCATGTGTGTCTTTCTGCTTTTATGAGACTGTTTCTCCAAACAAGGACCATGTATGGATGCAACCTAGATGGGTACCCTAATAAGGGGAACAGGGACTGTTTCCGACATGAACTCAATGGCGTGCTCTTTGAGCTCCCCTCCCCCAGGGAGGAGCAGCCCTTCTAGGACACAGAGGAAGACTTTGCAGCCAGTCCTGAAGACACCTGATAAACCAGTATCAGATGGAAGGGGAGAAGATTCTCCCTTATCAGTGGACTTGGAAAGGGGCAGGGAGGAGATGAGGGTGGAAGGGTGGGACTGGGAGGGAGAAAGGGAGCAGAATACAGCATGGATACAAAGTTAACAAATTGTAACTAATATTTAAAAAATAAAAATTATATTTAAAAAAGAAAAAAAGGAACACTGGGATTGGACAGGTATGACTGTATCTGCTCTTTATGTGGGTTCTTCAGATCTGAACTTAGGTCCTCATACTTGTAAAACAAGCATTTTACCCATTGAGCCATCTTACCAGCCCAAGCCATCATTTCTCTTAAGATCTAAGATTCTGATTATGTCTTCCTGCTATATGGCTTTATCTCTGTGGCTTCCATCCTATTCCCCATGCCAATGTGCCTTAAACTCAATAGAAATATAGAGGAGACAACACTCATCTAGAAAGAGAAGCAGAGAAGAGAAAGAGAGAGAGAGAGAGAGAGAGAGAGAGAGAGAGAGAGAGAGAGAGTCACACGGGGCAGAAGAATGCGATAATTGAGGAGGCAAAACACCTAGAAGAAAGCTTGGGTCAGTCATAAGCCTTGAGAGTATTGTATTTCTGAGATTGTCGGTTATATGGAAAATACTTCAGTAATACGAAATAAAACCTGATTTGAAGAAATACATTTTTAAAGATTCTGGGAACTGTACTTTAAGAATCATTCTCCTTCTGATTCACTAGGAATTCTCCTAATAAACAGGATGATAGATTTCTGACATCAGTAACCCCAAGAAGCCATTAAAGGATGTTATTAGTAAGCCTTACCAAGACACAGGGAAGACTCTCCATTTGCCTGCATACCCAGTGGCTCTTATTAAATCAAGACCACAGTGGTAACAATGCCAGACCTAGATGTTTCAGTTTAAATTACATCTCCAAGTAAAAACAAGCTAGATCTTTCCTTAAGTCAGCCAGAATCCCTAAAGCATCTGGTAAAAATGAATAATGCATGGACAGGAAAAGGACAATTTAGTCCTTAAAAACATATATAAACAGCATTGCCTGTTAGACCTTTAATCTTCATTTGCTTTCCTCAAAGTTATCTTACATTAAAATAAATCAAATTTAATATACTCTCACACACTGCACTTTGGGAGAACAGAGTATTCTCTGTGATATCTTTCATATACCACACACACACACAAATGCTTATATTTATCATTCAGGTACTCACTGATAGTTTTAGTTTTGGATAATCAAAACTACAATCAAAACTAAATCTATACAATTTATATTGTATTATCTCTGATTCTCACATATACAGGTAATTTGGGATCTATGAAAACTAGGATACTTGATCTCCAAAGGCTAAACATGTCTGCATTGTGGTTCATTCAAATTCCCATGGCTAATTCCATAATTACTTTAATTAAGTATAATTAACTATTACTTAAAATAGCTTTAATTAAACTACCATACTTAGCGAAAAGGGCATGGTGGTTTTCAAGAGTTCGTAGCTATCTTTTGTTCCTTGATCTATCTCCTTGGATGGAAAGATGCACATTACTTTCTGTCTGAACTCTTCTTTTGGGTTACAGAAATGGGACTGAGTTAAGAGTTAATAACCTTCATAAAACAACACTAAATTAACTTTTTTGTTACCCTAATTATCTAGATGTTAAATTGCAAAAGATTTCCAGAATATTGAGTTTATTGACTTTTATTAACTTACATAAAATTCATATAGTAAATAAAACTCCAAATGGAGAAGACAAATAAAACACAAAATGGTTTTATTACTCAAGCATTTAACAGAAAGAGATTTTTTTCTGTTTTCCTTGTTGAGTGCATTAGATGGGAAAGAAAGGTAGAGAGAAATATCATAGAAACCATTATATTCTTGTTCCAGAGACACTGAGAAGTGTTGTGTTCAAACATGAGGCATTAAAAAAAGAACAATCATGGTTTCATATTCTGAAACCACGAATGGAAACAATCATGTTTTTTTTAACCTAAGAATGCGTTTTGAAGATGCATTGTGTAAACTTAATGAGATGACATATGCCAAGCACCTTAGACTTAGTAGATAGCCAAGAAGTGGTGTTGAGATTCTTCCTGCCTAATTCTTTCTTCTCTCTTCTGCCATATGTCACTTTCTTTTTCATAACAGCTCCCAAAATAGGTGGAGAAAAAGCAGAAATGAACAAAGGACCTCAAATACAAGGAACAATGTGTTTCTCAAGAAAAAAGCTAACCATCGACTATCCTGAGTTCCTTCATTTCTAAGTGCATTGTATTGTAGCATTCTCTAAATCAAGAGTACTCCTTGGCCTATTTTCTGTAGACTCAGGGGATCCAGGGGTTATATATGAAATTGTACAAGTGCATGGTGGATTGCTCTGCACAGTCTTGGTGCACATTATTTTTCTGTTAAACAGTATATATATACATGTGGGTCCATAACCATTGATCAAGAAATCAACAATTTCACTTTTTAACAAAGAAAAAAAGACCCTCTCTGATGAAATCCTCCATGTGCCTCCCCTTACTCTGAGACCCCAGTATCATTGAATATCTATGGTCTTTTTTTCTCCACATGACACAGTTTGTCTTTCTAGTGTATCTAAAGACACACACTTCCTTTTCTGCTTGGTGCCCCCTCCCTTTCAGCTGCCTCCACCTATTAGGCTTTTTCTCACTGATTAATATTACTGTGAAGAGGCATCTTTCCCCCAAAGCCTCCTTTCCTGGCATAATACTCAATAATCCCAAACCCTGTAATGGGAGAAAACTAAGTAAGAGCCTGTCCACTGGACTGCTGTGATGAGAACATTAACGGTTCTTACAGTTGCTGCTTTTGATGGTCCTACATTAATACCCATCATTGCTTTACCAAATTATATAATTACCTGCTAATGTGTTTAGTTCCAGCGCCTGACAAAATACCCTATGTAGACATGTGGTTTTTATTATTATTTTAGATAATACCAATTATAGTGCAAATATCAGAAAACCTCTCAGGAATTATTTGTTACATGAATGGCACTATTCCACTTGTCAATGACAACACTTAGCTTTGAGTATACAAGTGCATAGCTTCCCATCTCAGCTGTATTACTTGATATGTGTCTCAAGGAATATAGCCTCGGTTTCTACATTATGAATTATATTCCCTATCCTTTAGAATTTTAAGTACGACAGGCGACAATATATGTGCATACAGTTCTCAAGGTGCCCTATGGGCATGTAATTGTGGCTATGTATGTATATAGATTCTACCAATAGATCAAGGGATAAAGATGCTATTTGAAGTGCAGAATCAACAGTTTTCTCAAGTTGCAGAATTTATTACTGTTTTCTCAAGATGTTTACTTGTATTGTGGACAGGAAACAGTAGACAAGATCACAAACATTTGGAATAAAATGGGTTTCAATCCCAAATCCATTAACTTCTAGTTGATAATCTGGAAAAAAAATCACTAAAATTTCTTGAACTTTGCTCTCCATAATCACATGGAGGGAGGGAGGGGGGAGAGATAGAGCAAGACAGACAGATAGACAGAACATTACTGAAATTATTTTCTTACGTTTTTCCTGACTAAATCTACTTCTCATTTAAAAAAAAAAATGTGGCACCTTGCACGCATGGATTGGGTGAGAAGTGGCAGAGAAAGCACCCACTGTTATATTTCCATCTGGCTAGCGATGGGTAGCTTTGCTCTTCTCACCCTTCCTTTCCTTGCACTCACTATACTGAGCATGGCTTCATGGTAGCTACATTGAGTTCTAGTCACACAGAGTTCATTCGCCATAAACACTGCCCCTCTATTGGCACAGGGAAGAAATAAAAGTACCCTGGAGCTAAATTCAAGGCCCTAAGAAAACGGACTACAGAAAACTCCATGCCATCTTTTCCCCCATCCAGCGCACCCGATATACTAAGTAAGTGATTAAAGAAAGAAAAAATGCATAGGAATCATAGAATTTGTGTAACAGTACACAGGGGCAAGAAAGTTTTTCAGACTCTCTTGACCTGTCACGCTACACAGGACAAAACAGCCCTCAGGTCCTCCCATCAACTACTTTGGCCTTATATACAATACTTTTTTTCTTTTCCAGTGTCCTTGATGTCTCAATTTCAAAACAGATTGTTTTCAAAAGCCTTTTGAAACATCTTTGCAATTCAGTTCAAGCAAATGTATTTTAATAGTCAACTTGTCAACATATCAAGACACAGTCCCTTGTTTGTTCAACATTACTTCTCCGTACTTCTTTTTACATACAGTGATAATGCAAGACAGTAAAATGGCTTCCCCACCACGTTGATCTTTACCCTTTCTTACTTCACTCACCTTACTTGCTTGTAAGGGTGAAAACAGGCATTATGTGTCATGTACCTATCCATTGTGTCTCTCTAGTCTCTAGCCCTAAGTCTTCGTTCCTGGCTCGATAAAGTGGGTAGGATGACTGCAACTATTCCCTCAGCTCCTCCCTCCAAATTACAGTTGTCATCAATGGAGCCTGTCAGTCAATGATAGCATGCAGAGCAGTCATGAGGCCTGCAATTCAGTGGCTCACAGTTTAGACAGGAAGGTAGACATTAACCTTAGCCCTACATGACCAAATGCTTAGTAGTCTGAGGTCACTTTGTCCAAAAAAAAAAAAAAAACGATGAGACATGAGTGCTTGGAATGATATACAAAGCCTTGGTCTTTTACATTGTTGAGAAAAAAATTAACAAAAAAGAAAGGTCCATCAGGCTTCCTAGCTATGGCTATTACTCCTCTCAGTCTAGCCAGGCTGTTGTGCTCAATGGATCAACACTAATCTAGGTGTTGCATTGGAGGTATTTTTAAGAGTGACCAGCATTTACAGTCAGTGAATTTAAGTAAATCCTTCATGATAGGGTTAGGAGTTAGCCTATTGACAGAAGGACTTAAGAGAAAAACTGAAGCTTTGCAAAAGAAATATTGTCTTCACTCTGTAACACAGATGTCCTACCTGAGTTTTCAGTCAGCTGGCTCAGCTTGTAAATGTTAGATTCAAGACCACAATCAACTTCCAGCTCAATTTCCAGCATGCTTTGAGTACTTTGAAGGTCCCACAATTGCATGAACCAATTATGGGACTAAGTTCTGTTTCTCTAGATAACCCCGAATTTGCCACTATTTTCCCCAATGTTCATATTTATACCTACTTACATAGTGGAGGGATAGGGAAGAAGGGAGGATGGGAAAGGAGGGAGAAGAAGAGAAAAAGGGAAACATCACTGTTAAATAGTACAGACAGCTGAAATTTGGGAATTCAGTGTATACTGTAGTGATTATAACACAGATCAATAGTCAAGCTTCAGCTTCTTTCAGTATTAGATAAAGAATGACTCAAGAAAATAACATGGCATGCATAAGAGTATATATACTAGGTAGAAAATTTCTTGTTGTCAGATTTAACTAAAGCCCTAAACCTGAGGAGAAAGGTTGTAAAATATGCCAAAGAGATATGCTGAAGCACCTGTGTGTGGTTTGTAGAGTTGGTCCAAAGTTAGTTATGCAACCACATCCTCACCACTCACCTCCCTGCACATCTATCCAGAGATGAATGGGCCAAGCCTGCTGAGCTGAGAATACTTTGCAGAGAGTTATAGAGGTGATGTAGGCTGGGCATTTTCTCTCATCCCCAACGCTACCTCAAGCCAAATGAAAGAGCCTCCAAGGAAACACTTCAGAGGGGTTCACATATAATCTTTACTGAAAGGTACAAAGCCTAGCACATGATAAGCCCAAAGGTAAGAAAGAAAGAAGTGACCATAGTAGACTGAAGAGAGAGGGAATGCAGTGAAGTGTCTATATTTCCAGAACATTACATGCCAGTGGGGCCAAATTTACCACATAGGTTAAATTAGTGCTGTACAGAAGGGCCAGGTCTGGGTCATCTTACATGATTTCAACAGAGAACTCTAGCTGCTATGGTACCGGGCTTATATCAGGAAGTGGGTAATAAAGACATGAATCAGGGAGTAATGCAGCCTTACAGTTCCCCAAAGGTATCAACTAAGAGTGACCCAGGATAGAAAGAGCAGGCTTTGGAATGTCTGCTCACAGAGAGTGCTATGGTGGCCAATCTACACACTCACCTAAACAGGATCTAAAAACCACTTTGTAAAAACAACTAAAGATGGCTGTATAAAGTAGGTACCAGTGAAGATTAACTGCAAAGGGAGTAGCATTATCCAATGGGACTGAGGCCCCTGACTGAATAAAAGGGAGAGAGTGACCTGAACATTCATCTCTCTGCATCCCAACTGTAGACACATTGTGACAAGTCACTTCATGTTCCTACTGCCTTATCTTCCTGACCACAATGACCTCAGACTGTGAGCTGAAATAAAAAATACCTTCATTATTTAAGTTGCCTTTGCTGGGTGTTTTGTCATGTCAGTGAGAAAAATATGACCTCATCACTGAATAATGTTTCATCATTCACGTCCACTTTCTTCTTCTGTTCTCACTTACTGTGAAGGACTTAGAAGCAGCAGTGTGTATAAGGAGTGATTAGGACAAAGACTCTGTACTCCCTTGTACCTCTCTCAACTGCAGGCTTCTCATCTTGGAAAAAATAAACTGTAAGGAAAACAAATGAAACTTTGCTTGTGAACATGGGAAATTTGCAGAATAGATGCGGGTCTTTCATACTCAGAAAAAATGTCGAAGAAGAAACAAACCACCCATAGAAAAATAGATAGAGCCAGAGGTCACCATATTAAATAAGTTAGTCTCAAAAAGGCAAGTATTTTAGGTACTTTCATTGTCATCTGACCACATGCCTGACAAAAACAAACCAACAAACAAAAAACACTTAAGAAAGGTAAGGTCACTATTGACTCATAGTTCAGAAGCAGATCCATCAAGGCATGGAATACACTATAGTGGGAGCAGTTTGATCCATGGTAGTAACAAGGAAGCCGAGGAAGGCGATGTTAGAAATTAGCTGGATTTCTTTTTCTTTTCTTTTCATTTCTTTTTTTTTTTTTTTACCATTTTTGTTTAATCAGGACTCCAGCTCATAGGATGGGACTCTTCCCTCCTTTAAACTCTTTAGAAAGATACTTACAGCTAACACTTACAGGTGTGATTCATCAATGTCCTAGGGGTTTAATCAGTTCAATCAAGTTAACAATGACAGCCACCACAGCAAATATCACATGCTTTCTCACACCTCACACAGATAGAATCATTTTTAATTTTAATTAAAATATAATGTCATGACTTCCCCCTTCCCTTACCTACCTTCATCCCTTTCCATACCCCTCATACGTCTTCTCAAATGAAAAACCTCTTTTCTTTGGAATATTTTTGTTTTGTAAATATATAAATGCTTAAATATGTAAACA
Organism: Meriones unguiculatus; assembly: GCF_030254825.1. Classification (NCBI taxonomy): domain Eukaryota; kingdom Metazoa; phylum Chordata; class Mammalia; order Rodentia; family Muridae; genus Meriones; species Meriones unguiculatus. The sequence continues at coordinate 83,865,876 of NC_083357.1, read as the reverse complement.
ATATCTATTTAGTTCCATTTTGTTGCTTGTTTATGTGGTTTCAGTGTTACCTTTAGTGGTCTCATCTTGGGAGAGACTAATTCTCTCTCTCTCTCTCTCTCTCTCAGTAGTCATTAGTTAGTTACCTGTTTTTCTTTGTCTAGAGGAAAAATCCCATGAGATTTCCCACTTCCATGTTTGAATGCCTAATGTTATTCACTGTTCAGGCCTTGTTGAGACAGCCACATTGTTGAGGTATCATAGGGATAGATAGCTTCACTGTCACTTCTACGAGACACAGTGTCACGGTCCTCTTCCATATCCTCTGGCTTTTACAATGCTTCTGCCTCTTCTTGCAAGATGTTCCCTGAGCCTGAGCTGCAGGAATTGTGTTGTACATTTATCCTATTCATTTGTCATCTCATCCCAGTCAGAATGGCGAAGATCAACAATGCAATTGACAACAAATGTCAGCAAGAATACAGGAAAAAAAGAAGCCTCACCTCATTCACTGCTGGTGGCAACACAAACTGGTATAGTCACTCTGCAAATATGTGTGGAGAACTATCAAAAAGCTGAAAATAGGTTTACTATATGGCCCATCACACGATGACCAAAGGAGTCCACACCCTACTCCACAGACACTTGCTTGTCTATGTTTATTGCCTCTTTATTTGCAATAGCTACCACATGGACACAACCTAAATGTTCTTCACTTATTAGTGGATAATGAAAATGTACTCTGTGTACACTAGAGAAGCCTATTCAACTGGAAAAACTATAGAATACTACTCAACTGAAAAAAAAATCAAATCAAGACCTGGATCCCCTGCTCCATAGGCAACTCAGGTCTCCATGTGGGTTCCTTAGTAAGGGGAGCAGGTGCTGTCTCTGACATGGACTCAATGGCCGACTCTTTGATCACCTCCCTCTGTAAAGGTGGCCTAACTATGCCACTGGGCCACAAAGAAAGAGGATCTAGACAGTCCTGATGAGATGTGATAAGCTAGGGTCAAATAGTAAGGGAGTCCCTACCTGTGGACTAAGGGAGGAACATAGAGGGGGGAAAGAAAGAGGGAGGGTGGGCTGGGAGGAGAAGTGGGAGGGGGCTACAGCTTGGATACAAAGTGAATAAATTATAATAAATAATAATAATAATTAAAATTAAACTAAAAAAAGAAATGTACAAGTAAATGCTTCTAACAAGAAAATATTATATTGAGTGAGGTGAACCAGATCCAAAAAGGCAGATATCACCACATGTTTTCATTCCTCTGTGGTGTCTTGCTTCTAATCTTCAGGTGAAAATATATAAGCTAGGAAAACCATGAAAACCAGAAAGGTACAAAGGAACAATGGAGAAGGGTATTACAAAGAAGAAAAAAAATAGGACATAGATATCATCAAGTGTGAAAAAAAAAAGGAAGGGTGGCTCTAATTGGGGAGGTGAATAAAGAAGTAGAGAGAGGAAGGAAGGAGGAACAGATAACACTTAGGATGCTTGATAAATCCTAAAGAAATCATATCGTTTTTTTTATTTACCTAAAATATAAACAATTATATATAATAGATAAGCTTATGCACACACAAGTAGTTACAAGTAGTTATACATATATATTTTATATATAATTAAGTTATACGACTTGGGCTGACAGTGCTTCCCAAAGGAGACATAGACTATCAAAAAAAAAAAAAAAAAAAAAAAAAAAAAAAGACAAGGCCTAAGACACCTCTATTAGACTCTAAAATTTTTTAAAAGTTCATGATATGAATCTAGAAGGAGACTATTAGAAAATAGAGAAGAAACTACAATTGTGCGGTTAAGTGCTGATAATCAGATAATACATGAGATATAAGCAATTAAAATACAGCATATGATTTTTTTCCTGTTTTCCTTATTTATTTTTTATTTATTAAACTTTATTCATTTTGTATCCTAGATGTAGCCCCCTCCCTTATCCCATCCCAATCCTACCCTCCCTCCCTCTTCTCCTCCCATGCACCTCCACCAGTCCACTGATAGGGAGATCATCCTCCCCTTCCATCAGACCCTAGACTATCAGGTCTTATCAGGGCTGGCTGAACTGTCTTCTTCTGTGTCCTGGTAAGGCTGCCCCCATACCCCTCAGGGAAAGGTGATCAAAGGGCCAATCACTGAGTTCATGTTAGAGACAGTCCCTGTTCCTCTTACTAGAAAACCTACTTGGAGACTAAGCTGCCAAGGGCTGTATATTTTCAGGGGTTCTAGGTTATCTGCATGCATGGTCATTGGTTGGAGCATCAGTTTCAGAAAAGACTCCTGGGCCCAGATATTTTGGTTCTGTTTGTCTCCTTATGGAGCTCTTGTTCTCTCTAGGTCTTTCTATCTCTCTCTTCTTTAATAAGATTCCCTTCACTCTGCCCAAAGTTTGGCTTTTAGTCTCAGCATCTGCTTCAATACCCTGCTGTGTTCATAGCAGAGTTATTCATAACAGCCAGAATCTGGAAACAACCCAGATGTCCCTCAATTCAGGAACGGATACAAAAATTGTGGTACATTTACACAACGGAATACTACTCAGCTATTTAACACAAGGAAATCATGAATTTGGCAGGCAAATGGATGGAACTAGAAAAGATCATCCTGAGTGAGGTATGCCAGAAGGAGAAAGACACACAAGGCATATACTCATTTAAAAGTGGATATCTTTTTTTTTTTCAATGCAGTTTATTCAGGAACCTTGAACAATCTTCTGACCCTGGGGAAAGCCAGACCACAGCTTAAATAGCCTCTGGGTAGCCAACCCCAGCGTGCCACGTGGGCAATGCAGATAGGTCCACATACACAGAAGCAAGCCAGATCCTCAGCCTTAGCCAAATATGGAGTTGTTTGTGACAGAGAGCACTCACCATCGGGAAGGTGGAAGGCAGAAACCAGCTCCATCTTTAAGGCGCGGCATTACGCAGCTCTCTACAGTTCCCCCTTTTTGTTAAAAGAGGATATCAGACATATAATATAGAATAAACATACTAAAATCTGTACACCTAAAGAAGCTAAGCTAGAAGGAAGACCCTAGGTAAGATGTTCAATCCTCATTCACAAAGGCAAACAGAATAGACCTAGGAAGAGGGAGAACACAGGGAACAGGACAGGAGCCTACTTCTTTTTTTTGGGGGGGGGTTATTAATTACAATTTATTCACTTGTATCCCTCCTGTGGCTCCCTCTCTCCTCCTGTTCCATTCCCTCCCTTCCTCCACCCTCTGCATGCATGCCCTTCCCCAAGTCCACTGATAGGGGAGGACTTCTTTTCCTTCCTTCTGATCCTAGTCAATTAGGTCTCATCAGGAATGGCTGCATTGTCTTCTTCTGTGGCCTGGTAATGCTGCTTCCCCCTGAGGGGGAGGTAATTAAAGAGCAGGCCAATCAGTTCATGTCAGAGACAGTCCCTGTTCCTATTACAATGGAACCTACATGGATACTGAACTGCCATGGCCTACATCTGTGCAGGGGTCTTAGGTTATCTCCATGAATGATCCTTGGTTGGAGTATCAGTCTCAGGAAAGACCCCTGTGCTCAGATTTTTTGGTTCTGTTGCTCTCCTTGTGGAGTTCCTGTCCTCTCCAGATCTTACTGTTTCCCACTTCTTTCATAAGATTCCCTGCACTCTGCCCAAAAGTTGCCCATAAGTCTCAGCATCTGCATTGATAGTCTGCAGGGCAGAGCCTTTCAGAGGTCCTCTGTGTCAGGCTCCTGACTTGTTCCCTCTTTTCTCCTTCTGATGTCCATCTTCTTTGCCTTTCTGGATAGGAATTGAGCATTTTAGCAAGAATCCTCCCTCTTGATTAGTTTCTTTAGGTGTACACGTTTTAGTAGGTTTATCCCATAGTACATGTCTATATAAGTGAGTATATATCATGTGTGTCTTTCTGCTTCTGGGATAGCTCACTCAGGATGATCTTTTCAATATCCCACCATTTACCTGCAAATTTCATGATTTCCTTGTTTTTTTATTGCTGAATAATATTCTATTGTGTAGATATACCACAATTTGTGCATCCATTCCTCCACTGAGGGGCATCTGGGCTGTTTCCAGCTTCTGGCTATTACAAATAAGGCTGTTAAAAACATGGTTGAGTTAATGTCCTTATTGTGTACTTGAGACTCTTTTGGGTATATGCCTAGGAGTGGTAGAGCTGGATCTTGAGGAAGCACTATTCCTAGTTGTCTGAGAAAGCGCCAGATTGATTTCCAGAATGGTTGAACAAGTTTACATTCCCACCAGCAATGGAGGTGGGTTCCCCTTTCTCCACAACCTCTCCAGCATGTGTTCTCTCTTGAGTTTTTGATCTTAGCCATTCTGATGGGTGTAAGGTAAAATCTTAGGGTCATTTTGATTTGCATTTCCCTGATGGCTAATGAGGTTGAGCATTTCTTTAAGTGTGTCTCTGTCATTCGATATTCCTCTATTGAGAATTCTGTTTAGCTCTGTACTCCATTTTTTAATGGGATTACTTGATTTTTTACTGTTTTACTTCTTTAGTTCTTTATATATACTGGATATTAGTCCTCTGTCAGATATAGGGTTGGTGAAGAACCTTTCCCAGTATGTAGGCTGTCGTTTTGTCCTTACGACAATGTCCTTTGATTTACAGAAGCTTTTCAGTTTCATGAGTTCCCATTTATTGATTGTTGCTCTTAAAGCCTGTGCTGTTGGTGTTCTGTTCAGGAAGTTGTCTCCTGTACCAATGGGTTCAAGGCTCTTCACCACTTTTTCTTCTAAGCGGTTTAGTATGTTTGGTTTTATGTTGAGGTCTTTGATCCACTAGGACTTTAGTTTTGTGCAGGGTGATAAGTATGGATCTATTTGCATTTTTCTACATGTAGACATCCAGTTAGACCAGCACCATTTGTTGAAGATGCTGTCTTTTTCCATTGAATGGATTTGGCATCTTGGTCAAAAATCAGGTGTCCATAAATGTGTGGATTTATGTCAGGGTCTTCTATTTGATTCCATTGATCCACCAGTCTGTTTCTATGCCAGTACCATGCAGTTTTTAGTATTGTTGCTCTATAGTACAGCTTGAGATCAGGGATGGAGATACCTCCAGAAGATCTTTTACTGTATAGAATTGTTTTAGCAATTCTGGGTTTCTTGTTGTTCCATAGGAAGGTGAGAATTTTTCTTCCAAAGTCTGTAAAGAATTGTGTTGGTAATTTGATGGGAATTGCATTGAATCTGTAGATTGCTTTTGGTAAAATAGCTATTTTTGCTATATTAATCCTGCCAAGCCATGAGCATGGGAGAACTTTCCATCCTCTGATATCTTCTTCTAATTCTTTCTTCAGAGACTGGAAATTTTTTTCATACAAGAATTTTTTTTCATACAAGTATTTGACTTGCTTGGTTAGGTTCACACCAAGGGTTTTTTTTTTTGGGGGGGGGGTTGTGAAATCTCCCTTTATTGAAAATGGATTATTTCCTTTTCTTTTTTTAATTTTTATTTTTTTAATATTAGTTACAGTTTGTTAACTTTGTTTCTCTGCTGTATCCCACTCCCTGTTTCCTTCCCAATCGCACCCTCCCACCCTCATCTCTTCCCTGCCCCTTTCCAAGTCCACTGATAAGGGAGAACCTCCTCCCCTTACATCTGATACTGGTTTATCAGGTGTCTTCAGGACTGGTTGCAATGGCCTCCTCTATGGCCTAGCAAGGCTGCTCCTCCCTGGGGGAAAGGGGTCAAAGAACCCGCCATCACATTCATGTCAGAAACAATCCCTGTTCCCCTTATTAGGGTACCCACTTGGACACTGAGCTACCAAGGGCTACATCTGAGCAGGGACTCTAGGTTGCATCCATACATATACATGGTCCTTGTTTGGAGAAACAGTCTCATAAAAGACCCCTGTGCCCAGATATATTTGGTCCTTGTGGTACTCCTGTCTTCTCCAGGTTGTATTAACTCCCCCCCCCCCGCCGCTTTTTTTTTTTTTATTCCCTGCATTCTGCCAGAGGTTTGGTTATAAGTCTTAATATCTGCTTTGATACACTGCTAGGTAGAGTCTTTTAGAGGCCCTCTGTGGTAGGCTCCTGTCCTGTTACTAGTTTGCTCCCACATCCAATGTCCATCCCATTTGTCTTTCTAGGTGAGAATTGATCATTGTACCCTGGGTCCTCTCTCTTGTTTATCTTCTTTAGGTGGATAGATTTCAGTATATTTATCCTATCTTATAGGTTTATATAAGTAAGTATATACCATGTGTGTCTTTCTGCCTTTGGGATACCTCACTCAGGATGATCGTTTCTCCGTCCCACCATTTGCCTGCAAATTTCATGATTTCCTCATTTTTAATTGCTGAGTAGTATTCCATTGTGTAAAAGTACCACAATTTCTGTATCCATTCCTCAACTGAGGGACACCTGGGTTGTTTCCAGATTCTGGCTATTATGAATAAAGCTGCTACAAACATGGTTGAGCGAATGTCCTTGTTGTGTACTTGGGCCTCTTTTAGATATATGCCTAGAAGTAGTATAGCTGGATCTTGAGGAAGCACTATTCCTAATTATATGAGAGAGTGCCAGATTGATTTCCAAAGTCACACCAAGGTACTTTATGTCCTTTGTGGCTATTGTGAAGGGTGTTGTTTCCCTAATTTCTTTCTCAGCCCTTTCGTCTTTTGTATACAGGAGGGCTACTGATTTTTATGAGTTAATTTTGTATCCACATTGCTGAAGATGTTAATCAGCTGTAGGAGGTCCCTGGTAGAATTTTTGGGGTCAGTCAGATATACTATCACATCATCTGCAAATAGTGATACTTTGACTTCTTCCTTTCCAATTTGTATCCCCTTGATCTCCTTCAATTGTCTTATTGCTTTAGCAAGGACTTCAAGAACAATGTTGAAGAGCTAGGGAGAGAGTGAGCAGCCTTGCCTTGTCCCTGATTTCAGTGGGAATGATTTAAGTTTCTCTTCATTGAGTTTGATATTGGCTATAGGCTGCTGTATATTGCCTTTACTATGTTCAGGTATGTGACTTGTATCCCTGATCTCTCTAATACTTTAAACATGATGGATGTTGGATTTTGTCAAATGACTTTTCAGCATCTAAGGAGATGATCATGTGTTTTTTTTCTCCTTCAGTTTGTTTATGTGGTGGATCACATTGATGGATTTCCATATACTGAACCACCCCTGCATACCTAGGATGAAGCCTACTTGGTCATAGTAGATGATATCTTTGATGTGTTCTTGGATTCGGTTTGCAAGTATTTTGTTGAGTATTTTTTCATCGATGTTCATGAGGGAGATTGGTCTGAAATTCTCTTTCTTTGTTATGTCTTTGTGAGGTTTTGGTACTAAGGTGACTGTGGCTTCATAGAATGAGTGTGGTAGTGTTCTTTCTGTTTCTACTTTGTCGAATAGTTTTAAGAATATTGGTGTTAGTTCTTCTTTGAAGGTCTAGTAGAATTCTGTGCTGAAACCATCTGGCCCTGGGCTTTTTTTGCATGGAAGACTTTTGATGACAGCTCCTATTTCCTTAGGGGATATAAGACTATTTAATTGGCTTACTTGGTTTTGATTCAGCTTTGGCATGTAGAATTGGTCAAGAAAATTGTCCATTTCATTTAGATTTTCAAATTTTGTGGCATATAGACTTTGGAAGTAAGACCTAATTATTGTTTGGATTTCTTCAGTGTCTGTGGTTATGTCCCCCTTTTCATTTCTGATTTTGTTGATTTGGATAGTGTCTTTCTGCCTTTTAGTTAGTTTAGCTAAGAGTTTGTCTATCTTGCTGATTTTCTCAAAGAACCAGCTCTTGGTTTCATTGATTCTTTAAATTGTTTTATTTGTTTCTAATTTATAGATTTCAGCCCTGAGTTTGATTATTTCCAGCCTTCTACTCCTCTTTGGTGTGTCTGCTTCTTTTTTTTCCCCCTAGGGCTTTTACGTGAGCCATTAAGTTGCTTGTATAAGAGGTTTCAAATTTCTTCTTGAAGGCACTTAGTGCTATGAACTTTCCTCTTAGCACTGCTTTCATTGTGTCCCATAAGTTTGGGTATGTTGTGTCTTCATTTTCAGTGAATTCTAGGAAGTTTTTAATCTTTCTCTTTATCTCTTCTCTGACCCATCTGTCATTTAGTAGCAAGTTGTTCAGTTTCCATGTGTGTGTAGACCTTTTGCTATTTTTGTCATTGAGGTCCAGCTTTAGTCCATGGTAATCATATAGGATACAAGGGATTATTTCAATCTTCTTCTATCTGTTGAGGCTTGCTTTGTGACCAACTATATGGTCTATTTTGGAGAAGGTTCCATGAGGTGCTGAGAAGAAGGTAAATTCTTTTGTGTTTAGATGAAAGGTTCTGTAGATGTCTGTGAGGTCCATTTGATTCATGACCTCTGTCTGAGTTATTGTTTCTTTCTTTAACTTCTGTTTTGTTGACCTGTCCTTTGTTGATAGTGGAGTGTTGAAGTCTCCCACTATTAATGTGTGGGGGTTTATGTGTGGTTTAAGTTTTATTAAAGTTTCATTTACAAATGTGGGTGCCCTTGAATTTGGGGCATAGATGTTCAGGATTGTGATATCTTCCTGGTGGATTTTTTTCCTTGATGAGTATGAAGTGCCCTTCTCTATCTCTTTTGATTAATTTTGGTTAAAAATCTATTTTATTAGATATTAGAATGTCTACTCCTGCTTGCTTCTTGCATCCATTTGCTTGGAAAACTGTCTCCTAGCCCTTTACTCTCAGGTAATGTCTATCTTTGTGATTTAGGTATGTTTCTTGAATGCAACAGATTGTTGGGTCTTGTTTACGCATCCATTCTGTTAGTCTGTGTCTTTTTATTGGAGAATTGAGTCCATTGATATTGAGGGAGATTAATGACCATTGGCTGTTAGATCCTTTGATATCGATGTTGGCTATGGTAGTGTGTTTGTGTGTTTGGCTAATTTTTGTTTTGCTGTAGTGAGGTTATTTATTTCCTGTATTTTCTTTAAAGTAGTTAGTTTTCCTGGGTTGTATTTTTCTTTCTAGTATCTTCTGTAACGCTGTATTTGCGTGTAGGTATTGTTGAAATTGGTTTTTGTCATTGAATATCTTGTTTTCTCCATCTATGAGGACTGAGAGCTTTGCAGGGTATAGTACTCTGAGCTGACATCTGTGTTCTCTTAGGGTCTGCATTATATCCATCCAGGCTCTTCTGGCTTTCATAGTTTCTGTTGAGAAGTCAGGTGTGATTCTAATGGGTTTACCATTATACATTACTTGGCCTTTTTCCCTTGCAGCTTTTAGTATTTTTTCTTTGTTCTGTATACTTACTGTTTTGATTATTCTGTGGCGGGAGGATTTTCTTTTCTGGTCTAATTTATTAGGTGTTCTGTAGGCCTCTTGTATTCTTATAGGCCTCCCCTTTAATTTGGGGAAATTTTCTTCAATGATTTTGTTGAAAATATTTTCTGGGCCTTGGAGGAGAGAATCTTCTTTTTCCTCTATTCCTATTATTCTTAGGTTTTGTCTTTTTATGTATGTTGTCTTGGATTTCTTGGATGTTTGTGTTAGGAATTTTTTAGATTTATTATTTTCTTTGATGGATACATCGATTTCTTCCATTGTATCTTCCACACATGAGATTCTTTCTTCCATCTCTTGTAGTCTGTTGGTTATGCTTACCTCTGTAGTTCCTGTTTTCTTTCCTAGGTTCTCCCTCTCCATGATTTCCTCCATTTGTGTTTACTATAACTTTTCCTATTCTATCTTCAGATCTTGAACCATTTTGTGGATTTCCTTCACGTGTCTGACTGTATTTTCCTGTTTTTCCTTCAATTCCTTCAGCTGTTTGTTTGAACATTCCTTTGTTTCTTTTATTTCTTTCAGTGATTTAATCATTTCCTCTCTGAACGCCACGAACTGTTTGGCTACATCTTCCTGTATTTCTTTACAGATAACCATAATCTGTTTTATTATATCTTCCCCTAATTCTTTACGCATTTTATTTACTTCCTCCATTAACCTCTTCATAAGCATAGATGTAAGGTCATCTTTTTGAATTTCACTTATGTTAGGGTGTCCAGGGCTACTTGCCCCCGGATAACTGGGTTCTGGGGAATGCCATATTGCTTTGCTTTTTGTTGGATGTGCTTTTTCACTGGCCCCTGCCTATCTCTCTGTCCCAGGTGTTGTCTGTTAATTTCTGGTGCCTACTGGGTCCTGGGGTGGGGAGAATCCATTTGGCGGGGTTCTGAAGTTCTCCTCTGTTTTTTGGGTATGGTCAACTGAATGGTGGTGCTTCTCAGGAATTGTCACAGTTCACTTCAGGTGTATGGACCTGTGCAGTAACTGTGGTGTTCAGGAAGGCTCTCTTCTCATCAGGAGAGGTCCTGGTGATAGCTGCCCTGCTGCTGGGTTTCTTGCTCTGAATTTAGTGAGCAGCTGTTGCTCTTAGGGTGTAATTGTTGGGTGCAGCCCTCTTGAAGAACCAGGGATTCCCACAGTTTTGTCAGTTTAGCTAGGGATAACTGGTTGATCCTTGGAGCAGTAGCTGAGGGCTGCTGTAATGGATCTCTGGCTTTTGTAGGTCTGAGAATGCAGCTGTGTGCCCCAGTGCCCTAGTGGTACTCAATAATGGTGGGTGAGCACAGTGCTTCTGCATGCAGTAGAAGGCTAGAGCCTAGAGTCTGCGGGGAATCCAGAAAGTCTTTTGGGGCTGGGTGTCCTGAGTGTTGGACCTGATTATCCCCCCTGCTGTGGGGTTTCCTCCTGACAGAGATACCCAGTCTTTGCTTTGGGGATAGCCGTTCTGTCTGTGATGGTGAGTAGAACCCACAGACACAGACTTACTTGGCTCTGCCTTTCTGCCTTTCTGGTGATTGAGTGCCTGGGCATCTGCCAAAACTGGGTAACTTTTCTGGAGACCTTTTTTGGGTGGTCGTATCAGCTGAGTGCTCTGAGATCAGACCAGCTGTTCCCCTCCCTGTGGATTTGCACACGACAGAGAAACCCAGTCTCTGGTGCCCTGGAGCCCACAGTTCTATCTGGGGCAGCAAGTCAGGAGCACAGGCCAGTCTCTGTGCTGGTGCCTGGGTCCCCAGCTCTGGCTCTGGGCTGGCTCCTGGGCACCCGGAAAACCCCGAGTCTTTTCCAGGGAATGTCTGGGTGACCTAAAGTCGGTCCTAATCGTTTCCTGCATCGTGGGGTTATCTCTCTACTGGAAATTCCAGTCTCTGATGTTGTGGTGCCCACAGTTCAGTCTGGGACAGTGATCAGAGCACACTGGCATGTGGCTCTGGGCTGGTGACCAAGTGCCCAGTGGGACTGGGATCTCTTCCGTGGTTTAGCTGGGTGAGTTAAAGCTGATGGAATCCCCCACCGTGGCGTATCCTCTCATCTGGGAAACACAATCACTTGTGTTTTAGCTCGGCGAGTTCTGATTGCTTGTCACTGTGCCGACCCTGGTGTGCTACTGGTCAGAACGAGAGTCTTCCCGGTGCGGCCATCTTGCTGAATCCCCGAATCAGGAGCCTACTTCTGAAAGACTCTACATGATATGATTTTAAGTAAATGATATAATGATATATTTGTATAAATATACTCTGAAAAAGAGAAATGTTTTTCTTTGTTATTTTTTCTATTGAGCATGTCCCTAAAATCAATTTTTTAACTTTGTAGATCAAATGATTTCATTATAATTTGTCATACTCTAATGTAACATAATTTTAAATTGCAGTTAAATAAAATATATTACCACTTTGAAGTGCAAATATAGAATAACATTTCTATATACAGTTAATTATTTCTGAATGACTAAAATTGGTACTATAAAGTATTTTTCTTATTTTTAAGTGAAAAAATAAAACAGTATAAAACTCTTAAAATGCTTATTAAAACATTTTATATTTAATAAAAATATTGATGAGTTCTTTTTCAACAGATTCACACTTAGAAAAGGCAATGTTGCTGTACATACACAAATCACAAGTACTGGCTGCTCTTGAACTATTCATGCAACAGCAGTGTAAAGTACAGAAATAGAGACAGGTGTACACCAGATGTCTAATAAATGATAAATAGATGATTGCTAGACAGACAGACAGATTGTGGAGGAAGTGAGCAGTGTGACAAGGGGGGCAGGTGGAGCAAGAGTAAGGTCAAGACATGTCTAAAACCCGAAAATCTCATCTTGACTGGGAGGAGGAAAGACTGCTCCCTCTCTGCTCTGGGTCTGGATATCCCAGTGCATGAACTCTTGCCACCCCAACCTCTGCCACCCTTGAGGTAGTCACCAGGTAGAAACCTGGTAGCCAGGTTTCAGGTTAAAACTTCCTATTGTATTATAAGAATATGTCCAGCTAACACCTGAAATTCCTCTTCATGCAAACGAAGCATTCTCAGCCCCTCAGCCCCAGCCAGTGATATACACTAACCCCAAAAAACCCTATCCATTTTCCCAAGGTTTACATAGCCCTTGCTTTCCCCAATAAAAGAGATCCACTTTACTGAAAACCATCTTGGAGAAGGCTGATTCTTCTGAAGTCATGGTACAACCAAGATCCTGCTAACTGACCTATCCAGCTAAGCTTCATTTCTCCTAGTCTGGCCAGGTACTGGATACTCTGAGGGCAGAAGTAGACAAGACCAGCAATAGATAGATGATAGATAAGTAGGTAGACAGACAGGAAAGTAGGTAGATAGATAGATAGATAGATAGATAGATAGATAGATTCATCAATAGATAGATGAACAGACAGACAACAGACAGAAAGATATAGCATGGCACAGTTTTATGGTGTCACAAGTTCAAAGCTATAAAAACATGAACACATTTGAAATAGTCATCAAAGAGTAGAAGTGAAATTTGGAAACATCAAGTTTCAACGGAAATGTAAGTATCACTTACGTTTTGTTCTGTGAATATTTTTTATTTGTAAGCTATTAAATAGTGATCCAGATAATCTGATAAGCCAGCCTCTCCCATTACAAATTAAAATAATTTGGAACAGCTTCTTTATCTGACTCATCATTTTATCCATCCATTAAATGAGTAAATTAGACAATCTTTAAAGTTATAACTCTGTATAACATACTATGTGTAGACTTTGTGCCTTGTTTCTTACTGTCTTAAAGTTTTTTACCATTTCTTTAACACTCTGTTCCTTTCCCTGTGTAAGGAAAGTTACATCATTATGGAGTCAGGAAGGCAATAGGCTTGGGGAAGATGTAAATGAAAAATCAGTGTCCTCTTTCTCTGAATGATATCCAAGTCTTAATTTATACTTTATATGAGCTGTTATACTTTGTATATGAAGCGTCTGCATCAGGTGCAGATGTTAATGGTTCAGGCCTCAGTTGGTAAATTCAGTCACCGAGGGCTCTGCTCTAATCAGTGCATTAATCTAACGGTGGCTTCCAACTTGATTACAAGGAGGTGACTGAAATGTTGTTAGGACTAGTTAAAGGACATCAGTCACTAGGCCATGTCCTCGAAGACTGGACTTCGTTCCAGGACCCTTTCCTCCACTTCTATCTCTACCTCTTCTTCTTTACCCATCTTCCTTCTTCCTACTCTCACTCCCTCTCCTCCTCCCACTCTCTGTCCCTTCTCTGCCCTTTTTTATCTCCAGAAGGTAAGATGCTTCTGTGACCCACTTCCTTCCCCCTCCCACAATGTTCTACCTTGACTCAAGCTCAAAGCAATAGGTGTGGATGACCCTAAACTAAAACTTCAGAATTGTGAGGCAATTTCCTCCTTCAAGCTGTTTTTGTGGGTATTTCTTCAAAGCAGCAAGAAACTGACTACCTGGGAGATACACTTGCTTGGTTTTTCATCTTTGAGTTAAAGAAGAGGCAGGAGGGCTTCTGTGATATTCCTTTCTTTTTAATTGAAAATAGATTTGTTTCTCAGACAATATATTCTTATTATGTTTTTCCTTTTCTCCAGTCCTCCCTGTTCCTCTTCTTCCTCCCCTTCTCTCTAGATCCATTCACTTTCTGTCTCTCATTAGAAAAGAATAGGCTTCCAAAGGACAACCAGCAAACATGACAAAATAAAACATAAGATAAAGCAATAACTATTACATAAAAGTTGAACATAGCAACCCTAGAAGAGGAAAAGAATCCCAAAAGAAGTCACCAGTGTCAGAGACCCACCTGTTCTCACAGTCAGATTCCCATAAAGACACTAAGATACTAGCAATAATACAAGTGTACAGAACCTGGTGCAGACCCATGTAGGTCCAAGCTTGCTGCTTCAGTCACTGGGAACTCAGGTGTGCCTTGCTTTGTTGACTCAGAGAAATTTGTTCTCCTGCTGTCCCCCACCTTCTCTGGGTCTTAAAATCTTTCCTCCTCCTTTTCTGAGGGAAGGGATTTGATGGAGACCTCCCATTTAGATTCCCTCTCTCTGTCTCTGTCTCTGTCTCTGTCTCTCTCTGTCTCTCTGTCTCTCTCTCTCTCTCTCTCTCTCTCTCTCTCTCTAGCAGTATGCTTAAAGAGAGCTCTCCTCCCCCATAATGTTCCAAAGGCAGCTGTTTCCAGGAGGCCAATTCTAAGGTATAACTCTTAGAAAATAAGCCGCAAAATTTTTTTTCATACTATGCATAGGGAATGAAGTGCAATCAGACTTAATTTTTATGTATACTTGAAAAGAAAAAAATGCATTTCAATACAATTTTAAATACAACCCCATCTTGTCTTATTTGGAATCTTGACAAGCTGACCTCAAAATTTTTTTTTAATTTTTCATCAATTACACTTTATTCATTCTGCATCCCCCCATAAGCCCCTCCCTCCTCCCCTCCCAATCCCACCCTCCCTCCTCCCTCTGCTTGCATGCCACTCCCCAAGTCCACTAATAGGGGAGGTTCTCCTCTCCTTTCTGATCTTAGTCTGTCAGTTCATATCAAAAGTGGCTGCATTGTCCTCTACTATGGCCTGGTAAGGCTGCTCCCCCCCAGAGGGAGGTGATCAAAGAGCAGGTCAATCAGATTATGTCAGAGGCAGTCCCTCTTCACATTACTATGTAACCCAATTGGACTCTGAACTGCCCTGGGCTACATCTGTGCAGGGGTTCTGGGTTATCTCCATGAATAGTCCTTGGTTGGAGTATGAGTCTCTGGGAAGTTCCCTGTGTTCAAATTTTCTGGTTCTGTTGCTCTCCTTGTGGAGACCCTGTCCTCTCCAGCTCTTACTATTTCCCAGTTCTTACCTAAAATTCCATTCACTCTGCCCAACAGTTGCCCATCAGGCTCAGCATCTGCTTTGATAGTCTGAAGGGCAAAGGCTTTCAGAGGCCCTCTGTGGTAGGTTCCTAGGTTGTTTCCTGTTTTCTTCTTCTTCTGATGTCCATCCTCTTTGCCTTTCTGGATGGGGATTGGACATTTTAGTTAGGGTCCTCTCTCTTGCTTAGTTTCTTTAGATGCACAGGTTTTAGTGGGTTTGTCCTATGTTGTATGTCTATATGAGTGAGTATATACCATGTGTGTCTTTTTGCTTCTGGGACAACTCACTCAGGATGATCCTTTCCAGATCCCACCATTTACCTGCGAATTTCATGATTTCCTTATTTTTCATTGCTGAGTAATATTCCATTGTGTAGATGTACCACAATTTCTGCATCCATTCTTCAGTTGAGGGGCATCTGGGTTGTTTCCAGCTTCTGGCTATTACAAATAAGGCTGCTACAAACATGGTTGAGCAAATGTCCTTTTTGTGTACTTGAGCCTCTTTTGGATATATGCCCAGGAGTGGTATGGCTGGATCTTGAGGAAGCGCTATTCCTAGTTGTCTGAGAAAGCGCCAGATTGATTTCCAGAGTGGTTGTACAAGTTTACATTCCCACCAGCAGTGGAGAAGGGTTCCCCTTTCTCCACAATCTCTCCAGCATGTGTTGTCACTTGAGTTTTTGATCTTGGCCATTCTCATGGGTGTAAGGTGAAATCTCAGGGTTGTTTTGATTTGCATTTCCCTAATGGTTAGTGAGGTTGAGCATTTCTTTAAGTGCTTCTTTGCCATTCGGTATTCCTCTACAGAGAATTCTCTGTTTAGCTCTGTTCCCCATTTTTTAAGTGGATTACTTGGTTTGCTGCTTTTCAGCTTCTTTAGTTCTTTATATATACTGCATTAATAAAATTTAAAGCACATATAGATCCCCACACATTAATAGTGGGAGACTTCAACACCCCACTCTCAACAAAGGACAGGTCAACAAAACAGAAATTAAACAAAGAAACAATGTCTCTGACAGAGGTCATGAATCAAATGGACCTAACAGACATTTACAGAACTTTACACCCAAACACAAAAGAATTTACCTTCTTCTCAGCACCTCATGGAACCTTCTCCAAAATAGACCATATAGTTGGTCACAAAGCAAGCCTCAACAGATACAAGAAGATTGAAATAATCCCATGTATCTTGTCTGATCACCATGGAATAAAGCTGGACCTCAACAATAACAGAAATAGCAAAAAGCCTACACACACATGGAAACTGAACAACTTGTTACTAAATGACAGCTGGGTCAGGGAAGAAATAAAGAAAGAAATTAAAGTCTTTCTAGAAACCAATGAAAATGAAGACACAACATACCCGAACTTGTGAGACACAATGAAAGCAGTGCTAAGAGGAAAGTTCATAGCACTAAGTGCCTTCAAGAAGAAATTCGAGACAGCTCATTCAAGCACCCTAATGGCTCACTTAAAAACCCTAGAAAAGGAAGAAGCAGACACACCAAGAAGGAGTAGACGGCTGGAAATAATCAAACTCAGGGCTGAAATCAATCAATTGGAAACAAATAAAACAATTCAAAGAATCAATGAAACCAAGAGCTGGTTCTTTGAGAAAATCAACAAGATCGACAAACCCTTAGCCAGGCTAACTAAAAGGCAGAGAGACACCACCCAAATCAACAAAATCAGAAATGAAAAGGGGGATATAACTACAGACACTGAGGAAATCCAAACAATCATTAGGACTTACTTCAAAAGTCTATATGCCACAAAATTTGAAAATCTAAATGAAATGGACAATTTTCTTGATTGATTTGACTTACCAAAGCTGAATCAGGACCAGGTAAATCAACTAAATAGTCCTATATCCCCCAAAGAAATAGAAGCGGTCATCAAAAGTCTCCCATCCAAAAAAAAGCCCAGGACCAGATGGCTTCAGCGCAGAATTCTACCAGACCTTCAAAGAAGAGCTAACACCAACTCTCTTCAAACTATTCCACAAAACAGAAACAGAAGGAATATTACCAAATTCATTCTATGAAGCCACAGTCACCTTGGTACCTAAACCTCACAAAGACTCAACAAAGAAAGAGAATTTCTGGCCAATCTCCCTTATGAACATTGATGCAAAAATACTTAATAAAATACTTGCAAACCGAATCCAAGAACACATCAAAATTTTTATTAGCGAGCAAAAGGGGGTATGCCTGCAAAACAGCAAGTTTTATTACCAACCATATTACTGACAACAGCAATAGGCTGTAGAAGAGAATAAAAGACAAAAAAAAATCAGCCCATGTATTAGTTATCTATCAGTGTGCATTAGACAAGAAAATATGCACATTTCAACAAGTAGGGCCCAGATAATTGGTTAAATGTGGGGGGGGGGGATCAGGTTCGCTGTCTCATCTCATGAACTGGAATAAACTCCAGATAGCTTCAAGACATAGCTTTAAAGTATGACAACAGTTAGAAATAATTCCATGCTGTTCCTTAAAAAAAAAATTAAGACTCAACTGTAATGTGTCTATTACTTTTTTCACTTTATTTTAATAAAGAATTGCTCTCATAGTAAACAGCCTTGCTTATCAATAAGCACTTTTTATTATCTTATTATCAATACATTGACTTGTCAACAACAAAATTAATTACATAATTGAATGTTAGATGTTACTAATGAATAATTGATAATAAGCAATGATTCACTATTTCATAGGTAAAATTATGGAAGTTTTCGGTTACAGTTCTCCATAAATAATATATCATGGCAAAAAGACTGATTGGTTTGCAAAATGTGGCCAGTAGTAGACACATCATTATATTTCTTTTATTTCATTCACGTTCTTCTGAAATGGGCACATGTATTTCTGTGCCCTGTTTTATTAGAATCTATGTAGATAGTCAAATATATATAAGGAATAATAGGGCATGCATTTTTACTTCCAAACTGTTGAATGAACCTAAGAAAGGAAAAGAAAGACCTCTCAATAAAAACCTTAAGACCCTGTGAGTCTCAGCATCTGCTTCGATGCTCTGTTGGTTAGTGCCTTTCAGAGGACCTTCTGTAGTAGGCTCCCATCCTGTTTCCTCTCTTCCACCGCATCTGGTGTCTTTCCTGTTTGCCATTCTGAATGAGATTTAAGCATCCTCCCTAGGGTCCTCAGTATTTAGATTCTTTGGGTCTGTAGATTTTAGTATGGCTATCCTATACTATTTGGCTAACTTTTAAGTGAGTGTATACCATGCCTGTCTTTCTACTTCTGGGTTACCTCGCTCAGGATGGTCTTTTCTAATTCCATCCCTTTGCTTGCAAACTTCATGATGTCCTTGTGTTTAATAGCTGAGAAGTATTCCATTGTGTAAATGTGCCACACTTTCTGCAAAAGTGCAGGGTGTCTTATGGAAGAAGAGAGAGGGGATAGGAGGACATGGAGGGGACAGGAGCCATAAAAGGAGGCCAACAAAGCTAAAAAATCTGGTCTCAGGATGTCCCGCAGAGACTGATACAGCAACCAAGGACCATGCACAAAGAGGACCTAGACTCCCTGCTCATATGTAACCAATTGGCAACTCAGTCTCCATGTGGTTTCCCGAGTAAGGGGAGCAAGGGCTGTCTCTGACATGGACTCCATTGCCTGCCCTTTGATCACTTGTCCCTGGTAATGCAGTCTTGCCAGGCCACAGAGAAAGAGGATCCAGGCAGTCCTGATGAGACTTGATATGCTATGGGCAGATGGCAGAGGAGGAAAACTCCCCCTGTTAGTGGACTAGGAGAAGGGAATCAGGGGGAAAAGGGAGGGAGGGAAGGTGGGACTGGGAGGAGTTGAGGGAGGGGTCTTCAATTGGGATTGATAATCAATAAATTGTGAAAAAAAGTAAAAAATTTTTCAAAAAAAAGACCCTCGAAGAAAAAAAAATCAAAAAAGATATTAGAAAATGGAAAGATTTCCCATATTCAGGATCAGAAGAATTAATATTGTAAAAAATGGCCATTTACCATAGTAATCTATAGAGTCAATGCAATCTCCATCAAATTCCAGGGTGGTTCTTCATAGACACAGAAAAAGAATCCTACCGCTACGTTCAAGTATTTAATACTATATTTTTTAGCGATGTTTTTCTTTGTTTATTTCTTTATAGTAAGGACTTAGAAAGGATTACAGTAAGGATTAGAAGATAGCATAGCTATTAGAACCATAAATTGAGATGTAGGTTTGGAAGATAATTTAGTTGGTAAAGTTTTAATAGCCAGCACTCACAAAAACCAGTGTAGTGGTGTGCAGTTGTAATCGAAGCGCTAAGGAGGCAAAGACAAGTGTGGAGCCCTGGAACTAACTGGCCTGCTAGCCTAGCTTAATCAGCGAGCTCTAGGCCTCAGGGAGAAACTCGATCTCAAAACATAAGGCAGACATCTTCAACAACAAATAGAGCCTAGAATTAATATCAAATCACTTTCTCAAAGTACAGAAAGGGCTGGGTTTTGATACTGTCAGTATTTCCTTCAAACACAGCTCATAAAAAGGAATACAATAGAGATGAAACATAAACGGACAATCATGGGTTTGGTTCTTTGAAAATTGTTGCTGTGGCTGCTATGGCCATGCTAACATGTATAGAATGCTGTTGACCCCAATGAACACAAAGAAGTGGTCTTATTTGGGTTTTGGTTTGTAACATTTTCATATTACTCTTGACCCATCACTTGGGTGCTTCTTTTGTGATTACAACAGAAAAAGCCACTCACAGCCCAGATGAATACAATAGTGTTCTTTCTTTTGCTTCCTAAGTGTCTCTGGAATGCCCAGTTTAGAAAGAGCCCAGAATGGCTTGTACATACAGATGTTTTCTTGCAAAATGAGCCTTTACTGAAACTCCTAGTGAGTGAGAGCATCAGTATTTTAATCAAATTTAAATGTACCATAAGAGTTCATGAAAAAATAAATTCTCAAGATCAAAATTACTCTTCAAATGGCTAATACAATTTTATAAAAAAAAAAAAAAGGGACTTTGCTTAGGCCATTTCAATTCCTAACCACAAAATCTGGCACATCAATTTTATTTTGATTAGAAAATATTGTTTATAGGATTAAAAAAAATCACATTTGTAGTCAAGTAGATTTTCACTATTCCTAGAACTTTCTTTTCTCTGGGAAAATGTACTCTGATGTATCCCTGAAGAACATTAGTTTAGCATTCTAATATACTCAGTTTCCTTCCGTGTTAAAAATAAAATAAAATTCCAACATTAAAAATGGACATTACCCCAGTCATGCAAGCACATGCCTGTAATCTCAGCACTTGGATGACAGAGGCAGGTGAGTCTCTGTGAGTTCCAGGCCAGCCTGGTCTACAAAGTGAATCCAGGCCAGCCAAGGCTACACAGAGAAACCCTGTCTTGGAAGAAAAAAAAATTACCATTTAACATTCTGGGCTGTCTTAATTACTAAAGAGGTTGAAAATGATGAATGAATATAATATAGAAATATGCTCTTACGAGATCTCACCAATTTCTAAAATCTTTGGATCAACTCATTCTATGTCATTTGTTTTTCCACAAAGAATGACCCTCATCTATTAATAACATGACACCACAGTCTTCATGATTTATAAAAAGGTTTATTCTTGGCCTACAGGCCTGGTCCAGTTGCACCTATGCCTTGTCGGTGGCCACATCCTAAGATTGCACAGGACATCAGACAGCACAAGACAGAGCACTAGAGAGACCCAATAAAACCAGTGTTGGTAGAAGACTTAGTCTCAAAATAACCATTTACTATTAATCCTTTTTTTTTAATCATATGGATGGATTAGTTCACTTGAATGGCTTAATCCACTCATGAAAGCGAAGACGTGACCACCTGTTAAAAGTCTCTACAGGCGCCACATCTTTTTCTGTCACTTCCTTTAAAAGAGAATAAGGTCGTGCTGCATTGTCTAACTCCTCATTCAAACACTCCAGACTCAACTCAAAGAAGTTGGATGCAGTGTTAGCTTCCCTTCCTTCCTTTGTAATCTTTTTAATGAGGACCACATCCCAACACGAGTTTTGGATGGGAAAAATCACAATTATGCTGTAGCAGGGACTTTGGGCAGAACTTAGCTTTGTGTAGAAAAAAAAAAAAGTTAAATTGCTAGTGAGGAGGAGAGTGCTTTTGACTTGTGTACTCTTTTCTTTGAGAAACATTTGTCCATGAACATAAAAAAAAAAAAAAACAGGATTCCAACAGCAGGCTCCATTTCACACAGTTGTGTTTAGCTTCTATCATCTTGTACCTCTTTTAGCTTAGAAAAGCTGTAATTTCTCCCTTTGTAAAAAAAAAAAAAAAATCATGACCCTGATTTAATATATTTAGAATGAGGGCAAAGCATTCAGACAATGAGATAGCAGAAGCCAGTCCATGCTCCCCGGAGGAAGTTTAAAGCACCTTCATAATGCTCTGAATTAATTCTAGCACACTGTCAAGAAGAAACAAATAATTAAGTACCCACTGAAGCAAAACAAATACTCCTATTTCAATACAGCACATAAAACAACACAACTTGTCAGGTAATTCAGTATGTTGGAATTCTTTCAATATAACTGACAATAACTGCCCCAATTCTCAAGATAATCTGGAAATTTTACCATGTATCGAAATGGAATTCCTTTTAAATGTTGAATCTTGCACATTTTAACAGAAGTTATTTCACAGGCTCATACATATTTTCATTTATTTTGTTGTCAGAAGCAAGCTCCAGATAGGAAAAAGGATGGAGAAATCCCAGCCATCTGAATGCACCCTATCTAAAATCATTTAGTGTTCAGTCTTAAAATTAGAAGAAGAGCAAAGTATAATGGGATCTTAATGACTCATCTGAATATAGAAACCAAATCATGATCGTGATTTCTCTCATTAACAAAAAATTACTAAGAAGGAGTAATAAGGGTTAGCAACTGTGTAAATGGTGATCTCTATCAGACTGGGTGTTTCCTGGTGCTTGGTGTCTTGTTCCAAGACTGGAAGAAGTACATACAAGTAGCAAAGTAGCAAGTGCTTTTTACCTCTAAGCAAAGAGAAAGTTCTGGTTAGGTGTGTGGCAAAACAGGGGCCACACACCTGAGCACGTGCATGAATTAAGAAGCTTGTGGTATTCTTTGGGACTTTCTGTAATGAGTTCAAGAGGAGGAAGAATTGGTTGCTAAGGGATGAGGCATTGGTAGTTTCTTGTTTTGATTGACATGAAATGCATATATATGTATATGCATAATGTAATAAAAAAGGGGATTTTCCCTAAGTGTACCTCCAGCAGACAAAATTTGCCTTGCTGCATACACAGCTAAAACTAGTCCAGCCTGGGGCAGATGCGCTTTGAAATGTGTTCTTTCCACAAAGGGGGAATTACTAAGAGTTGCTACAGAGTTCTATGTCAGAATGACCTGACTGCTTTGTAGAGGAGTGAGATTATAGTTGAAGCCAGCAGAGGCCTGAGTTGCTAAGTGATCCCTGTGCATTCCTTTCTCAATCATATGAAATCTGTGTTCTTTCTTTCTTATTGGGATACCCTCCAGGCCTAGAAAAAATGTTCTTTTGCTGAGATAATATATCCTGACAAAGGCAAATTTAAGGAAAAGGGGGTTTATTCATCTGACAATTCTGTCACCGTCCATCACTGCAAAGAAGTCAAGGTGGAAACTTGAACTAGTAGTCAGTTCCAGCCCCAGTCAAAAGTGAGAGAGAATAACTGCACGAACACTTAGGTGAAGCCCCGTCTCTATACTTGTATATATATATATAGGCCAGGACTTAAACTCAAGAAATGGTACTGCCCACAATGGACAGTTTTCCCCACCTCAACTCATATAATTAAGACAATCTCTCACAAACATATCTACAACCCAACTTGATCTAAACAATCCCTCATTGAGACTCTTTTCCCCAAAATTCTAGACTGTGTTGGGTTGATAATTAAAATGAAACAGTGATAGAAGTCTTTTGGGGGTTAGGACTGAAAGTGGGATGCACCAATTCCAATCACAACATCTTTGCTAAAATACAACATACAGCTGCATCCAACTACAAGGAACTCCTTGAAAAGCTAGTCCAGAGCTGAAGAAACACTGCCCTCCAAGTGGTTTGTAATACATAGTGTGACACACATAAAAGTTGGCAGATCAGCATCTACTACCTGCTTCCTCATCAGAAATATGAAAGCCAAGAAAACATGGAAATATGGGTAGGCTGTTCTTCAGACTTACAAGCTCAAAGTACATAAAAGACCTTCAAAATATATGCAGATCAGGAAACAGAGATTTGAGATGACTGGAGACTATTAGCTTTTATATTTAGTAAGTAAGGTGGGAAGGAAATGTTACTTAAGACACCATCTAGGAGCCAGTAGAGTGTGACAGTTCAGTTGAGAACACAGATTCCTTACTGACACATAGAAAGCTAATAAGATTGAATTATTTCTCCTCCAGAGTAGAATATGTATGATATTGATATCAACTCCACCTTGCATTAGTGAAAAATTAAGTCCATCTGTAGCAAAATGTGGCAAAATGCTAAAAATATTTGTATACCACAAATATGATCTTAAGCATATTCTCTCGCACCCCCACCAAAATTCTAATTGTGATCACAGCAAAAACTTAATTTTTTAAAATGTATCTATTTATTTATTTATTACAATTTATTTACTTTGTATCCCAGATGTAGACCCCTCCCTCGTCTCCTCCCAATCCTACCCTCCCTCCCCCTTCTCTTCCTATGCCCATCCTACATCCACTGATAGGGAAGGTCGTCCTCCCCTTCCCCCTGACCCTAGCCTATCAGGTTTCATCAGGACTGGCTCCATTGTCTTCCTCTGTGACCTGGTGTTGTCAGTTAGTAATATTTGTTATTGATTTATCTGGAGTTAACAGCTGATATTCCTAAACCAGCTGTATACCAAAGTCACCACACAGAGACTAGGATTTATTTAATTAACCTAGAGCATGATGCTGGGTAACAGTTACTCCATCCTAAACCTCCGAGCCAGCATAGTTTCCTCCCATACAGACTTCCCAATTATACTTGCTTTTAGTCATATCTGAGATCCAGTTCATCTCTCCTCATAGTTCCACGTCTTCTCCTGCTGATCGATCTCTGTTCTCCCTGACTCCCCCTCCACTCCTTCTTTCTCCTCCCCTCCAGACCAGGATATCCCACACTATTCTCTCCATTACTCAGCACTGCCTGGATGTTTAATTGACAATATAGAGAACAAATCATGGTATGTTTACATAAACTTGAAACACATGATACTTAGAATAAGCATTACAATGCAATATCCGATTAAAACCAGATAGTGGGGTAGAGATGTCAGTATTTGAATGAACAAGGGTAAATTGTATACATTTCACAAGAACATTATGCCAACAGGCTGGTAAGGCTGCACCCCTCAGGGGAAGGTGATCAAAGATCTGGCTACAGTGTTCATGTCAGACATAGCACCTGCTCCCCTTACTAGGGAACCCACTTGGAGACTGAGCTGCCATAGGCTACATCTGAGCAGAGGGTCTAGGTTATCTCCATGCTGGAGTGTCAGTATCGGTACATTTACACAATGGAATATTATTCAGCAATTAAATACAAGGAAATCATGAAATTTGCAGGCAAATGGATTGAAATAGAAAAAATCATCCTGAATGAAGTAACCCAGAAGCAGAAAGACACACATGGTATATACTCACTTAAAAGTAGATATTAGACATATAATATAGGATAAACATACAAAAATCTGTACACCTAAAGAAGCTAAGCAAGAAGGAGGGCTGAGGTAAGATGATCAGTCCTCATTCAGAAAGGCAAACAGGATAGTCATCGGAAGTAAGAGAAGACAGGGAACAGGAGAGGAGCCTACCACAGAGGGCCTCTGAAAGACTCTACCAATCAGGGTATCAAAGCAGATGCTGAGACTCAAAGCCAAACTTTGGGCAGAGTGAAGGGAATCTTGTGAAAGAAGGGGGAGATAGGAAGACCTGGAGGGGACAGGAGCTCCACAAGGAGAGCAACAGAACTAAAAAATCTTGGCCCAGGGATCTTTTCTGAGACTGATACTCCAACTAAGGACTATGCTTGGAGATAACCTAGAACCCCTGAACAGATGTAGCTCATGGCAGCTCAGTGTTCACGTGGGTGCCCTAATTAGGGGAACATGGACTGTCTCTGACATGAACTCAGTGGCTGTCTCTTTGATCACCTCCCCCTGAGAGAGGAACAGCCTTATCAGGCCACAGAGAAAGACAATGCAGACAGTCCTGATAAGACCTAGTAGTCTAGGGTCAGATGGAAGGGGAGGAGGACTTCTTCTAACAGTGGACTATGGGAGGGTCATAGGGGGAGAAGAGGAAGGGAGGGTGAGATTGGGAAGAGACGAGGGGGGGCCACAGCAGGATACAAGTGAATAAATTGTAATAAATAATAATAATTTTTTTTAAAAATAAGCTGAGATATTAACTAAAAATTCATCTAAAAAAATAAGAGCCACTTTAGACGAGCCTTAACTCCATTGAAAAATGTGACTTCTTACAAATCCCATACTGTGCATACTATGAGTATACCCTACTCTTGTATGAAAAAAATAATTGAAGTTTTGGTGCTGACCTGCACTGCATTTGGTATTTTATGATTTTAAAGAAACATTTGAGGTGAACTATGCAGTGAATGACAACTGTTTCCAGACCGACAACCACATGCTGTGGATTTATTTTCACTTTTGAGGCAGCATCTACTGTAACTAGACTTCCTGGGCACACTCTTGGGACTCCGCACCAGCCTCTCAATAATGTTGCCTGTTCCTTTCAACATAACACATTATGGTGACAAGAAAAGCTAATCCCCATAAGATATCAGCACTATAAAGCTGGAAGCCTGTTTCTCCTCTCCATATTTACAGTTTTGTTCCCTGGGAAAGCATGGCATGACACTCATTCTTGTAGCCTCTCAGGGAAAACATCATCCCATAACCCTGCCCTGCTCTGCTCTTCATTTTCTATACAAGCTGTATGCCCAGCGAGCCCTGAGAAGTAGGGAGTACAAGCAAGAACACATTCTTGCTCTAAATCTCAAGGTTATTTTGATTAGAGGGACTTTACTTTTATAGTGAGACATTATTAGACATCCTATATAACATAATTATTGAAATCAACAAAATTAGTAAGGTAATTCAGTGTGCTTGTTACTTTAAAAAACTTGTACACAATAGATATGTGATACTTCACACATAAACTCTAATTACAGTAATTACAATGCTGGGTGGAAACAAGTTTTGTTTTTATAAATGCCTAATAAAAGTGAACATCAAAGCATTCCAAATGAACACACTGGGCACAGGGTAGGCAACAAGGCTCTTTGTCAGGTTATTTACTGGAGCCAAGACAACCTTCCTCATATATTTCCGTTGGAATTAATGAGCCTACCTGGATCCAAACATTTAAAACTAAACTTACGTTTTAAACTGGGGGGTAAAGTGGAATAAGTTGATGCCTGTGTTTATAGAACAAAACTAATTTTGTTTAATTATCTTTGACAAGGTTAATCAAATAAAGTCAGTTCTATGTCGTAGGACATCTTGCCCATCTGCATAAAAACAAGCTTGGGCCAAATGAGGGAAGAGCAGAAGTACAGTGGTAGTTGTTCATAAGCTGACTTCAAGGGTGCCACAAGGCATTGGCAGTTTTATATAACACCTTAAGTAGATATAGAGAGAAGACACTATGAAAAAGCAAAATTCAAGAAACTTGTTTAAATGATAGTATTATCTTTTGTGCCATGGGGCAGGGTTCAGGGACACAGCTCCAGAATGCCCCTGGCAGCACCTTGAGGACTTTTTCACAGAGATATCTACTCAGGTGAAGCTGGAGTTATTGACTTTGTCACAGAAGATTCCAGGATGAATCTGTAAAAAGCACATCTAGAATTTACACTAAAGTTGTTTGCTTGTTTTCAAGACAAGATCTCAATGTGTAACCCTGGAATGCAGTATGCAAGCCAGGCTGGCTTTGAACTCACAAAGATCTGCTTGCTTCTGTCTTCTAATGCTGGGAACCCAACCATGCATGGCAAAGAAGAGATTTTTAACAAAGCTTTAAAGTTTAAGCACATTCATAACAGGCATGTAAGAAAAGATAATATATACCAAATATGAGTTTGGGGTCTCAAGAAAGAGCCATGCTTATATGTCTTAGCAGTAAAGCCATTTATACTGGCTCTCAAATTACACCTCAAAGTGTTATAAAACTATTTTTTTTTATCTCTCTTTTGGTACATTGGAGGTACCTTAGACAGGATCATAATACGATAAAATAAACCCATGCTCTACAATGGTAATAAAAATGGATTAAGTCATGCCCTTTACCACAGATGGGTTTCTTGTGAGATTCCTAGGAGTTTTAAAGCTGGGAAAGAAGAAAGTCCACATTGGTGTCTCAAGCATGGTACATTGCTATTTTAACATTCTTATATGAAATATCTCTATATAAAATGAATTTGCCTCTATGTAGACAGCGTTTAAAACTCATATTAATTGTGTTAGATTCTTGAATGTCAGCTTGCAGAAGTCAATCTCAATTAGGGGTGAAGGGCTCTTTTACCTTTCTGTGTCTCTTTAATTTTCTGCCTTTCTATTCTGTCTCCAAAGAAAAGGGAAACAGAATGCAATATTTTAAAGAGGTAATGAGAAAAATAAAATAGGAGAATTAAATGTGTTGGTGTATGAGAGGGCAGAGTAAATGATAGACTAACTAACACTAAAGGACTTTCAAAAAGATGTATGGAAACATTACTTCTATAGAAACTTCCTAAAATATATTCATATGTTACATCTTGTTGAGTCACTGGCCAAAGAGACCTCATACAACCACCCCCCCCCAATATTACAAATATTTCCTGTGTTAAGTCATAAGCCTAGGGAAAAACCTACTTCTCTTATTCTCCTAAAGGAATATAGCAATAAAATGACCCCTAATGACAAATTGCTATATTATAGACCAATGCCTTGCTCAACTATTATCAGAGAAGCCTCCTCTTGCAGTAAATGGTAATTAACACAGAGTCTCACAACTGGTCAATCTCAGAAAGTAAGAAACTATGGAGAACTCAACCTTAACAGATGTCTTCATCAAACCCACCCTCTCAAGATTTTGCAATTTACGTAGAAGAGGAGTTGGAAAGATTGTAAGAGCCAGAGGTAGTAGATGACTCCAAGAAAAGAGCATCTTTCAGACATAACAGGACTGATACACACATGAACTCATAGAAACTGTAGCAGCATGCACAAGACCGGGACATGTTCAAACCTGACAAAAATCACAGCATTGAGAAGGAAAAGTGGACACAAAGTCCCACTCCTAATCAAGAAGCTATTTACAATTGGCATCTGCTGGGAAATAAAAAAAAAAAAAAAAAAAAAATCCGTTTTCTCCAATGGCGTTTCTCTGAGTATATCAAACACACTCTAAGGCTGACCCCATAACCAGGAGTAGTTGGGCCACACAAAATGTTTTTGTGTGTGTCTTGATTTGGTGATTTTGCTTTATTGGGGTTTTTTTTTCACTTTTGCTTTGTTGGGATTTGTTTTGAGAGAGACAAACAGCATGCTGTCATAAAGTTGGATGAATAGAAAGGTAGGGATGAATTTGGAGGCATTGGAAAAGAAAAAATATAATAAAAACTATAATATAAAAATTAATAAAAACAATAAATAAATACATAAATAATCAAAAGAGAGAACTTTTTTTTTTCAATGCAGTTTATTCAGGAACATTGAACAATCCTCGGACCCCGGGGAAAGCCAGCCCACAGCTTAAATAGCCTCTGGGTAGCCAACCCAGGCGTGCCACGGGGGCAATGCAGATAGGTCCACATACATGGAAGCAAGCCAGATCCTCGGCCTTAGCCAAATGTGGAGTTGTTCGTGACAGAGAGCACTCACCATCGGGAAGGTGGAAGGCGGAAACCAGCTCCATCTTTAAGGCATAGCATTCCGCAGCTAAAAGAGAGAACTTTTAAGAAAGAAATTGAGACTTAGATGTTTATCTGCCTTTTCTATTAATAGAAATATGAACAATAATTGCTCATCTATTAAAAAAAAACAGTATTTCCACATCTACTAATTAAGATTTAATTTGGTAAAATTAATCCCTTTTATAAAATTGTAAATTAACAATAAATCAAGTGCTTAGTCTGCCTTTTCTCTGTAAATATAACCCTGGATAAGTAAATGATACTGGAAAAAGGGCTTAGACTGCCCATGGGTACAATAGTGGTATTGCAGGAATTACCAACTTTTTTCTGATTAGACTCCAGCGTATGGCCTCATACTTGCGAGTATGTGGGCAGCACATATTGGACTAGAAAGGTGATTTTAAAACTTTCTTAAAGAGTACATGAAGGTGAGAGGACTGGGGAGCTAGGGATGGATGTGGGAGGAGTTGTGTGTAGTGATGAATGAATATGGTCAAATACGTTGTATGAAATTCTCAATGTATAAAATAAATACCATACTAAGAAATCACAGATAGTTATTCTTAAAGCTAATAGACTTGCTGTTTGACACTGCTTCCCCCTCCAAAAAAAAAATAGCAGATCTATATTTTGAGAGCTATTATCTGCTAACAAAAAGAGGCAGTCAGACATTCTGTGTTTCCTATTCCCTTGTCAAAACATCAGCCCTCTAGATTCTACTGCTGTTTTTCAGGAAATAGGAAGTTAAAAGAACATGAAAATTTAAACAAGAGAACACAGGTAACAAAATCCAGACAATAGGAAACTGCAACTTAGATTGTCTGAGCTCTTGATTGAAAAAAAGAACGGGATGAGATGTTGTATGTGATTGGGAATCTAAACACATCAGTGCTTTCTTATGGAAAAGGCTAAGGCATAACACACAAGGACATAATCTCAGGCGGCAAATTCATAAAATAAAGTGCAAGGATGTCATTTTTATAAGTTCATCATAGTAGTCACTTGGACAGACATGTTTGCAACTATGAGGCGTTTCAGAGGTTGGCCTGCAAATCACTATCTCCTGTCAGGTAATAATTACAAAAGTAGTTTTTTGTTTTTTTTTTTTAATAAAGTGATTAAGCTATCGATGTCAGAAGAATAAATAAAAATAGAAGTATATAAACGTAGCGATAGACCCACGGAAGTCAGATGACAGTGGGGTTACATGTTTGTGGACTCTGACACCAGAGGGGATGGAGAGTCAGAGCTCACCTTCCACCTCCAGGAAAGCCCTAGTTAATACTGAGGTGAAGCCGAGTAGCAGGCCGTTAGCGGAGAATGCCCTCTCTGCCCTATCTCTGTTTGTTTCAATTTTTGTCACAGCATATTTTGAAGCCTTGGGTTACTGTGGATGCCAGGATCAAGGAAAGGAAAATTTGTCCTAAGGAAATTATACTTTAAATTGACATGAAGAAAAACATTAGCCTCAATGCTCTATCATGTCATGTAAAAACAACAACAACAACAAAAAAAAAAAAAAACAAGAAGCTGGAATTTAAATGTTTCAAAGCACTTTACTCTATTTGGGCTTTTTTCTTTTTGTATTCCTAACTTAGAGAACAATAAAATACTTTGTATAATAACATATTGCTATGTATTCTGAAACAATACATGAAAATACGGTTTGATGCAATGACTATTTCAAAGCCTGAAGCAAATGTAAATGCAAATGCTTAACACAAGACAGGAAGATGAAAAGGGAGGAGACTAAATTACTTGAGTTGAATTAAAATAACATGCTCTGGCTATTTCCCTTCTGCTGGTCCCCACTGTCTTGCCTGAATACTAAACCTGGTATTATGAAAGGAAGCTGTTGTTTCATCAACAAAAGAGACAGTGTCTTCTATGGCCCCAAGGGATCCTGTAAAGGTATTTTCATCATCCTGCCTTCAAACTCTGAGGAAATCTAGATGGAGAAGAGAACGAAAAAAAAATCTACCACCAGTCTGGGTCAGAAAGAAGATACACAAACTTTTAGAAGTTCAGGTGTTCACTTACTGTGGGCAGAAATAAGAGGAGGGAAGGGAAGGAAAAGCCCAAGAGATTTTCCATAAAGATGTTCCATTCCATAAAGACCTCAGTTCTGAGTCACAGAGAGGGACAGACAGCTCACAACCTCTCCCTTGGTGAGAGAGACTTTCCTCCAGAGACCCCATGACCTTTCTCCTGACCCTTGCCCTCCTTCACTCACATCACACGCTGTTCCTTGTCCTGTCATCTAGCTGGCCTGTGGAGGTCTTTTGAGAAATAGAAAATGCACTTTGCATTTTCCATTGCGGTCAAGCCTTTATGGAAATTTTTCAAATAGTAAACTTGTGATGAGAAAGACAACCCCCATGCTGATATCCTCTCCTTATTTTGTTGCAGGAGTAGCTCATTCATCTCTATCTTTGAGTTCCATAAAATCAGAAGTTAGTACTTTAGCCTTGAGATCTGGGGAGAGAGTAGAGTCAAGCTAATGTCTAGAGTTCTTTCTGTAAATGACATGTACACTATAACATGAGTATCTTAACATATCATACCATGCCTTAAGAAATCCCTGGGGAAATCAACATTAAAACAGGGGACTACACAGGGAAAAGAGGGGTCTATTCTGAGGTACCTCAAGGGTGATTTTAAAAACTGAACTTTAACAAGCATCGTTTCACCCCGGTTCTAAACTGATGCACGCTCCAAACTCTCCATGGCAAATCATGTACCCATACACCTGCAGAGACAGTCTTAACAATCCAGAGAGAAGGGAGAATACAAATGGATTAAACCCAGGCTTTGTGAAGCTTAATCTAATCTTCTTAAGATTTTTTCCAAGTTAAGAAAAAAAATGTTTTCCTAAAATATAAAGGAAGCTAAAGTAGTAACTCAAGACAGAACCATGAGGCAAAAACCACTGGCCTACTCCTAGGCGCACATTCAGTTACCTTCCTTGTGTAGTTCAGGTGCACCTATCTGGGAACGGTGCTGCCCAAGATGAACTGGGCCTTACTATAGAACACAGGGTCAAGAAAATGCCCCGCTAGGTATTCTAGACATACCCACAGGCTAATCTGAGGGAGGCAGTCCTTCAGTTTATGTTCTTTCTTTTTGGGTATGTCAAGTTGACATCAAGATCTCTCATTGCACTAGAATATAAGTGAGATTGGGTACAGCCTTCAATGCATGCACAATCCCAGAACAAGACTTCTAAAAGACAAGCTGTAACAGAAGTGCCCCAAGAAAGAACGGAAGATTCTGAGAAAAAGACAAGTAGCTTGATGGAGGAAAGAAATTTTGACCCAGGTACAAATAGGAGTGTTGGTAAGTAAATGACAGAATTCACAATGACCAAAGGACATTTTGTGTGTGTGTGAAAGCTTTGAGCATTGGCATTTGCAGAGTATTCAAGCAGTAGTTGAGGCTAGAGAACATAGCAACTTCAACAAGGAAAGGCACATCTCATTCTCACTCCTGAAGAAAGGAAAAGATGGACATATTTTTGCCATATTTTTTTAAATTTATTATATAAATTACAGTTTATTCACTTTGTACCCCTGCTGTAGCCCTCTCTCTTATCCCCTCCCAATGTCACCCTCCCTTATCTCCTTCCATGCCCTTCCCCAAGTCCACTGATAGAGGAGATCCTCCTACCCTTCCCTCTGACCCCAGCCTATCAGGTCTCATCAGGACTGTCTACATTGTCTTCCTCTGAGGCCTGATAAGAATGCTCCCCCATCAGGGGGAGGTGATCAAAGAGCTAGCCACTGAGTTCATGTGAGAGACAGTTCCTGTTCCCATTACTAGAGAACCCACTTGGAGGCTGAGCTGCCATGGGCTAAATCTAGCTTATTTCCTTGAATGGTCCTTGGTTGGAGCATCAGTATCAGCAAAGACACCTGGGCCAAGATTTTTAATATCTGTTGCTCTTTTTGTGGAGCTCCTGTTCCCTCCAGGTCTTCCTATCTCCCCCTTCTTTCATAAGATTCCCTCCACTCTGCCCAAAGTTTGGCTATGCATCTCAGCATCTCCTTCAATACCTTGCTTGATAGAGTCTTTCAATGGCCCACTGTGGTAGGCTCCTGTCCAGTTGTCTGTTTTCTCCCTCTTTCGATGTCCATCTCCTTTGCCTTTCTGCATGAGGACTGATCATCTTACCCAAGGTCCTCTTCCTTGCTTAGCTTCTTTAGGTGTAAACATATTGTATTGGTGGTAGCACAGAGACTAATTAAGAAGAGTAAGGCCAGCCAGGGATACACAGAGAAACCCTTTTCTTGTCACAAAAGAAAAAGGAAAGAAAGAAAGAAAGAAAGAAAGAAAGAAAGAAAGAAAGAAAGAAAGAAAGAAAGAAAGAGAAACAAAAGAAAGAGAGAGAAAGAAAACAAGAATAGATTCCCAAGACCATTTTTCAGGCTACCACAGTGTCCTTGTTGGTTGTTCTATGAGTTGAAAGATAAAAGCAGTAACACAGATGAGCAAGAAAAACCAAAGGAAAAAGACACATGAAGGAAAAGGATCAAAGTCTGCCAGCACAGTTTGTTCATTTTCTTTTTTTTCTTTGAAACAATACTTAAGATCTTCTCATAATCTGAAAACTAAATAACATATATCTCACACTAAAATATTCTGCACATAAACTTTTGTCTTATGGATTAATGTGGAAAACTAAAAAGTAAATTGAAGTAACAACAGCATGTCCTTTTAATTGAGTCCTTAAAGCTTTTTCATACAAACAGCTTTACCTATGGCTGCTGGGCTCCAGAGTAGAGGGACCTTGGTTTAAAGGTGGATTTAGATAGCTTTCTAACATCTAAGAGTAATAGATTCCACATTTGTGAAATTTTAATAATTATTCTTTTATCAAAAGGGATTTGGAGGATCAAATGACTTGGTTCATAAGAAAACAGTCTCCCTCCATAGAACAAAAGTCCTCTGATTATCTATTTTGATTTTGTTTTTAATTAACATATAATTGTGCATATTATGCAGTGCATATGATATTTGATCCATATATACATAGCTCCTTGATCAAATCATAGTATTTATGCTCTACCCAAAGGGATTTTTATGTACTTTCAGCTTCAATTCTTTTTAGCCGTTTACTAATTTGGACCCTGTCACTGGGAGATAAGTAACATTTTATGATTTTTAGGTAAAAAAAATTTTTAGAAAAATGTATTGGCTTCCCACCACCACTACCACCATGGGGCTAAGGATACATACCTAGGACTTAACTAGCTACATGAAGCCTGGGTTAAATCCTCAGTACTAGAAAAAAAAATAGCAAATTAATAAAAAAAAAAACAACCTGATTATTCTATTTTTAAAAATAGACAAACCAGATTGAAACTAAACATAAATATTAGCCATTGAATCGTATTTTCCTTACTCTGCTTACATCCTACATTTGCTCTTATCTTCCCTGTTTCCCTTGCGCTTGGCAGAGCTGCCTTCGCCAAAGGCCTGTGGGCCTACATATATCATGTCAAGACTAGAGCAGTTAGAAGGCACTATGCAGCATTCAGTCCCTGCAATAGTGACTGGGAAAGCCTGCTGTTTGACATAGTGGAGTTACAGAGTGTTAGAAGCTGGAGCCTCTCAATCGGCCTTTGCGGGAGAGCAACTGCAGAGGTTAACCGGAAGAGCACTGCACTTGACTAAAGCTGGAAGTCATCTTGCAAGCATGCATTATGCCACTGTCACTGAGAGTCTGTTTGTTACCACAGCAAAGACTCACTGACAAAACTGTTCCCAGCTTCAGAATAAATTCAGAAATTCAGTTTTGGTGTAATCCAGCTCTCTCCTTCTGTTAATATCTGTTCTATATATTAGCATGTATAGGTAGAAAACCAGTGAGTTCTGCATACGAAAGGAATGTAAACACAAGTATTAAAGTCAGACACAGATGGAGTAAGGAAATAAAGCATTGTCTTCCTAAACATTTCCAAAATGGTTTGAAAATTATTTTACTTTCTTCACTTCTACTGTGGATTAGGCGTGGGATGATGTTCTTCTTAGGAAATTTCTCTACGACTGTGCCCCATACATGGCTCTCTTTTCACTTTGTGAAACAGAGTTTTACTGACTTTTCCTAGCGGGCTTTGAACTCCTCAGCCTCGCCTGCCTCTGCCACCTGTGTACCTGGAATAAAGCCCAGTGCCTTCATTCCCCTCTGATAAGCAACTGCCAGATACCTATTATGTACAAAACATCTGCTAGATATAATGCTAAAGATGAATAGGACAAAGTCTGGGCCTCTGAATGCCTATCAGGATGGTGGAGACAGGCATATGCTCACAGACAATTACAACCTGTGTGGACAGTTAGAAGTATGAATGAGCTGCTGTGAGAACACAGAGGAGCTCTCAGGTGAAGAGGATCATGGGAAGCACCTCAGGGACGGGACACCTACAGAGCAAGAGTAAGACTGGCCCTTTGCTGTGTAAAGAGACAGTTTTAAAATACACACTTTGCTCTTTTACTCAGTTGGAATTGTGTGTGAAGGGGTTGGCTATTGATGAAAATGAGCACAAAATGCAGGCTTTATGGGTCTCAATTCAATTTCAATTTGTTTTAGGTGAGAAAGGACAGACTAAAAAATATCATAAACACTTACCTTTATGTCCTGAATTCTTATTCATTTCCATGCTGTATAACAAGTCCTAGAATGTCAGCAGCATTTTTAAATTTATGTTTAAAATTTTTTCATGCAATTTATTTGGATATATTCTATGAAAATGCATCATATTCTTTCCTCTTCCCCAGCTCTTTTCCAATCCTTTCCACATCCCTACCCACACAACTTCAGGACTCTCTCTTTCCCTCATTCTTCCCCTCTCAAAAAATAAATAAAAATCAAAACAAGTGAATAAAACACAGCAAGGTTATATTACATAACCAAATATATATATATATATATATATATATATATATATATATATATACCAAATTTTAAAAAGCTCACACACACACACAATAAAAGAACTGAGTCTTCCTTTGTTGGGGAACTACTCCTAGGCCTGGGACTTGTGGTGAAATGTGGTTGATATGGTCAGTGACACTCCATGAAAGGAAATTAATTTTCTCATTCCTAAAAGGTATCAGTTGTAAATAGCTTCCGGTTACTTTGTGTTCACTTCCACTTCTCACTACCGGGATTTTTGTCTGATTTAAACCTGTGAAGGTCTTGGATGTGCTGGCACAGTCTTTTTGAGTTCATATATATGTTTCAGTCTTGTTGTGTCTGGAAAACACGATTTCCCTAGGGAAATCAGTATGTGGTTTCTTCAAAAAGCTGAAAATCGATCTACCAAAGGATCCACTTTTGAACATGTAACAAAAGCACTCTACATCTTAACACAGATACTTGCTCATCCGTGTTCATTGCTGCTCTACTCATAATAGTCAGACATTGGAAACAGACTATCTGTCCATCAACTAATACATGCATAAAGAAAATGTGATGCAATCATATAATGGAATGTTATTCAGCTGTTAAGAAAAGTAGAAATTTGAAATTAACAATTGAATTGGTAGGGCTAACAACAGTCATCCTGAACGATGTAATTCAGACCCCAAAAGACAAATATTGTACTCTTTCTCAGATATTTAAAGTTTAGATATATGTATTTCAATGTGAATAACCGTAGAGGTCAGGTGTTAGTAAGGGGTTGGGGTGGGGATCTTCTAAGGAAGGGAAAATAGAATACAGTGCTATAATGAAACAAAAGGGAGACTAGAATAGAAGGATTAAATGGGCTTGAGGCGTAGAGGGCAGGGAAAAGCAGAATACAAGGAGGGATAACTGACACAAAAAGACTTTTGAAGAGTCATGTGGATGCCTACTATTGTAGACACTTCTGAATACATACACATATGAAAGGGATTTACAGGGAATGTCAATGTCAGTAACAGTCAAGATGCTAAGCCCAACAGTTTCGTCTCCTGGGCAAGACCTTGTGCTTGAAGTCAGATTTTCCTAGCTCTGACATACTAGCTGGGAAATTATGGACAGATTACTAGACCCAATGTGCTTTTGTTTGCTGAGCAGTACAGATGGGAGTTAACTCAGCAGAGCCTGTTCAGAAGGGAACTAACTCAACAGAACCTCCCTCCAAAACTTCTGTAAGGTTGTAATGAACTGACACAACTGGGTAACCTCTCTGGAATGATGAGAATTGGCTGAACCAATCAATGCCAGTCCATTTCCTGTTGCTATGCCTCTTTCATTTGAAAAGTGAATTGCTTCTTTCCTGTTTGAAAATGCTTGGGACAAGTGCAATTGTCAACAAGCCTCAAATTTGTGTCTCTGAGAAGTACTGCCTTAGTTAAGGTGTCTATTGCCATGAAGAATACCACAGCCAAAGCAACTTGGAGAGGAAAGTGTTTAATTGGTTTACATGTCCAAAGCACTGTTTGTCATAGAAGGAAATCAGGGCAGAAGCTGAAACAGGACAGGAACCTGGAGGCAGGAGCTGATGCAGAGGCTACGGTGTGGAGCTGCTTACTGGCTGCTCATCATGGCTGTCTAGCCTACTTATAGAATCCAGGACCACCAGCCCAGGGTTTGGAGGGGCCCTCCCTCATCAATCACTAGTTAAGAAAATGCCATACAGGATTCCCTATAACTTGATCTTGTGGAGGCATTTTTTTAACTGAGGCTCCCTCTTCTCAGATGACTTTAGCTTGTGTCAAATTGACATAAAATTATCCAGAATAGGTACCTTTTCTGGAACACATCCTTTTTACCTTAAAAGAAAAAAAAAAAACTGATTGTAAAACCCGTGATCAGTAAGTCAACTGAATCAATCTACTAATTTTAATTTAATTAATTTTAATGCTTTCATTTTAGAAGTAAATAAACTAAATTCTAGAAACATTAGCAGTATCCAACTTTAAAAGTAGCAATGAGAAAGGCTTAGTCAATAAAGTGCTTGATAAAGACACACAAAGATCTGAGTTCAGATCACCAACAAGGCTGGCACAGCTGCTCACATTGTAATCCCAGTCCTGGACAGGTGGAGACAAGCGGCTCCCTGGAACTCAATCAGCTAATCATGTTGAATTTGAAGAGCTCCAGGCTCCATGAGAGACCTTTCAGAAAAATAAGGAGGAGAGCAAATAAGGAAGCCACCCAGCACCTCTGGTCTTCACATGCACACATGCATGCATAAACACACACAAATACTACTAAATATTAGAACTTGAACTTGCCAGTATTTAGAGAAATGGCCTCAGCTGGTAAGGTTACACAATGGGAGAAGGTGGGCGCACAAATATGAGAAGCACAGTTCAGATACCCAGAACCTACAAAATCTCTGGTGGGTGTGGCATCCTGGTGGTAACCACTGCCTCAGAAGGTAGACACAGACTCCCCAGAGCAAGTTTTGTAGTGCACTTGGCCATGTTGGCAAGCTCTGAGTCTGACCGAGATTCTAAGAGACACTGCTTCAATGAAGATGATGAAAAAGCAATAGAAGATGACTTTCCACATCAGCCTAGTCCTCCATGTGACATGCACACAGGAGCATATGCACTCTCATGAACTCACACATGCATACAACAATAAACACATAAACAAACGAATAATAGATATAAAGTAGCCCAAGTAGACTGTGTATTTAACCACACAGTGAATATTAGTAGTACAAAATTTAATATACTGAAAAACTAAGGGGGGGAATAGATTGATGAGTGGCTATAAGTCTGGAAATTAATAAATCAGAATTTAAAGCATGAGTTTAGCTCTGATTTGCATTGTTAACCTTCATGTCATGTATCATTTTGGTATTTCTAATACTCTAACAACAGAAAAACAAAAGCGAATTGTAAGGATACCCATCCTATCTGCTTCTTGATGATACAGAAATTACCACAAAGTTCTCTGGAATGGCAAGA
The DNA here is from genome assembly GCF_030254825.1 of Meriones unguiculatus. Taxonomy (NCBI): domain Eukaryota; kingdom Metazoa; phylum Chordata; class Mammalia; order Rodentia; family Muridae; genus Meriones; species Meriones unguiculatus. The sequence continues at coordinate 83,826,801 of NC_083357.1, read as the reverse complement.
ACCACAATTTTTTTTTTCAATGCAGTTTATTCAGGAACATTGAACAATCCTCCTCGGACCCCGGGGAAAGCCAGCCCACAGCTTAAATAGTCTCTGGGTAGCCAACCCAGGCGTGCCACGGGGGCAATGCAGATAGGTCCACATACATGGAAGCAAGCCAGATCCTCGGCCTTAGCCAAATGTGGAGTTGTTCATGACAGAGAGCACTCACCATCGGGAAGGTGGAAGGCAGAAACCAGCTCCATCTTTAAGGCATAGCATTCCCCAGCTCTCTACAGTTCCCCCTTTTTGTTTTAGACGCATCAGGCAAGAGTAGAGGTCTGATCTCTGATATTAGAAATAATTTGGGACTTTGTACAGATGTTCATTTAGGTGTCATCCACCCAAAGAGCATCAGACCCGTCTGATACCTTTTTCTCAGAGGCGGGACCTGGGGCATCAACCCGCATGCAATCAGACATGCTCTTCTCTGGGTCCAAAGCGGCTGACCCTGAGTGCAGTGCTTAGCCTCGCATCCTGAGCGTATCATTTTAGCTTTTTATGGTATCCAACCATGCTTGGGGAGAATGTCCTGCTTCAATGGCTGTAAAGGCCTGAATGATCCACAATTTTTAAAAGGCATGACGCAATGTTCTATTTGTATTTTGATATCAAAGCCCAGGGCTGCTGTGAGCTAAGGAAAGAATACCATCATTTGAAAACAAACAGTTGTTTTGTTTTTACCAAGCTCAGCTGTATCTCATCACAGCAAATCTTTTAGTTACTAGAATATGCAACCACTATGAGAAAGGATTACACCATAATGCTCTGCATTATTTCACATGCTTGGTTCCTAACAGCATTCCAACCCTTCTAAGGTTAAATAAGTGTGTGTGTGCACGCACTCATACACATATGCACATGTACAATCAGTGTTCGTGAGATGGAAGTTCAAAGTCATCCTTTTTATAGCAGTGGAATTCTATTCCACTTGTCCTTTTTCAAGACATTTTCAAACAGTTTTTGTTTTATTTAAACAAGAATATAAGTCTGACACCAGAATAGTGGGTATTATAAGGGATAGTGAAAAAGATTGCATTTTAAAGTAGATACCTTCACCTTGATGATGAAACCAATCTGGAGTATTTATTGCTGTTCTACAGCAGAAGCTAGATGCTTTGTCCCTTGCTTTGAGATGTCAGAAACACTACTTCTGGGAGCGTACAGGAATTTCATCTTCTAGTCTGTGAGCCAAAAAAAACAGCACACAATTCCTAGCTGAAAAAATAAAGAAGACAACAGCACCAGACCCAGCTGTCAGCTTCGTATTTTTCTCTGTAATTCATGTCAAATACATCTCCTAAATATAGAACTGATAATGAAATTAATTCAATATTTCAAACATACAAGAATAAAGTAGGGGGAAGCTGACAATAAAGCAAAGACCAACCTGAGATCCACATAAATATGCTTGAATTTGACAAACAGCCAGACCTTAACTTGGCTTCCCGAGGTAATTCTAATCTATTAAAGCAAACAGAGTAGGAGGTAGTAGTTTGTGCAAAGCGAGGCCGAACAGAAAACTGTGCACCTCAGAAGAGTCAAGTCTTAAAAACGTAAACACACGCAAATGAGTTTAAACTAAAATCTGCTGAATATTTCAAGCCAGAGTCCAACATAATAAGGTGTGTGTTTTAAGAAATGTTATTATGCCTTAAAGTCAGAAATATGAATCAAAACTCTAATATTTAATCTGAGAGAAGTTAATGAAGCTAAAATAGAAAAATGACAATGAAAAACAGAAAAAAATAAGGACATTTTCAACAGTGAGGAGCCACTTTTGAGAAGATAAGAATCAGAGTGCAGATGAGAAATCTCTAACACTTGGAATTTCATTTTGGTCTATCAGACTGATGACATAGCACAGAGAAACGCTATTCAGAATAATTGCATGATAAGAAAAAGGAACACTCCCTGAACACCTACTATGCGTCAAGCAGTGTTTTAGGCGCTAATAAAGCATTAAATACAACTACACCTTCAGTGGGTGAATAGATAAACTGTGGTACATCCAGAAAATAGAATTTTATTCAGCAGAAAAAAAAGAAAAAAGAAAGAAATGAATGAGCTCTCAAGCCATTAAAACATACGGAGAAACTTGGAAAAGCTGATATATAGCTAAGGTCTATAAACTGGGACATTCCTTCCTGGAGAAAGGAACCTTATAAAGCTCAGAAGACAAAACTGGCAGGACTTGGGAAGCTCTCAAAACCCACAAGATTCACAAAGCTTCTCCAAGGTTTATATAAAGTAACAACTCCTGGGAAGAAGAGACTCCCAAAAATAGAGCTTCCAAGTTGTGAAGAAACCCCTAGGGCTACAGCTGTCTGTCATGAGGGACCACCATGCTTCAGTGGACTCCATGGTGATGTAGCTGCCTTTGAGTAACCCATGCTCCTGTAACCCCAATAAATAGGCTTGAATAGGCTTGTCTTGAGTGTAATCACCTGTCTGCTCTTAGTGCTCTATCTGGGGTGAATAGATAGTTCTTCGTATCTCTGTAGGGAACCTTATACAACAAAAGTCATTGTTAAAGGCTACACCATTCTAACTATACTTCATTCTGTGAAATGAAACCCTTTGGAGGCAATAACAAGATAAATGGTAAGAAGTATTTGAGAATTCTTCACACCTTTTGCTTAATTTGTGAGCCTAAAACTGTTCTAAGAACCCAGTTCTATTTAAAATATAATCACCACTTAAAGGTGTAGCTTAAAATTGATCAATCGTTGGAGGAAGAGTAAAAAGTTGGAGCACAAAAGATTTGTAGATATTTAAATGAACCCTCCATGATACCACAATGCTGGATCTGTGTCATACACTAAAGCCATAGTTAGACAACAGCAGGAATGAATCCTGCAGACTCTGGACTTTGGGTGATTATGATGTGTGAGCTCATCAGCTCTAACTAAGTTATCATTCTCATGTCAGGTGCCGACAGTTAGGGAGGCAGAGTAAGTAAAAAGCAGTACCTTTAGCAAAACACTATGCTTTATACTTAATTTTGTAAAAACTTAGAACTTCCCTGAACAATGTTTTCCAGGGGAGAAAAAAGCAACATATATTCAAGGACAACAAGTTCATGTTTTAGAAAATAAAGACAAACTGTACACAAAGCAAACACTCTGATTTCCAATGTACTACCAGGGTTTTAAAGAAATGATTACCACTATTTAGAAGTGTTTGGCCTTGATGGTCAATGAAGTAACTATTACACAAGTGAAAAGAATGTGGCTATGCTAAAAAATCCTGGTTTCACTGGTAGTCAGGATCAATGCTTTTCGGGGTTGTTATAGTCTGCAACAAACAATAGAAATAGTAATACTAATAACACTTAATAGTACCAATAATAACAGATATAGTGTATATGTCATATTATATTGGTATGGTGTATGATGAATATTTAGCTTAGAGTATATGATAAATTTTCAACATATATATATATTCTATGGAAGACAAAACAACAGAAAAGGGAGTTAGAAAAGGACATAGAGAACAAGGGCTGCTGTTTAACTCATTAATTCAGTGATATTTGAGCAAAAAAACTGAAGGAGAGCCAGGGTATAAATGATGATATATAGAAAAAAATGTATTCCAAAAGGAAATGGGGAATATTTAGGAAGTGACTATACTGTTACGTCTCTGTGAACACCTGTGGGCCCAGGTTAGTTGATTTTGTGGGTTTTCTTGTGCTGTCCTTGACCTGTCTGGATCCTTCAACCTTTCCTCCCACTCCAAGCTGGAAACATATACAGATGATTGTAGCTGAAATGTGATATGGAAAGAAAAATTTATGTTTAAATTTTTAAAAATTATACTTTGCATAGTAGGATTGAAATAATGAAAAATAGAATCTACCTCCAGGTAGATGTGATGTCTCCTCCTCTAAGAATGAATCTAGTTGAGCAGTTCAAGAACTCGGCTAATCAACCATCTCTCAGGAGGAGACCCTAGGAAGGTCCTTTTCCCTCCCAGAGTTCCCATTCCCATCTCAGTTCTTACAATCCATCTTGAGGTTCAACTGCATCGCGCTAGCCTTTCTGAGTCCTCAAAAAAGTTTAACATTCATTTTTCTTCTGTTCTGTCTTTTTTCTTTCAGACGTTGGCCAGAGCCTAAGTAAGCTTTCAAACTCCGCAGTACTTTGGGCTTCTCTGTTCCTCCTCTCAGACTCTCCTTCTCCATATGGCTGTCTGCCACAACGAGATTAACATCCATCCTGGCTTATCGCAAACAACACAGATTCCGTGTTTGGCTTGTTTGTTTTTGTGTGGGTTGTTCTCTCTCTTTTTATCTCTCTTTCTTCTTTCTCTCATCTTTTCTCTTCGTGTAGCTGTGAGATTTACAGCTTACCTGCCCCACGGCTTTTCTTCCTCTAATAAATACTCCTGAGATTCCATCTGAGTTTGTTCTTAAATTCTTTTATTAATCACACTAAGACCACTGAAATGAGAACACCGATTCTCCAATAGCAATAGTGGTTCTGCTGGAACTCCCTAAGATTTCTAATTACACTGCTTTTCTACTTTTTAATTATTTTACTCTGCAATAAATAAATAAACAAATAAATAAATAACCCATTCCTGCACCCCTGGCTGGCATCAGAATGATCTGAAGATAATTTATGTTGCAAAACAGAAAGGAAACAATTGCAATAGCAATGCCTTTGAGATGGTTTGTGATACAATCCGTGAAGCAGAGATATGCTGACTACTATGAAAATAGGGAGTCCAGTGCAGATATTAGAATTTAAGTGGAAGATGCTGCAGAAATGAAGGTCTTTGAGATGATTTTACAGAGCCACAATAAGAGTCAGACTTGCCATCAGCCTGCCTAGCTGGTTAGGTGGAGAATTTTTAGTTTGTAGAAACATTCAGGAAGCCAAGAATTGCTAGCCAGCACTGTTGGACCACAATGGAGATGTCATGGCAATATAAAAACGGTGTTGTTGCTGTTGTGTGTTTACCACCTGTGTGGGCTTACAGTCAAGCATCTCACGGCGGACCTACAGCCGCCACTGGAAAGCATGACGAGCCATTTGGAAGGTAAGCTAGACACAGAGTGGGACCTGCCAGACACCGTGAACATTACAACCTTCCAAAAGGAGGTTGGCCACTGAGTCACTCTTCCTCCTAAATTTTGTGCAAATTCTTCATTCTGTTGTTTATCACCTAACCATGCTAGAGGTTATAGAAAATGTATTTGCTGGTTGTCAGTAGCACAATTCTATACTTTCTTCCCTTTCCATTTCTTATCCATGGACATCTTTTAACCTGTCTTAACCTGCAAATAAAGATATTTGCAAAATGATACTTCTAGTTAATATGATGAAACAATCACACAAAGAAACTGATCACTTTCCCAAAATCACAGAGACACTTAACCCATGTTTGGTGATGCTCATTCCTTTTGTACTCAAATCATTCTTGCCTTGCTATCTATGACAAATATAATGAGATAAACAATTAACTATTCTTCATCTTATTTTTGCAAAAGAATGAAAGAAGGAAAGGAAATTTTAGAATTAGCTGGTGCCTACAAAAATACATTGACATAAAAGAAAAACATTATGACTTATTCCACATAAATCATCCCGTAGTCAGTTATTTAAACCACCTTACTTATGATTCTTATTTTACACATATACAACACTCTAGCTAATAATTGTCATTTGCCTAAGAAAAGACATAAATCTTTCTTCCTGGCAGTCTCGATGGTTGAGAGTGGTTTTCTGTTGCTTTTGTCATAAAACATGTAGGTGGTAAGTCCCCAGAGGGGATCTCAGGAATTCTCTGGCTCAATTCTGTAACTTTTAATCTCATGACAGGATTAGTCAGTCCAGAAAAGTAACCACATTTTTTTTACATGCAGGTTCACTGGCATGAGAAACACTAAGTTGCCAGATGACTGGCAATAAATAAACTCTAAGTTCAATGAGAGAATCAGTATTATATAAACATCTTCAAAGCAAAGTCATTGTATCCGGGAAGACACAGCTCCTGCCCCACAAGATGGTGCCACCCAGACGGTATTGTAATTGTAGCCTCTTCCCTTCCCCATGAGACTTATTTGAGAATACTCTGGTATTCTCAAGCCTGATCCCAAATATATCACCTACACTTGCTGCTAAACACACCCAGTAGTTTCACTAAGCCAGAAAACAAAAAGACCATGATGGTTGTCTTTGGGGTCCATAATCTACTATAAAGTACCATAGTGGCCTCATCCTACTCCTTCTTCGACAGGGTTTCTCTGTCCTGGACTCACTTTGTATGCTAGGCTGGTCTCAAACTCACAAAGATCCACCTGCCTCTGCCTCTGCCTCCTTGATTGCTGAGATTACAGGCAAGCACCACTTCGCCCTGCTCAGAAGTTATTTCTTAAAAGAACATTAGTCATTTTCAGAAAGTAGCACCTCTTATTTCAAAATTCTAAACATCAGTGACACTAACCACCCATGGGAGCCCCATAGGGACCACTTTACCATCAGCCATCAGCAGATGGATCTTTTTAAGTTTTACAGTTTAGTCATGAACATATTACCATAGCTATTGAGTGTCCTTTGTTCTGAGATGCTCCAAATTCTTTTTAAATGATTTGATCAATGAGCCTGGGTATTTTGTCAAAATGAATAATTTACTTTTCAAATCCAATATCACCATTATTGTTGTGGGTAGTTCATAATTTATCCTTCGTTTGGAAGGAACACAGCATAACACAAGGAGGGTCATAAAAACATTACACAGTGGAAGAGCTCTGTATTGGAGCACTGCTCTTCCCTATCTTCTGTCTTGAGCACGTTTTACCAAGTTGTTACACTAGTCAAATTAGTATAGTGTCATAAATTAGTGCAGCAGCATGCAATCAAGAGGTAATCAAGGCCCCCATGGACAAGATTATAGCAAAGAATTGGAGAGAAACTTTAACTCTGAGAAAAACACTGAAGAGATGTGTTAGGTTTTCTCATTAAAGGCAGACTTCCTCTGATGATGTTTATTAACAAGGATAGTGGAAAACCCTTCACATCAATCACTGTGTCCTTTGGGATTTAACTAGGGAAAGAAAGTCAGTGAGAGATACAAATTAAAAAATTGCTTATAGGATTGTAGGGGCTGACTAGGAAAGTGGGACATTCATGGGACAGGCTATAGAGAAGGGCTGGCTTACATGGTCATACACAGGTGAAGAATTCCTTCACCAGGGAAGCTTCATTTCTCCTCTTCAGATATGTCAGTGGTTGATTTGGATATCCACATTATGTAAAATAATCACCTTTGCTCAAAGTGGTTGAATTTTTTAAAATATAATATCATACTATATTGCCTAACATAGTCTGGAATTTATGCTCTTCCTGCCTTGCCCCTCCCACAGGTTCTGCAGTGACAGATATGTGTCACATTGCCTATCTCTGGCTATTGATTTTAACATACTCTTCAAAAATATCTTCACAGAAAAAACATGAATTGATATTTGGGTAAATAATTAGAGACTACAGCCTATTCAAACTGCATACTGGTTGTCAGAAGCTATTAGCTTTCAATGGTCAAGGAGCCACACCTGGAAGAAGAGCTTTAACTGAACTCATGGCTTGACTAAGTGGAGATCTATCAATCTCCTGCAAATGCCACCCGGGTGAGTTGAATTGTGTAATCACAGCACCCACTCGCATTCCCTACACCCTTTCCAGGAAGCCAGTGTGGCTTTCAGACCATGATTTTTAAAGCTGTAGCCATTCTACTGGCTTCCAGACAGCCCTTCCTACTATAACAATCTTCTCTCAATGGGGCTGGGAAATAATGTGAGAAGTTGTCTATTACCTAAATGTGACTCCAGCAACTATAAATTCTAGATGAGGAAATGGCCATTAAGCAATCTTGGCTCACTCTGGACTCAAGACAAAGACCATTACTCATCTCTTTAACCCTGAGATAGTTTAAAGATTTATTTATTTATTTATTTTATGTACATGAGTGCTTTATCTGCATGTACACCTGCAAGTCAGAAGAAAGCATCAGACCACAGTGTTGAGTTGTGAGCCACCATGTAATTGCTAGTAATCGAACTCAGAATCTCTGGAAGAGCAGCCAGTGTTCTTAACCACTATCTCCCTGAGATAGTTTAAACCACCAGTAATTAGTACCTGCTTGCAGTCACCCAGGTAAGCACTGAGTGTTTCTTTAAGGAAAAAAGAAAGACTTGTAGTATCATTTGTGGCTAGGTCTCAGAACTCTTCTTCAAAGGAATCCAGTCTCCCTTCTACTTAAGAGACTCTATTCCTGTAAATTGTTTGAAATTGGAAACTCATTTCAGCTTCAGACAGGAAGACAAAAACAGCATAAGGAAGAGCAATCTTCCAACTTCACACCTCCTGAAGTTGCCACCTCCTTTCAGGATCACCTCATTGCTGACCATATTTTCAATATGAACTCTTGAATGGTGAAATGAAACCCTATCAAAACTCTATCAGACTACAAACCTCTTTCATGGCAACTACAATAAGCTAAAAATGCCAGGAGCTTTAATCACATCATGTAGAATTTCAATAGACTGCCCATCTATTTCAATTCTAAAGACACGACAACCAATTAGCCAACATCTAAAAATATCAGTACATGAAACTATTCAGATGACTATTTCATCACTACAGTTTAGAGTAATCACTGCGGCCACTTTGTTTTATCTGCTTGCTTGACCCAGCTGACTCTGCGCATTATCTCCATTAAATTCCCATTACCCCCATCAGGTTGTGATCAGGTTTCCTGAATTTCTGCTACTTCCCACTGAATTCAGCGTTATTTCTACTTCAGTGCTTTCTCTTCTCTGTCCTACAAAGAGTAACGACCACAAAGCACTTCAGAGATGTTGTTAGGTTCTAACTTTCACATTCTGAATGCCCTATTGTTTTAATCAATTCTGGCTAGTGTAAAAAAAAAAAAAAAAACAATTACCTAGTGTATGATAATTTTCACATGCATTATTTACTTAACCTATGTGGGTGTGCGTGTGCGTGTGTGTGTGTGTGTGTGTGTGTGTGTGTGTGTTCATACCTCAGCACAAACATGGGAGTCAGAGGATAGCGTGGAGGAATATGCACTCAGATTCTACTTTGTGAGTTCCAGAGACTAACTCAGGTCACGGGACTTAGCAGTGAGTGCTTTAACCCTTAGAGGCTTCAGCCTGAAAGCTTTATTTCTGCACATCACAAGATAAACTCTCCCTTTCATGGCTTTGCACTTTTCCACTTACTATTCTGTATTTACACATCGCTATCTCTTCTTTCCTAGACATGAAGACACGTACGCATGTCATTTCTATTATGTCTTGCTAGGGTTTTCTAAGTGAAAACAACTGCTATGTCCTTTAGAGCCTACATTTTCCATTGAAGTGATGTCATTCGGGTATTACTTTGCAGTGTTATACCTGAAGACCAGGAATTGGGTACTTGTAAAAAAAAAAAAAAAAAAAAAAAAAAACAAAACACTGGGTTCCTGTTATTCAGAGCCTGGAAACTGGAGAGGTGAAAACGTAGGAGCCTGTGGATCCAGCACAAGACTCTCCACTTTCTGGTCTGCAGACAGCTCTTTTCTCATTGCAACTTAAGTCATTTATACTACCACCTAAGGTTTGGGGAAAAATGCAGAAGAGTGACGAAAAAGACTGTAAGAACTGAAAGCTAGAGAGAATGGCTGCAAAATGCGATCTTCTCGGCTTGACACAGCCTTGAAGTCATGAACTCACAGAAGCTAAAGTTTTGTGGATTAACCCTGAACAAAACAGGACTTGTAAACAGCCAGTTGTTAACTTCTTGTTACTAACAGCGGCCACAGGAAATACAGTGGGTATGCCAGATTGCACTGCATATTTTTTAATTCTTTATTAATTATACTTTATTCACTTTCTATCCCCCTGTAGTTCTCTCCCTCCTCCCGTCCCAATCCCTCCCTTCCTCCACCCTCTAAATGCATGCCCCTCCCCAAGTCCACTGATAAGGGAGGACTTCTTTTCCTTCCTTATGATCCTAGTCAATTAGGTCTCATCAGGAGTGGCTGAGTTGTCTTCTGTGGTCTGGTAATGCTGCTTCCCCCTCAGGGGGAGGTAATTAAAGAGCAGGCCAATCAGTTCATTTCAGAGACAGTCCCTGTTCCTATCACAATGGAACACACTTGGATACTGAACTGCCATGGGCTACATCTGTGCTGGGGTCTTAGGTTATCTCCATGTACTGCATATTTCTAAACCTGTGGTCACAGAGAGAGCCCTGGTTAATCAGGGAGTCAGAAAACACAACAGAAAGACATGAACGTAAGAAAGAGACTTGTAGGGAAGACGAAGGGATGACAGTGTTGGGAGGGAGGTAAGAGAAGCTTAAAGAACATTAGTCAACAAAGGGTACTATATGCTACACTTGCACAAAAATGTTAAAGAACAAATTTAACCAATAAAAACAAAAAAGTGAAGAACCAATTGTCTTCATTTAAAAACCAAGATATACTCAGAATGATCTTTTCTAGTTCCCACTGTTTACCTGCAAATTTCATGACTTCCTTGTTTTTTATTGCTGAGTAATATTCCATTTCGTAGATGTACCACAATCTCTGTATCCATTCTGAGTGAGCTATCCCAGAAGCAGAAAGCCACTCACAGTATATACTCACTCATATAGACATATAATATAGGAAAACCTACTAAAATCTGTACACCTAAAGAAACTACTCAAGAGGGAGGACTCTTGCTAAAATGCTCAATCCCTATCCAGAAAGGCAAAGAGGATGGACATCAGTAAAAGGAGAAAAGAGGGAACAAATCAGGAGCCTGACACAGAGGACCTCTGAAAGGCTCTGCCCTACAGACTATCAATGCAGATGCTGAGACTTATAGCCAACTGTTGGGCAGAGTGCAAGGAATCTTATGAAAGAAGTGGGAAACAGTAAGATCTGGAGAGAACAGGAACTCTACAAGGAGAGCAACAGAACCAAAAAATCTGAGCACAGGGGTCTTTCCTGAGACTGATACTCCAACCAAGGACCATTCATGGAGATAACTTAGGACCCCTGCACAGATATAGCCCATGGCAATTCATTGTCCAAGCGGGTTCCATAGTAATAGGAACAGGGACTGTCTCTGACATGAACTGATTGGCCTGCTCTTTAATCACCTCCCCCCTGAGGGGAGAGCAGCCTTACCAGGCCACAGAAGAAGACAATGCAGCCACTCCTGATGAGGCCTAATTGACTAGGATCAGAAGGAAAGAAAAGAAGACTTGGGGAGGGGCATGAATATGGGGGGGGGGAAGGGAGGGATTGGGACGGGAGGAGGGAGGGAACCACAGGGGGATACAAAGTGAATAAAGTGTAATTAATAAAGAATTTTTAAAAAGGATTAAAATAGATTTAAATTTAAGTGCAGGTAGCTTGGACTTAAAGAAATAAAAATGGAAATAAATAAAACAAGATATACAATACATAATCCCACATACAATATATATGAAGGGTAAATTTCAAATAAAGAGTGTAATTTCAAAAAAAAAAGGGAGGATTAATCCTTTGGGAGGTAGTAATAGAGAAAGTAGGTAAGAAACACTGCCCTATGCTGATATTGCCTCTGTACATAGTGAGATTTAGTTCTTCTAAAGGTTTCTTATATTTGCTCACTCTCTTGTCTTTTTTCTTCCACTCAACTACAAGCCTTAATGATCAAATTGAAGCCTTATTTGTAGGCTGGCCTGTATCACAGTAGATGCTTAAATACATGTTGGATGAACTAATGACAAGTCAGAGGAATGATGGTTTGAAACCCAGGATGAGAGTTCATCTCTCTAGCAAGACAGTTCCTGTCCAACACATATGTCCAATTAAAATCGTGAGAATTTCAGGACCTAGAAGCATCGCATTCTCACTCTCAGCCCCAAATCCTTCTTCTTCCTCCCAGGAAGCTTTGGGAGAGAAGCTGTTGGAGGAACAGAATGCACATAATACTCCCATTCCTGAGTAAATTATGCCCATGGGAAGTTCCCAAGGAAAGCAGATAGACTGACTTCTCTCCTCCCTCCTCTCTAACCTTTATAGGTTTTAATTTGGATCGTTTTACAACAGGACCACTTTTAAACATAGTTATTCAAGTCATCACTAAACTGCAAAAACAGCCACAATCAAAATTACTTTCCAGGTGAGAAATGGCTGAAGTCCAAAGACTATGCTCTCCCTGATAGTACGTGTCCAAGAGAGGGGAAAGAAAAAAAGAGCAGAAACATTCTTATCAAATTGGATTTTCTATGTCCCAAAGGCAGTGTTATTTTTGACAGGGTTCAATACAAAATACTTCCACAAATGAAAATGTCTGATTCCTAGCACTGCCTCTACCCACAGTCTGTGGTAAGGAAACATCAAAAAGCCACTGAGTGCTCATTAAAGCCTGCCCTTGAAATAGGGTGCTGCTCTCCACTAGCCCACAGTAAATAGAAAGACTGAGTAAAGTCTTCAAGAGTTTTAGAACCATGTAGTTATCCAGCCAGCCGCTGCTGGCTGCCAACAGCAACCATCTCTCAAATGGGAATGTGCACTTGGCCTCAAATAAAGAGATTCTGTGTACCTGATGCAGCAGATGATATTACAGTACAAATCAGCTCTGGTTGAGGCCGCTTTCGTTTCTCAGGGAAGCCAGGCTGGGGATTTGTAGGTGGAAAGCAATTAACCTTTTAATACAAACATGGAGACTGGAGCTAGAATTGACGTAAAGAAGAGTTCAATCCATCGCCTTGTCAAATCATCACTAGCACCTCTGTGTACAGAAAAGTAAGGGTCTCTCAGGACATGCCAGGAATCACTGTTTTCCGCACACCAGCACAGCCCCCCTGCCTGCAACCTGTGTTGCATGGCAGCTTGAGACATGCAGGCCACCACAGGTTAAGCAGGACGCGAATGAAGAGAGATCCCTACATCCTAAGCGGGTCTGTGTGTGTGATTGGGCTATAGCTCTCTCAGAAGCACAGGTAGTGTCCTTTTGGATCAAAGAGAGAACAATGAAGAAAATACAAGATGCTATAATTGAGAATAAAACCTGTTACTTTCAACAAGATTTTGTCATATACTACTCTTTTAAATTGTTCCACCCTGAATTTTTAATAGTCTTTAGACAAGGGTCAAAGAGTACCTGATCTCATGGCTTGGTTTCCTTTCAGAAAGGATATGAGAGGATGAGGTTCTCCTGAGTACCTTTAGAGAAAGTGGATGCATGGGAGAAGAGGATCTGTCTCTTTCCTATGAGAGTTCAGACAGTCAGTGTTAAACCTTGAAGGAGGTGATAGGAGTGACTGTGAATCCCGAGTGACATTGCTGGGAAGCCAAGCTATAGGGGCTATAGAGGTCTCTTTCGTGAAGAACAAATGTCTGAATGCGGTGAAGATTCAGAGTAGGCAATGGTGGAAGCACCTACAGCGGTATCCTGAGCCTCATCCTATAGCTGCGCCAAGGAGACAGAGCCAGGGAGCCACCAGGAGTTTCTGTAAGATATCTCCTATGCTCCATGATATGTACTCAGCAGCTGTAATTGGACAGGTGAGACAGAAAACAAAAGGATTCAAATTTAGCAGATTACTACATATGTGTCCTATATCACACTGAGGTAAACTTACTACACGTACGTAAATCTTTAAAGTGTGTGATAGGTATCGCTGAATACAGTGACTTGCTTATAGGTCTTGCACGCTTCCTAGTCTCCTCTTTCCTCTACACTCAATAAGAGTTAAAAACTTGATATTAGTTTCCTAACATCTCAAATACAGGATAGGTGGCTCTAAAAACTGCAGATCTATGGGTGTCTCTGGTTTGGCTCTACTACGTGATAACCTGGAGCCCAAAACCATTCTATACGTCCCACAAGGAGCATGTAATTACTCTTCCTTTTCATGGATCCCAAAGGTCTCTACATGAATAGAACCTAAATAAAAATTGTTCCATTTTTTCCTGTACCCTCACTCTTTTATGATGCTGTTTTACTGCGTGGCATGTTTGCTCAGTTCCTTGTGGTCTAGGTCATTGTTATTCTAATGTAACTACAGTCTAAGTTTGAACTTCAGATGCTATTAACAATGTACTTTTTGCTATAATCATATTTCATATTCTTCTAACAAGTGAGGCCTATAATACAGAAGATTATAGACATTATCAAATTCCTTTGAAGATTGCATTTCTGTTATTCACAATGTCTTTTACAAGGAAAGTACCTGCCTCGAAGAGTCCAAAGATTACATAGATGTGGTTATTACCAAAGCGTTGAGCATTGCATAAAGTGAAAATACCAATTTGCAGTTGATTTCCAGTAGTTGTTTCATGTTTCTCTATTTGAAGACTGAAAATAAAATATATTCCTCTGTACTGTGAATGAGATGTGTGGATAGGATGATGATAAGGGAGGTAAACATCAGATAAGTTATTACCAAAAAGCAGAAAGAAAAAAAGATTCCTCTCTAAGAATGAGTATCAAGATAAAATCATCTGTCTTCAAAAAACAATGCTGAGCCAATGTACCAGGTCATTACAAGATCACATGGGCAATGTCTCATTCCAAAGTTAATGTTTCCTTTTCTTTTGAAAAGTTAAAAGTCAATTCAGTGAACAGAGTGGAATGATCTAGTTTCCTTTGATGCACCTGCAAGAAGTTCTTAGACAGGACTGATAATGCAAACAGAATAGGCTCAGGGGAAGAACAAAAGTGGTCTTTTGAATCTAATCAATCCAAAGCTTGCTGGTTCCTCCGCCAGCAAACACTCCACATGCTTTGGTATAAGCATGCCCCTGGTAGCTGGACTGATGAGCGAAAAGATGCAAATCACATGAAGGTCTGGCAGGTAAAACAATCAAATACTACAGTAAGCACCAAGTGGCCTCAAGTCTGAGAATGTGACCTCACCTCTATTTAGACCAATCACATAGCTGCTCCCTAGCTATCATCTGCCCCACAAACTAGGCTTTCCCTAGTCTGCTCACTTCCTTATTGTTTGCTTTCCTGCCCGTGGGTGTGGATTTAAACACAACCCAGTGCAGTGCATGCAGAGATACACATACCGACACATATTAAACATGCTTCATAAATGCCTATAGTTCATGGCAATATCTATAAATATTTAGATATGTACTCACCTCAAAGATGTGCCTGATTAGAATAGAAAGCTTTAAAAAGCAGCGGATAGCTATCAGATCCTTTAGTCATGTCAGACGTTTCTCTGTCTGGTTTCTTGGCTCGTCTGACATCTGTAACGGTGCTTGCAGAAAGCAAGGGATTAACAGAAGTTGATCCAGAGCAAAAGGGCAATGCAGAAGAAACACTAAATTCTCAGACAGAATACCTGAATTCAAGTTTGAACTCATTTCAAATCTTTTTTTTTCCGTAAAAGTAGGATGATATTCCCTGCTTGGCTCTACTGTTCTCTTACAGGCCCTCCAGACAATAATAGTAACTGTTTCAGTTGGAGTAATGCTATCATTAAAATTGTTCAGTAGCAGGAATGGTAACAGTAACATGTGGAAATTACATTGACTATAAATAGTACAGTAGAATGAATTCATCAACTCATTCCATTTTCCCAGGAACCATATAATTGGCTAAACACACAGAAAGAAGACAGAGACCAAACTCCAAGGAACAGCAATTGGACAATCAGTCAAGAGAATAAATGTTTATGCATTTAGATTTACATCATAATTTTCTCATTTCTTGTCAGAGTGAAATGATCTACCATAATTCTCAAAGAAAAATAACTATCTGTCCTTGCACATACTCCTTTCTCTTGCCGTCAACATCAAAATCCATTTCTTATCCTGAACAACTTTTACTTCCTTTCTCATTAACTTAGGTTCTTCTCAGTTAACAAAGAATTCATTGATTCACTTGCTATACACCAAGCACTACTTGAAACCTTGGATTTCCAAGATAAAAGAGTTCCTCCTCTCAAAGAATTTCCCCCTTTTTCCAGAAAAAAAAAATAATTTTTAAAATCTCCAAAGGGACCGCTTTGAAGATAGCTGTCAGCTTACTTTGTGACTAAAGTCTCAGTTTGAAGTATAAATTCTCATATCTAAAACTATCCCTCAAGTATAAGCAAAAGTATGAATGCACACACCAAGAGAAAAAAACACATAAGACAAAGAGCTTACAACAGCTGAATACTATTGGTGTATATTCATTATATTAACATTTTAGCATTGCTTTATCTCTGGAGTATTTCATTATTTAAAAAGTGTATAAGAATGAAACAGCTTCTCTAAGGTACTCCTTGTTGTTTAACTTCTTTAGGTCTATAGATTTTAGTATGTTTGTCCTATATAATATGGCTTATACTTATAAGTGAGTATATACCATGCATGGCTCTCTGCTAATGGGATACCTCACTCAGGATGATCTTTTCTAGTTTCATCCATTTGCCTGCAAATTTCATGATTTCCTTGTTTTTAATGGTTGAGCAGTATTCCAGTGTAAATGTACCACAATTTCTGTATCCATTCTTTGGTTGAGGGACACCTAGTTGTTTCTAGATTCTGGCTATTACAAATAAAACTGCTATGAACATAGCTGAGCAAATGTCCTTGTTGTATGGTTGAGCATCTTTCAGATATATGCCCAGGAGTGGTATAGCTGGGTCTTCACATAGTACTTTTCCCAGTTTTCTGAGAAAGCACCATATTGATTTCCAAAGTGGTTGCAGGAGTTTGCATTCCCACCAGCAATGGAAGAGCGTTTTCCATTCTCCATATCCCCTCCAGCATGTGTTGTCACTTGACTTTCAATCTTAGCCATTCTGATGGGTGTGAGGTGGAATCTCAGGGTCATTTTTATTTGTATTTCCCTGATGACTGAGGATGTTGAGCATTTCTTTAAGTGTTTTTCTGCCATTTGATATTCCTCTGTTGAGAATTCTGTTTAGCTCTGTACCCCATTTTTAATTCAATTTGCTGGTCTTTCATTTCTTGAGTTCTTCATATATATATATATATTTTTTTTTTAATATTAACCCTCTGTCAGATGTAGAAGAGAGGAAACAGAATGGGAGCCTACCAAAGATGTCCTCCAAAAGACTTTATATATATATAAAATATATAAATATATATATATATATATATTGAATATTAACCCTCTGTCAGATGTAGAAAAGAGGAAACAGAATGGGAGCCTACCAAAGATGTCCTCCAAAAGACTCAACCAGTAGGGGATCGAAGCAGATGCAGAAACACACAGCCCAACTTTGGACAAAGCACAGGGAGTCTTATGAAAGAAAGGGATATAAAAAGGACTCCCAGAGGGACAGAAGCCACACAAAGAGAGCAATAAAACAAAACAAAAAAGCAGGGCACAGGCAGACTGCAGAGACTGATGCATCACCAAAGACCATACATATAGAAGACATAGAACCCCTTCCCATATGTAACCCAAGAACAGCTCAGTCTCTATGCGGACTACCTAGTAAAGAGAGAAGAAACAGTCTCTGACATGAACTGGATTGTCGGCTCCTTGATCACTTCTCCCTGGTGGGGCAATCTTGCCAGCCCACAGAGGAAGAGGATCTAGACAGTCCTGATGGGACCTGAAGGGCTAGGGTCAGACAGTAGGGGAGAAGGACTTCTCATTTCAGAGAACTAGAGAAGAGGGATAGGGACAAAGATGGAAGGGGGAGACCAGAAGGAAATGAGGGAGGGGGCTACAACTGGGATACAAAGTGAATAAATTGTAAATAATTATAATAATAATGCTAAAAAAGTGAAAAAAAAAAAACAGAACAGAACCTCCAATGAGGTTACATTCTGGCTCCAAATAGTCTGGCAAGCGGGAACAGGTAAAGTTATGAAGTGTTCTAGGCCTCAGTTTTCCAATTGCTAAAATTAAGAAAAATATTTTAGATAGCAAATTGGGTTGCTATGGCCATTAAGTTAGACTTACTGACTTTTTTATTTCAAGTTTTCTTTGTTTGTGTTTTCCTTAGGATTTCTATCTCATTGTAGAATTCTATGATCACATCCTGATTTGTTTTCCTTATTGCACTCAACTCTTCATGTTTTCTTAGACTCTATTTTGGCACTTATTCATATTCTCTTTTAGTTCCTTGAACATTCGGCTCTTTTCAGTGCACTGTCTTATGTGTTATTTAAGTTGCTTACTGTGCTGGCTAGTTTTATGTGAACTTGTCACAAGCTAGAGTTATCTGAAAGGAGGAACCTTAACTGAGAAAATGCCTCCATAAGAATGCACTTGTGCACAAGAGTATAGGGCACCTTCTTAGTTAGTAATTAGTGGGCGAGGGCCCAGCCCATTGTGGGTGGTGCCATTCATGAGCTGGTGGTCCAGGAGTCCACAAGAAAGCAGGCTGAGTAGGCCGTGGGGAGCAAACCAATAAGTAGCAACAAATGGCCTCTGCATCAGCTCCTGTCTCCAGGTTCCAGCCCTATTGAGTTCCTGCTTGAGTTCAATGATGAACTACTCTTGCCTCCCCAAGTTGCTTTTGGTAGTGGTGTTCCATCACAACAATTGTAACATTAATAAGACATTTACCTCAGGAAACATACGGGGGTACTAATTTTTAGAGGAGACATATTGCCTGTGTGTGTGTGTGTGTGTGTGTTATTTGTGTTTTTGTAATGGGAGCTCAGCAACTGCAGTTAGTTGCTGGTTGGGTCTTTTGGTATGGCTAGCCATCCCACCTTTGCTGAATGATCATTCCGATCCCTGTTTGTTGTTACCCAAACCTGGCAAGTAACCTCGTTAAAATTAATTTACTGTGCTTCAAAAAAAATAAATAAAAGATACATTTCTAGTTTGCCAGCAGAATAAGACATCATAGAAATATTCAAATTCCTAACATAACACAAACCTTTACTTCTAGCAATGAAATGCTAATAAAATTAAAAATTAAAGTGTAGATTAAATAATAAATGATCCATTGTATATAATTTGATGAGTAATATAGCCATAAAAAATTACTTATAATTTAATGCAAACCAAGGGTAGTAAGTGCAGATTTTCACATGATAAATAAAATCAAGAAAATACAAGCAATATTAACAGAGAAGATAACTGGCATTTGATAAAACTAACTTCAGAACTGACATATATCAAGCAAAAACAAGTGGAAAAAATCCATAAAACAGCAACATCAGATTACCAGAGAGAATGGGACTAACCTACACAGGAGAAAAGACAAATTACATGAGAAGAAATTACAAAAAGAACCACAATTTCAACAGTAATAATGGAGGTTGGATAAAAATCAAATCATATTACTTAAATGATTAAAACAATGACAAAATAATTGTAAAAATAAGAAAACCATTTCAATAAAATTGAAAGTGCTTGCTGCCAAGAGAAATTCTGAAGAAATTTCTGGAAAAGGAACAACTGCTAAAAAGAAAAGTTTTCAGAAGGAATGTCTCAGATTGAAAAACAGTGAGAGAGAAAAAAACAAAAACAGACATATCTACACTGAGTAAATGGTGGTAAAAAAAATGCTAATCAAAGTAATAATCTCTGATTTTTTTTTAAAAAAAACGGAAAGATTATAGTGCCTCTGGGCTTGACCTAAGAAAATTATTGACATGAATGCTTTTTCAGACTGAAGATATTAGCTTTAGACTCTCTGTGAGACACTCAACCAAATCATCGGATAATTATGATAATTTTAGTACATTATCAGACATCTTCCATTGAATACCATTTACTGGCAGAATAATAGAAGAAAAACAGTTTTATCCCATTGAAGTTATGTTCCACACGGCAGGTAGCAGCTGGCAGTTATCATTTTGAAGTAATGATAACTAGTACGTAGGACAAACAGAGACACAATTAGTTCTGATAAGACAGGAAGAAATGTTTAAAGTAAAACAAGGATTGTCAAAGTGTTACCAGGAATAATGCATAAAAAATTAATGTATATTTGGAAAGTAGGACTCATTTCTTGATAAACTAAATATGGAAAAAGATCATCGAATAATAGTATATCTATAAAACAACCAGAAAATAACACAATGGCAGAGGGAAAATTCTTATATATGAAGATGAACCTACAACGGAAAAAATTAAACACTCTAACAGAAAAACACAGTAGGTGAATAGAATGAAAACAGCATCAATCATACGCTATAGAAGCCTGATTCTACCTGTTATGACACATATAATCTGAAAATTAAGGGATGGATAAAGGTATTCCGTGCAAATTAAAGTCAAGGAAGATCATCTATAATTAAATCAGAAAAAGAGGCTTCAATCTAAACAACCTCTCAATAATAAATGCCTAAATTAAAGTGGATAAAGATATTCTAAATAAATAGCCAAAAATTATGCCCCAAGGGGCTATTAAAAAAGAGAGATAAAGCCCACAATGAAGGAAGAACAGAAAGATCAGAATAGAAAGAGGAGACAAGAGCAGCAGGAACAAAAATCAATAAAACTAAGAATTATCTTTTCAAAAACAAAGTCAACAAACCTTCAGACTAAGAAAAATAGAGGCAAGATTTCGATAGAATCATAAAGGCAAATAGATTATAATTGATGCTTCTGAAATTTAAAATAAAAGACTCTTTATAGAATGATTGTGAATAATCATATGTCTTAAAGGAAATAAATTCCTATAAAAACGTAACTTGCCACAGTTAAATAAGGAAGCAAAATAAAAGCTCAAGTGGACAAATAAATAAAGAAGAAATTAAAGAAGTAATTAAAAACTTTTCAGGCAGCACAGTGGTAGTACACGTCATTGGTCCCAGCACTTGCAAGGAAGAGGCAGATGGATCTCCAGAAGTTCGAGACCGCCTGGTCTATAGAGTGAGTTCTAGCAGGAGTTCCAGCCAGGGCTACGCAGGCAAACTTTGTCTTGAAAAACAAAACAAAACAAAACCTTTCTAAAAAAAGAAAACATAGTTCATAAATGAGTTCCACCACCAAACAATCAAAGGAGAGTTGTTGACAATACCTATTTCAGCTTTCCAAACAACTAGAGCTACAAGAAATAGCTCAAAGATATTTTATAAACCCAGCATACCTAAACCAAAGAAACTGAGAAAAAAACAAAACCCTAGACAAATAATATTATAAAAATCTTCAATAAAATACTAGCAAACAATTTGACAACACCATTATAACGGAGTGGTATTATCCATGATAGGCAAAACTAGCTTCATTTGTGAAGGCTAAGACTAGGAATGCAGTCAGCAGTAGGGCTCATGCTTGCCATGTATGAGTTCCTTGCATTCAGTCGCAGCCCTGAATAGAGCTGAATTCTTTTAAAAAGATGAAAGATAAAAACACATGATCATCTAAATCAATGCAGAAAGCAGTTGCCAAAGTTTATTGAAGTTTCTTGACAAAAATTTGACAGTTTGTGTAGAGTTATTTAACATAATAATTCCACCTAAAAATAAATTCCAGCTAACATCTTCATCTAAAAGGTAAAGACAGAAGTTTGAGGCTAGCCTGAACTTCATATTTGAGGCTAGCCTGAGATATATAACACCCTGTGTCTCCATAAAAACAAGAAAGAAAGCTGAAGAGATGTCTTAGTGGTTAAGAACACTGACTGAGTGCTAAGCCTGTAATGAATGCGTTATAAGTCTCAAATACACACTTCAGGGTATTCTTAACCTAACTTTTCACCTAAAGTCACCTGGGTTGCTTTCTTAAACACCTTTCAAACCCCAGAGAATCTGTTTATCTAGACTCAGATGAATTTGGGGCCATAGCAGGTTTTGGGTTTTTTTCTTTTTCAGATCCCCCTAGAAACTCTAAACTGTACCTGCAGTTTCTGGGTATACCCATGACTGTCCAGTCCAACCAAGAGGGTTTACTGCCAGCCAGGACATAAAGAAAATCCCTCTGCTTTGCTGCAGACCACTGTAAGGGTGATAGTTGGAAGTCTCCCTCCCTTTCAGGAGTACGGGGTGAGAAGCTGCTTACAAGCCTGCTTACCTGTGCATCAGCCTAGCCAAGGCTGACACATCCTTCAGCTGGAGTTGTTTCTCTATTACATAAGAAGTCTTTGAAGGGCAGGACACGTTCTTCATTCTATGAATTAGACATGGACAAGACAAGAAGGGGAGAAATACAGTCCCTAGTCTGAAACATACGTTCCTTGCAACACTATTTTCCTGTTCTGCAAACCACTGAGGCTCAGCGGGATTGTAACTGATTTGTCAAGGTCAAAGGGCCACAGAGAAGGAGCACAGCACCGGGGAGCCAGTACAGTCTGCTTTTCTATACCACATTGCCCCCTAGGGCTGCAGGACTTTATGACAGGTGCTGGAAGTAAACAAATTTTTTTAATTATTATTTTTTATTTTTTAATGTTAGTTACAGTTTGTTAACTTTGTATCCCTGCTGTATCCCACTCCCTCATTTCCTCCCAATCCCACTCTCCCTCCCTCATCTCCTCCCTGCCCCTTTCCAAGTCCACTGATAGGGGGGACCACCTCCCCTTTCATCTGACCCTGGTTTATCAAGTATCTTCAGGACTGGCTGCAAAGTCCTCCTCTGTGGCCTAGCAGGGCTGCTCCTCCCTGGGGGTGGGGGGTGTCAAAGAGCCAGCCATCGAGTTCATGTCAGAAACAGTCCCTGTTCCCCTAATTAGGGTACCCACTTGGATACTGAGCTACTATGGGCTACATCCGAGCAGAGATTTTAGGTTATATCCATACATGGTCCTTGGTTGGAGAAACAGTCTCATAAAAAAAACCCTGTGCCCAGATATTTTTGGTCCTTGTGGAGCTCCTGTCCTCTCCAGGTCATATTAACTCCCCCTTCTTTCTTATGATTCCCAACCCAGAACAGAGTTATCTAGGCTTCCAGGAAGAAAGTAAACGAATTGGAAATACCAGAGGGCTAAGGACTAGAACCCCTCCCCCAGTACACCTAATTGGCTATGATTGCTCTTTCCTCTCTACAATAAGGGCCTTTTTGTGGGTACCACCGGCTTGGCACAGATTTCTTTCTGCCTCTTGTTAATTACTGTTCCGTGTGCTTTCAGGGAATTGTCGTTATAAGCAAGCTCAGGCAAAGCAAAGGCATACCTGGATATTTTTTTAATCTACCCCAGCCCTAAATTGCATTGGAGCAGTACTTCTCAAACTGTATGTGTGGATATCCTGGGGGGGGGAGCGGCTGGGGCTTGTGAAGATGCAGATTTTAATTCAGAAACCCTAGGTGGCCTATGAGACTCTTCTGTACCTCTCAACAAGCAGCCAGGAGATGTTAATGCTGCTGGTGAGGGGGTCACACAGGAAGTACCAAAGAGCTAGCCATTCTAAATTGTGGCTTGTTAAGGGCTACCTGATGAATTACCAGTTATGCCTTATGCTTTATTTCTAATTAATCAAAGTAATAATTAATAAGACTATATCCTCTCAAGACTATGCTGACATTTTACTTCTCCAAGGTTCACCTCTTGTCAATAACCATCTTTAAATAAGACTCAAAGTCTCAAGGCAACCTAAAAAATAATCTAAACACCAACTCTTTAACAAAATAAATGAATGCACACAGACCGTAGAATAGCTTCCCTCATCACGAATATCATACTATTAATTTCATAGTGTAACCAAACAACATGTATTGTAATAGGCATAATGAAACAACAAATAGTCAAAGATGTTGGAAAGTCTGCCATAGCTCTTGTCCTTCTGTGTCTCTTTCTTTCTAGGGAAATCAACTTTTCTTTGTTTTTTCCAATCTCTTTCAATGTCAAAAGAGGTAGAAGTAACAATTAATTTACATGTTTTTTTTAATGATTGGTAATATGAAGAAACAGTATCCTATAAGTCAGTCAAGACAAGAAAATCTTTTATTTAGTTCTCTGAGATAGGCAAAGCTAGGCGGAACACATTGACAAATTCTAATTAGATATTTCCAGTAGGCCTTCACAAAGCGAAAGCGAAGAACCAAACGGTTTGTTAATATTTACATGTGATTTAGGATATGGTGCGGTGAGTACAGCAAGAAGCTGTCACTACTGAATTCTGTATGATCTTTAGGTGATACCTCTATCAGTGTCTATAAAACCTTACAAGAGCATGCCATACCATAGGACACGTAAGTGATCAACTTAACAACATCCTTCGCGGGATAGATAAATGGGTGAATACGACTTCTCCACATAAGAGTGTGTTAGGAAGAGTAGAGGAAATGCAATGTGTATGCATTTACATTTCATAAGTTCTACTTAGTAGATAGTCAGTAAACGCCCCATTCAGTTCTTCTACTCAGCTGTTCCTAAGAAGCAAGAGGAAGAACAATGGCCAATGACTAGTTGACATTCTCTTTGATTTAATGAAAAATATCTCCACCCACAGTAGATATTTTATATCTTAGACAATTTTAGCTCTTGCAGTCATCTAAAATCTTAGGAGAGGAGGTGTGAGGTTCTAAAATACACAATTGCCAATGTACTATGAATGCGCGTTTACTGGAAGAAAATGAATGCTAAAAAACAAACAATGACAGAAAAGTTCTACTGTCCTCAAAAAAAAAAATCTCATAAAAAAGATAAAATCATAGCACAAATGCAGTGGCATTAAAGAGCTATAAGAGAAAATTTGAAGAAAAAAAACCTTTACGTAAGTAAGAATGAGAAAAGGAAGAAATTATTAATAACTGAGGAAATAGTGTGCCTTGTCTGCTTTCTGCATCTATGATAAGACATTGACTAAAACAAGGGGGAAGAGGGTGTGTTTGGCTGATACTTCCAAGTCACAGACCATTCTTGAGCAAAGTCAGGGCAGAAAATCAAGCCAGAATCTAAAGCAGGAACGGAGGCAGAGACCAAGGAGGACACTATCTACTGATCACCTCAGCTACTTTCCTTATAAAGCCCAGGACCACCTGTCCAGGGATAGCACTGCAGGGACAGTATTGCCCACAGTGGGCTCCATCCTCCTGTATCATTCAGCAATTGAGGAAACGCCTTCATCTCTGGTCTGTCAAGCTAACAACTGATGTTATGACAAAACCCTAAAAAAATTAAGGTAAGCAAAGACATCTGCTGGAGATGTTTTTATTAAAGGGAAGTTCACATATGAAGAGTGAGAATGATTACCGTCAAGGTCCATGGCAAAATACCATAGCTAAATGATCCTCATGGCAAAGAACAAAGGCTGTGACAGAACGAGAGAAAGAATGCAATGTGTTTCAAAGCCATTGTATATTATTCCAATAATCGCCTCGAATGAACTAACTCTGAAAATGTTTGGCAGTCTGTCAAGTGGGTTACACTCGATAAAGTCTCAGGGTTTCAGTGAACACATTCCGGAAATGAAGATGCTCACTACGAAATCGTATTTTATGTGATTACACTGTGAAGGCCAGCAGGAAAGCCCATGGGATTCCAAGGTAATTTCCACATTTTACACACGTGCAGATGTCACACTTTCCCCCTCTGCAGGAGATTTCTGAGCAATGTGTTTTATTCCATTTGCAGCTTAGGGCATGTTAGAACTCAGCCAACGTTCCCTGCAAAGCTTTGCTTGCCCTCAGCACTGAGGTCTGGTACTTTACCGATTCATATCAATGATCATGCTCAGGAGAGTCCTCTGGTTTTACTGTGGGCTGTGGGTTTTGTTTTTCCAAAGTCACATGCCTATCGTCCTGTTAATGATCATGCATAGCTGTGACTTTGGCATGTGTTTCTCCCTCTAGATACCTGTGAGGGTTATTAGTAAGCATACTCAAATACTGAATGAAGAAAATACCAGCTGAACAGCAGCATTGAGAGCTGCTGTTTGCTTGTTTGTTTGTTTGGTTGGTTGGTTTGGCTTTTTTTTTTTTTTTTTTTTTTTTTCAAAAAAATGCAAACATTTTTAACTCAGTGTACTCATTTATACTTTTCTAGTTAAAAACCAAAAGCAAATATTACTCCTGGTGACACAAGCAGCTTTCTATGCGTTTAAAGTAAATTTCAATCTATCTCAAGTTGGGTGCCTTTGACTCCAGATAATTCTGAAACTTCCTGCAGAGTTAGTCACCTACCTGATAAATTTCAAAGGCTCTAAAAATAGCACCCCACCCCAACCATAACAGAGCCCATATGTACTAACTTCTCTGCCTTTTAGAACAGTGGATAAAATTCCACTGTTAGAGGTCCTTCTCTTGGCTTTAAGTTGCTCTCCACTAAGTCATTGATAGTATTTACCTTATGAGCTAGTTGCATTATGTGTTCTAGATAATCCATCCTTCCCCAAAGAACAACCTCTGCAGGGGGCAGTTGTAGGAGCATTGGAGGAGATAACAAAATCATTAAAACCTGTTCCCGGGAGAAAAGCAGGGGCAAGAAGGGTGTTATTATGGACCCTGGTGACAAGATGACCTCTTCATGATGTTACTTAAAGCTTCAGCAGAGCAAAGTTTTTGCAAATAAAATCATAAATGGAATTTTAAAAAATGTTTTAAGAAGATTAGCTCAGAGTTGCTGCACTGATGCTATAGTTGGAGTCTAGACTTTTACTGATTGTCCTTTCACTCCCAGAGAGGGTTCAGATAGGAGCAGGGGCTCCAGGAAAGATGCTTGAAAAACAATTCACCTATTGGAGACTGCTACTGTGACAGAGATCTTCTGTAGAAGAACCATTCTCCATTGCAAAGCTGCAATAACAGTTACAGAGATTAATTTCCAGCTAAGTCATAGTAATACAAACATACAAGAGAGGGCCAGGGTAGATTGTGGCTTTTCAGCCAAATCCTGTATATCATTAAGATCTTGAATTTCAAACAGCATGGAACTTGCTTAATTGAAGGAAGTTAAGGAGCCTCCATGACCAACATGGGGGACACTGTTTGGCAGCCTAGAGACCTGACGTTCCCTCACCTGTGTATTCGATTTCTGTTCCCCTCTTGCTGCAAGAGGGTTTCTTCAAAGCTGACCCAAAGGATATTATCACTTGTCTACTCCTGGTTTACACTTTCTCAGTTCATGAAACTATTCAAGTCAATCACAATCCAAGTTTTATAAGAAGTCCATTCCTTGTCCGACCCCATCATAATAAGCCATTTGACAACTATGCATAGAGAGGGCAGATTCCCAGAAAATCAAACCAAGGTGCAAACAAACTAAAAGCAGCTGTCCAATACCCCTTCCTGGAAGCCTGTGGCCCCTCATATAGCAGTGATGTGCTGGGACCAGTTCACAGGAGCAAATTCTTCCCACCCCTGTATTCAGTGATGTCATCCTGAAAAAATAAGTTAAAAACCATGTGGTAGAAGTACTTGGTTTTTTATTATTATTATTAGTTACATTTTATTAACTGTATCCCAGCTGTATCCCACTCACCCATTCCCTCCCAAACCCTCCCTCCCTCATCTACTCCCTCCCTCCCTCTTCTCCTCCCTGCCCCTTTCCAAGTCCACTGAGAGGGAAGGACCTCCTCCCCTTTCATCTGACCCTGTTTTATCAGGTATCTTCAGGCCTGGCTGCAAAGTCCTCCTCTGTGGCCTAGCAGGACTGCTCCTCCCTTGGGGGGTGGGGAGGTCAAAGAGCCTGCCATTGAGTCCCTGTCAGAAACAGTCCCTGTTCCCCTTACTATGGGAAACCAATTGGTTACTGAGCTACCACAGGCCACATCCAAGCAGAGGTTCTAGGTTATATCCATACATGGTCCTTGGTGCAGTGTCAGTCTCAGAAAAGACTCCTGTGCCCAGAGATATTTGGTCCTTGTGGAGCGCCTATCCTTTCCACGTCATACTAACTGCCCTTCTCTCATATGATTCCCTGCACTCTTCCACAGGTTTGGTTGAGGCATATACCCAAAATTTGCTCAAGTACACAACAAGGACATTTGCTCAACCATGTTTGTAGCAGCTTTATTTGTAATAGCCAGAACCTGGAAACAACTCAGATGTCCCTCAGTTGAGGAATGGATACAGAAATTGTGGTACTTTTACACAATGGAATACTGCTCAGCAATCAAAAACGAGGAAATCATGAAATTTTCAGGCAAATGGTGGGATCTAGAAAAGATCATCCTGAGTGAGGTATCCCAGAAGGAGAAAGACACACATGGTATATACTCACTCATATAGTCCTATAACATATGATAAACATAATGAAATCTATACACCTAAAGAAGATAAATAAGAAAGAGGACCCAGGGTAAGATGATCAATCCTCACTTAGAAAGACAAATGGGATGTTCATTAGACATAGGAGAAAACAAGTAACAGGACAGGAGCCTACCACAGAGGTCCTCTGAAAGACTTTACCTAGTAGTGTATCAAAGCAGATACTAAGACTCATAACCAAACCTGCAGTAGAAGTACTTGTAACATGAAAACTGGCAAATGCTACATATCATGGCTTCTTTTCTTCTCAGGCAGCCAATTTACCAGCACACCACTGTCACATAAGTCTTCATGATTTCTATTGAAACAGCCAGAACATCTAACACCAAGCATTACAGATAACCTTGGTGTTCTTTCCCTCACAAACATAGACTTAGATAAGGAACTCACTAGACATGTTTACTCAGGTATGTTTATATATTTAAGGAAGAACATAAAGCAAGACATAACCATTACTATGGGTCAAAAATCTCTAACTTATTTCATACAAAATATGTTTTCTATGTTCATTATGAGGCTAAACATAATTTAGAAGGGTCTCTAAAATGATCCACTTTTGTGGGGGAGAGGGAGAAAATGAAACAATATCAGGTAAAGGAAACCAAGTATATAAGAAATAGTAGAAAGCAATTGTTATTAGGCAGGAGACTGGCAGTAAGTATTTAAAAAAGGTGAAGAGAAGAAATAATGAATAGGATAAAAGATATAGGAGGAGGGAGTGAAAAGAGAGGGAGGAGAGAGAGAGAAATGGGGGTGGCGGATTAAAAAAATAATTAGACAACTGGAGAGACCAGTATTATGCATACTACCCCAAGACCAAGTTCTCAGCACAAAGAAGAGTCAATTGCCCCAGAGGGACAAAGGGCAGGAAATAAAAGACAAGGACATGGGAAAGAAGATAGAAAAAGAGAAAGAGAACGAGGGAGAGTGGAAAGAATATTTGTCCAGAGGGATAGAGAGGAGACAGTTGTGGCACATAGAAACATGAAAACATTCACATAGGATCTGTGAAAACGAGGTGTTTAATTTCAATTGGGCATGTTAAGTAGGTGAGCTAATGGGGCTTTTGATTGCTGGACTTTAACACTTTGATAATTGGACATTGGTAGCCAGCCTTAGAAGGAATAGGTGGCCAGATAAAGGAGTGGACCTTGGGTATACCTTTAGAAATGTAATCTAACAGTTTTTAGCAAGGCAGAGGGAATGGGGGACAAAGGTAAGGCCTGCCAAAGCCACGTTTGCCATGCTTGAGCTGGCTAGAGTCCCTTCAACACCAACCAAAGATGATAAACATCAACTGAAAAATGAAAAAAAAAAAAAAAAAAAAAAAGACATACTAAGTAAGTACAAACCCTCTGATTCCATCATGTGGGCTAAGGAGTCAAGGAGGGAGTAACCTGAACCCTACTATTCAGCTGTCAGCTTCCTATAGACACAGCAGAGCCAGCTCCCTCACGTCCCTGCTGCCATCCACTCACCACCACCGTAGGCTGTGTCCCCACAGAATGTGAACCAATAGAAACCATTTCCCCCATAAGCTACTTTTCACCAGGCGTTCTGTCACAGGTACAAGTATATTAAGCCCTGGTAGTAGCAACAAGAGAGAGAGAATACGGTTATAATGGAAGTTTTACATGCACGGAAGCATTAGGAGAGAGGAGTCTTTCTCCTAACCCTACATTAGGAGATGAATATTGAATGCTACACAGCCCTGCTTTCCACGGGGAATTTTCTTTCATTGTTTCAAAGGAGGAAAGCTTGGTTTCCTACATGCCAAACCCAGTTTCATTACTTTGACAAACGATAGTACTTTGCCTGTGGGTGCGAAAAGCTGTTTCTATGTCCTTACCTTAATTAAGTAATCTCTAACTAAAAATGAGTCTCTCACGAATGTTCTCAACAGATTGCCCTTACAGAATTCCAAGAAATACATTGATTTTCAGTGTCGTAAAAGGTATGTAAATTGAGATCTAATGTTGAAGCCATTTCCCTTAATCCAATTTTAGTTGCTTTTATTTCTCCATTGCAACATTCATGTCTCCATAACCATCCAGTCTTTCGATCATTAATTTATTCATGTAGTTTTAATGTCCATGTTCTGTCTGTTAAGAACAGCCTTGGGTTCTTTGAATTGATAGAAGTTGAAATCAGAGCTAGAAATCAGAAATGAACTTTTTTTTTCTTGAGAATTTATATAAAGAAAACTTCATTGGTAGGGGGATTTGGTAGATTCCTCTCAGTTGTTTTATTTTCTATTCCTACTTAGAGGATTAGCACTAAAAAGCATGAAAGATTCAAAGAGGAAGAAACAAAAACAACCATCTTCCCAATAAAGTTAATCTTAGCTTGAGATTTACTGACTAGAAATGTGTCACTCTGTAGAGTAGTTTTAATGACAAATACTGAACCTTTCCAAGATTTTTACTTCTACCTCCTAGCTGTAGTCTCCAACTGACCTAAAGCAGTCCAGCCTCTTCATTTTGCCAGTGTTGATACTATTTGCATAAGTAGCTGTCATTATCTTTTACTGAGTGCCTCCTTTCCAACCTTGAACATTTCTTCTGGATTCATTATAATTAAAGAGCTAATGTAGCCATTCAAGTTCACATTGTCAATGACCATGTAATCATCTTCCCTAGTGGCCAGAATTCCTTTCTCTTTATGAGGTTACAATTAAATTCCTTCCAGCCATAAGGTCAAAAGAATCTGGAACAGTTAGCCTTCCTGGTGACTAATTTCACACCTGCAACTCTGACACATATAAAATAAGACCTCTTAACTGGAAGGTGTCAAATTAAGAAATAATATACATTTGACTACACCTCAACTGAAGTCAATTAGACATAAAAATTAAAGACTGTGGATTCTTTTCTTGTTGCTGGAAGTGATGCTTGACACTCTAGTTATCAATTTAAGACACATCTGTGTCTCTTAGAAATGTTAAAGTAATTTGTGGGTTAGAAGAGAATTTAAATTGTTCAAAGCCTGGGAAAGTACTCACAGTGAGATTAAGATAACTCGCTCATGTCTGTTCCTTATAATAACGTCTGTCACTTTATTTTCTTCTCCTTCCCAAGATTTAGGCTTGTCTAAAATGGACTTAGCCATGTTTATGCTTTTTGTATTTTATACAAGGGTCAGGTTATTAGATCACTATATCTGGCTAAATGCAAAGAGCAGATTTAGTCTCTGCCTCTTAAGATGTATCACTGACCAGTGAAACCTTCCTCTTTGTCATCCTGACAGGGATTGTGGGCCTCCCTCTCCATAGACAGATTTGAATGATTTCAGTTTTCTTCTATCAACATCACACACCACTGCCAATTCTATAGGCCTTTGTCCTCCAAGACTAGAGTTATTTTCAGCAGTGTGGCTGTTTGCTAGAAGCTTTGTAAATCTAT
Organism: Meriones unguiculatus; assembly: GCF_030254825.1. Taxonomy (NCBI): domain Eukaryota; kingdom Metazoa; phylum Chordata; class Mammalia; order Rodentia; family Muridae; genus Meriones; species Meriones unguiculatus. Next base: position 83,795,289 of record NC_083357.1, on the reverse strand, counting down.
GTTCTATTCAAGATAACTGTCATGTTCCTGTCAATGCATCTGAAGGAGATTTCCTATGGTGACTTTTATGCCACTATGGACAGTAGCTATTATTACAAGGAACAGATATGAACAGTTATGTTAATCTCATAATATATGCTACCAGGCTTTAAGACACTTAAATTCTCTTTTGGGGACTACTTGGTATTTATTATGCAATTTTCCTCCATCCTACCTGATGCCCCATTTATTTTCTATAATCACTGTTCTACTACATTTTTTTTTTAGTTTCTGCATATAGACAACAGGGATACAATAAACGCTCAGTCCTTAGAGCTCAGTATCATTGTGCTTAAAAAGAAGCAATTAGGTTATTTCACATAAAAAAATTGTCTTTTCTGACTTCACATTGGACAGGCACTTTGCTAAGTATCTAGAATTTAATACAGAAAAGAACCCTGCCCTGGGTTGAAAGACACAGCTTAGTTGGTGGAGTGCCTGCCTGCCATATATCAGGTCCTGAGACTGATCTGCATCATGGGGACAAGATCTCAGACCTATGCTCCTGGAGCTTCCAATCTAATGGATGTGACTGCAAGGGTGATGATAGCGCTGCCCTGGGCAGGACATGATCCCAAAACTCCAGGCAAGAACTGGCAGCAAACAATCGTGTTTGTTACAGTGGAACTGAAATGAAGAAATGAACTTTCAGAATGGAGAGCTAGCTTATAAGTGAAGAACAGCTCACAAAGTTCAGGAAAGATCATTTCTTTTCCAAGTATGTTACAGAAGCTGGCCTTTTAAGTTGGAAAATTGGACAGTCATAACACACATACTAGGAAGTGACAAGACATGATTCTTAAATGCTGGAAGCCCTTCCATTTCCTGGCTTCCTGGTCCACCCTGATGTGAGGAAGAAGTGACACACTATGATGTCACTTATGATGTACCATAGTCAATAGCCCTGGTCAACATGGTCTTCTCTGCCACGATTGAAAAAATAACATCAAACTGTGAACAAAAACAACCCTTTCCTTTCTCCCATTGCTTCTTGCCATATACTTAGTCATAAAGACAAAAACAGTAACTGGTACAAAAAATAGGTACAAAGAGGAGGTACACAGATGAGGTAGATCTGGCCACGTGGTCCATGGGCCTTTGGAACTAGTCTACATGAGGGATGTGGAATAGTTCAGAGATAAAGGTTAGAGAAACTCTAAAATGCTATAAGTTTTATAGGCCAGTTCTGGTGGGATTTAAGGAGATTATAAATGTAGACAGTGGAGGCTGGGCTCATGACATCTCAAAGGGGAATAAGACATTTAAGAACTAACCTACAAGTGATTATTCATATAATAGTATGTCAAGGAACCTTACCTCAGAGACATTCTGCCTGTCTCCTAAAATTTTGAGGCTAGACTCAAAAGTAATGGACCAGGTTGTTTGGCAGAGAAAATTTCAAGACAGTATAACATTAGTCAAAGCATGGCTAATGCTTACAGCACTTATCCAAGTTTCCAATGACTGAGCAAGAAAATCTGAGCAGAAAGATGAACCATGCATGGTAATGTAAAGCAGCTTGAATCCAAGTAAAGCTGTAAATAAGGCTGGTGAGGATAAATGTCTCTAAACATTAAAGAGACTAACGTTGTTAAAGAAAAACCAGGAACTTTTCACCGGGACAATAAGAAAGATTAAGGACCCATCAAAGACTTCAATTTATAAAATGTAGACTCATTAGAAAAACTTTCATTTGGAAAGGGACTACTTGAATAAAGAGAGCTTCTAGGACAAACCATTCTAATAGATCCATCTGGAGAAGTGTTTTCTCAGGTTTAACCTCAAAGGCACACAGAGCCTACCATATCTGTCCACCAAAGAGGCCAGGTTTCATTTGGGGATAATAGAAAATTCCGGTATTATCCATATGGTGCTGATTTTTTTAAGCATACAACAAACAATTCAGAGACTTGCACAAAGGTTTCAGAAAGATGCTGAAGCCATGCAACATGTAATAAGGTCACCTGCATGCAGTTCCAAAGTAAGCTGTACAGGAATCTGTTAGGGTAAGTCCTAAATTGCAGATAAAGACTGAGATATTTGAGATGTTGACGTGAGACATAAGCTAAGGAAAGTAGCAGCACCAAGTGGAGTCAGTCTAAAAGAGAGGTCAGTTGTCAAAGGCAGCAGAGATGGGACAAAGAGCTGACAAAACCCATTAGATACCCTTTGATGCTATTATGAGACACACACACCCTCCCCCCACCCCCACACATACACATACTCCAGACATAGAGCTGGAGTTTGATATTTGCCTTGCTGAGTTTCAGTTTTGCTTTGCTCTGATGTTTTCCTGCTTTGCAACCATTCTTAACCTCTGGAAAGGAATATTTACTCTGCGTCATTGTTTATCGGAAGCATATAATTTGGTTTATTGTTTCCAAGACTCCCTTGAGTCTTAGAAAGGACTTTGGAATTTGGATTTTACATATTAGAACTGTTAAAAACTTAAGGGCTGTTAGAGGTAGATTAAATGAACTTTTCATTATATGCCTTTTAGGAGAATGAAGGTAGACTATTCTTTTTTTTTTTTTTTCAATGCAGTTTATTCAGGAACCTTGAACAATCCTCGGACCCTGGGGAAAGCCAGCCCACAGCATAAATAGCCTCTGGGTAGCCAACACAGGCGTGCCACGGGGGCAATGCAGATAGGTCCACATACATGGTTAGACCATTCTTCAATAAAGCAATATATTTGACTTGTATAGATAAGGAATGACTTAGAATGACTAATTTAATCAAACATGGTTAGATTAAGAAACATGGAGGGCATCAACCAGTGTGGCAGATGTTTAGATGAGTCTGTGGGGGTATTTCAAAAAAGTAAGCTGGATAAACCTGAATATAGATGCCACCATCTGATGGACTAGGTTCCCAGCCTAAATGGAAAGAGAACAAGGAGAAAACTATCCTAGGACCACCATTGCTCTTTTCTCTGTTTCCTGGTCTATCCAGTGTTCCTCAGACACATTCCTGCCAACAGAGCTGTGAACCACTCTCACCATCATGCCTTCCCAACCATAACAGACTTAGATCAGGAACTCAAATAAACTCTCCATTCTCTAGTTGCTTTTTGTCCAGTATTTGGTCACAGTGGTGAAAAACTTAACCAGTACAGTAACTGACTAAGATGTATAATTTTATGATCTTATGTGTCATGAAAATGGATTTACATTAAATAATATATATTTCAAAATTAAAAAAATACATATATTTCAATCTGTTCCTTTAGGGATACTATAAAGAAATTTATACTAAGAAAAAGAAGGAGGAGACAGAGGAAGAAGAAGAGGGAAAGGGTCAGGAGGAGTGATGACACTTTATAAAATTATTGGACTAATCTGGAATCAACAAATCTTACTTGGTATATCTCTATATTTCTTTTTCGACTTTTCCTGGTTTTATGACTCTAAGATCGGCTCTCATAAAACACTAATAATGAAAAGGGGTATTTAAAATATTTTATGAAGGGTTTAGATGACAATGAACTAAGACCATATGTAAAGAGCTCAGAAGTAGAGAATTTGCAAGTGAGAGACACAAGCATCCAAACAACAAAACTGAATCAAAATTATAAAGTTGTAGCTTAACATACTTTGTTATAACATATTTTTTGTATCACAAGATACAAAAAAATCAAAAGATACAAAAAATAAAACAATAGAATGACAACATTGTAATAAAAAAGATAAATTAGATGAAATTTTGAAATATCAAAGGGGAACTATCAGGCTCCTCTTTTAAATTCCAACAGCCTGAGGAAAATAAGTTGAAAAGACCTCCAAAGAGCCAAAAAAGACTGGTAGTGTCCAGTCCAAACAAATGTGCTCAGGAGTATGAATCACTATACTTTTTACAATTAAGTGACATACCAGAGACTCATACTCCAACCAAGTACCATACATGGAGATAACCTAGAATCCCTGCACAGATGTAGCCCATGGAAGTTCAGTGTCCAAGTGGGTTCCATAGTAATGGGAAAAGGGACTGCCTCTGACATAATCTGATTGGCCTGCTCTTTGATCACCTCCCCCTGAGGGGGGAGCAGCCTTACCAGGCCACAGAGGATGACAATGCAGCCACTCCTGATGAGATTTGATAGACTAAGCTCAGAAGGAAGGAGAGGGGGACCTCCCCTATCAGTGGACTTGGGGAGGGCATTCATGAAGAAGGGGGAGGGAAAGTGAGACTAGGAGGGGAGGTGGGAGGGGGTCACAGGGGGATATAAAGTGAATAAAGTGTAACTAATAAAAGTTAAAAAAATGGAAAAATTTTTGAAATGTTAATATACTTTTGTGAAAGTAAAAAAAAAAAAAATGAATTCATGAAGAAATAAACAGCTGCTCCCAAGGATGGTAGAGAAAGATTTCTTCCTATAATATCTGGGAGTTGAGCAAAGAGAAAAGTGGGCAAGCCCATAAAAGGAGGGAAACAAGAGAAGGGACAAAGAAGCATTAAAGGATCGAAAGACATGAGCATTCGTGTTTCAGCCAGGATATACATCAACTGGAAAAAACAATGACTTAGACTTATATGGGAATGACTCAGACACCAGAAGGGTTACAGGCTAGATATTGTCTGATTGTGACATTAGCAAGAGCAAAATGAACAGCTGTAGTGTCCAACTCCTTCCCTCCCCCTTCACTTAATACTTCCATTTCAGAAAGAACATTCTCTCCTCACACAACATATGTCAAAGTCATGTAAAAGGTCAAAACAGAACAGAGCTAGCACCACTGAACACGTTGTATCTCAGAAAATATGAAGTTTATGGCAAGTCTGTGGGAAATGGAAACAGTTCCTCTGTGACTATGTGTAGGATCTCACGCAAGTAACTCAACTGTTCATATAAGTTGGGGATATGAATCCCAACATCACTGGGTAGTTATTATTTATATTATTTGATTATTTAATGTAATGTTTCACATTTACTAAGTGTTCAATAAATGTTTACTCTCACCCTTTAATCTTCAAAACAGATCAAATACAACTAAGTACATTACAACACTACAGGAAGAATCCAGAGTTTCCTTAATGGTCTATTAAAAGTGTATTTGTGATTATAATACATTGGGACAAAAAATGAGACTCATCTTTACTACATTCTAGCTGAACTGATGTGCTGTTATTAAGTAAGCAGGAGAGCAATTCCGGTTAGTTAAATTGGCATGCTTTAAAGATTTTTAACCCCATGTTTATCTTCTCAGTAGTATAGTTTGACTAATAATAATCATTCTCCTCCCCATCTCTGAGTGGGTTTTAGGAGATTTATCAAGAAAGAACCCAACCTGTCCCAAATGAAACTTGCACTGAAGGGACAAAGCAGACAAGGAAAGGTTTAAAATATATTTGAGGCCTGAATCAGTTAGTATAAATTCCTCTGAGCCAGAATAAGCTAATAAAAATAAAAGATAGAGGGCCTTTGGTATTCAGGTGGATGACATTGATAGGGAGTCATATCCCTGCCAAGAAAGATGCAAACAAACAGAATCTCTTGCCTGAGAATTCTAGGAAAAAGCAGAATTTGTGAAAAAGAAAAAGCTAAGGGTGGTGACCTTTATTTTTCTCTCTTTCTTCCATTCTTCCTTCCTTCTTTCTTTTCTTCCTTTCTTTGTTTCTTACTCAGTTAATCCGTTTTCTCAAAGTGCTCAAATCTATTCAAATATTTTGGTAAGAATTCTTGTTTTTTAAGAGGCTCTCTAATCTCTGCTGTAAACTCTAATGTTGGTGCTGTGGCTTTTTTCTGTGAAAGATAACAGAAGCCATAAAACAGAGCCTGTAAAAAAGTAGGAAACTAATTATGAGAGGAAAAAAATGAACAAGAGCTACTGGGCTGTAGAGCTCTCTCAGCATGTGGAAGTATTGGAGTTAGTCAATAATCCAGGGTTGACCAGATGCCTATATCAATAGAGCATGCCCTGCTTCATCTTCAATTTCCTTATGCCAGTCTGCAAATATAACCAGAAATTGTCTCATTTCAAGAAAGCTAAGAAAATTTTTAAGCGTTTGAGATTTAACCTAACCGTCAGCCTCATAACTGCCAAACTAACAAACTTTCCCTTTTGCATAAAATTTTTCAGACATTAGCACCAACCCAGGCAAAGTAGGATACATGTTTATTCTGCCCCACACAGTGTATTCAAGGACCTCTCCTTGTGATTCTCATAAATTCTATGTCTGGGTCCGCACAAATTTAACATAAGAGCTGATTGGTTTCTCTTGGTCAATGAAAAATTACCATTCACAACTGGGTCTTTTAATTGATGCAGCAAAGCCTCAAATGGGAGCAGTCTTTCCTCATAAAAAACTTGCTAAGCTCGTGAGGGCATGCTATGTCTCCTTCTGAGACCTGCCTTTAAATAGGATTATGGGATAAAAAATAAATAAATAAAAGATGAGGAAAGAATTCATCCAGATACTCACAGCTAATTAGACCACCATACTAACTTAACTTTGCAATGAAAAGCTGTCTTCTGCAACTGAAAGACAAGTGGTGTGGCAAAGCACCAGCTTAGTGGTAAACATAGCTATAAGGCTGACTGAAGAGATGAAAATGAAAGGCAGCCACCTAGACACAGTGACGAACTCATTAACATTAAACCAGTCAGATTCCGTTACAGTGAACTTCCACCAGCACAGGAACAAGATGGGCATTAGCTAAGTCTTTTTAATCATCTGGGTAAATGGAGATTTTCAACATTAAAGCATCCGTTGCTATAAGATCTATTGGTCCCAATCACAACAGCCAGAAAAGTGGTTTTCATGCTCTATTGATTTGCTTCTAAGTGCCAAAACATTGACGTCATAGGGAGACTCCCTAACTGATGGGCATATGTAAGACATTAAAATAAAATTAGTAGAGAGAACAGGCAAACACATATGTATGAGTAAATACTTGGAGAATTTTAAAGCTTCCTGACTCCAGTTTGTGCTATTTGCCTAGGATGATGTTTACCAGATGAATTAATTTAGACCTCATACAACTGAGCCTGTAAGATAAAAAGGACCAGATAGCCTATGGTTGTCTTGTTATTGTTATTGTATTTGGGTTTTGTTTTTCCTCTGTTGCTGAAAGGCAACATTGTCTTTCATTGTTGTTGCTCTGTAGGGTTAGTGTGAAAAACAGTCTCCCTGTGTAGCTCAGACTAGCTTTACATCCACCACCATTCTCTTAGCCTCCTCAGTACTAGAGCCCTGAGTGTGCGTGCCACCTTGCCTGGCTTACTTTTTGCTTGCTTGCATGTTATCATTACAATTAGATTTAAACATAGTGACCATGTTTTAGCCAACTCTCTCATGAAGGTTTGCTAAATTAATTACAATCTTCACTGTCTGTGATCCTATTTTTCTGAGGACTTGAGTATGCTCAGGACAGTTTAGTTCAAAAATAGTAAACGGAAAACTTCAGAAAACAAACCACTACAACAAACCCCACGGAATTTTAAATGTACACTATTCTGGACAACATGGCGAAATCTCATGCATGGGTCTGCTCCAGTTCACTCACTGTATCTTCTCCACACTAAATACTCTACTCTCTAGTAAGCCATTATTGTGTGGAAAAACTTTTCCGGGGGAGATGAAACACCCGTCTACTCACCCTGGATAGGGAGCTTGCAACAGACAAATGTATGGACACCACCAATGTCCAATCCGGTGAAACGATGGGTTTTACTGGCGATATTTACAGGAATGTGGGCAGGGCTACTCACAGGAGAGTAGCCCTCAAGCACAGCTATATCACCAAAGCCCGTTTCTGAACAGGTGACAATGCACAAAAGCTAGAAACGCTAGCAAAACTCTAGGCCTCTGCAAAGCCTGCAGGCAGCTCAATAGGTTGCCTAGTCCTTTCCAAGTGAGTACTCAGTTGGTCTGACCCTCTTCCAAGCAGCTCTGCTGACCTCTGCTTCTTCCGAGCAGATGGTCTGGGTCTCAGAATCTTCCTTCCACCGTGGGTTGTCTGAAAGTCTTCATGGCAGTTACTGCTTATTCTGGGAGGGAGGAGCCTAATGAACCTGGTTAACTCTAGGGATTTCCTGAAGCTATATTGAGTTGTTTTCCCTCCTGCTTAAGGAGCTTCCAGGCAGAGGAGATGTCAGGACATAAGAAAAGGGAAGACATTAAGTCACGTCCTATCGAGACAGACAGACACTGCAGGCCAGATAAGAAACTTTTCTGTACAAATACATTTCCAGGACAAGTTTTGGGCATCTGGTTATAGTGTTGTACATTCCCTTAGATAAAACAGACCGCTGTGTGCACTCTTAATGATGAGAACAGGAAGGGACATGGCAAAGTGCTAGAGTTGTAAACGAAGTCCTGGAAGATATAAAGTGAAGTGAACAGTAACCAAGAAAACAAAGAAAAGGTGGCAAAAAGTAACTTGTCAGGGCAACAGTAACAAGAAGCTATGTGATTCAGCCCGCAGAGCTAAATTCATACAGCTCAGAAGCTAGCTGAAGCCTCTGTAGAGAGCAAAGTCTTCTTTGGTCTCCTGGTTAGTCAATTATTCCTGTGTGTGATCCTCTCAATAAGATCAGATCTGAGACCCTTGAGGAATCAAATGTGACACAGTAGAGAGAGCTGAAGTAGGACTTACCTGAAAGTTACATACAGAAACCCTGAGAAACCCCCTTCTTGTAATAAAAACCAGGCAGTTTTTATTACTATTTCTCTGTAGTACAGCTTGAGATCAGAGATGGAGATACCTCCAGACAATTTGTTTTTGTATAGGATCTTTTTGGCAATTCTGGTTTTTTGTTTTTTGTTTTTTTTTTTTTTTTTTTTTTTTTTGCTTTTCCATATGAAGTGGAAGGTATTATAGTGCTTATATAAAAAATACTCGTGTTATTCATTTATTTCGTAGAATATCTAAGAAAATAAAGCACTGATGCTTTATTTCAGTTAATGAAGATAAGGTAAGATTGACAGAAAATTTATAGACATTATAACAGTATTGGGAACATTCAAGCACCATTTATTTGGAGGAGACATGAAGAAAGTAGACACTATGAAGACTATACAGTTCTCCCACAACTGTAGTTCAGAGAAATCTTCCCTATACTACAAAAGATGCTTAGAAGGAATTATGTGACCAAACTTTCTTCATAGGAAAAATAAACCCTTGAAAAATATTCCAGAAGAAGGTAATGGAAATGTCAACTTTTCTTGACTATGACATTATCTAATGAAGAAAATATCCAGGATTTTAAAGAAATCATCTCCTTTTCTCACTAGAACTATAAATAACAATGTTATACCATTATATTATCCCTAGACCTTGAGGTACCAGTAAACAGGCAGCTCTCACAGACCTGAGGTTTTTCAGGAAACTTAAATGACTCTACAGCAAATACCTAATGATATTGACTTTTGATAGCTGCAAAGAAAAAAGAAAATTTCTTCTCAACAACCCCTAGGTAAAACCGTAGAGCAGTTAGCTTCCCTCTTGCAAGCAGAACTTCCCAGAACCTTTTGATGACTCCCTGTGTATCACTAGAATGCCAGGGAACAATGGGCATTTGAGAGACTCTCCAACATTCAAGGGCAAAACGGAAAAATACACACACAGCTTGATTCTTATCAGAAAGGCCTAGGATCAAAAGTGTTTCACGGTTTGGAATTTTTATATTGTAAACCATCTTAATATATCTTATCCTGGGGATAAGACTCAATGCAAAATATACTGACGTCTCATATACTGTATGTACCTACCTTAAAGATGTTTAAGTTAAAATGTTTTCAGTGTGCCTTCAAAATGCTTTCAATATATTTTATTGAAAAATAGTTTCTGGTCATGCTTTTCCCTTGCCAAATTCCTTCTAGATCCTCTCCACCCACTCAACTCCACCCACTCTCTCTCTCTCTCTCTCTCTCTCTCTCTTTAGAAAAGAAATGGGCAAAAATGAAAAGAAAACACATAAAACCACAACATTGAAAACCAGAATATACACGTAAATGACCAGTAAAACAAAAAATGTCCAGCAAAGCAATATGAGAAAAAAAAAAAAAAACTCTACGGAAATAGCATTGAGTTTTGTGTTATGTGACTGAATCTTTATCTCACTTGTCACATGGGGTCAAATGTGGAATTTTCCACTTGTGGTGTCACACAGGCACTCAAAATGTGGAGAGTTTGAAGGATTACAATGTACAGATTTTCAAATGAGAAACTCTCAAACTTTGCTAGAAATAAAGAACTTTAAAGAGCAAAACCAAAGGCCTGAACCAAAGATCTCAGAGCAACCAAGAAAACTGAAATATTGCCATAGAAACTGAAAACTAAGAGATCAAAGATTTTTGATTCTGTGATTTGATATTTGTCTTAAATATATAAAAGAGACAGAAGACAATGGCAAAAAAAATGAAAGAAAAATGTGGAAATAAACATGAGAAATCTGAGAAAACCTATCAAAAGATCAAAACTAAAACCTAATTCTCAGGCTCCAAAAGGAAGGAGAAAGAAGACACAGACTCATACTTCTGCGCAATCCACCTACAGGAGGAAGCATTACAGGGCCCATGTCTATTTTTAGCAGAATCCTGCAGGAACTGAGTAGTAATTATTCCTTTAAATACATGTGCATGTCTCAACTTGCTAAACTCACTGAGCTCCGAAGTCTCCCTGACAACAAGTGTTAGTACCATGCACTGTTATATTTATAACTTTAATAGTGTACTGTTTTATGCTAGCAATAAAGATCAAATTATTTTTTCTATATCCGTGGAGTAAAAAGAAAAAAAAATGTAAGAGAAGTGACTGCTTCACAGAATCCAACCTCTCATCGACTATGGATGATATACACTCTTATGTGTTCTGCTTGGATGAAGTCATTTTGACCCTGATCCTTTAATAATTCTGCTTTGTCTAACCCTAATTTTGAGAAATCAGCTGGGTTTTATGCCATCCAGATCATTTTTTTTCTGTCACTGGGCCACCAATAAATTGCATTCTGTGCAATCTTGTGTGTTTTTCTATCTATTTGTTGGGTCTCATGGCACCTCAGGGCCCACTATCATCCACAGGGACCAGGTTATTTTGAAGGAAAGTCTAATCCTCAGTCTTGAGTCATCATTAAGATGAGATAGCAATGGGGAGGAGTGAGTCCTCCCACTCAAAGAAGGAAGACAGGAACGGGGGCTAGAGAGATGACTTAGTAGGTTAAGTCATCTTTTTGTAAACACATATGACCCGAGTGTGCTCCTCAGAATCTGTATTTAAGAAACTGGGTATAGTAGCATTTGCTTATAATCCCAGAGGATGGGCAGTGGAAGCAGGAGGATGCCTGGGTCTTACAGTCAAGCCAAGGTAGCCTAATTTGTGACCTCCAGGTCAATGAGAGATCATTTCTCAAAGCCAGTGGATAGCATTCTGGAGGATAGCACCTGGGGTTCTCCAGCTTCCACAAACATGCATACATACGCACCTGCACCAACATGAACACACACACACACACAAACAGACATGCACGCACGCACACAGACACACCCGCACAGGGCCAGGCACACACTCACACATGCATACAAACCTGGACACACAGAGACTAAAAATTAAACATGAGAGGCATTCTGCAGCAAAAGGATACATTTCTAACCCCTGCAGCCAGCCACTGCCTAGGGCTATGAAAGCCTGGCCAACCTCCCCAGAGACTTCAAAAAGGCACGTCCCTCATCAGCACCTAGATTTCAGCCTCTCACTCCAGAACTGTGAGAGAATAAATTTGCTGTGTTTGAGGACAGTTCATTCTGACAGTCTGGGAGTCAGCTCTCAAACACAGCACAGTCTTCTGGCCCCACGATGGCGTGTTTCTCAACTGAAAAGCCAGATGAGGATGGCAAAAGGCTCTTTCCTTGAGCTCATTTGTGAAGACTTCTCTCAGTAGCTGTTTCAGGGTGACATGGCTAACTGCAGAATTCATTCCGTTCCTAAAAACATCAGTCAGCAAGTCATAACAATTTATTAGAGGCTAGGTCAGGTGGGCACCGAACTGCACACTGTGTGCTTGGTCAAATGCCTTAGCAGCCACAACACCATGAGGAAACTGAGTCCTCTATCCCACCACCAATCACCAGCAATCATCACAAATCACAAGCACTGCAAATCATGAGCAATTAGAGTCTGGAGAAGCCAGAAGGAAACAAGTCCCAGGTGATCTAGTTGGGGGCTAAAATCCAAACATATGAGCAAGAACAATATTATTCCAGATAGCAAGGATGGGAGTGTAGCCTCAGATGCAAACAAACAAACAAACAAAAACAACAACAACCATACACAAAGCACAATGGACGGGGATAATTTAGTCTATGACACACTTGGCTTGTCCTCTGCGGAGATGGACATGGTAGGCCTCAGCTGAGAATAATGGGCAAGCCCAAGCAGCTTTGTTCACAGAGCTCCAGGGCCTACAGCCAGAAGTGGTCCTGAAGCCTTTGGAATCTTCCTTTGGGATTTGAAAGCTATCTCAGGGCAATTTCCCACCCAGCAAAGTGAGGAAGCGTGTGTGAGTGGTTCAGCGGTACCCGAACTGCAGTGCTGGTATATTGTCAACAAGAAGAAATAGCCTGTTTGCCTGTAAATGCCACGCTGATTGGGAAGATGAGGTTTTAATTGCCTGTTGGGAGCCTAGCCTTGCTTTTTATTTCACAGTACAAGGCCTCCTGCTTTCTCAAGTGTGTAAAAACTGCTTCTCCACTTTGTGTTGTCACGATTTCTCTAGTTTTTCACAGACCGCATGGTTTTTTGTTACAAAATTACGATGTGTGTATTTATTTTCATTGTGTTAAATCATTTAGAATTCTTTTAAATCATTTCTTCCTTCTAAATATAAAAAGGCAGTTGGTATAAAAAGACTAATTAATCTAGACTTTCATCCTGTGTTTCTTCTTTATCCTTTTAAGTGAAGTAGTTCAAGTCTAAATAAACACACTCATTTCTACATACATTGTTGATCTAATCAGCAACCACAGAAAAATCTTTAAGGAAACAAACAAGTTGCCCTATGAGGGGAAATACACAAGTACGAAAAGAGAAAACAATTTTTTCAGACTTGGAAAAAAGAAATGCCAAAATAGTGTAATCCATTAATTTAGTAACCATGGAATTATATATCTTTGTTGGGGGTTAGTTTGGTGCTATGTATCCAAATGCTAAATTACTGGCCTTCAAGATTGCAGCCCAGACAAGCACATTCTCATGTACACCAAGTGATGTTGTGCAAATTTTGTTCTCCATTATTCTCTGATTAGTTAAAATAAAGAGAGGCTAGAGCCTATCGCTGGGCAGAAGAGAAGTATGTGGAGCTTAGGTTCCTGGGCTTGTTGGCAGATGGGGACCATGAGGGAGAGAGAGAGAAAAGCAGAAGAAGCTAGAGAGAAGGAATGGAGTAGTATGAACCATAGCCATGAGGGCTGGCTTGATAGAACAGAATCAGCCCAGGCAGGAACAATTATGAAAAGTAACTTGGGGTGTATAGCTGGGAAATAACAAGACAGCTTAGAGGATTGACATATGCCCAGTTATCATTCTTTAAAGCTTTTATAAATCTAAAAGGTCTCTATCTCAATTATTGGGGTACCCATAACTTGGGTAGAGAAGCCCATTAGAGTCTAAAATTCATTGCACAACAGATATTCACTGGAATTTTGTTTTCTTGTTTATTTTTCTTGATTTTTCAAAGTTCTAGTAACTAGTGATTATATAACAATTATAATTGTTTTGTTTTTGTTCTAAAATAGAATCTTGTCAATAGTCTATTTATTTATTTATTTATTTATTTATTTATTTATTAGCTTTGTATCCTGGTTGTGTTCCACCCCCCCTGTCTACTCCCAGTTCTACCCTTCTTCCCTCTTCTCCCCTATGCCTCTCCCCTAAACCACTGATAGGGGAAGACCTCCTCCCCTTCTATCTGACTCTAGCCTATCAGGTCTCATCAGGGCTGGCTACATTGTCTTCCTCTGTGGCTTGGTACAGCTGTACTCCTCCCAGAGGGAAGTGATCAAACAGCCAGCCACTGAGTTCACATCAGAAACAGTCCCTGTTCCCCTTACTAGGGTCTAGGTCCGTTTCTTAAAGTCCAGATAGTAAACATTTAGACTCTCAAAAGTACAGAATCCATTACAACTAATTCAGCACTGTAATTGTAGCATCTTTGAGCACAGGCCATGCAAACAGAGCATATGTTTTGTGCCAATGAGACTTTATTTGCAGAACACAGGTGGTAGCTGTCTGAACCCTGCTGCAGAAGAATGTGTCTCAAACTTTGATGCGCTTATGAATCATCTGGGGGTTGCTAAAAGCTGACTCTGATCTGCAGATCACATTGGCATGTAATCTGGGATTCTGCATTTCTAACAGGCTCCCAGTGACAATGCTGCTCCCACTCTGAGAACAATACTTTAAGTGTTTAATACAGAGTAGATTTCATTAGTTACAAACTGGATTAAAAAGTCTTGGCAGGGGAGATGGCTCAGTTGATACGGAGGCGGACTTGAGTTTGGATCCTCAGAAATCAGGCAAAAGCCAAGTGGGACAATACTTGTCTTTATTTTTTAATATAATTTTTATTTATTACAATTTATTCACTTTGTATCCCAGCTGTAGCCCCACCCTCATTCCATCCCTTCCCAACCTCTTTGTCTTTCCCTCTATCATCTCCTCCCATGCCCCTTCCCCAGTCCACTGATAAAAGTGGTCCTCCTCCCCTTCAATCTGACTGTAGCCTACCAGGTTTCATCAGGATTGTCTTTCATAGTATTCCTCTGTGGCCTAGTAAGGCTGCTCCCCACTCAGGAGGAGGTGGTCAAAGAGCCAGCCACTGAGTTCGTGTCAGAGACAGCTCCTGCTCCCATTACTGGATGCCTATTTGGAGACAGAGCTGCCATGAGATACCTCTGTGAAGGGTTTCTAAGTTATCTCCATGAATGGTCCTTGGTTGGAGTATTAGTCTCAGGAAAGACCCCTGTGCCCAGATTTTTTGGTTCTATTGGTCTGCTTGTAGAGCTCCAGTCCCCTCCAGGTCTTTCTTTTTCCCCCTTCTTCCATAAGATTCCCTGCACTCTGCCCAAAGTTTGGCTATGCGTCTCATTATCTGCTTTAATACCCTACTGGGTAAAGTCTTTCAGAGGCCCTCTGTGGTAGACTCCTGTCTTGTTCCTTGTTCCTTCTTCCGATGTCTATCCCATTTGCCTTTCCGAATGAAGATTGAGCATCTTATCCAGGGTCCTCCCTCTTGCTTAGCTTCTTTAGGTGTACAGATTTTAGTATGATTATCCTATATTACATGTCTAATACCCACTTATAAGTGAGTATATACCCTGTGTTTCTTTCTGTTTCTGGGATAGCTCACTCAGGATGATCTTTTCTAGTTCTACTATTTGCCTGCAAATTTCATGATTTCCTTGTTTTCAATTGTGAGTAGTATGATTGTGTAAATGTACCACGATTTCTGTATCCATTCCTCAATTGAGAGATATCTGGGTTGTTTCCAGATTCTGGCTATTATAAATTAAGCTGCTATGAACATGACTGAGCAAATGTCTTTGCTCTTATGGACACCTGATTTTTGACAAAGATGCCAAAACCATACAATGGAAAAAAGACAGCATCTTCAACAAATAGTGCTGGTCTAACCCGATATCTACATGCAGAAAAATTCAAATAGATCCATATTTATCACCATGTACAAAACTAAAGTCCAAGTGAATCAAAGACCTCAACAAAAAAACAGACACACTAAACCTGCTAGAAGAAAAAGTGAAGGGCCTTGAACTCATTGGCACAGGACACAACTTCCTGAACAGAATACCAATAGCACAGGTTCTAAGATCAACAATCAATAAATGGGACCTCATGAAACTGAAATCTTCTGTAAAGCAAAGGACACTGTCATCAGAACAAAACGACAACCTACAGACTGGGAAAGGATCTTCACCAACCCTCTATCTGACATAGAGGGGGCTAATATCCAGTATATATAAAGAACTAAAGAAGTTAAACAACAAAAAATCAAGTTATCCAATTAAAACATGGAGTACAGAGCTAAACAGAGAATTCTCAATAAAGGAATATGGAATGGCAGATAAACACTTAAAGAAATGTTCAACATCCTTAGTCATCAGGGAAATGTAAATCAAACCACCCTGAGATTTCATCTTACACCCATCAGAATAGCTAAGATCAAGAACTCAAGTGAAAACACATGCTGGAGAGGATGTGGAGAAAGGGGAACCCTCCTCCATTGCTCGTGGGAATGTAAACTTGTACAACCACTTTGGAAATCAATCTGGTGCTTTCTCAAACAATGAGGAATAGTGCTACCTCAAGATCCAGCTATACCACTCCTAGGCATATATCCAAAAGAAGCACTTGTCTTTAATACAGGGACTAAGCTTGGGATGCAGAGACAGACAGGCCCCTGAAGCTTTCAGTACTGATGAATTCCAGGCTCATTGTCAGAACCTGTGTCAAATACATAAGGTGGGAGTGACCCAGGAATTCATTCAGTCTATAGCCTACATGTGAACACAATCATGCATCGCCACATACTCAGACATATACAACAGATGAAAAACTCATGGAACAGGCCTCACTAGGAAATATAACAGTGTTTACCCACATACTTCACTTTGATAATGTTTTTTTTTACTTAATAGCATTTTACTATATGCTGTTTTTATTGAAACAAATTAAAGATATTAAGTGGAAGATAAATAGCTTTAAATATTGAAAAAATAATTTGTTTGTCATAAGTAAATCAGTTATTCTATATGCTAAGTATACTATTTATAAAAATATTTTGTTTGAGAAAAACAATTAGCTGGCTTTTATATAAATCAAAAGTCATTTTTTTTTTACTTTAAACACATTTATTAGCTATTTCTAAGATATAAAGTTAACAACTGCTTGCAATGCAGGAATAAAGAGAAATAGTAGCCGACTTCAAAGAGATCTTAAGTGGCTGAGGCAAGCACACACAGAGACAATTACTTTGGTTAAAATAAATAAGTGGATCTCAAATTAATTTTGCTGGGAAGCATTTATATCTTTTTGCTAAAAACACAACTGCTTGTGATACTGTGCCACGGACTCATCTAGCTTCTAGTAAGTCATAAATTCGATCTAAAAGCTGCTACAGGTTGTGGTGTGTCTTAGTTAGGGCTTCTATTGCTGTGAAGAGACACCATGGCCAAGGCAACTCGTATAAAGGAAAACATTTAATCGGGGCTGCTTACAGTTTCAGAGGTTTAGTCCACTATCATCATGGTGGCCTGCAGGCAGACATGGTACTGTAGAAGAAGCTGAGAGTTCTACATCTTGACCTGTAGGCAGCAGAACACTGCCACACTGCGCCTAGCTTGAGCATATCAGACCTCAAAGCCTACCTCCATGGTGACACACTTCCTCCAACAGGGCCACACTTCCAAATAGTGCCACTCCCTATGTTACATCATATCCGTTGGGGATGATGGGATGAGAGAATACACCTGAGGGCTTGGGAAACAACAAAATCTTTTATTATTCACATTACATAACTGGAGTCACTGATTCAGTGGGGTCTCCAAACAAGGATTCAGGAGCCCTATGTCTTCTGGCAGCCCCGAGCAGGGACTTAAGAAGGGTTTGTAAATATAAAACCTGCAAGCACCTGTGAAACATTATGGTTATAACTTTCACCAATCAGAACTCAGGGATTAGGAACCTTTCCCAGTGTTCCATCCTTGTCAACTAAGGTTGCATTGTGGTTTTTCCTAACCAATCAAATTAATTTGTTCTTTCTGTTGTTAGAAACAGGCATTATGTTTTGGGGAGTTATAGTTGCTTAGAGAGGAAGTTGGTCAGCTTAGGTAAATTGCAGTCTGAAGTCAATTTAAGGACAAGTTCCTTTGCCTGTTCCCAACAACCATGGGCCAAGCATTCAAACACCTGAGTCTATGGCAGTTATTCCTATTCAAACCACAGTGCAACCCAAATTCTCAGTAATCCCTCACCTGCACCAATCCTGAGGTTGGCCTACCTGAGATACTTCAAGTCTACATCCTCATGTGGAAGACCAGTGTTCATCCCAAACTAAATATTCAAAAGCACCCCCTGAGGGTCCTACTTTCCTGCTACTTTGATAACAACTCTCTCCTGCCTTTTGCTCTGCTCTTCCATCCTTGACACCTCTCTCTATTTAAATCAACAAATCCTTCTTGCTTCACTTACATAATATATCTTCAATCTAACCACTTCTCTCTACTACATCTACCTTGTAGCCCAGGATTTTACATACACTGTTGTATTTTTTTTCCATCTTGTCTCCTAGATTCTATACCATCCTCAACATGGAAGTCCAAGGGATCCTTGGGTGTTATTATATAATAATTGTCAACATTGTCAAAGTCTACAAGACCCTTGTGATTTGGCTGCAAATCCTTTTTTTTTTTTTTTTTTTTTTTTATGAATCATTGCATTCATTTACTCTCTTCCAACCATGCTGGCTTCCTTGGGATTGATAGAAGATGACAACTACTTTCCTACCTTTGGAGCATTGCTCAAGCTATCTTCTGACTTAAATACAGTTCCCGTGGGTACTTTCTTCTCTAATGTGTTTGCCTTTTTCAATTTTTTATTGAGATGCCATCTGCTTAATAATTCAAACCAGCTCCTTGCCATCTTCCCTTTGTATTTCTAACTTCTTTATTCTGCTCTTCTTTATTTTGTACATTGTACTACTTCCTACATTAGATAACATGTCTATTTTTAGCCCTTTCACACACACACTGTGTGATCTCCACAGAGGAATCTGCATTGTTCAATGAGCAAGAGAAGTACTTGGTATGGATTATTCATGTCTGAATAACTGCTCTCCCACTTGACCTTGTGTGCCCATGAGTTCATAGCTCAGATATTTGTCTATGGTATCCATGGTGATTTCTCCCCCCCCCCCAGGTTTCACACTATAGCCCAAGCTACAACACCCATGCAAGTTTTTCAAGTTCTGGTGCTCTAGGCATAGATCAGCAGGTGTGGAAACTATGCATAGTGCTTCCTAAAGCAGCCTCCAGCCCACCTCTACTTCTCGGCGTGTGGCCACTCTCCCACCCTGCCTTCACCAAGGATAAAGCCCAAAGCTCGAAAGCAAAAATGCTCTGCTCCGTTCCCTTCACTGAACTGGAGCACTATGTCGTAGAAGCAGAGGAGAGACCTCACTTTCTAATCTATGAACATGCTCGTCCAAAGAACATCAGGTGTGCAGACAGAAGTCTTCGGAAGACTGGCTTTCTCACGCCTCTGAAAATCCAGAAATAGTCTGAATCCCTTGACTGCATCTGACTTAGGGTCAGACAAGAATTCCGCTCACCTGAAATAAGTTTACAATTCTTCCTAAGCTGATTCTTCCAAATTGTGCTGCCAGTCAGATAATGTAAATTTGATGACTTGTCATGCTCTACCTCTGGAATTTAATGCTGTTTTATAGGCTCACATCCAGAACATAGAACCCAAAATGCTAAAGTCAAATGAAAAATCATGTAGGCCAGAAACTACACTTATAGCACAAATATTTGTAGTTCTCTGAAAGAAAACCACTGAGTGAATAAGGAAACCATTCCTGTTATAGATTATTCAGAGGCAATTTGAATATACACATCCTTATACATTATTCAAATGTAGCTTTCGCAATAACAAATAAATACTCCAAAATGTCTCAGTGCTGAAGGATATATCAATATTAGATGAAATTCATTCACAGTCTTTTATTAGAAAAAGAATTCTAAAGCCAAAGTGTATTATTTTGGTCAATGGACATTTGGTGACTTCTGTCTTTGTTAAATTACATCTAAATTCTTTTCTCCCAGCTATTCTAACTGCAGTATTTCTTCCTTCAGAAGAGGCAATATAAGTGCATCGAAGTGATTGTGGTAACAGTGGGTTGTGCAATAGAGGGCACCATTGCTTCTTTTCAATTTCCTTGTCAATAAAAGAAAGTGGTTGGCAAGGAAATGTTAATGTTTGATGGATAGGTCAATTACCCTGGTCTGATCAGAACACACTGCATGCATTTTCTGAAATAGCATGTGTGCCTTTTAGCTGTGTACAATGATTGTATCAATTTGAAAAGTGAAATATATACGTATATATATGCATATATATGTATGTATGTATGTATATGTGTGTGTGTGTGTGTGTGTGTGTGTGTGTGTGTGTGTGCATGGAGTTGTAAAAAAAAGAGTAGTTGGGTCAGATCACCTATAATAACCTTCTCAGGAACATGTCTTCATATTTTATATTTTAATACGAAACTACACAATTTTAAGGGTTGAAAACGATTCATTCTTAGTGTAGTCAAACTCAAGATCAAGTAATAACATTAAAACTTCAGTTCACCTTTGAAAGTTCAAAAAAAATTACTGGTGTAAAATTAAAATTTCCACAATAGATTTTAAGGTGTGATATGAAAGCATAGTTAGCCCAGTTTTACAGATTCAGTCATATGATAATCAATTGATCATCTTTTTTTTTTTAGCACTACTATGTACAACATGTTGTGTTTAGGTTCCAAGCACAGAAAGTTATCTGTAGCATCTACCTTTAAGCATTCAATTAATAAACTACACAATAATGGTAATAAAGTTGCCTCAAATCTAGAGTAGAACCCTGTGCAAAAGACAAAGGGAATGACATCAACATGTCTGAAGGAATGAGCAAAAGGAAAGGTTTCCCAATAGAAATGGAGCTCTCACCAGACTTGAAAAGGAAGTTGGGTATCACACAGGTATCCGTGGACAAGGCTCGGATACCTCAGGACTTGGGGAGGACCCTGCTTGTCCATCTCAAGGTCAGATCTTGAGGGTGGCATCACAGACTGGATGCAGGTTCTGGACAAGAAGGGCAAACCTCTAAAAACAGTAAAGCAAGAATGATGGCACACTGGGGGATGAAGGAACTCAGCATGGCCATGGCAAATTGAAAAGGAGAGGGTAATGAAAGAAGGTAATGGAAAAGTTCAGGTCCCGTGCAGAGGAATTGGGTTTTTCCAGCAGCATGTAAAGCCACTTGCAGATTTTAGGCAGACATATAATTTAATAGATGCCTATTTATGAAAGCGTCCTATAATGCTATCTTAAAAGATGAAGCAGATGACAGAGAAGAAAGCAAAAAGATTATGTATTTGTTTACAGCTGCTATAACAAAATACAAGAGGGGTGGCTCAAATGACAGCTCATTTCTTCATAGTTTTTTAGGCTGGAAGTCCAAGGTCAAAGAGCATTGTTACAGGAACTCTTTTCCATGGGAAGCAGTAAGCAAAAGGCCATATGCAGTGTGCAATGACAAACTAAAGTATGATTTCACCAAAGTCCAAGTTCAAAAACCAATGAGCTTATTGAACTCATTTGCATAACATGTGTGATGGGTTAATTACAGTAGAAAGGGTAACTACAAAACACAACACCACTGAAAGTCTTACTGCAAACATGGTGACTTTCTCATAGCTGTGTAGATGGCATTCCCCCTTTATCATAACCTTCTACAGCCCATTCACTCTAGCACTTTCCAAGATTAGAGGCCATTAGAGCAGAATTTCATATAACAAAGTAGGAGGATAGGAGAGCATGACTAACTTTTCAGGTTGAGCTCCAATAACCCTCCCTAACTCTCCTCCTATGAGAGAACATCAAGAGGTCAGATCTTGAGGGTCTCCAACAAATATTTGCACAGCTGTGATAATAATGATATTATTCTTGCAGGATAGCACTATGTAGCAAGGAGTGAGCAAGGTGCCAATCCTCTGGCTTCTCTCATTGCTTTGTAGATGATTGTCTCCTGCCTTCTCATCAAATTTCTTCCATATTCATACTTGTCCCTTCATATGCTTTAAAGTACATCCATCAGTTTTAGACATCACCCATATGACCTCATTTTACATAACTGTCTCTTTAACACCTATCTCCGAATATTGTCACATTGGGACTTACAGGAGCTTAGGAGCTCCACATAAATTTGGGGTCATGGCCCAGCTCATCAGAGATAGACTAGGTAGTATCTTCTGCATTGGTTCAGGTGAGACATGATGAAGCAGTTCAGAAGCAGTGGTGTATACACATCTTAAAGAGTCCTATACTGTTAAGAGACTTAAATCAAAGCGAAAATAATTGCTCAAACCATCCACTCTCTGTAGTTCTTCCACTCCCCAGAGCAATTAGCCCAATCCTTCACTTCTTTCATCTGGCTGGTATTTTCTTTTTATGTCTAAGGAAGGTTCACATTCTGCCAAAGGAGAAAGGCCTCTCTCTTTCTTGCAAGTCCAGAATTGATTGGAGGCAAGCATGTAGTCAGATGGCTAAAGAACAAAAAAGCATCAGCTTGATCAATGGACTCAGGAGTAGGCTCCTTAAAAGTTCATCCTGAATTGATGTTGCTTATCAGTCAGTCACCCATCACCTCACCATCTAAAGGAATCAGAAATCAATCAAGTAAGGATATCACTGATGATATTAAGGAATTGGTATTCATTTTTATGTATTATGGTAACATCCAGATATCACACATTTAAAATATGTATTTGTTTTCTTTTAGGAACACAAGCTGAAATACTGATGGGTGAAACAAAAAGATACCTAGGATTTCTTCTAACTCATAAGAGCAGGGAATGAGTGAGAAGTCTATATGAAACAAGATTGGCCAAGAGTTGAAACTGAGTCATGTGTGCCTGATTTGCATTATTATTGTTTTCCTATTTTTACATATGTTTATAATTCTCTATAATAAAGAGTTAAAATGAGAAGAAAAAAATAGATATTACAAAGACCAAAAGTTGAGTGACTTCAAAAGAAAGTAGTGAAGAATGACAAAAACGAAAATAAGAATCCAGAGTCCCTTGGTGATGATAACATTTACATATTTCTTTAGCAAGTACTATGTGCGGACATGACTGTGACCACTAGATTCATAATGTTATCCAGAAGGGACAAAACTCCTGTTCTCATAGAAGCTGCCTTCTAGTGACACACTGTGACCTCTGTCAGATGAGTCTCAGGCCAGCAGTGAAGTATATCTATCCAGCTGCTTATCTTGGTGTACTTCATGGGATATGAGATGAGTTCTAAGAGGAAGAGTAAAAAATGCAGCGAAAACAAATGCAGTAGCTACAGTGCTTTTCTATAGAGATTAACTAAGTGTAGAATATACACAGGCTAGGTGATGGAGGCAGTTGAGAAGAAATGATCGTAAGACAAAATTAATCAGTACGTTTCTAGGATAGCTGGAAAGAAATTGAATTAAATCAGGCTATAAACATTGTATAAACAAAAATGAAAATGTCAAATACCCTTTCCTCTAAAGCAGTGGTTCTAAACCTTCTGAATGCTGTGACCCTTTAAAACAGTTCATGTTGCTACTTCATAAGTGTGATTTTGCTACTGTTCTGAATTATAGATATGTGTGTTTTCCTATGGTCTTGGGTGACCCCTGTGAAAGGGTCATTTTACCCCTAAAGAGTTGCAACCCACAAATTGAGAACTGCTACCCTGAAGGAAGGAAGGTGAAGGTGGATGCTAGGCTGGGATGGGGGTGGGGGAGTTGTAAAAAATTAAAAAAAAAAAAAGCTCAGGTCTGATGGCATCATGCATGAAATGGTTGCAGTTGCTGACTCCTAGGCTACCTGGAATGCCTGTTTTCCCTCCAATATAATACCCACCTGTCACATCAGTGGAGCATATTTATATCTCATTTAGTTCCTTGAAGTCTATTCCAGATTCATTTCAGTGTAGAATAGCTCCCTGTGTATCAATTAGAAATCATTTTAATTTTCAGAATCTAAAAACCTCACTGACAGTAACTTACAAGTAGCAAAATTGCAGTTGATGTTGATTTGAAGGTCCTAATCCTACTCATTCCTTGTTTACTGCTTTTACTTATTATCCCATATGTTCAATATGGCTGCTGTATCACCAGATATCACATGCTAAGCAAAAAGAAGAGAAAAACTATAGTATCAGGCATATTAGCCAAAGCATTGTCTGACCCCCAAACCCTCTAGCACAGCAGTTCTCAACTATGGGTTACCATCGCTTTGGGGTCACATCTGATATCCTATATGTTTACATTGCGATTTCATAACCGTTGTGAGGTAACAACAAAATAATTTTATGTCCAGGGGTTACCACAACCGGAGAAACTATATTAAAGGGTTGCAGCATCAGGAAGGTTAAGAACTACTGCTCTATCAGAATTCTGCTAGCAAATTGCTGTGGTTAGAATGTGAAATGTTCCCCACAATCTAAGGCGTCTAAACGCTTGGTCTCCAGGCAGCTTAGACGATTGTCGAATCTTTAGAAGGTGGAAACTTGCTAGAGAAAATGAGTCCCCAGAAGGGAGCTTTGAAGCTTGAGAGTCCAGTTCCACTTCCTGTCTGCTTGCTTCTTCTGCCAGCCTCTGAACGCCATTTTCCTGCAGCCGTTTCTCTCCCACCACGACGGACTGTATCCCAAACCCTGAGACAAAACGCAGTTGTTCTCCCATAAGTAACCTCTTATCGGGCATTTGGTCACAGTGACAGGAAAATTAATGCATCCACACATAGTAGCCAAAAATATGTCAGTTGGCCATTTCTAGTTCCAAGTAAGTGTGTAAAAGTATATCAGCTTGCCATATGTTTGACTAAAGTAGGCAAAGAAAACGTAGATTGAAAATGACTGTGAGTAGCCAACTGACAATATATTCCATATCATGTTTTTTTGTTGTTGTTTTATTCTTTCTCTCTTTTTTTTTACTTTATATAATAACTTTATCAAGCCAGTATTTATAACCTATGGCCTATTATCTTCATTCAAAATGTACAAGTTAGTGATTTTTAATGTATTCACAGAGTTGTTTCTTTCCTAATTTCATCACATTCCCATCCCTCTAGAAATCCCTCATGACCTGTCACTTATCCTTCTCAACTCCTACCCTAACCATACCTCACTGTACCTTTTCATTAGACCCTGTGTTCTGAAAATCAGAGGTCACACAGACTGCAACAATATCATTTGTGTACTTAGGACTACTTTAATTGACCAATTATACCCCGAGTTTGTCTGTTTTGTGCATTTTTCATACCCTCAGTGTTTGTCTGTGGTGATTCTCTCTGTTCCATATTTTATATTACACGTGTTTCTATTTTACCATCGCTATATGTTCTTCCTTTTACAAACATAGCTATTGTCTTTGTATCCATATTTACCAATACATGGCCATCTCCCTGGCACAAATTATGCAGACATTTGAAATGTTTGATAGCCCAGAAGCCATCCTTTGCCTTCTGTTGATAACAGTCCTTTGTTTCTCCTTTTGTGCTTGTGGTCTTGCCAGGACCCTACCCTTCCACACAAGTATGGGAAGTGACTCAAGTTAACCGGTTACTTATTTTTCTAGAAGGTTAAATCTTAAAATCCTAAATGCCAGTTGAAAGGAAAAAAAGGATGTCAGGAGAGACTACTCTTCCTATCACCAATTCTTGGGACTTCCATAGCTGCTGCCTGGGAGCTTTATTAGTTTTTTGTTGTTATTGTTGTTGTTGTTGTTGTTGTTGTTTTCCTTCTGTTAGTCATACTTTTACCAAAATTCTTTTTTTTTTATTTTGTTCCTTCTCAAATGCACCAAGAAAGCCTATGTAAACAGAAGAAGCATTTAGTGATTATTTGTCAGATGACTGTTGCTTCAACAAATGCTAAACTGCAAACCAAAGAGGCCTGAAACCAAAATGAAGTAGGATTCCAACTTTCATATGTCGCTTACTTTCTTGAATTCCCTAAGTTTTACTTCTGAGGCAGCAAAACGTTCCTGTTCGCCAATCTCTTCATCTTAAATGTCAGCGATTATGCTTTCAGGTCTGATTCAGCTGCTCGTGCTGTTCCCATCCTGATTTCTACTCTCTGCTGAGCCCGTGCCCTCTTCGTCCTTTTACCTGCTCACCTTGAAAGGCGGCAGTTATCTCTAGCAGGCAGCTATCAAAGGAATCCTTTTCACACACAGCCTCCTGAGTTGTCAGGATGACAGTCTCTCAGGGCTGCTATATCACTGACTGCAACTCTGGATGGTACATTTTCTCTTTCTTTAGGTTTGTCTTTTGGATTTACAGTTTGGAGGTCATCTTTGGGGCCCTTCTGTTTGTAGTCGAGTTCTCAGTAAATGCTCCTAGACTTCCTACTTCAGCCTGAGAGAAGTTTGAGATGGAAAAAAAAAAAAGAACTGTTAAGATATTTGGGACTGGGAGGGAATGAGGGATCGGGACACGGCTGGGATACAGAGTTAATAAAATGTAACTGATAAAAAAAAATAAAAGAAAAAAAAAAGGAAAAAAATTAAAAAAAAAAGATATTTGGATCCAACTTCTCTTTGTAGGACAGAACAGGACTGCCGGGTCAGGGGCTGAGGATCCAGCGGGAACACACTTCCAGATATATCCTGTTTTTCATCCCACCAGACCTTGCTCTCTCCTCCTTTCTATTTGTTTACTCTCCTCTAGAATTCCATATTCCTGAAAATATTCAGATATGTATGCTTAAAATCAGTACCTCTTGTCTTATATTCTTCTTTAACCTCAACTGAAAGATGGCCTAGTTTTCTTGCTAACAGACTCTGAACGTGGGCTTGCTGGACAGAGCTGGATGTAATTGTTAAGGATTACCTTGAGCAAATAGTTGTAGAAGCAAGGTGACAGAGGTGGGGGCAGGAATGGAGATGGAAGGCTGGGGAGATAGCCAATAAATAAAGACTTTGCTGCCATTAGGTCCTGAGTTCAAGCCCTACCATTCATACAAGAAAGCCAGGTATTGTGGTACAAGCTTGTAATCCTGGGAAGGCAGAGAAAGATGGATACCTCAGGCTCATTGGTTGTCCAGCCTAACCCAATCTATTAGTCCCAGATTCTAATGAGAAAGCCTATCTCAAAAAACAAGGTGAGTGGATTCTGAGAAACAACACTGGAGGTTGACCTTTGACATTCAAACATACACTAACAGGTACATACACAGATAGATGATAGATAGATAGATAGATAGATAGATAGATAGATAGATAGACAGATGATAGAACAGATAACCAGGAGTGAGCACAGAGAAAGTTCAACTTGAAAAAGCCACCAATAGCATTAGGCAGGCCCACCATTTCTCTACAGAGCTAAAATACCCCTCAGAACTGCCCCGGCCAGGTACAGATGGCCATCCTAGGTACTGGATGTGGCCATCCTCCAAACATACTCCTTTTGGGGCTGAGGCAGCCCTGGGCAGGTTAGAACATCCCCAGAGATTAGCTGACACTCTCTAACGCAGCCCCCACGAATACCAAGTCCTTACTTGAGCTATATGGAAAGTGTGCCTATCTCAAGCCTACCACAGACACTACCTGCCCCTCAGACAACTGTAGCCACACATTCCTTATTTCACAGGAAATACTGCCTTAGACATTTCTCCAGATTCCTGACCTTGGGGAGTTTAAAGCCCAGTAGGAAAGACAGCTTATGAATTACGATGATGATGTGAAGGGGAAACCGGGAACATAAAAACAGCAGACCAACACACCTAGTGGGGGTGGGGTGCTGTGACCTGGGAACAATCAGAAGGCCTGGCTGCCTCAGCTTAGTTGAGTCTCTATAGACAGCGGAGGGCGCAGCAAAGCCTCCTGTTAGACCAACAGTTCTCAACCTTCTAATACTGAGACCTTTTAATATAGTTTTCATGTTGTGGTGACCCTCAACAATAAAATTGTTTTGTTGCTGCTTCATAACTGTAATTTTGCTACTGTTATGAATCATAATGCAAATATGTGTTTTCTGATGGTTTTAGGCAACTCCTGTGAAAGGAACATTCAAGCCCCAAAGGGGTCCTTACCTACAGGTTAAGAACCACTGTGCTGAAGGAATCTGCTCCTCTTTTCTCTCACAGGCTCCATTTCCTTCTTTGCTTCAGTTTCTCTCTCTCTCCTTGCCAATGTCTTTTGTAGGGACATAATCCTCTTCATTTCACTTCTCACTTATTCAGATGCTTTCCTGATTTGAACTAACGTCTCCTGAGCTATTTCATTCCATCTAAAGAGCCGGTCCCCCAGCCCGTTGTAAGTTCAGCTTTAAAACCTAATTGTTGTGCGACATTTTTGCACATTGACTGTGATTGCACACCTGGCAAATGGCATTTTCAGGGGATCTGCAGACTTAATGGGTTCAGGTTTCAAATATGTACATAATTAAATTTCTGATCTTAATAAAAAGACATTACCGGCTACATGCTAAGTATAAATGAAATCCTGAAAGGGGAGGGGGGAGAGTCATTTAGCAAATGGTTTCTAGCAAGATTTCTAACAGGTTATATGTACTGCTAGCCCTCAAGGATTATGTTGCAAAATTTACAAAGGAAGTATCATCAAAAAAATAAAACGTGATACTGAGACTAAAAATGTTGGGACCTCTACAGAGAAAAGAGAAGAAAGGTTCATGGCGTCCTGACTTCATCTCTGGAGAAAAGTGGCACAGTGCATTGAAAATAATTGGAGAATTGTAAGCCTCCTCCATGCGCCTGGCTGCCTTCCACGGCTTGAGAGCCTCCAACCCTGCGAGGGGAAGATCAGTGATAAGCTGGGCGTGCCTAACCACAGCCTCCTCCCGGGGGAGGCGTCCCACACACAGTGAGAGCAAGTGAGAACAAACCTCAGCCCCCCAGCACACCACCCAGGAACACTTTCAAGCCAAGTGCCCTGACGGCACACTGGCAGCAGAAATCTCAGCAAGTGACAAATGGAAAATTCCCGAAGCGCTGCTGTCTCTGCCAAGAAAAGCTTGTGCAGTCAGGGTTATGGGCTTTGAGCCTGGAGGGCGTCAAGAGGTGGGTAGGGAGGTTAGCAAGATCCAATAATGAATACTGCCTCCAATACCACCTCGCCTCTGAAATGGGGCAAGCCCATCAACCTTTGATGCTCTGCGAAAATCTGGGAGCCAAGGCATTCCCCTTTGGGATACAGTGATCTCTGTGGCTCTGCCACCTGCAGAGCTTGGGAGCCGCCCAGGGAAAGATTCATCCTGTCAGATGTCAAGGCAGCTTCCGACTGGTTTGACCTTCGGGATGGAATCCCTTGGCTCCAGAGATGAAACAGAGCCTAAATACACGGCCCATAGGTGTGGCACACCTCTCTAAATCCGTGAATTACTCCTGGCCGCGAGAGGAGGAAGCTGATCATTAAGCTTCCCGGGTTCTGGCGTGGATCCCTGCTGCCTCTGAGCTCAAAGTCACGCCGACTGCCCCTGTGAAGAAAGCCCTGTAACACCAGAAACCAAAAACAAATCTCATCCCTGAGCCCCAACGGCTGTTCCGGGATCAGAGAATAACTGGATGGGTGCCTGGGTTCCTCTCTGGGTAACAGGGAATGAACGCAGCTTCCCAGCAGCCCCCCAAACCTGAGACAGTTCTCATTTTGATACGACTCAAAAACCGTTTTCGTTTTTGAAAATAAGCTAGTTTTTCACTGGCACGGCTTCTGCACGGGTTGAGTTTTGTACATGTAACCTTTGGGTAAGTAGCCATTCAAGCTGGCTACGTGCCTCGCGTCAGGTGGTAAGATAAGAAAACCTATCCTATATGAAATTACCAAAGAGTAAACAGAAATTTACAGCACGAGTTTGGGACTGAGGTTTAAGTACTCCAAATGGGAAAATCCCGTTTGGTTTTTAAAGCGTCGCGAGGAATTGGTGTGTTCACCATGTCAGAGTGCTAATGGTCGGGCTTTGAGGAGAAAGGCAAATTGCTCCCAAGAGGCATTTCCACCAGAGAATTAATTCTAAGTCTTGAGACATTCCTGAGTGTCCTCTCTCTGCACCTGTGAGCGCGGCTGTCAGCATACGTGTTGCTGCGATGACAGTAACATTGGATGCGATGCGTTTGCTGCTGTAGAGGAAACATATTTCAGAGCGGCAGTGTATTGGACCAAGGAAAGGATGGGTAACAGGAACTTGAGGTTATGGGAATGGGTAAAACATCTTGCTCTTAAAATGTGTTCTAAAATGAAAAATATTTCACTATTTGCAAGCATTCTTACGGTAGCAATAATGACAACCACTATGATCAAATACTTCACCTTTGCAAATGACACGCTCAGTGCTTCACCTGGCCTCTTTCTTTTATGAAATAAGTGCAGTTACCTCCAGGTGCGGAAACAGTCGCAGAGGAGGCGAATAACTTGCTCAGGAACGCACAGTAGAGGGTGTTTGGACAGCGAGACCTCGATTTTGCAGTTCTGGCTCCCCCTACAGTCAACAGTGTGGATGTCCTCACCGCCTCTCTTTGCTGCTCAATAAGCAGATTTTTAAAAATTTCTAAGCTGTTTGTCGAAAATCTTTCCATAGGACACGTTTGTGGATTATCAGTTGCCAAGGCAACCAGAACTCTTTATTCCCAGCTCTGTCTTCCAGAGCAAAGGCAGTGTGCTCTTTTCTTCCCCTTGACAACCTCTTACTGATTCCTCTTAATGATCTCTGTCCTCTGTTTAGTGGTCAGACTCTTTAGGGACTTTAAGTCTTTGAATGCCTACCACAGACTGTTGTATCAGGCATGATATATGTGTTCAGTGACTGTTTAAATGATTAAAAAAAATTAATGAACCAGAAAATTGGATCTAAAACAGGAAAAACAAAAGAACTAAGAGGAATCAAATACAAGGAGTAAGACTGCATTTACTGGGTTTTTCCCATGTGCAAAGTGTTGTGATTTATTTATCTCAGAACTTTTTTGGAATGATGTACTTACCCTTAAAACAAACTTGTAAAGAAATGCTGCAACATTTTCTTCTCATTTATAGACAAAAGAATTAAGGTGGGATGAGTTAAGCAGATTGCCTGATCAGGCAAAGAATAAAGAGTAGTATGGAATCAGAAACTAAGGATTCTGGCTTCCTAGCTCAGGCTTTTTTATTATCTGTCCTTCTGACTCTTTTAAAGATCATCTGTCTTGGGCTGGAGAGATGGCTCAGTGGTTAAGAGCACTGTCTGCTCTTCCAAATGGACTGGGTTCAATTCCCAGCACCCACAAGGTAGCTCACAACTATCTGTAATGCCAATTCCAAGGGATCTGATGCCTTCACACTAATGCACATAAAATAAAATTAAATAAGTTATTTAAAAAAAAAAGATCATCTGTCTTGTTAAATGCTTCCTCTCAGTTCAAAGAAATCTCCTCCTGAGTGGTAACATGTCTTTAAAGTTCCGTAAGGATAATCTCAAAATGCTAATCCTATTAGAAACTGGCAGAGCCTCAGAACTATGTGGTTGCTGTGGCTTGTTTCCGAATGTCCCTCAAATGCTTAGCTGCCAACCTGCGGCATTACTAGGAGATGTTGAAACTTTGAAGAAGTAGAGCCCCAAGTGAAAGTTTGCTAGTTGCAAGCATTCTCTCCAGGGGA
Source organism: Meriones unguiculatus (assembly GCF_030254825.1). Lineage (NCBI taxonomy): Eukaryota > Metazoa > Chordata > Mammalia > Rodentia > Muridae > Meriones > Meriones unguiculatus. Next base: position 83,763,845 of record NC_083357.1, on the reverse strand, counting down.
TATGAGGACTGCAGTCCCTTCCTCTTTTTCTTCTTTTCATTTCAGTTGACTACCATATGGTTTTACCATGATGTCACATCTCCCACAGGCCCAAAAGCAACAAAGACAACTGATGTGTAGTGATAACCTTAGAATCATGAGCCCAAACAAACTCATTCTGTAAAGTTGCTTATCTCAGCTTTCTGTCATAAGTTAACTAGAAATGCAAATTATTTCTGGCTGAATGAATGCAGTGATAGTAGATGGATAGATAAATCAAAGGCTAATTGGACTTGGGTTTTGTTTATTTGGTTGATTGGTCTTTTTGATTTTTTCAACACAGGGTTTCTCTGTGTTGGCTGTCCTTGAACTCACTCTGTAGAGCAGGCTGGCCTCAAACGCACAGAGATCCACCTGCTTCTGCCTCCCTGGGTCCTGGATTAAAGGCATGTGCCACCACACTCAGCCTAAGTGCACTTGATAATATATAGCTTATCTTTACTGATAAAGCAACAATAATGGCAAAACCAGAGGTTAAACATTTAGTTTGACAGCAGGGAAGTTGTTCTCTACATTTGCTCAAGTAGAAGCATAACATTTTCAAATATAATTGGTTTAACAGTAAGCATAGAAGTAAAATTTATTTTTATCTCTCTATGCCCTGAAACCTAATTAAATAGATTTAGGATATTTGAATTGCATATTTAGCCATTTTAAATAAAATTACAGTTGAATTCAATAATAAAAACCAAAATTTTCATGTAGTATGTTGTTCAAATGATTTATTGAAAAAGAAATGAAGATACATCAAAATATACTGCACATGCTCTGCATGCTAATTCTGCCCTTTGTCCTTTCTGTAGTACTTGAGTGCAGCAATTACGGAGTAGGAGTGACACGTCTCAAACACTGGCTGGAGAATCTATCTGTATCTCACGACAGGAGAGTGTGTGAAAGACATTGTCCCTAATGTTTTGCAAAATGGTAGGAGAAACATTTACATTAATTTGTAAATGGGCATATGCCCAAATGTGATTTGTCTTACAAATGACAAGGCATTCCTCCACAATATCTATAACATAGGCCCACAGTTTCATATCTGAAACATTATGGACTGCGTGTGCTTTAAATTCAGAAATATCAGGACATCAGTAATGCATGCTTATGTGTAGCACATGGAATAGCACTCACATTTAGCGTTAATGTTTCAATCATGAAAACAGGAGAAGAATCACACCAAATGAGATAACTAAATTCCACGTAAAGTTTTACATCATTTCAGGTGTTGTTTGGATGCTAAATGAGAGTGCCACAAATTTGCCAGCAACTGAATATCCAAACCTTTTGTTTTCTGATTTGCAGATGAAGGTTCGGGAATGTCTTTTTCTTGATTATTTTTTGTATGCATCATTAAAGCTGGGAAACTGCAGGAAAATGTCCACCTATCAATCCACATAGAAGAGCTAGTAAAAATTAGTCCATCCATTTGTTTGTCCTTAATTCAACCAATGTGGTAGGCAACCTACAGAAAATAATCCAGTTAGACTTTGTGACACACTTACGCTATAGGGATGATAAAATTATGAAGCTGGGGAAATTTCGTTTCTGAAGCCCTGACCATCTTTTCTTCATTGAAACAGATCTCTTCCTGCTATACTGACTCTCTGCAGCTAGTGAGCCCAGTGTCAGATGACCACTAAAAAGCAGCAATTTTGTGTGGTCTGATCTGAATTCTGCTTAATCTAAAAGCCCAAATTACAGGGCTTTCAATGAGTGAGATAAGTAACTTTTCTCCATTAAAAAAAAAAAAAAGTAATGGGGTGGTGGGGGTTTTGGGTCGAGTGGTGGAAATGAAGATAAAGGCATATGACAGTCCTCGGGAGGTAGGGAGAGGCAGGAGGATGGGTAGTCAAACCAGCATGGTCTACGTGAGCCCTTTGCACAATTGATAGATATGGCCTAGATACCTGTTGGGAAACTGTTTCTTATCACTTTCTTTCACGGCTTCTAATTCCCACTCTTCACTGTGCTTGGAGACTCAGTGTGACATACTGAGACGATGGCCTTGCCACCCCTCAGATTACATCGCACAAATGTCCCCACTTGATAATCTGCCATACACCATGCTGCTTAGCAAGGAAACAGCCCAGGACCAAAGACAAAGTAGAAAGTAGAATCCTTGTGGGGGAAGGCAGGCAGCATCAGGGGGCAAGCCTGGGGAGAGAAAGTTAAACCATGAGTAGTCTCTTTCCCACTTTAACGCCTACTGGGTAGGATTATCAATCATGTCAGCTCATAGCAAAGCTAGGACCAAAGAGGAGTCGGAAATATCACAGAGAAAAGATTGATTCATCTTGTGCGGAGACTGCCTCCACAGCATTTGGAAGACCAGTTTATGCAATCCCACAGCCAGAGCAGGACAGGCAATCAGTAATCAAGAGCACTCCTGGGGTGTCAACTGAGAGGCTAAGGGAAAGGGATCCTCAGAGCCAACCCTGGAGAAGGGAGTAAGAGCAACCTGTATGTGTCCAGTACTGGCCACTCATTCCCCAATTCCTGGCACACACAACTGTGCAGCATAGCCACCAGGGTACTGGTCAAGGAATTTGACCTTCCGGTCCTATGGCAGCCATCATGGTCCGGCTTCTGGGCTTGGTGGCCAGAAAGTAAAGCTTCCTCAATAGCTACAGTGTGGGTACTAAAGTCGCTGCTTCTCCTGCGGAGTTTGTGATTAAAAAATATTGCCAGTTGCTAGGGCAATAGCCTACAATAAAATCTCCCCTCAGCCCAGAAAACCTCTCCATAAAGACAGCAGAGACAGAAACAAATCAGCTTAATTAGTGAATAAACATGAAGTCAGGATATGGCACACACAGGTAGGCAGTTCACTGAGAAATGGTGAGCCAATCAAAGGCTGCTCTCAAAATTAATCACCTGTCCTCAAGCCAGAGAACTAGACAATACTGGGTGACAAGCAGAAGAAAGACAACCTTTTTCTGGCTGGAGACAGTTCTGTTCGGAGTAAGGTGCTGCAGAAGTGCGGCTCCAACTGCCTCTCAGAGACAGCAAGAGTGAGAATGGGCGCCGTCTCCCTTCATGTCTAAGTTTCAAAGAGATGGAGCTCGGGTCCTTGAGAAGGACATTCCCCAGTCATCAGACTCACAAAAGACCTATCTAGTTTCAAAAGGATGTTCAGATATATCAGTAGAGAAAAAGTACTTGTAATTGTAGGTTTCTAACATAAATGGTCTAGGATAAAGGAAGTGAGGGAATTTCATAGCTTGTTTTTGACAGGGAGAGTCTCTCTCTTTCTCTCTCTTAAGTTTTATTTTTATTTCTCTTCCCAAATCTCACTGCTAGTATTCAGACCCCCGATGTGAATTTTTTTTTCTTTTTTCTTTAATTCTCTGGGAGATTTTAATAGGCCATTCAGAACAGTGATTTTGAACATGACAGCCAACTGTGAGCTTTGCATCCTTTCCTGGAGGTTAATTAAATGATCCTCAGAATCAGAATCTGTAGACAGAAGTGGCAGTTGCATTCACAAAAGCCCCAGGGAAGCTGCTGATGCTCCTTCAGGGCAAGAACTCATGGCCTAAACTACATTCATCTCCATCAAAAGATAGATAGATCCCTACTCGGCTGAGGAGACAGAACAACCCTCTACCACACACACCCACACATATGAATAGTTTAAAGGAATTATTTTCTAGATTCTCAAATTTCTTTTTCACTCTTAAAAAAAAAATCCAACCAAACAAACAAAGCATGGGTCTGTTAGAATATTGCCATGGTCTTTTCTGCCACTTCTTTCTCTTCCATGAACTCAAGATCATCTGTCTCCTGTATGAAAAGGAAGGCATAAAAGGAGGTCTGTGTTTCAACTTAATCAAGGTGCTAACCTGAGCTAGAAGCTTTTACTAAAATTCTATAAATTTCAAAATGGAAGGGCATAGCTCTTCGTTAATCTCAGTCTTAAAGAAGTTGATCTCTTCCCTGATGGGGTGGCATGACGGTGTGCAGGCTGGATAATCCAAGAAAAATACCTGCTGAGGGACATTCCTGGAGCAGTTAAGCAATGGAGCTCAACCAAGGAGTGCAGGTGACATGTCTTTCCATGACATCAGATACATGGGCCTGTCCATCTCAGAGTTGGACAACTGTTTAGCAGGGAGGTTTACTGTGTTGGCTTGATTTGGGGAAAAAAAATAGATGCTTCTTGAATCAAATAACATTCTTGTTTTTTGACTGTTATGACAAAGATGATTGGGCTTTTTTGTTTTGTTTTGTTTTCTAGTCTTTGGAAACATGTGAACATTGCACAAAATTTGAAAAACCACAGTTCCCAGGCTTTGAAGAAAATATATAATTGCTTCTAACATATATTTCTACCCTTAATGTACATATGTACATTTCTATCATGGAAGAAATGAATTTCTTTATACCTTGTAAACTTCTAATGTAATTGATGTAATTATTAATCACCATTGCCAACTTGACTGGGCTTAGAGTCACCATGGAAGCATCTCTGGAATATTTACAGGAAGGTGTAATGGAAGAGGAAAGTCCCACATTGAGTGTGGGCAGAACTAGCCCATGGCTGGGGTCCTACACTGAAGAAGGAGAATGCCAGCTACGTAGCAGCATCCCAGCTCTCTCTGCTTCCTGATATAGATGGTGGGCATGGGCTATACCCCGAATTGGGAGCCAGAGTAAGTCCTTATTCCCATAAAGTAGCTTTTCTTCAGCTATTTTTTTTACAGCGACAAGAAAAGTAATTAATACATTTGTTCATTGTAAAATATTTAAAGGTTGTTTGTTTTGTCAGTTAAGACCAGACACTAGTTGAAGAATCCAAAGAATTCTGTCTTTCCCTTCCTGTGCAAGCATTAGGTTCTTTCTTCTCCATCCTCATAGATGGAATTCCTGTTTCCTAAGCTACATGGCAAAATACTTCCACTGACTTCTCAATCTCACCTGTTACATATCTCTTTGAAGAGAAACATGGATTAATCCACAGGTCCTTCCTGAGCCAATGAACCATGGATAAACGAATTAGAGCATATTCTATACAATATGTTTGAGGGTTTCAGTGTTTCTAATCAATGGACATAGTATTCAGCACTCTTTTTTTTCTCGTATTGCCATCTACCTAAGACCAACAGAAATCCACCAGTACTTGAATTAACTTAGGTTGACATTTCACTGAAAGAGCTCACATGCCAAGAAAGCCATGGAATGTCTTGGTGACAAGATGCTGAGTAGTGAAATATATCTGGGATATATTCAGGTTTGCTGAGCACAGGTATCAGGAAAGAACAACTATTAAGAACATGACTTATTTCTCACTGTGTTCAAGAGGAAGGAATATGTTATCCCATGCTGTGTAAGGTTGGGGGGTGGGGAGACACACCTGGGAGCATTGACTGTGACTTGTCCAGAAAAGAATGGGCAAGGCAGAGTAAGCAAGCTGACTAGATTAAGATCGGCCAGTTTGTCTCAGTTCAGCAGGCTGCTAGATGCAGAGGGTGCTTGACATCGTGGATGTCCAAGCTTGGTGGTATTTAGGATAGAGGTTAGTATTTCCTAAAAGTTAAGGGGGCTATAGACTGGCCAGTTCAAATATGAAAGGCAAACTCAAGATAATCTGTTATTAACCAAGCAATGGGCAGCATTTATTAACAGCAGTTACTAACCTAGCAATTTTTACCATCAGTAATGTCTCAGATGTCCAAATATCACATACAGAAACTAGAAGTACAGAGAAGAGAATCTGACTATGTGTTGTAGAATGTCAATGGCTTAAGAAAAGTGGGCTTTGCCCAGCTTGGGGGGTTGTGGAGAAGCAGGATGTCTTCAATGGATATGAAAAGACCTGGAGGGGACAGGAACTCCACAAGGAGAACAACAGAGCCAAAAAGAACCTGGACCTCAAAACAAAACAAAACAAAACAAAACAAAACAAAACAAAACAAAAAAACCAATGAAAATATGCTGGACTTTGAGTCACTAGCATATAACATGAGAATTTTTCCTGTGCTGCAAATCTGTCTAAACAATTGTCGAGCTATATTTTAGGTAATTGGACTGGAGAATTCGATACTACGATGGAGCAGCTGAGAGTGGCCATTGTCACAGTAAATTCTACCAGAGTGGACGCAGGACTAGCCACAGGATTATCAACATGGATTGCTGCAGCCATGAATCATCTGAAGGAATGGGCGGGAATGGGAGCGTTAGCAGGCCTTCTGGTGTTGGTCTCCTTGGTTTGCCTGTGGTATATATGCAAGATTAGAGTCTCACAACAGTGTGATGCAGCCATGATCATTCAGGCCTTTACAGCCATTGAAGCAGGACATTCTCCCCAAGCATGGTTGGATACCATAAAAAGCTAAAATGTTACGCTCAGGACGCGAGGCTAAGCACTGCACTCAGGGTCAGCCGCTTTGGACCCAGAGAAGAGCATGTCTGATTGCATGCGGGTTGATGCCCCAGGTCCCGCCTCTGAGAAAAAGGTATCGGACGGGTCTGATGCTCTTTGGGTGGATGACACCTAAATGAACATCGGTACAAAGTCCCAATTTATTTCTAATATCAGAGATCAGACCTCTACTCTTGCCTGATGCGTCTAAAACAAAAAGGGGGAACTGTAGAGAGCTGCGTAATGCCGCGCCTTAAAGATGGAGCTGGTTTCTGCCTTCCACCTTCCCGATGGTGAGTGCTCTCTGTCACAAACAATTCCACATTTGGCTAAGGCTGAGGATCTGGCTTGCTTCCATGTATGTGGACGTATCTGCATTGCCCCCGTGGCACGCCTGGGTTGGCTACCCAGAGGCTATTTAAGCTGTGGGCTGGCTTTCCCCAGGGTCCGAGGATAAACTGCATTCCTGAATAAACTGCATTGGAAAAAAAAAAAAAAAAAAAAAAGAACCTGGACCTCCTGCAGAGACTGATAATCCAACCAAGGACCATGAATGGAGAGGACCTTCCCCTGTTGAGAGGAAGCCCATAGGCTGCTCAGTCTCCAAGTGGGTTCCCTAGTAAGGGATAGAGGGGCTGTCTCTGACATGAACTCAGTGGCCAGATCTTTGATCACCTCCCCATGGGAGGAGCAGCCTTGCCAGGCCACAGAGGAAGATGTTGTAGCCAGCCTTGATGATAGGCTAGGATCAGGTAGAAGGGGAGGAGGTCCTCCCCTTTTAGGGGACTAGGGAAAGGGCATAGGGGGAAAAGGGGGGGGGTGAAACTGGGAGGAGATGAGGGAGGCCCTGCAACAGTGAATAATTTGTAATAAATAAATAAATAAATAAATAAATAAATAAAGTTTTTTGTTTTTGTTTTTTGTTTTAAAGAAAAGGCCAGATAGGGTACCTCAATAATAATCTGGAAAGGAAGAAATAGCATGAAAAGTCAATTGTCTTATTAGCTAGAAAAGAGACATACTTGGTCACTGGTGAGGTCTGAACAATATTCTTTGAATTTAGGCTTGACTGGTTTCTCACTGGTGCACAGACATAAAATAATTCTGAGTTAATTTGTTTTTATGTTTAGTCATGACCTCAGTGACTATGCCAGATCTCAATGAGTATGCCTCTGAGTGTCCGGCAGCTTCTGGATACTAGAGGAACAGAGTTAGAAAGACAAAGCTATTTGACTAAACTCTCAAAGTCAAGAAGCAAGAGAGCCCTCACTCCCAGTAAGTCTTTACCCCTGTGAATTCTGTATTCTTGCTAAAACTGTATGGTTAGAACAAGGGGAAACCAATGCTGAGAAAAGAAAGGGACATGGGCAATGTGTGCTAGTCAGCTTCCCATGTCTGTGTGAAAACCTGAAATAAATGAACTTAAAAGAGAAAAGCATTTTAGTCCAAGTGTTGTTTAACCTCCATTGCAATGGGCCTGTGGCAAGGCAAAATGCCATGGCTTTTTGCAGAAGAATGAAGCTGGGAAGTAAAAAAGAGAGAAGAGTCAGGGATCAAAGATCCAATATTCTGTCAGCATGTGTCTAATGACCCAATTCCTCCAACTTGACTCCAATCCCTAACATTTCTACAGCATTTCAACAGCCAAGATTTGCAATGCAAGCATTTAACCTATGAGCTGATGGGAGCCATTCCAGACCAAAAACGTAAACATATATATATTCAAAAGACATCACAATTCTATAAGTGCATTCAAGAGGATCCAGTGTCCCACTGGAACACTGTAATGTTGTTCTTTTATTTGTGTCCAGAGTGTAAGCACAAATTCTAATCCAAAAGTGAACATATTAACCCTTGAACCCAGAAATCCCAATTGAGCAAGGGGATGTGACTCAGATACCCTAAGATACCCCAAGAGCTGTGCCCATGAAAACTCCAAGGATCAAGTCCCAAGAAGTGGTGTAAATTATACCAAAAAGGAACAATTTCTGCAAAAACATTTGGTTTCATATAAGCAGCTTCTTTGGAACATATTGCACAGTGTGTGTGTGTGTGTGTGTGTGTGTGTGTGTGTGTGTGTGTGTTGCATCAATTAAGTTAATTCATGGAAGAAATCACTTTAGAAGATTACTAAATCTTTAGGCAACCCAAGATCCATTTCTATGCATGTATCCTCAGATCCCCTAAGCTTATTACAAGAAAGACAAATGACTTTTGCAAAGTTTTAAAGGGCTACACAGATTAGCAGGGATTACTGCCTACAGCAGGTGTAACAGGATACACTGATGTCAGGCAATAGTACTTAGGTTTGTGCAAAAGCAGAGCTTCATAGAAATGGCTATAAAGTTTTCAAACTGTTTTTATAACACCTGTCTTTGGAGTTCATTAGTTTTATTATGCCAGAAGCTGGTGTAACATGCTAAGACCAAGTGGAGATTGATTCTGTGTACTAATAAATTCTGAGGAAGAGGTCCAAAAGAATTTGGATGGGACATGGGTACATCTGTATGAATGCTCAATTTGGTATTTTTCTGTGATGTACATGTAATGCGAAAATAGGAGAAAATTACATCATATTTAAAGCTACACTATGTGAAATTTTGAGTAATTCAGAATATGGCAAAAAAAAAAAAAAATCCCAAGGCTATTGGCATCTGAGCTGTATTTTCCCAAGAATTCAAAAACTTCCATGAGATTGAAACTAGTTAGTCTATTAGGCAACAAAACAAAACAAATTAGATACCAAAATTATCTGTCAACATTTGAACCTAGACAACAGACATGAAAAAATATACAAAGGGTTCAAATAAATGATGGTTTACTATTTATAGGAAAAGAAAAGAAAGAAAAAATAATAAAAAATTATAAAATATAAAAAAGGCAGGTTTGTTTAAAATAAAAGTGCCCCTATCTACTGGTGAATTTGCAACTAACAATAGAAAAATCTAATTGTGTGTGTGTGCAGGACACAGGACAGGAAGTATTATTGTAAAAATCTAAAGTAACCTAACCAGACGAAAATGACAATTATTATAACAGTTTAAATTCTCCCCAAATATGTTTTAAATATAAAAGTAAAATTTAAAAACACAGGATATATAGGACATAAAACAGGATATCTATCTATCTATCTATCTATCTATCAGGATATGTACAGGATAGAAAACCCACATCAGATTCACAATTGCTTTTTAAAATTAGTTTTATAAAGGTTTAACTGATAAATATACATTGGAAATATTTAGAAGACACTATTTGATGATCTGGGCATGAATATGTATATACAAGCAGGAAGCCAAGATAGCAAACATGCCCACAGTTCAAAGTTTCTACGTGTGCTTTAGTGATTTTATTCTTCCCTCTGGCAGCCATTCATGGGTCTGTCACTTGTCACTCCGCATTACTCTACATTCTTCATGTAAAACACCTCTGGGTTCTGACCTCTTTTACTTAGCCTAGTGATTCCGAGATTCATCCAAGGTGGTGTGGCCCTCAGTCGTTCATCCCTTTTTATTGAGAGCTTTATTACTTTTTATTTTATATTTCATTTCTGGGTAGCCTCAATTTGTTTATGTATTCTACATGCTAATAAGCACTGGACTGTTTTTATTTGGGACCTATGCAAATTAAAATATGAGGAACACTCATGTATAAAAAAAGTATGAACACATTTTCATTATCATGGGTAAAGGAAGAGTAGAATGAGCAATGGAATAGGTTTAACTTTTTGTTCTTTTAGGCTCTCACAATGTAGTCCTAGTTGGCCTAGAACTTTATACATACACACATATATGTATATACATATACATATATATAAACAGTCACAGCTATATGCTTTTTTTGAGACCTAAAGCCTTCATATGGGGAAGAATCAAAAATATCTACATAACTGATACAGGATTTATATGGAAAATATGTAGAGAATTCTCAAAATACATGAAAAACAATCCAATTAAAAGTGACCAAAAGTAGCTGGGCACAGTAGCACCTGTAATCCCAGCACTCAGGGAGGCAGAGGCAGGCAGATCTCTGTGAGTTTGAGGCCAGCCTGGTCTACAAAGCAAGTGCAGGACAGCCAGGGCTACACAGAGAAACTCTGTCTTAAAAAAAAAAAAAAACCCAAAAGACATTAGAAATATTAAGCACATGAAATGATTATTATCATTAGTCATTAAGAAAATTCAAATTAACACTAAAAGTGGAAACTACTGCACACCCACACCTGTTAATATGATCTGTCATTCTCCATTTGGCAGGGGCCTAGATCTTCAATGGGGTCCTGGAACTGGCTTCCAGACAGAAAACGGGGTTCAGTTTCTCTGAGGGGTAGCTAGAGTGTGTTAGGGTGAGGCCTGAGTGTGCTAACATGGGTTGCGGAAAAGGTTTTTCACAGTGTTACAGTTTAGCTCTTTTAGCATGAGATTGCTGATGGCAGTGGAAGCTCCTCCGGCCTTCCAAAGCCCATGGTGATACCAAAGTGTATCACCATGGTCAAGCTGCAGTAAGCATGACAGAGGTACAGGCCAAGGCCCATGCCTGGTAGGCTTGCAGCCAAGACAAAGGCCTGCTGAGGCCCAGGCCCAGTGCCAGAGGACAGGGACACCAAGCAGAATATAAATGAGTAATCACAGTCTTGAAGTGAGAAAGTGCAGACCCTTATTCATGTGAAATCAAGAGCGAAATAAACCCTGGGCAGAAGAAGGGATTTCAAGGGCGATTATGTTTGATTCACTGGGGTCAAGGAGTCAGGGATACTTAATGGTCCTATCACAAGAAGGAAAATACAGTACTTAATTATCCTATGGATAGGGGGATCTACAAGTACAACTGAAGGTCCCTGCTGGACTAAGAGCCTTAGCAGGGTGGAACATTTCTAGGAATTCCTAGATGGTTGCTAGAGTAGTTTCCTTATCAGCGAAGGGCCTGTCCTATAATCTTCCCTGAGGGCTACTTGATGCTCCTTAGCTCCTTACAAGACCTGGAGTCATCCAGATCAGGAGAGACTTTTTAGAACCCTGCTGAGAAAAGGGAATCTATCATAGATTGAGTGCAAATAATTGGCTATCCAGAGATGACCAACTTCAACCTTGATCATGATCCAACAATGTTCATGTTGGAAAACACCTTCAATTCTTCCCCATATAAGGACTTTCCTTTCAGTTTAAAAAATGATTCATAAGGCTGTGAATAGTGTTTATGTTAAGTATTACCTAACAAAGACACTAATTCATCTTCTCACTTTCTTAACAGTATCTTCTAAAAAATTTTCTGAATTTTGAATAAGTACAATTAAACATTCTTTGGTGGACTCGTATCTCAGAGTTTCCAGTATTACATTTAGGTTAGAAAGCCTTTTATGCTATTCTGTCATACAATTCTTCTTAACTTATCTTCCCTGAACACCTTCCACCATTCCCATCAGAGACAGCAATGCTTCCTGGGCTCTATGTCAATACTCACAGCCTTAGCCTTCTTTCCCGGTAGCAATCTGGACCAATCTGGGACCCATCCAGTTTCTGTCTTCTAAAAGACTCCCTGTATCCTTGTCTGGACTATTATCTTGAGTGCAACATTTTATACAGTTTAAGTATTTCAGACTAAGAGTTGAGCCCATACCTCTGGCTCTCTTCTAAGCACATGCAGGAGTTCTGCAAACACTTAGACTTCAGCAAACTGCATTTCTTTTGTAATGAATGAGCCACCTGAAGTTAGAATACCTCAACCTTCAATACCCAAGCCTTCAAATTCTGTTCTCTGCCTTCAAAACCTGAGGCATTCAACAACCAGTGATAATAATATTTCTGTACCCTTAAAACTAACTGACATAAAATAGTGATTTAAAAACAATACTACAAAAAACTAGTTGTCAATGCTCCAATAGATGGCCCCACACCAATGCACATACTGACAACACTAACTGTATTTAATAGATTTTTTTTTTTTAATGGCCATGAAACTGGGGGAGATAGTGACTGTCTGGAAAGAGCTAGGGGAAAGAGGGAGTAATTATGATGAAAATTCATTGTATACATGCATCATACTTTCAAAGAATGTAAACAAAGGGGGATTCTTCCTACTCTTTCATAAGGGTACTTTTTTAAACATTTCTTTTTGTGGGTTTGTGTGTATGTGCGCATGTGTGTGTGTGTGTTATATGGGTGTATGCCACATGTGTAGGCTAGAAGAGAGTATGAGCTCCCCTGAATCTGGAGTTAGAGGAGGTTGTGAGCCTCCCCATTTGGGTGCAAGGAGTCCTCTGGAGGAGCAGTAGGAACAATCTCTTCAACTCCTCTTTCTTTAAGGTACTTTCACTTATGACAGAATGTCTAAGGTTATTATTCAAAAATAAAATTATTTAAAAATAAAAATTCCTAAAGCCTGGCAGCTGGCCTCTCACAGGCTTTCATAAATGTCTTAATGTTGGACCCAATAGTATCTGAAATGAATCCATGTATTCCCTCACCTCAGCCCTTTCAAATATGAACTAAGAATGGGGTCACTGAAACTTTCTGATATTAGGGTTCAACACTCTTGATAGGACAGGCGAGCCATGCTACATTGTTGTTCTAACCATGTTGAAATGGCTAATCTTGGTTGCCAACTTGACTGCAATCAATTAAAACCCAAGCTGTGGAGCACTCCTGGGAGAGGTTTTCCCCAAATCTTGGCTACATCTTCTGGTGGTTGTCCAGATAAAAGGGTGTGGAAAGAAAAGAAATTTTGTTTTTTGTCTACTTCTCACTTTCACTGGGCAGGCCAACCTATCCTCCTGCTAGAACATTTCTTTTTCTGAGATTATAACCAAACTTTTTGGGAGTCCAATGTAGATGAATAACATCTTTCCAAGAATAGGCCATTAGTGGCAGATTGGGACTGGTGAGCTATCTGGCCCTGTAGACAGACCAAATACTGGATTCTCTGCTTTCTAGTGTGAGATGCCACTATTGGACTACCTGGAACATATCCTGTAAGCCAGTCTAAAAAATACATTAATTTATTAATATATTTAATTATTAAAATATATCAATTATATACATATAACTTTTAATATTACCTGTTTAATAATTTAAAATATTTAATGCACATTAAAATTTTAATACACATATTTTAAATAACATTTTTAATAATTTTAATACATATATTTTAATATATCATATATATTCATTCTAGCTTCTCTGTTCCTTTCGATAACTAATGTACCTTGTAATTAATAATGTTATTTGGAAAGAGAATAGATGAAAAATTGTACAGACACCACCACCACTTCTCAGAATGTAGGACTAGAATGACTCCTATCTTTGCTCTTAGCTATTTCTTTGAGATTCTATGTCTTTATTGGATGTTCCTTTTATTTTTCCCCTTTGAGAGCTGAATTCCTGGAACTCACTACCTCTGTCAATTTTTACCCACTTAGGAGCAGGAGACACCTATTTAAGCCTGTATGCTCTCATTGGCAATCCCCAACTTGCATTTCACTAGTTCAGGAGCACCCCACATCTTCTGGAGTAGGTAGGCACTGCACTTCTGATGTGTTCCTCCTGAGAGGAAATAAAGTATCTGCCAAATACCTCTCTATCAACCTTGTAGTTCTTCAGATTAGAAACACTTATGCATAAATTAGATTTGCCTTTAAAGAGGAGATCCAAGGACACCTTCTATTAGTTACCTTGACTAAAGCAGCTGACAGGGACCATATTTCCTTGAAAGTTCCAGGTTCTCTCTTCACACTGGTTAACAAGCCAGGTGAGGGTGATGAAGCAGGGCCGGTGCTGTATCCAAGCTGAAAAGAAGCGCCCTGAATTTCTTAGAGTTAAGACTGTGCGCTGGGAAGCCCCCTGCTTCTGCTCTCTCCTCGAGCTTCTACACTGTGCCCCAGCCCATCTGTCAAACATTCCTTGGCACTGAGACCCTGGTCCCAGACGCTTCCCTGAGGTATGTGGAACAGATCTCTGTATGAGTTACTACTGCCCTGAACTGATTTTCACCTACAAATATATGTAAACTATGATACAAAAATCTAACGTTTTCCTTCTGTAATCACAACAAAAGTGATTAAACCTGTGTCTCTGTGTCTCTCCTGCTTACACAGAACTATATTTGACACCCATGACCTTGTCTTTTTTTCTTTCTTTAAACATGGTAATGAACATTTTCAAATTCAGTGTTTTGCTTCAAGATGTCACTGGAATGGTAGATTAAAGAAAAATATTCCACAGTTTTTGCTTGAAAAAGAGTAAAGAAACCAAATATCTATTTATAGTTGAGGGACTAGAAATTAGACAAGATTCCCTGGTAGGCAGACAGATAGGAAGGGGGGGGAGCACAACTAGGCTAAAAAAGATGGTGAGATTCTGAGATAGCTGGTTTCCTCCTCACCCTTGTGGTCTTTTTCTCCTGATGATGGTCTGGCTCCATTAGTCCAAGTACATGTTTATATAACAATTGTGGGCCATCTGTGTTTCTGACCAACACTAAATTAAGGAAGGAAAAATCTTCAGGGAGTTAAGGAACTCTAGCCCTCAAGAAGATTCTTTTTTTTTTTTTTTAAGCTTCCCACCAGCTTTGGGGGGTGGGGGGGTCTTTCTCTCTATGACTGCTATATGTAATTCTCATCCCCAATAAAAGCCTTCCTTCAACTATTGATTCTGTCTGTTCCAGTCTGCTGTATTTCCCTTCCTTTCAATATTTGACTGGCAGAGAAAAAGAACCCGACCAAGACTTCCAGCAGTAGTATAAACCCACCTAAGCATCAAACCCTTAGCTTGCTCATACAGGATAAAGTCCCAAAGGCCAGGGCTGGAAAGCTTCTGGCTGCGTACCTATATCCGCCATAGTCGTCTTTCCTTCCTTCTGTGTTTGTTTCTTACAGTCAGGAGAAACAGACACGGAGCTAGCCATGTTGGTTAAGTCACAAAGGCAGGCTCATAAGACAAATAAAGGAAGTCTATAGAAAAAGTAGATGCACTGAGCTTTGAAGTGTTGCCACTGTGACCTAAGGATGGAAGGTCAAGTACACCACAGATTCCTCCTAAATAGCACTAGGGAAGCCTACTCAGGCTCAGTTTATGTAACCAGAGGTGAAAGCTTTAAGCAGAGAGGAATGGGGAATCAGTCCAGTGGTCAAAACAATAGACATGTAGAACTTGGCTTAGAAAGAGAAAATGTTAGGTGGCTCATGGCAGCAACGACTGATTAGCTCTTAGTTTTCCTTATTAGCCCATGGTTGTTTCTCCACAATCCTAACCATGCTTCAGGTTAAATTCTATTTGGGGAAATGGCAAAAGTTGGGAGACTCAACATGACTGCCTCATACTTTGAGCATAATTTTCTTTAGAAAAATAATACTCATGCCTATAGGTAAAAAGATCCCAAGATTAAAAGCAATGCTTTTTTAAAAAAAATTATTATTGATGTCCATCCTCTTTGCCTTTCAGGATGTGGATTGAGCATTTTAGTCAGGGTCCTCCCTCTTGATTAGTTTCTTTAGGTGTACTGATCTTAGTAGGTTTATCCTATGTTATATGTCTATAAGAGTAAGTATATACTGTGTGTGCCTTTCTGCTTCTGGGACAGCTCACTCAGGATGATCCTTTCCAGTTCCCACCACTTACCTGCAAATTTCATGATTTCCTTATTTTTCATTGCTGAGTAATATTCCATTGTGTAGATGTACCACAATTTCTGCATCCATTCTTCAGTTGAGGAGCATGTGGGCTGTTTCCAGCTTCTGGCTATTACAAACAAAGCTATGACAAACATGGTTGAGCAAATGTCCTTATTGTGTACTTGAGCCTCTTTTGGATATATGCCTAGGAGTGGTATGGCTGGATCTTGAGGAAGCACTATTTCATCAGAAGAGGAAAAAAAAACAGGAAACAAGTTAGGAACCTGCCACAGAGGGCCTCTGAAAGGCTCTGCCCTGCAGACTATCAAAGCAGATGCTGAGACTTAGGGCCAACTGTTGGGCAGAGTGCATGGAATCTTATGAAAGAAGTGGGAAATAGTAAGATCTGGAAAGGACAGGAACCCCACAAGGAGAGCAACAGAACAAGAAAATCAGAACACAGGGGTCTTCCCAGAGACTCATACTCCAACCAAGTACCATGCATGGAGATAACCTAGAACCCCTGCACAGATGTAGCCCATGGCAGTTCAGTGTCCAAGTGGGTTCCATAGTAATGGGAAGAGGGACTGCCTCTGACATAATCTGATTGGCCTGCCCTTTGATCACCTCCCCCTGATAGGGGAGCAGCCTTACCAGGCCACAGAAGATGACAATGCAGCCACTCCTGATGAGATCTGATAGACTAAGATCAGAAGGAAGGAGAGGGGAACCTCCCCTATCAGTGGACTTGGGGAGGGGCAGGCGTGAAAAAGAGGAAGGGAAGGTGGGATTAGGAGGGGAGGAGGGAGGAGTTTATGGGAGGATACAAAGTGAATAAATTGTAATTAATAAAAGTTAAAAAATATTATTTTATTTAATACAATTTATTCACTTTGTATCCCAGCTGTAGTTCCCTCCCTTGTCCCCTCTCAATCCTACCCACCCTCCCTCCCTCTTCTCCGCCCATGCCCCTACCCCAGTCCACTGATAGGGGAGGTCCTCTTTCTCTTCCATCTGACCCTAGACTTTCAGGTCTCATCTGGACTGGCTTCATTGTCCTCATCTGTGGCCTGGCCACGCTGCTCCCCCTTCAGGGGTACGTGATCAAAGAGCCAGACACTGAGTGTCAGAGATGGTCCCTGGTCCTATTATTGGAGAACCCTCCTGGATACTGAGCTACCTTGGACTACATCTGTGCAGGGGTTCTAGGTTATCTCCATGAATGGTCCTTGGCTAGAGTATCAGTCTCAGAAAATACCCCTGGGCCCAGATTTTTTTGTTCTGTTGCTCTCATTGTGGAGCTCCAGTTCCCTCCAGGTATTTCTTTTTCCCCCTTCTTTCATAAAATTCTTTGCACTCTGCCAAAAGTTTGGCTATGAGTCTCATGGAAATCATGAAATTAGCAGGCAAATGGTGGGAACTAAAAAAAGATCATTCTGAGTGAAGTATCCCAGAAGCAGAAAGACACACATGGTATATACTCATTTATAAGTGGATATTAGACATATAATATAGGACAAACATACTAAAATCTGTACACCTAAAGATGGTAAGAAAGGAGGAGGACCCAGGGTAAGATGCTCAATCCTCAGAAAGGCAAATGGGACAGGCATTGGAAGAGGGAGAAAACAGGGAACAGGACAGGATCCTACCACAGAGGGCCTCTGAAAGACTCTACCCAGCAGGGAATATTAAAGCAGATGCTGAGACTCATAACAATGCTTCTTTTTAAAAGTAGAAAACATAAAATAATAAAGTAATAACTTAAAGTTTAGAAAAAAATGGAGGTCAATAAAAATTACATTAAAGAAATGAAGTTTCTAATAAATAAACGGAACATGGAAAAGGATAGGACACAGATAATGCATAAGACAAACTAACAAAAGGAACATGATCATGAACTCTCTGAAACCTGAGATAAAGTTGATTTGCTTATAGCATAATGCCTAGAACACAGTACTTGATATATCATTTTTACTGAGTATTTTCATACAAAAGGTTTTTAAAAACTGTAATAAAATACTTTGCCTGGTAAAGAGAACAAAACATAACAAAACAACCTGAGCTAAGAATGTTAAGTGTGAAAAGTCAAAGGAAAAGCAGAGACTTGAAACAAGGAAAAAAAACCAAAGAGAGGAGATGAGATGCAATGCAGGGGAGAGGAGAAAGAGGCCAGAGGAGAAAAACACATCTGCTGTGGAGTCAGGAGGAAAACACAATGAAAAGCATCAAATTGTATGCAAGGCAACTCTAAAATGAGTCTAAGGTGCTATTGTATTAGTCAGGGTTCTTGAGGGAAGCAGAACTTACATATATTCTCTAGATTATATGTGTGTGTGTAATATGTACACACAGGCAATATCCCAGACAAGATTGTATACACACACACACACACACACACAAATACCTGCCCCCCCAACAAACACAGGTTAAAAACATACCTAATAGATACCTACAATAATCACTCTACAGTAATGCGTGTTATTAAACTATAAGATGTAGTGAACTGGTTAATTCACTCTTAATTAATTAACTGGTTAATTAAGTCTTTTTAAGACAGAGAACTACATCAGCAGCAGGTTATACGCATAAGCCAACATTAATATAATATATAAAGTGCAGACATTTACTGATTATAGCTCCACCTAGACCTGAGGGACGAATTCATTTGCAAGTCCAGCAACTTAAGTCCATACTTGGTAAGTGGCCAGCTGACTGGACAACCTATATATCAATGGGAAGGGAATACATGCCCCATAGAATAGTGAAACTGATCCTGAAGTCACAGCTTTCCCTGTATAATACCACAGGTATAGAAATCTTCCTCAACAAAAGTACAGGATTTAAAAGACATTTCTATACCAACATGAATATTAGTGTTAAATCCAGCAGAATTATACTAAAAAACCTGTATTCCAGAAGTATAGGAATTCAATACATGTACTAAAATAACTTTTCTTTTATGTCTTTAGATCAACCCAAATGCCAAATTTTGGAAATATTCTTATGAACTAATAGAGAATGGTAATCACCAGTTAACACGACTGTCTTCTATGGAGAATCTGTAATAAATTAGCACTGTATTAGTGCTGCTGTCCCCAGCTAAGCACAAAGATGCAGTGTTCTAAACCACAACTTTTCTAACTGTGGTTCAGAGCCTAATCGAATGTTATGACAACGAATGAGAGGGTTATGAAAAAAATGTGGCAAAGTAGGCTTCTGAATGCTCAGTGGCCAAACATTAATTCAAAATCAAACACACTCAATGAATCTGAGATATGCCCGGTACCTCTCAACCCAAATTGTACCGTGTGGCTTCACTAAAGCCTTGGTTCTGAACTGTAGTAGAAATATTGATTTGATTGTTAATGCAGCAGTAATTCCTTTACCCACTGTTACATAAAGATACAGAAGCCTGTTTCAATAACCTTAAGCCACTAGATATCAATCCCCTAAGCTACTTCGTTATCTCCTGGCCACACACGCCAGGTCATTTGTTCCAGACTTTCCTATCTGGGCTACTTCCCATCCACAATTCCCATAGAGTTGCACATGTTCCATTTGGACAGCTTCTCTCCATCACACCCATCCTCAGAGCAAGTTCCTCCAGGCCATATGCCTTGTTCATGCTTAACCCATGGCAACTGCTGCTTTCTTCTTCTTCCTCTTCTCCTGTCCATCTCCTTTTTGTCTCCCTCTGCAACTCTACAAAGCCCAAGAACCTTGGCTCTGACTCCCTCTCTTCTGCCCAGTCCAGGCTGGGCAGGGATAAAGTAAAATGATCTGTATATCAAAGAATTGTTATATTTGACTTACATACCTATATTTGAATACTCAGGCAAAAATGGGTCTATACAGAAAAAGGCTAAGAATCCCTGCCTGCTCCAAATGCTTTCAGACTTCAGTTTCCTTAAGTTCTTCAGTCTCTTCCCTTGAGTTACTTTTCAAACTCTTCAAAAACTACTACAGGCAACCTGTGTGACAAGCACTAGAGTCACTTGGAAGTCTCTGAAAACAGCTCAGAACTCAGACCGACCCCACTGTGATACCCACAAATAAAAGCCAGAAAGTACTGCCAGTCACATCCACTATCAACTGTGGATTGAAACAAAGAAAACCAAAGAGTTAGTAGGCTTTGAGAGAATGCTAGGTCCCTCACCTTCATTTCCCTTTTTTTTCTTTCTTCTCTTCCTCTCTCTATGCTTTTCTCCCTCCCTTCTCATTCCTTCATTTCACTGACCACTTCTGTCTTCAAGTTGATATAAGAAAACTCACCAAATGCAGAGTTTGTACTCAGTTAACTAGTTACTAGCTCCTCCACAGGGCCCCTCCTCTCCTCTCAGGAAGCTGACTTTCAGATGTATACCCTTTGACTCCAGCCCACCCACTGACTCCTCCTTCTAAAGTTAAGGTACCCAAACCAGGTTAGAAATAACCTAAAACACTGGCAGAATTTCTGGTTACAGGAAGACAAATGACCCAATACATGTAAATGTGGCCTCAGCTTCATTTTCTGAACACATTTCTAGAAGCAGCCCTCATCTACCCAATGGGAGTTGCTAGAAACCATCTAGAAACCATGGTCACATGTGGCAAGTCTGTCCTAGAAAGAAGCTGATCCCAGGGAATAAAGAAATGAGATTAAAAAATTAGTCTTTCATAATCTCCAAAAGATGAATCACTACATTAAGCAAATCCCAAATCACTGTACCTGTTGCCATGTATTTTGTCAGTCAATTCCCTTCCGTGATCCAGGGTTTAAGATGTCTTTCCTGTTCCTTGTATCCAAATCCTTGCAACACAATTCACATTTAAAAGAAAGGGAGTACCTGCTTTTCTAATTGCACTTGTAAAAACTGTGAGAGTACTATAAATTACATACTTAACTTTTCAATTCTTCTGTCATATTTGATAGCTGTTAGCATACTAATAACTGCTATTTTGCTTCAGGTTGTTTTAATACAAAATAATAAGCTACACAGAGAGTATATATATTATGTAATTACAGGGGAAGGCTTCCATAATATGTTCCATAGAAAGTAGTTTGTATGGGGCTAACGCCAGATCAACAAGAAAATGACAGGCAAGTAAAACAGTACAACATATATAATAACACAATGCTTTTATTGATGGTAGAAGAAAAAGTCCTTCACTTATAAAGATATTTGCTCTACTGAATTTAGTATTTCCCCCTTGCTTTCTGTAGGTTGAATCTTTTCCTTAAAAATCTGCATTTTTCTTTCTCCAAAAATCACATCCAGCATGTTGATTCTCATTCCGAAGAAGTGGAAAATCTATCAATGGGCTTCCAGGATGTTTGCAGTGGATTCTTCCTTCACAAAAAGCCTATTTCAAAAAGAAGGAAGAAAATAAAATTGAACCTCAGATTACCTCTTCTATACTTTATCAAGGCACAACTCTGCCGAAACTTTTTTAAAGGTGAAATGTCCATTTAAATATCAGTAATCTCAAACAAGATAAATTAGAAAAAAACACAATCTAGTTCATAAAATTAAATCTCTATAAAAAACAACATAAAACACCAAAATTTAGACCATGGAGTGGTCATTTATCATTTACTTTGGTCTGTCATCTGTCCTCTGTTTCATACCTGTACCCATTCCCCACCTTGATAGGTACCTATGTGTGTGTATGTGTGTGTTTTAAGATTCATTTTATTTGAATGAGTGTGTGAGTGTGTGTGTGTGTGTGTGTGTGTGTGTGTGTGTGTGCACGCACGTGCGCGCAGGTGCAGAGGATACAATAGGGTGTGAGATCCTCTGAAGCTGGAGTTACAGGTGCTGTGAGGCTCCCCAAACTGGTGCTGGGCACTGAACTCGATCCTCTATAGGAGCACGCAGCAAGGGCTCTTCACTGCTGAGACGTGTCTCCAGCACTGGGTAACACGGTACTGGAAATGGGAAAAGTCAGTGGTGACAACATAAGAGCTGAGACATAATGAGAGACTTGCTGGGTCAGCTTCACAAATGAAACAGTGCTTGAGCAGGAATAGGTAATCCACCTCTGCGAACATGTATCTCCTAAGTCTTCCAAAGTACGCAGGCTCCTGAACAGAAAACAGAGCTCCCACATACTGCTTTTCTTTAACTGATCACGTGTGGACGCGAGGGGGATGGTATGCATCATGACACACATGTGGGTGTCAGGCGCCAACTTTGTGAAATACGTTCTTTCCTTTCTGTATGTGGGTTCCCGAAACAGACTGAATTGGTCAGGGTTGTATGGCAAGTCCTTTGCTCACTGAATCATCCCACCAGCTTGAGCTTTAGACACTGAAGTTCTTATATAATGTCAGTCCTGTTGGCATCACAGGCTAACAGTTATATTCATAAAGATCATTTTCCTAACTCTGATATAAAAAATTATGCACAAACAATGCTGCATAAGGTTGTCTAAAAATAATCTGCATCTAAAAACATACATTTTACTAACTAAAACTGGTGTTAAAAATTGAACCTGTGAAAACAAACACAGTCACAGTATCTACATAGCTATGCATTTCAAGGTTTCTGGTTAATTAACTCTCAAGATTATTCTTGCATTAAATAAAAAACTAGGACCAAAGTTCAGAATGGGTTCACCACACATACTGCTAATTCTCATCATCTAGGGAGTTCCAGCTAATCTGTCTTACAGTTCTCTCTCCATAGCCAAACATGCAGCCTGAACTACTTAAGCAGACGGGCCAGGTTCTCTACTCCTACCTACAACCAACAACACTTCTTCAAGTTAGTGGTGACCTTCTTATTCTTACTTGAAAGTTCATAACTGCACCAAGCACATTACATCAAAACTCCAAGTATGAAGCAAAAGCATCAGAAAGTATCTCTTTGGGTTCAGTCTAGCCACCCAAAGCCACTGTCAGGAACTGTCGGGTGCCCCTCCACCTTTCTTCCTTTTTCACGTTCTCAGACTCCACCCTACAATGAATTCAATAGCAGAGCCTGTGGATTTATGGAGCTTCTAGAATCAAGTAACATTAGAAATGCTTCCTACTGTCCAAAATGTACTTTCCTGTCTGAAGAGCTGGGTATAGAGTCAGCTTTCTAGATCTACTTACATTCCCAAACTGCACAGAACAATTACAC
The DNA here is from genome assembly GCF_030254825.1 of Meriones unguiculatus. Lineage (NCBI taxonomy): Eukaryota > Metazoa > Chordata > Mammalia > Rodentia > Muridae > Meriones > Meriones unguiculatus. The sequence goes on along the minus strand of NC_083357.1, from coordinate 83,740,732 downwards.
ATGGTGCCCAGGAACTAGAATTTAGGGATTTGGGGCTGTCTCCCCTCAAATCTCAGATCTGATATACTAGCACTTTGGTGCTGACGCTTTGGAGTCTCTGGTGCTGGCCTTAGTATGAAACCCCAGTAATTCAGGTGTGTCTCCATATTGAATTAAGGAATTAGGAATTAGGAAGGAATTAGGGCTGTATGGAGAGTTTTAAAAAGTATTCCTGGAAAATAACACGCAAATTCATAACTAAAATTTTATGTGATTTATGCCCCAGGAACATACTCAAAATATAAATGAATGAATTTGATAATTATATTTTTAGAAGTCATAAAGAAATAAGCAGTATTTCTAAGTAATTCTGAGGAAAAATAATACTTGAGTTTGCATAACTTCATATTATGTAAAGTCAAATGGCTGACTACCAATATGTATTTTCTATTGGAAATGAGAAAAACTAAGTCTTCAATTTTGTAACAAGAACAGGAAGTGAATGTATCTTATTGCTGAACATCCCATTCTAGATAGTTTCTCAGAGATATTTTATTCTATTTCATAGGCTTTAATAGTGTATTTCTGAGTTAAAATGCAAAAATATTCTCCCCAGTCAACACTATATATCTTGTTCACTTTATTTTTGAGTCAACTTTATGGCAAATGAGTTTTTGAAATGGTACACAATAATATTGCCACCCCAGTTAATTTCTTTGTTGATACTGAGAATCTAAAATTTCAGTGTCACTTTCTTCCCTGAAAACAACACAAGCCAAGCAAGCACCTGGACCATGAGACAGACTAACCTACTAATTCTATTTTGTTGTGGAGCATTGAATCCAGAGCCTGTCATATGTGAAGCATGCAAGGCCTCTACCAGAGCTACACCCCAGCATCCAAGACGAAGGTTTTAGCCCAGGGGGCACAGAAAGTAAGACTATGACATTTAAGTTGATTAGGAAATGTTTGTGCTGTACTATTTAATATGGTTAAGCCACAGTTACCTCAGGGCGTTGGTGTATAATGTATTTTTAAGCAGTGTACTCCTTTCCAAATAAAAATTTCCATGGAACCCAAACATATAAAATACATGAAAGAAACTACTGGGAGGCTGGGAGGACTAAACCCTCCCTGTTAGGTGCACCTTAACGTCCGTCCCGTCTTCTCTACTTCTAGCCTTTTGAATCCTTGCCTTTTGCATCAACCCCAAATGGCAGCCTGGAGAAACCTAATATCCTGCTGCAAACTTTTACCTTCATTAAAAACTGTTTTAAGTGATTTAAAAATCCCCAGAAAGTAGGAAAATGATCTCTATTTTCATTGACTTTAAAGTGACACTTAATTGTAAGCACAGTTCCTTAAGTTCCTTAAATCCTTGTATATACTTTGATTCTGCTTTAAAAAAAGAATTAAAAAGTCATGAGAACTGGTTCTTGAGTGCTACAGAAAAACGCCCAGAGTTATGAAGCACTCCTCTTTTGCCTGAGTAAGGGTCAGCGCTGTTTGCTTGACGGCCTTGTGTTGAGGGCAAAGAAAAGCAATGATAAAAAGGGAAAGTGCTACACTGGCTTGCTCTGACAGTTCAGAAGTCAATTAGCATTAGGTTTTTGCTTTAGGCAGACTATCAGATATGTAAGAAAAGGAAAAACTCTGAATTTATATTAGAATATTAGAATTAGTTTCAAACATGTATAAGCTTTGGGAAGCTGAAGGAGACATAGCTCAGGAACAGTATATTCAGCTGAAATACCAGAAATACCAGAAGATGCCAATAACTTAAATGTTTAATGACATTTTACTCAAATAGAATCAACACAAAATTATTGAGATAATTTACTTCCCCCTATAACTCTTTGAAAGTTGTTTTTCTTTTTTATTTCCACTTACAGCACACCTCAATTCACACTATCTACATTTCAAGGACTCAATAGTTCTGGTCACTTATCACAGGAAAATACATCCTGCCTATAGACCTGAAAACTAATTGTAAAATGAGGAGAAGAGTTTCTAGAAAATTCTCAATAGTTTTGCTACTGAAGACACTGGAAAGAAAACATAGTTGAATAGTCTGTAAGACAATAAATACCCAATGAGAAAATTGTTTAAAGTTGCCCAAAAGTTCTAGGATAATGGAATGAAAACAATAACAAGACAGGTCTGTTACCAAAGAGAGTAAAAGCATTTCCTTCCAAAAGCATATTAAGAAATAAAGTTTTGTCAAGAGTGTGATGTCCAAGACTGTGTCCAAACTTTCTGACTTTCTGCTCTCTCTCCCTAGAGAAGAAGATTTTCAGACAGCTGTTCTTTCTGAAAGTCATATGAATGCTTCTAGAAAAATAAAAGGCCTCCAAGTCACATTTTAGCAAGTAGGTGTGTTGCCTTTCCGATTCTTTTTTTTTTTTTTTCAATGCAGTTTATTCAGGAACATTGAACAATCCTCGGACCCCGGGGAAAGCCAGCCCACAGCTTAAATAGCCTCTGGGTAGCCAACCCAGGCGTGCCACGGGGGCAATGCAGATAGGTCCACATACATGGAAGCAAGCCAGATCCTCGGCCTTAGCCAAATGTGGAGTTGTTCGGGACAGAGAGCACTCACCATCGGGAAGGTGGAAGGCGGAAACCAGCTCCATCTTTAAGGCATAGCATTCCGCAGCTCTCTACAGTTCCCCCTTTTTGTTTTAGACGCATCAGGCAAGAGTAGAGGTCTGATCTCTGATATTAGAAATAAATTGGGACTTTGTACAGATGTTCATTTAGGTGTCATCCACCCAAAGAGCATCAGACCCGTCCGATACCTTTTTCTCAGAGGTGGGACCTGGGGCATCAACCCGCATGCAATCAGACATGCTCTTCTCTGGGTCCAAAGCGGCTGACCCTGAGTGCAGTGCTTAGCCTCGCATCCTGAGCGTATCATTTTAGCTTTTTATGGTATCCAACCATGCTTGGGGAGAATGTCCTGCTTCAATGGCTGTAAAGGCCTGAATGATCAGCAAATTGATACCCTATGGCAAATCGCTCAACCTGGCTGTCAATGAAAGTATGCTGGACTTTGTGTCACTAGCATACAACATGAGAATTTTTCCTGTGCTGCAAATCTGTCTAAACAATTGTCGAGCTATATTTTAGGTAATTGGACTGGAGAATTCGATACTACGATGGAGCAGCTGAGAGTGGCCATTGTCACAGTAAATTCTACTGGAGTGGACGCAGGACTAGCCACAGAATTATCAACATGGATTGCTGCAGCCATGAATCATCTGAATTAATGGGCGGGCTTGGGAGTGTTAGCAGGCCTTCTGGTGTTGGTCTCCTTGGTTTGCCTGTGGTATATATGCAAGATTAGAGTCTCACAACAGTGTGATGCAGCCTTTCCGATTCTTGATGGTACACTGTAAAAAATCTCCTCTTCTTTAAATAAGCAATACAAAAGGTCTCAGAAATGAGGCATGTTCTCCCATATTTGTGGATCCTAATTCTACATCTTTAAATGTGAGTATACAATTGGACTAACTGCAGAAACCAAGAATGAGAAAAGAAGTGGTGGGCGGGGCATTAGAGAAAGAATGGGAGAAGTACACAGGGGGGAACTGAAGTCAGAAGTCAGGGGTAGGAATATTATAAATACAGTATTCATTTATGAAATTCTCAAAAAAATAAAAATAAATGTAGTAAGAACATAAAGTGGAAAAAAAAAAAAAGAATAGAATAACTGTGATGGTTTAGACCAGAAGGTCCCTCACATACTCATATGTTTGAATGCTTGGTCCTCAGTTAGTGGAACTGTTTAGGAAGGGTTAGAAGGTGTGGCCTTGTTGAAGAAGGTATGTTACTCAGGGTTAGATCTGAGGTTTCAAAGCCCACACCAGGTCAGTCTCCTCTGACAATATGTTGCAGATCAAATGTGAACTGTCAGCTATTGCTCTATCGCATGGTAACATGCTCCCTGACACGATGATCATAGACTAAATCTCTGAAACTGTAAGCAAGCCCCCAATTAAATGTTTCTTTTATAAGCTGCCATGGTCATGGTGTCTTTTTACAAAAGAACAGTAACTACAACAGAAGGAATGAAACAAAGGATTCTGGAAGCATTCAGGAGAAAGGCTGGTGGAGAAGTGGCATATCATAACGTCAACTCAAAGCTGCAATCCATGATCAGCTTTTTCTATGTGCACCACTATGAAACATCAGTAGCTGAATTTGTATTGAACACAAAGTACATCTTTCTTTATATGAAAACTATTTCACCATGTCAATTTTACCTCTTCCCATTAGTTCCGAGCCCGAGGAGGTTGGTAAAACTGCTGCGTTGGCCGGGTGGATCGTCGTGGCTGTCCATCACCTCCTCTACGGAACTCAATGGTGTGATCATAGGTGCCTTCTTCTTCCTATTTGCAAAGAATAATGACTTAGCATGTTCAAAGTACCTCCAGCTTTCCTAAGTTAAATATGGTTTATAATCTTCATGTTAATATACCTTTTTAAGCTGTCAACAGAGAGAGGCAAGGGTAAGGGGGAGAGGCAGAGATATTAAAGGAAACAATTTCCAAATAATAGCACAATAGTCACATCAAATGATGAAATGTGAGGAACATAGAAATCAAATATAATTTTCCTGAGTATTTCTTCTGAATACATTTTGAGTGCTTGTTACAGAAAGGAGTCCTGGTAAGATAGCAAAAAGGGGTTGAGGAGCTAGAGAACACTGAGCAGCTACCTATCCTCAATTCATGGAATCTTCAACATTAAGAATCTTACATATACAGACAGAGAAAAACAATAAGTGGAATGGTGGGGGGGGGTATGCAATTTAAATATACAAGAAGCTTCATGCAAGAGAGAGCATAGTAAAGCATTTATTCCATTCCTCTTCCTTACTGTGATGGTGGATCTACTAACTCAAGGAAGAACAGAGGGAAATTAGAGGACTCTGATTAAAAAGTGAGCAGAGAAAGTATAGTTCATCATAAAATTTGAAAAGGACTTAAAGGCAACAAAATATAGTTAAAAAACAAAAAACAAAAAACCACACTGGTTTCTTACTGAGAGCTGCCACCCTGCATTTTTGGTTTTTGTTTTCTGTGTGTGTGTGTGTGTGTGTGTGTGTGTGTGTGTGTGTGCTTTTTAAAAATTAATTCAGCTATGACTAAGGTACCCTATCAGAAATGGGAAAAAAAAACTGGCTCTCAGTTTTATTTATGCAAGAAATAGCATCTATTTTTACTGAGTAGAATTTAAATTCCAACTAAATTATCAGTACAATAATTTGCATGATTTTGGAAATTTATTCTTTCTCCCTCCTTCTCATATTATGAAATCTTTTTTCTCAACGCTTTCCCTTCAGTCTAATAATAACATAGGAAATTATAAGAAAGTCTGAGTTACATTTCTTGAATTTTTATATTTCCTACTAGTGCACTGACACCTGCCAGAAACAGGGAGACACTAAGATGGTCTGACTGAAGCAATCCTATTGCTTAACGGTGATAGTTAGTATTAGGTATAAACACTCTCTTCATGCTTAAGCATCCTCCACAGTATTCAAAAGAAAGCACCATATTTTACACTTTTAAGACAGGATATGAAAGTCCAGGAACTATACAAGACAGATTTGGTTTGAATTCAAACATTGCTGTTTAAATCTGTGTCTCCATCTGCATGTAAAATAAATAAGCTATAAGACAAATATTAATGATCATTTTCAAGAACCTGTCATGCCAGAAAGAACAGTAAAATCTAACAATTCATCTGATGTAATTTAATAGCCACTTTACAGAGAAAAATGTGAGATGAGCTTTCCTTTCCCCAATCCCCTTTCCAAGGTCAATCTCAAACTGTGTAGGGCCTCAGATCTGGAACTCAGCACAACAATTAAAATGAAGGAGAAAAAACTAAAAAGTTCTTGGAAAAGGAAAGAGTTCTTTTACTATTCTGGTCACTGTTTTGAATGGTGATTATCAAATATTACTGAAATTTGAAAAGGAGATATACTTAATTTTATGACAAATGACAACACTTAGTGCTTTGCATATTAACTGAAAAGGATGGAAATATATCTGGTACTTTAGGAGAGGAAGTAATTATTGTAGAAATCAGATTAGAATGTTAATTTTGCCTACACCCAGCTGCAGAACTAGCTGGAGAACGTCTGAAAAGTCCTTGCTTTACAATGAAACACATCGTTAGAAGTTAGACACTTCACATGCTGCGCAACTGCCTAATAAAAATGATATTGCTATTGAAAAGCTGTCTCTCTGGCCTTAAAAGATTCAGATTGTACTCACTAGGGCCAATTAGTGTTAGAGAGATGACCAACCATGAAATTTCTTTCACATAATTTGATGTCTTCACAATCTTTTTATACAAAGTGGCAGTCAAAAACTAAGATTCTCATAGCTTAGTTCTCAATTACTGTCAAAGGCACAATCTTTGCTTTCATTAACTTTTAAATTTCTCCTGCAGTGCAGCTGAGAGCAGACACTGTTTCCATTGCTAAACCCACTGTGGTCTGCAGGAGGAGCACTGAGTGTTGGCTGCATCCCCATCCCACACCAAACAGTACAGTTGTTTATAGATGAGGAGTCTGACCTGTCTTTAAGGAAATCTAGTTACTCTTTAGCCTAACTTCTTCCTTCAGGTTTCAAAACTCTAAAAGTTATTTCATAGTTCATTAGCATTTTAAAAAACTGACACTGCATCAGAGTTAGCATCCTAGAAGGCCATCTAGTCACTCCCACTAGATTTGATGGACATATTTGTCAATATGTCTAGGGAGATAAAGCAATTTTCCCAAGTCACAGAGCTCAATACAAGAAGTTCTCATGGGAACTATTCTGTTTCTGACTCTCAGTGATGTTCTTTATAAGATCTGGAATACCTTCATGTGACAGAAACAACCAATGTGATCTTCACCTAAGCTTTTGAGACTGTAGTTATTAGGACTCTAACTTTTGTTCACCTCAGCTATGTTATCAAATACAGCCTAGTTTCAAAGAATGAATATTCAAAATGAACCCCTATTCATGCTCATGTTCACTTGCCCACTGAAACCTTTCCTGAGCAGACACCCTCCCAACACACACAACCTTCAAGAACCAGTCTGACAAGCATAAATCAAATGTATTTTGAAGGAAATAAAAATAACCAACAAAGATGACAATAATTTCAACAATAAAAAGAAACTGAACATTTACAACTCCATCACTTCAGCATATTTCTTTGGCCTCTTAGTGTATAATGTATTTAGACACCACACATCCAACTACACATGTTCCATCTGTAAGTGAGTTGTTCTATGAAACTTCACTATAAACTGGCCACTTGAAACCCACAAATAGAGGTTTTATAGATGTTTATATCATATGGATTTGTTTCAGAAGTGTTAGGTGAAATATGGTTAAACATATGAGCAAGCATGACAGGGAAGAACTGATGACTATGGATGCTTGCTAGAAGCCGTTGTGTTGTATGTATGCAGCAAAGGACACCAGCACTCACATAAACAGACAGCCCACAGAGCAAGGAAAGGTTTTCTAGCTATACATCAGACAGAGAGTTAGCATCTAGAATATAAGCATCAAAACAACAACAAAAATTAAAAACAAAGCATGCATGGAGCTAAACAGAGTTCTCAAAAGATAAAACACAAACAGCTGAAAAACATTCTTTAAAAGGCTCAATATCCACAACCATCAGGGACTTGAATATTAAAACTTTTTATCTTATCCCAGTCAGAATGGCTAAGGTCCAAAGAAATAAATAATGGCAAATGTTGGCATGGATATAGAGAAGCACACTTATTCACTGCTGGTGGAAGTACAAACTGGTACAGCCACTCTGGAAATCAGTATGCAGCTTCTCCAAAAAAACCTGAAAACATATCTACCACATGAACCAGCTATACCACTCATAGCAATACACCAAAATTACTCTATACCCTACTACAGAGATACCTGCTCATCCATGTTCATTGCCACTCTATTCACAACAGGTAGGAGGCAGTATATGTCCATCAACTGATGACTGGATAATGAAAATGTTACATATTTACACAGTGGAATATTACTCAGCTATTAAGAAAAACAAATGAAATTCACAAGTAAATGGATGGAGCTTGAAATAATCATCCAGAGTGAGATAACCCAGACTCAGAAAAAAACAAATGTTTCATGTTTTGTCTCGTTTATAGATGCTAGCTTTGAATCTTTAGAAATGTGTTTCATTAAGAATACCCACAGAGGTCAAAGTAAATGAGTAAGGGTCCATGGGGAAGGCAGAAAGAACACACTAGTATAAGGGGCTAAAAGGAAATTATGAAACAGAAAGGAGTAAAGTGCAGTGGAAGAGAGATAAAAAGGTAGAAGAGAGAAATTGGAAGGGATAAATAATGCTAAAGACTTCTAAAAAAAAAAGCTATGATATCAAAACCAACTACTATAGAAGCTTCCTAATATATATATATAATTTATTTTATTTTTCTTGTTACATTTTGTTAACTGTATCCCGCTCCCTCATTCCCTCCCCAATCCCACCCTTCATCCTTCATCTCCTCCCTGCCCCTTTCCAAGTCCACTGATGGCGGGGGACCTCCTCCCCTTTCATCTGACCCTGTTTTATCAGGTATCTTCAGGACTGGCTGCAAAGTCCTCCTCTGTGGCCTAACAGTACTGCTCCTCCCTTGGGGAATGGGGAGGTCAAAGAGCCTGCCATTGAGTTGAGTCCTGTCAGAAATAGTCCCTGTTCCCCTTACTATGGGAAATCAATTGGTTACTGAGCTACCACAGGCCACATCCAAGCAGAGGTTCTAGGTTATGTCCATTCATGGTCTTTGGTTGAGTATCAGTCTCAGAAAAGAGCCTGTGCCCAGATATATTTGGTCCTTGTAGAGCTCCTATCCTTTCCACGTCATACTAACTCCCCCTTCTTTCATATGATGCCCTGCACTCTGCCAAAGGTTTGGTTATGAGTCTTAGTATCTGCTTTGAAACACTGCTAGGTAGAGTCTTTCAGATGCCTTCTGCGGTAGACTCCTGTCATACGTTCAATGCACATCCCATTTTCCTAAAATATATTAACCCACATACATTTTTAAAAACCTAAGTGAAGTTGTCCTGTAATGGAGGCTAATGGCCCTATAAAACACCAGTTAACAAATAAAAAGCCCAGAGCCAGGAGTGAGGTTGCAAAGACCGCCGAACATGGCAGGCTACTGCTGACGTCTTGGTTAGCCTCCAGAGCTTGATGGTAAGATTCAGTTGCTGAAGACACCACATAGTTGAATCACAGAACATGGAGAATTCAAGCCAGTCCTGGCTGGAAGCTTTTCAATGGATGTAATAGTGAAGTTCAATATGCTTAAGCAATCTTTGAAATTTAACCTATACATAATGTTAGCAAGTACACATCTCTTGTTGTGATTCTATACAAAAACCTACTTTGTAAAGCACTAGGCTGTACTCTGCCTGTCTGGTCGGATGATATTTATAGGAATACAACCAAACTTAATATGAGATGTAAGCAAACAATTGCTGTCATGACAAACATGCTTTTACAAAACATTATGCAATGGACTGCAAAGTTACAACTTAAAATATTGTAAATGACCTGTTTAAAAATTAATTCCACCAATATTCTACTGTATTAGAACAGCTGAAACTGAAATCAAAGACAACTCAGCTCTTATTTCCTTGAGGTTTGTTTGTGGATAGCCAGCCTTTATGGCCACCACAATTAGATGCTACCAATAGTAATGTAGTTTATCAATTGCCTTTTTTTTTTTTCTTTTTTGAGATATATGTTCTACTCTAGCACTTACAGGTCTAACACAAAACAGCAAGTCCATAACAACCTAGAGCTACAAACGAAAGGGCAAACTTGTAAAGAATGCATAGTATGGCAACCTAGGGAGTCGTTATTTGCTTAAGTAATCACTTCCACAGCCCAAACTAAGGCACAGGTCCCCTTCACATTCCTGTCTTCCCCTTTGGCATGCTTCCAGTGATGGGGAGTAACACAGACCACATACATTTCCGTAATCTAGAGGGCACTGAAGAATCTACGGGCAGACTTTCTCTGAATTAGTATCATTACTAACTTAGAGGATAAATGTGGAGCTCTTTTTTTTTCAACTGAAATCTTCAATGTAAGTAAGACAGATGGGCCCAGGTGAAAAGGGGTAGCTGTGCATATGGGTGAACAGTGTGCTTTGCTTTCTTTTTCAGTGTTACCAAACTTTGGAACCTGTGAGGCACAAACATTACAAACTATATCCAGTTTCACTTCAGCCATAAGCTACTAACCGAACTCCAAACTGGAGTGTGTGGCTAATGTAAGGAAGGACGGGAAATGCCATCTCTGACTGCTCACAAGAGGAAAGTCAATTATGCCCTTAAGTTTTCTCATTTGTTAAAAAGAGCTCACCTGGTGCAACTAAGTAGAAAAAAACCCTTAGAGTCAACAATACATGAGATACTGTTACAACACAAAACCTAAGATAGCAAATGCAGTTTAGGTTTTAGAATTGTGACAGAAACAAATACCATTTTAAATAAAACTGGGAAGGAAATTAGTCTTCCTTCTTCCATTTTTATGCTCCATATCTGGCAATATTTAAAGTAAATATTTTATGGCAGAAGAGAAAGGGAGAATATTAATGGAAGAAGAAAAATCAGATTAAAAATCTAATCTGTTTTTAAATCTATGACAAACACATAATAATACAGTTTTCATTCTGATAAATAGAGTTTCAAAAGGACTGTGGACCATTTCACTGACTAAGTCACTTTGACCTCTTTTTAAATCTTTTTCTTTCCTATTAAGGACACGGTGGAAAATACCTATAATCCCAGCAGTGGGAAGTGAAGACTGGGCATGTAAGCGAGTCTCAACTATGGAGCAAGTAGGCTAGCCTGAACTAGAAAGGCTTTAGCTTATTTATTTATCTCTATTTGATTTTAACTAAAATAAATAAGTGCCAAAAACCCTGTTTTCTAAAATTATATTAAAATTGGTGACTCTATAGGGCAGCACAAAGTCATATAAACACATACATAGCTAAAGGTTTCTGCCACGACTGCCAGGTAAAGCAAAATATAAAGACAACTATATTTGAATATGGATTTCTGAGTGACCGCCGAAGCAAACACTGTACTATCATCACTGTCCTGTCTCTATCACCAGTAAGGTTTCCTTCTCTTTAATGCAAAATACAGCTGGTTTGGGCAGCTTAAGCACCTAGGAAAAGTCACTAACTATCAAAAGGTTGTACTGTATCTTAAGCAGGAAAAAGAGAACTTTTTAAAAGAAATAGTAGCAAATTTCAATAATAAAATTCATGGACCCTTTTCCAATCCAAAACTACTTCTATACATATCTATGATTTAAAATAGATTTGGGGTATGTTAATTTTCATGTGTGACATTTTTACTTACTTGTAAGGTTTTTATAATAAAGTCTGTAAAACTAAGAAACAGAAAAAGCAGGTTAGATGTTTATTCTACTATAGTCTGGCATCTTTAATGTTATTTAATACTTATAATAATAATTTGAATTATTTCATCTCACCATTTCTAGAAGAAACTAAGGCTCAGAATAGTATGTCCCAGAGTATTCAGTGGCCATGTTTCAGGGAGATTGCTCAGCTATACAATCTAAAAGTCTTTAGTTTGAATAACATGGTGTTTCACTAATATTTCTCACTTTGGATAGTTTTCCCTTAACTTTTCTAGTAGTTCAATTTTTCTAGGGTCAATTTTTTTAAACATTTTTCAGCTTTAATAAGGAATATTTGAAAAAATGAGAGCTATACATATTTAAAATGTACACTGAAATAAAAGATATATCTATACACACTGTAAAATGATCACAAGCCAATTAACTTATCCATCACCTCACATAGTTAACCACAATCTTGCTGCTTTTATTTTATCCCTGTGTTTTCTTGGGAGAATAGTTAAGATCCACTCACTCAGCATAACACAAGAGTGCTAACTGTCATCACCAAGCTGCAGGACCCTGTCATCTCACACAACTGTAACTTTGTTCCCTTTCAACACCTCATTTAACTTAACCTTGTTCCTGCAGCCTCCACACCACTCACAGCTTCTTTTAATCCAATGTGACTGTATTAGATGCTCTGTATGAATGAAAGCATACAGTCCCACTTTACATAGAATCATTTTAAAAGGTTTTTCAAATTATCAGTGCCTGTTTGTGCTATATAAACGTGTGAATACAGATCCACAGAGTCCATGAAAGGGTACTGGATTCCCTGGAGTTGGAGATACCGGTGACTGTGAGCTGCCATGTGGGTAATGGGTAGAGCAGTCAGTACACCCTAACTGCTGAGCTGCAACTCGATTGTTTGTACAGCAGGAGCAGCTGGAACACTTTCCAACCATTTCTCTAGTTCTGAGCATGTCTACAGTGCCACATTGTATGATTACATAGATGGCTTCAGCACAATCATTATTTAAGTAACAGTCATTATCTTTGTTGAAATGACCGTTAACTCAAAAGTATTATCATTTGAAAAAAATTTAAAAAAGCATCTCTCTGAAACCAACTGTCTTAACAGGTTACAGCCTTTCTGGAGTCCAAACAGGAAGTGTGTAGCTACTCTATAGACATCGGCCTGCTCAAAGCTCTCTCTAAGAGATTCTGCATCACAGCAGGATTCTCAAGAACTCTGTCTCTTTAACCAGGTCTGGCTCTGGTATAGAGTTCATCATGTCTGATACACACTACTTCAATTTTCCTATCACGTTTCAGGTAGTAAACAGCAATGATGCCATTACATAAGAATTATTTGAGAAAATAAAATTTTCAACAAATAAACAATCCATTTGACATTAACCTAAACTGAATAACTTTAAATAAAAATGTGTGCTTCTTTCAATTAAACTATTTAGATTTAGATACTTTGATGAAAACTCGGAACTGAGCTCCTTACAGCACTATTCCAATTGCAGCATGTAGATAAAGAAAAAAAAAATCTGGAGAAAATGAAAGCCAATGGTGTGAAAACAAAGCAAAACAAACAAACAAAAATCCAAACAAAACCACAACTGTCACCAAATTACTTCAGAAGTTCAAAAGCTACAAAAGGAATAATTTCATTTGCATAATTAATATGGGATAATAAATTTAAAACTAAATGAAAACCTAAAGAATATATCATTATAACATATTCTATTGCCATTTTTCTTTCTTTGGAGGGCTATCACTTTTATGTATAAAGAAAATGAGGGGGGAAAAAAAAGACCAAAGAGGAAGCAAATTAGCAAAAGGGCATGGATGAAAATGATCATCAAAAGTTACAGACAGTATCTTATAAAATCTCAGTAATTTGAGGCAAAATTAAAAATAAAATCACATGATTAACCTCTTTGAACATCTTGCTTTTAGCCTATACTCCTAAAATAACAAATACCACTAGCAATAAAAGAGGGGAGTTGAAAAAAGTACACAGAAGTAGAAGGACCACTTGAAGAGAAAGATATGGGTCCTCTGATGCCCATAGATAAATGTTAAGGTAAATGTTTATGCTTGCCAGAGCAATGTGTTACAAAATATGGCAGCTGAACAGATGTTCTGGAGTATTTTATAATTACGTATAATACAATAAAATATACATAATAGTCTACATACATTAGACATATACATTATAACGAGCAGTAATTACAAGTAAGAAATTCCTATTTAACTCCTATAACTTATATTACTTTTACAATTTACAATAGTAGGTTAATATAACAGAACTTAAGATAATAAAACTAATTCTTTCTCTGAAAGCAGTAATTACCATATCATTACACCAAACTGGCTTTACTGTAAAACAGTTAGCTCAATGGAATTCCTTTAAGGGCCCAACTGAAACAGATACACATATGGTATGCTACAGGGACTGGAATAGAGATTTTAAAAATTGAATTAGAAAAACAACAACACTTTATGTCCAGTTGATAAATTATAGGACACATCTCTGCTTTTAAAATTGAGGTCAGAAAGAGAGATTTGAAGGGAAATGCTTCATATAATTATCAGTAACAAACGACAGAGAAGTGAATAATTTCCTGATGTTGTCTTTTCTTCATTAAGAATTAAGGAACTTAAAACAGACAAATAAAAATGTAACGTGAAAGCAGGTACAACCTCAAGTATCACGCCAAATTCATGCCCAAATATGCACAACACTGCGTGCAAGACAAACCGTAATCATTTCTCTTGAGTAAAAAAAGAAAACCAACGTTTAACAACAATCACCAAGGCTAGTTTAGTTGCTCAGGGGCACAGTTGTCCCAACACCACAGGAATGGAAGTGATGCCCCCTTCAGGTCAGGGCAGGGAACCACAATCCTGCCTTTTCTACTACAAAGGAAGGCTGCACTTTTAGAACTGCTGACTGGGTTTTCTAGCTGGTCTGTTTCCTCTTCCATATATCAGACTAGATTGTGTAAGATGAAAAATTTTTACCTCTTCTTTTTTATTCTTTCAGTAGGAGTCACTTGTCAAGTGTCATCATTTCTAGAATCTTCATCAATGAAATAGTCTTTTACATATTGGGACTGACTATTCTACATAGCCTGCTACTTGGGATAATATTTCAAGTATGACTTACCTAGAATATAATACTATTACATATCTCTCATGAACAAAGTACTCTCCTCCCCTTGACAAAGTATGAATATATGAGGCAACTGCTTTAAAAATTTTATCAGCTGCTCAATCAGTTTATTCATTCTGTGCTCAAAACTGAGTGAAATCCTTACAACTAACGCCCAAGTCTAATTCATTATGTATCTGTTGAGAACTCTTTTCCAAACCTAAGCACAAAGCTTTACAGTAAATGGAGCTGAAGTTTGTGCAGAATAAATAACCTGATTTTGGCACACTATTCTTCCTGGTATATTGTGAATAACTGGAATAAAGAGATAGTATAGCCTTTGGGTGATTTGTTAGCCTTCATTTTTGCTGAGTGGGTAAATTCTAGATGGGTAGTGACAATACAACTGAACCTTGATAATAGCTTGCAATGCATTCAGAAATTGCTAAGACATGACAGCATAAGGTTAAACTCTTCCAGCCGGACAGTGGTGGTGCACACCTTAAATCCTAGCACTCAGGAGGCAGAGGCAGTGTGAATCTCTGAGTTCGAGGCCAGCTGGTCTACAGAGCAAGTTCCAGGACAGCCAGAGCTGCAGAGAAACCCTGACTCAAAAAAAAAAGGAAAAGGAAAAAAGAAACAGTAAACTCTTCTAGCAATGAACAGTATGAAAAAGCAAGAGGATGGCTGATTTTCTACCCCATGCCTCTAATTCCCAGCTGCCCCTGAGAAACACCAGCTGATACTTCTACCAACAATCATCCTCATTTCTGTACTTAGATAACATAAAAACTTACTCATGGTTTTAACCTTTAGAAAAATAAGGAAACTCCATTGTCTCTCTGTGATAACTAGTGCTAGTTGAAAGACATTTTGTCAGGCAAATTTATCAAAATATAAGCTTACCACTGTAATGAACATATACATGATTAAATCACACAGAGCTGGGGGAGTATTCCCATTCAGAAATGAAATGCATTCTCTGTGGTGTCAGAAACTGTCAAATATAAATCAGTCCTTCAACTTAGTTCAAAGATTTTAGGCAAGTTAAGTTACTGGCTCATAATCTCTACCTGGAATTTTTCTTGTGTATAAAGTGGGGATACTGATATTTACTTCAGGGGATCCCATAGATATTAAATTAACTAATACATTTCAAGAGATATGCTGGGGGACCAGAAAGTGCTCCAACGGCAGCCATTTTGTTCAGTAGAGATTCTAGCCTTCACATTTCAACCCTATGCTACATTTACTTTAATAAATTAGAGTTCATTGTTCATTCTGCTGTTGTATATATTTCACTCATTATGCTTAAGTTTAAATCTTTTCCCACTTGATTCTAAACTGTTCAATATGCAAGCAGCTATTTTTTAAATGTCTTTCCTACTATAGGAAACTTTCTGGGTCATTTTTAACAGTTAGATGGCTAAAGAGAGAAGAAAGTATTATGAAGATTCTTTTCCAGGAGTAAAAGAGAGACACCGCTATTTCTACCCTTAAATGACTGAAAAATAGTATCCACTCATTTAATTTCATTAAATGAATGAAAATCAGTATCCACTACCACCTGATACAGAAAGACAACTATATTCTGCTACTATTTGCTTTTTAGGTTCATAAAAATGCAGGAAGCATGCTTTAACAACCTATAGCTCCAAAACTGAAACATCTGAGATGTTCGGCATAAGTCACGAGAGCTTATTATATTCTTTGCTCACCATCTTATACAAAGGAAGAATAAAAATGTGATTGTACTAAACATGCTGTGTTCTTATTGTCATCTAAAAATGAAAATACATCTCCTTTGTCATGCAGCCAAACCAGAACCAGTGACAGAAGGAACAAGTTAGGAAGGCATGAGGCCTCTGGCTTCTCTTGCATTTCCCTGACTAAAAGTAGGAAGACAAACCAGTCAACTTTATGTGTGTGGGTGTTTTGACTATCTGTCTGTATGTAGGTGCACTGCACATGTGCAGTGTCCATGCAAGATGGCATCAGAACCCCCTGGAACTGGAGTTACAGATGGTTGTGAGCCAGGATGGAGTTCTGGGAGCTGAACCTTGGTTGTCTGAAAGAGCAGTTAGTATCACTCATCATCATGTCATCTCTCCAGCCCACAACCAACTTTTTGTTTTCATACAATCTATAAACAAAGGTCGTTTTTCCTTTGTGAAACTTAAAACTCCCCTCGAATGAACATAAACTATGAGTATATAAATGTACAGTAAATAAGCAGATGAGGTAATACATGTTTGTAATCCCAATATCTAGGAGGTAGAGGAAGGAGGATCAAGAATTCAAGATCATCCACAACTACAGGAGCAAGTTTGAGGCCATTCTGAGATATTTAAGACCCAGCCTCAAGCCTCCTCTATCAGTGGACTGGGGGAGGGGCATGGGAGAAGAGGGAGGACAGGATTGGAGGGGACAAAGGAAGAGGCTACAGCTGGGATACAAAGTGAATAAATTGTAATAAATAAAAAAATTAAAAATAAAAATAAAAATCCTGCCTCAAAATAAGTAAATAAACAAATATAAAAAGGACTATTAAAAGTATAACAAATAGGTTACCTGGATTAGAGAGAAGAAATAGCCAGATATTGGTAATGGTGTCTAAATCATAACACAATTTGCAAAGCAAAGGATAACAATGAGGCTCAATGAGAAATCAGACCTACGGAGCTTCAGGGATTCTAACAGTTTAAAGACCCTTTTCAGAATATAAAATCCATGATTCAAATTTCACTTTCACTATCTCTGAAGGCATGTCAGTCTTAAAAGGTAAAGAAACAACATGAAAAACACAAAAACAGAACAAAACAAAAACAACCTTGTTCAGGGTTCAACAATAATTTGTTCAAAGCCAAGGTCTGGACAACAATCCTGTCAATGTCCAATGGCAGGTGTACTTTCCGCAGGACTGGCTGAAAGCATCATGCCTGCACCAACACAGAAGCCATCCACTTCTGAAAGCTATATGGTTTCTGAGGTATATAGGAAAATAGTTTAAAGGAAAAAAAAAAAAACTTTTGAGTTTTGTATCCGAAGTCCTCTTAACACAGGGGACTGAGGGTTATAAAAACAGAGAAAACAAAAACACCGACTAATTTACTATTTAAAAGATTTGTGAATTTTATATTAGACGTACATTTTAGGAGTCCATGAAGATCTCCATTTTATTAGTAACATTAAAATAGAAACGTTTAATAGAGCAAGAAATGAATGATGTAAAAGAGTCATTCGGTGTCCTTCCACGACGAGATGTAATTTAGGACAGATGTGGAGCTCCTAACTCTAGTCCAAGCTGCTACTGTGGTTTAGAGCATCAGACCTCATTCAGGAGGTGAACATTAGAGTGGCTGTTCCTTCTCAAGCCTTTAAGGCAGAACAAGGAGTAATCAAGAACCCACATAACCAGGCATTTTAATCTAAGAAAATGTTCACTAAGCAGTTTCTATGTTGCTTAAAACAACCTAGGAGTTTGTCTGTTTTTGTTGTTATTTTTCAGAGGAGAGAACACATAACTGAGATTTTAGAGGTACTTATTTTGACTAGGCTGCGGTAGACTGTGAAGTTCATGCTCTTTTCATCTATGTCAGTGATGAATAGCCCAAGAGAGATTATGTCAATCTTGTTAAATTCAACCTCACACTTTAAGTGGATGTGTACTTTAATAAAGCAACAGTATTCGGATGCTAAATTTCTGAATATGGAATACAAATCACCCACAAGGCTATCTATACTGTACACAACCCACTCACTATACTGAGCTACCCTAAAACATCAACCTTATCCATAGCAGCTACGGGATCTAAATGAATTAACACAGGAGCAAATTCCTTAAAGTGAGATATTATTAGCTCTTAATGTAAAATTCTATTCTTCATAGTATTAGATACAGTACAATCCCTTTTTCTTTTCTTTCTTTCCCCTCTCTCTCTGACTCTGTCTCTCTCTCTCTCTCTTTTCTTCTAAGACAGGGTTTCTCTGTGTAGCCCCAGCTGTCCCGAAACTCAGTCTGTAGACTGGCTGACCTCATCTGGATCACAGACAACCACTGGCTTTTGCTTCCCAAGCGCTAGGATTAAAGGCCTGTGCTACTACCACCCAACTCGCTTTTTTCTTTTATTAATTTAAGTCAGACTACACTGGCACAGGTGATGAACTTAACACGATTCCAGAGTAGCTCTTTTTTTAAAAAAATTTTATATTAATTAGTTTATTCACTTTGTATCTCAGCTGTAGTCCCCTCCCTTAACCCCTCCCAATCTCTCTCTCATCTCCTCCAAAGTAGCTCTTATTTTGCATCTTACACTAACAAATTATTTTAGAACTTGTTCACATTAATAACCAACATAATAGCAAAGAGAGAGAGAGAACTTCATCTAAATTACCACCATCTTTGTTCATTTTTCTTCCAATGAAGAAAAGGAACCTCAAGGCAATATTTTTACAGACTCAAGTCCTATCAGCATATCAATACTAATCTTATTACAAAAATTTGCCAAGATAAAAAGATTTTCTCTTCCTTGGTATCTGCTGAAATACAGCCTAACTCTTTAAGAACATGAATACTAGGAAAAAAAGAATCACGTAAAGCTTATCAAAGCAAGTATTTTCAAAACATCTTTATATTTACAATTCTTGATTCTAAGATATTTACCTCCAGAAGTCCAGATGACACAAATAATTCTCCACTATATACTTAATTGGCAAGTTCCTAAATTTACTCAAGAATGTGCCACTATGGCATATTTTAAATAAGGGAGGCTCATCAATCTTATGATTAAAAAAAAAAAAAACATACTTAGTATTTATTTTAATGAATGATAAAACATTCAATAGCAAGGTCTTTGAGACAAGCTACTTTTCTAAGTTCTCTGGTGTAACTGGAAAATTATAGGCTGGTGGTTCTTAATCTGTGAGTTGCAACCCCTTTGGGTCTTTGGGAAAGACCCTGGCATGGGGTCACATATCAGATATCCTGCCATTCAGACATTTACATTATGATTCATGATGGGAGCAAAATTCTAGTTCTAAAGTAGCAACAAAATACTTTCATGGTTTGGGTCACCACACATAAGGAACTGTATTAAAGGGTAACAGCAGGAGGAAGGTTTGAACCCACTGCTACAAGCTATTTTAGGTTCTTTTTAGAAACCATGCTGTATTTTAGCATGGTAGCAATTAGAGATCAACTATCTGTGATGGGCTCTACTTTCCTGTGGCACACAAAAGTTCCATTAAGGTAGTGTATAAATTAATGCTCTGATCACAAAAATGTCTCTTCTAAATACAATTTCCTAGTTTCCTATTTGTAGTCTATCTTTAAATTCTAAAGGTGAAGGTGGACAGTATATTACCATTGTAATACAAAAATGATAATGAACATGTATGAAGTTTTCCTCATTTTAAATTGTTCCATGAGATGAGGGAGGGAGGGAGGGAGGGACTGGGAGGGAATGAGGGATCGGGACACGGCTGGGATACAGAGTTAATAAAATGTAACTGATAAAAATAAAATAAAATAAATAAATAAAAAAAGAAAAAAAAAAGAAAAAAAAATTGTTCCATGTTAGGAAAATTTCTCTTCATAAAAGAGTCAATAATAAACAGATAAATCAACAGGTTAAGCTAAACATCATGAGATTAAAGGTTTTCTGTTTTGTTTGTCTTAGTTATTTAATTTACTTATTTGTTTGTTTATTGCTGTTAATTGAGATGATTTTCATATGTTACCTAGGTTGATATAAAACTCCTATGCTCAGGTCATCCTCCTGCCTTGGCTTTCTTAGTGAAGGGATTTGGCATGTATTACCACACCAAATTACACAGTAGTTTTTAATTTCCTACCCTATTTCTTTGCTCTTTTAACTGAGAGAACCACCCCCACTTCCACAAAGGAACAGTAAATATAGCAAACAGCAGATTCTAAATCAGCCCTGCCCTGAACACACATGGGACTCTAACATTTGCTATTGAATGTGTTAATATCTGGCATCAAGATAAGATTTTTAAAAAATACTGTATGGGGCTGTAGAGAGGGCTCAGAGGTTTAAAAAGGTCCCGAGGTTTGATTCCCAGCATTCAAATGGCAGCTTTCAGCCATCTGATAACTCCCGTTTCAGGGGATTTAATGCCCTCTTCTGGCTTCATCAGGTACTTCACACATATGGTGTATAAACATACATGGAGGCAAAATACCCATACACATAAAATAAAATCAGATCTTAGAAAAAGAGTCTGAAACATGCTAACATTCTCATGATCAGATTAATATTACTAAACAATTCTGGAAAACTATTTCTAGGGTCATTTCCTAAAAATTGAATTTTGATGATGCCTTTGGACAAGATGTGGTCATTATGCTAGAAAGACTACAAAAAGAGTTCCCAATGAGAGCCTCCAGTGGAAACTGAATGAGTGGCAGACTGCTAGCTAGTGCTGAATGAACACAGAAAAGTGGCTGAGTTTGCACACCAAATGTTCTTCAGGCAGGTATGAACAGACCAGAAACTGAGGGATGAATTGTCACAGATGGCACAATTCCTATTCAGTTTATTTGCTTTTGACTTTTCCAATTGAAAGCACAATGGAAAATTATAGGAAAATTTTAAGACAGACTATATATACACAGCAGCTATGTGTATTACTTTAAAACAAATATGTCAATATATTCTAAGGCCTGTAAATTGTTTTTACTCACTAACATACATTACAGATTTCGTCATGGAATTTCTGGCAGATATGTCACCATTTTTTCTTGTCCCTTATGTGGCTTTCAGTTTCTTCCTTTAAGGATGGTACTACAACCCCATTACTGATTCCTTGGATTAGCAACTACACAATGACTGGCTATAAGTGAGTACTCTGAAATCTTGGGCTGGGGGCAATAAAAAGACCCTGTCAATTCACACTGCCTTTAGCTCTGTATCAGGGTCCACATTTTACTGCATCCTTGACGTATAACTGTATCATTAAAATTTTTCCACTGATTGATAAGTCTAACTGTACTGTTTATTGCTTCGACCTGCATTTGTAATTAAGTTTTAGTTGTAACAGATGGCACTGCTACTTCAGCAAGAAACCATATGAAGTGTAAGTCAATAGTTCAAGGCTAAAAAAAAAAAAAGCAAAATTCTTAATAAAATTAATCTAATAATGATATGAGTGTTACTGTGCTGCATGGCAATCAGGCATTAATGGCAAGCAATCCGTGGTAAACGGCTACTGTTATTTACAGTGCCAAACCAAGCATTCTTAGGTTATGGGAAAAGTTGAACCAAGCAGAGCATCAAACTTTCTTTAAGCCCTATGAGGATCATTTGGTCTGAAGCCAGATGTGTGATCCAAAAAGCATATCACATTCCTCAGTACCATGCACACTTCATAACTGAGCACCAGAAAGGAAAGCATTGTCCAGCAAGTCAGGTGAGGATAAGCCAGCACTTTCCTAACAGAGGAAGCTGTACTGTGTAGTCTAAAAAGAGCTGACCAAAGAGAGAGCCACCAAACCCTCTTAGCTCTTCTTTACAATTCTCCTCAGGTTATAGATCTAGCCTTACAGTGAGAGCTCTGGGGAACTTATTTCCATCCAGAAAATGAAAGGGAAGAACATTCACCTTCAGTTTTCCCAGCCAGTGTGCCTAATGGAGAACTTGGGCACAGGACTAAAAGACCTCTCTACCTAAGGAAGACCTTCTCTCCAACGACTACCCGAATCTCCAGGGATTAGATCTATTCTCGGAATCTGTTGACCATGCAATCCTAAGAGATTAAAGACAGGTGAAAGTGGGGTGAGAAGGGATAACATTACCCCGCAGTCCAGCGTGAAGATTAGTCCACTTAGCTTTACACTGTGAGAAGCATGCAGAGGGCAGGAACAATGGTTCCTGCCAAGAGGGTAAGGGAGAAGCAAAGTAGTGAAGTCATTTGGACTTCTTTAAGAAGGCACAGTCAGAAGACTTCAGAGCAACAGGGAGGAGGCCAAGCCCATGGCGATAAAAATCATCTCTATAGATGTTGGGCAGCTACAAATCATATATATGTAAACCGTATTATTTAATCTTCACAACATACTGTAGTGAAATTGAGACTCGGAGATGTCAGGTAACTTACCCAAGGTCACATAGGTAGTAAGTGGCAGAGCCGGGACTGGAACCCAGGTCTTCTGATTCCTCCTGTGCATTCCCAGCTCCCCTAGAGCTGAAGCAGGGGCAAAAAGGGAGGTGGAAGTAATTTGCCCATGACCAGCCCTGCCCGCCCTTCTTTCAGAGGCTGAGCAGAGCAGACATTTCACTCTCTTTCTGCGACCCTTTCCACCAAATGCTTTCAGGACAGCACAGAGAAGCTGAAAATGTTCACCAACCTTGGACTCAAGAATGGATTAAAAGGTGATGTCCAAAGTTACATCTGGCTAGACTTTGGCATTTAGGTAAAACTCACTGGACTCTCAAAGCATAACAATTCTCACCTCAGAAAACAGAACTTTATTTTTTACAATTAAAATTATTTAAAGCAGTTTGCTCAATGTTTTCTTTAGCAGGTTCAGTTACACCTTTTAAATTACATTACAAGAATGATTCTGAAAACTGATGAAGTCCCAAGATAACAAGCTACCAATAGTATTCCATGATATGAAACTACTTTTCACCAATTTAATCATCTTAACTAGGTGATTAATGTCATCATTTAAATTTTAAATTAAAAAAATTTAATTATAATCGTTAGAATAAAATGTCCATGCATTGTTTTTTTCATAGCCCACATACTCAACAGAAACATGTATGCATTACTATTTTGGTATAACCTAAGTTCTTTTCTAAATTATTTCTAAAATACTTTTAGTACTTCCTTTTAGAATTAAATTTCTATAGTAAAATTTAGACTTTTTAGTACCTAGCTTGGAGAATAATGCTTTAACTTTTCTTAAGGAAATACAGTTTAGTTTCTTATCTTATCTGTATCTGTAACCAAACATGAACAAATTCAATGAGAAATTTTATTTCCTTTTCTAATATCCTAAGATTATAAGGATGCAATTTAAATTGCCTCTGCCCATAGCCACCTTCTCATCATTCCTGGACCTTTTTGCAGTTAAGTCTTCTCTTCACACATTTCAGACCCTGGCAGTCTTAATGAGAATAAGCAGGGTCAAGTGTAAAACAAGCATTTATAGAGATGAGGGCACTAGGGATACCAAGGTATTCCTGCACCAAACAATACTCTTTAATCAGACATCAGCTCAATCACACTCTTGTCCCAGTTGGAAAGTTATCCACCCTAATATTTAATCACTTGATAGCTTCAAAATGAAAAGAATAACAAAGGAGACAAAATAAAGGGAAAAAAGCCTTTTTCCCTTTATTTCCTAAAGGAGGAAGAGAAGAGGCAGAGAAGAGGTACATAAATGAGGGAAAGTTACCTAAAAGATATAAAACACATAAAGTATTAACACCCTGGAGATCTCAATATGTTTCTTTAAGACTTGTTTCATATTTTAAAATATGAATCTCCTGATCACCTTATCAGAAAAGTACATTTCTGTACTTTTTACGTATTATTGAGAACTTTATTTATTCAAGTCTTCCAAGATAAATGCTTATTATGCTGTCCTAAGCCATTCATTAGGTGGTACCAAAAATAATTACCAACAACTAAAAAGATTGTATGATCAGAATGGTTACAGTTTGAACCATAAACAGCTAAATTAAACTAACTTCTCATGTCATGTTTTCTATGATAAGCTCTTTGTAAATCATGACCTGACCCAAAAGACTGACCCTAATATCCTAATCAAACCATCTGAGAAAAGAAAGTGTATTTATTCATAATTTTAACATGCCAGGAAATGATTATCCCAAAAAAAAAAAATCAGAGTCTTAGAAAAGACTTCCAGTTACCTTCTCCACATTATCCCCAACACATGGCGTGTATTTGCAAAGCTGTAGCCTTGAGCCATGCTAGCAATGTTACGGACTATGCCATTTCAGTCTTACCAGTATTTACCAGGTAGTTACTAGAAGAAAGTATCTCTCACATTACATAAATAACAAGTCTATTTTCCAAAAAAGATCACAGTCTTTTACATAAAAAGAACACAGTCGTTGGTAAAAACTGTCATATGGAGCTGTGATGTTTAGCTCTGCATTGAAGCAGCAGTTTTTGATAATACAACTACATTAATTACTCAATAAGTGCTGACCACCTTCCACTGTGAGGGTACCAACTCAGTTTTCATATGAACGTAGAAATCTGATGCTGTCAACTTGGGGGGAGACAGCACTTACAGTAGACAATCACTGATTGTATTAGTCCTTTTATTTCTACTAGCTTTATCCAACTGTCAATTACCACCTCCTTTTTTAGTACCTGGAAAGACAGTATTTTTTAAAAGCAGAATACCCTTCTACTTAGAACACATCTTACAAATAAACTCTGAAATTAAGACTCCACATCATGCATTCATCTGACTTAAGCAATGATACTAGGAAAATAAAAACAAGAGATTCTGAGAAGAGGACAAGAGTTTCCTTCCTAGGAGGCTTAAAGTAATAACTTCTAATGTATAAAAATTGTAATACATGAAGACTGGGAAGAAAACACACTATGCTGCTAGCAAAGGCTGACAGAGAGCAGCAGCTCTGGTGTCTATCGTCCTCCCCTCCATTTAGAAATGCCCCGTTGAATTAACTGCTTTGGATACTTTTTCATTTAGTAAGCATGGCAGCTTAACAAAAGAATAACATCAGCTTTTATCTTAAGCTAGATTATTAGAGAAAAACAGAGATGAAAACACCTTACTTATGGAAAATATAATATTGTGGACTATTAGGTCACATTATCAGAAAAAGCCTTATTAGGAATGTTACAATGGGAATCTTCCCAAGGAGAAATTTCTTAAAGTTAATATAAAAATAAAATAAAAATTTGCAGAAGAAAATAATCAACGAGTTCTGAATAATTATACATAAAATAAATCATCTTTATGTAATAAAATCCAATTATTAAAAACATAAGGACAGATGTCCTTATTGTATACTTGAGCATCTTTTGGATATATGCCTAGGAGTGGTATTGCTGGGTCTTGAGGAAGCACTATTCCTAATTGGCTGAGAAAGCGCCAGATTGATTTCCAAAGTGGTTGTACAAGTTTACATTCCCACCAGCAGTGGAGGAGGGTTCCGCTTTCTCCACAACCTCTCCAGCATGTGTTGTCACTTGAGTTTTTGATCTTTGCCATTCTGATGGGTGTAAGGAGCCTGCCACAAAGGGCCTCTGAAAGGCTCTACCCTGCAGGGTATCAAAGCAGATGCTAAGACTTATGGCTAACCTTTGGGCAGAGTGCAGGGAATTTCATGAAAAGAAGTAATAATAAGACCTGGAGAAGACAAGAGCCCTACAAGGAGAGCAACAGAACCAAAAAATCTGGGCACAGCAGTCTATTCTGAGACTGATACTCCAACCAAGAACCATGCATGGAGATGGCCTGGAACCCCTGCGCAGATGTAGCCCATGGCAGTTCAGTGTCCAAGTGGGTTCCATAGTAATGGGAACAGGGACTGTCTCTGACATGAACTGATTGGCCTGCTGTTTGATGACCTCCCCCTGAGTGGGAGTAACCTTACCAGGCCACAGAGGAAGACAGTGCAACTATTCCTGATGAGACCTGATAGACTAGGATCAGAAAGAAGGAGAGGAAGACCTCCCCTATCAATGGACTTGGGGAGGGGGAATGTGTGGAGAAGAGGGAGGGAGGGTGGGACTGGGAGAGGAGGAGAGAGGTGTTTACGGGGGGGATACAAAGTGAATAAAGTGTAATTAATAAAAATTAATAAAACAAGAAAAAATGGAAAAAAAACCATAAGGACAGAAAAGGCCATACAGTTCTAGAAATATTTTTTGTAGAGTGTTTGTAGAAGGTAAAAATCTGAGGATGCTGGAATAAACTGGCTTTATATGTTTAGACACCATAATATCATTATTATTGTTGTTATTTGGTTTTTTGGGACAGGGTTTCTCTGTGTAGCCTTGGTTGTCCTGGACTTGCTTTATAGACCAGGTTGGCCTTGAACTCACAGAGATCCGCCTACCTCTGCCTCCCAAATGCTGGAATTACAGACGTGCACTACTGCACCCAGCTATCCACCATATTTTTAAACATCTGGAAAATCATACCTTATACTTTAAAGATGAATCTTTCCCAAACTTGAAAGCAAGCTAGGGAAAGAGTGATGTTGTTTCCCTAGGAAACAGGATCTCAAGGAAGAGGAACTGAAGAGCTCCATGAGCACCTGAGTCTGTGAAGCTCTGTTTATTGGCTCTGGCTCTTGGTAGACCTAAAGTGCTTATTAATTTGATATCACATCCAGGAAGCTCTGTAGTAAAGTCATACTTCACTTACTTAACTCACATTTTCCAAATTTGTTTGTTTCCAGAGCACAGTTGAGAAAGCTAGCTTGTTCAGACATGAAGCACAGAAACAATGACTTCTTGGATTACTCTAAGCTGCGCGACTAGAGCCTCTCCATTGCGCTCACTGAATAGATCACAGAAGGCTTAAAGCAGTTAAATGTTACTCACTGTTGTAGCACTTCCTTTTGGGGCTCTTAGCCAATGACAGACCCCTAAGGGAGTCATTTCAAGCCAGAGTGTAAGTAAACTCTTGACAGCAGTTTCCAGGTTTAATGGAACTGGAAAGTTTGTAGCACCAAAGTTTCTCTCAAGAAATTAGAATAAGCCCACTCTACTTGAGATATCATAATAAAACCTACTATATATGATTTTATAGTAAGTAGTATTGGTCTAGTAAGGTATGGGAAATTAAGTTGCAAAAAAAATCAGTCTATCAGAGGACAAAAAATTAGGATAAAAAACAAAGAAAGACTCTGTAGGAAACAGAATAGAAACAAAGATGGCTGAAAATATGTTATGTAAGAAAACACAAATAACTATGTAAAATTTTAAAAGAAATGGATTACTCATAACTCACTATAGTATAAAATCAAATATGTACCTTGTGTGTACTGTTCAATATTGTCAATATTCATCAACATCAGTAAGGACAGAAAGCTGCACTGAAGGAATTCCACTGAAAAAAAAGTGAGCCTACAACAGACAACAATCAACAATACTGTCTGCTATTACAGATGCAGGGGAAATGGCCACAAAATTCTCCCGAACCTAATTCAAGGAAATCAGCTCTTCCAACATAGCAGAATCTCTAAAATGAACTGTCATTTAATATTGTTAAGGCACATTCCCAATATGAGGGCAAAATCTTCAGGAACGCAGAAATAAACATAACAAAAATAGCGTTTAAATTCATTTATTTTAGCACTTGATTTCCTTAGCAATGAGCTTATCAGCAAATACACTCTGCATATATTTGCAAAGGAAAGAACTCAGAACAGCAAAATCATGGCTTCAGTGCAGATAGAAAGACAGCATTTACATATAGGACAAGTTTCTCTTCTGAGTCAGGTGTCAGAGGGGCAGGGAATGTACCTGACAACTTCAGGCCCTTCAGCTGTAGCCCTCACCCAATGTACACCATAAAAGCTTCTTTGCTGGAAAATGTTAAATTTATATTCAGGAAACAATAAAGAATCATAAATTAGCTCCTTAATTAACCAACATAATATATTCATAAGCCCATACTTTAGGTTGGCATTGGTAAAGGAGATACTTAAGTGATAATAGATTAATTTAATGTCTCCTAGAATTATTTGGTATGCAAAAAGGCAATTTTATGCTAATCTGATACATGCTATTAATATTTAATTTCAGACATAAATTGCTTTATAAACTCTAATTAAAGTTAGGAACAAAATCTGAAGAGTATCATTAAAATAACTTTAAAAGAAAACATCGTGGCACGGATAGTCCCTGACATGTTACTTCACTTAGGAGCTATCTCACCTTCAGAAAAAAATATATATATTAATACAGTAAAAATACAATCCATACTTCCAGTGATCAAAAAGGCATGTTAGGATAGTCTAAAAGTATCTGAAAAGTTCTTTAAATATGGCTTGAAGCAATCACAAATTATATCAAAATTTTGACATACTTTTGTATAGGTCCTGACAAATAGCATGATTTCAATGATGACCTAAATTATCTCTGAAAAATGCTCTAGCAAAGGCTGGGTGGAGGTGATGCATGCCTTTAATCCCAGCGCTCAGGAGGCAAAGGCAGGCACATCCCTGAGTTCAAGGCCAGCCAGTTTACACATTGAGTTCCAGGATATTTCAAAGCCACACAGAGAAACCCTGTCTCAAAAAACAAATAAACAAACCAAAAACCAAAGAAACACTCTAGCTGGGTCAAAGCTAAATCTCAAGGTTTTCATAATACTCTACTTAGTTTATCTATCATTGCTGATTCTGAGTTTTAAGAATCACAAATAGTTTTAGGGTGGTGGATTTGTGATTACAGAGTACAATTATGAGTGAATCAGACCCTGCCCCCACCGCTTTGTTAGCAGCTTTTGTATCTCCAGAAAAGGGCTCAAGTTCAGCCCACAACCTCCTGTAGGAATCACAGCTAAAGGAGAAATAAATTAATCACATTACATGTAATAACTGTATTGAAAAGAAGCTTAAAGGCAATTTAAAGTTCATCTGTGTAATAATGTAATTATAGCATGCATAATAAGGGTTTAATTGCCAGCATCAGAAAAATTAATTAAAAACATTGAAAAGAAACAACACAGATGAAGTTCTGGGTCCATAATTTAAAAGGCTGTTTTATGTTCAAACTAGACATACAGTTTGCTTCTAACTTTATACCACAGAAAAAAATAAACACTGTCCACATGATAAACTTTGGAAGTTTCCCAAAATATGATAAAAACAAAACATACTTTAGTGTCTTCAGTGGTCAAGGTAAATTATGTTCTTAACACTAGTATAGGCACTAACTTATTTAAGAATTTATCAGGGAGAATGGCAAGTCTATGATCAAACAGGCATCTGGACTAATTACTAATTGGCAAAGCATCACTGTTATATAATTCTAAACTCTTTGGAAGTTAATAACTTCTATAACAATTTTCCTCATTTTAATATCTACTATGATCTTTGATATCCTGTTTAAGTTACATATAGCCTAATTAAATTACTAACGTGGCCTTGTTCTTATACATTCAAGGCTTCCTTTTTAACTCATTGTTCTATCTATTCTAACTACTTATCTCCCTTCTCAATAAGTAAATTAGTGCTTTCACTGTTCCTCTGTGCTTTTTTAAAAAAATATATTAGTGGAATAATAATAATTTATTACTTTTTATGGATGTAATTTGAATTTGAAAGAGTGACTTTTAAATGTGATGTCCAGAATGCTATCATCATCCAATGATACAAACTTGTGCAAAGTTATTTCAGGTCTAAAACTTCACATAGGGTCTCACTATACAACTGAGAGTGGTAGTATAGTAAGTCGTTCAGGATGACCTTGAATTTGTGAGCTTCCTGTCTCAGACTCCTGAATGATTTCTGCCATATGCCACCTAGGCAGGCTAAATTTTATTGTTTAAGTAGGCAACAAGGCTAGGCACAGTACAACATGTGTATACTTCTCCTCCCTATTCAGGATTACTTAACCCCAGGAGTTCAAGCCAGCCTGGACAGCCTATCAAACCTTCACTTAATAAAACAGAAAACAAGACAAGAGATGCTATAATGAAATAAATAAAAAAAATGTATTTTCTTATTTTCCATTAGTATTTTGTATGTCTGTGTGTGTGTATGTGTGTGTGTGTGGCGTACGCGTGCACACATAGACACAAAGACACACACACACACCTTGCATGGAGATATATATATATATATATATATCCATATATATATATATATGGAGCTTGAAGGTACTAGAGACTGCATTGTTCTATCACTTTACACTTTAGTTTTTGGGATGGTCCCTCGCTGAATGTCACTGGTTATAGTGGCTGTCCAGTGAGGCCAGAATTCTCCTTTCTTCTTTTCCCAGCCCTGGGATATGGATGTGAAATTCTATGCCTGGCTTTTTACATGGGTGGTAGGGAAGCAGATTCAGGTCCTCATGCTTGCACAGCAAACAGTTTATCCACTAAGCCATCCCCTCAGCTGCAGAAATAGAATAGTTTTTAGTAATAAGCTCAGTATTATATTGTCTTCAACAACAATTTTGTCTTTAAACTAAGGTGGAATAAAGAATCATCTCTAGTGGCATTTTGCTTTAAGAGTTCAAGAAGTAAGAAAAAGACACTGAAGATAACTTCATATATCAGAAATAAGTTTCTTACTTTTGTGTACAGGGTGGGTATTTTTGTGGGCTTATATATACCCATCACAGAAAATACTGACTGGAACCTAGGAGGTATATGCTACATAATTAAACGACCCCACAGAAAAACAGAGTGTAGGAAGATTAACTACAAAACATTAACAACCCATTTGTCACTTTCCAGAATTGCTGCCCAAGACCATGTGCATGTTAAGGTTGAAAAACTAACCATTATACACACAAAGCTGATTTTCTGTGTGGAATAACAGCTGAACAGCAATCACTTCCTGATAGAAGCACATGCCGTGAACACTTTTTAAGAGAACGCTTGGATACCAGCATGCTCCAAAACATCTCTTGGGACATAAAAGTCTCACAGGATCTAAGTCTTGAAGGCACCTGAAAACTCAGGGTACAGCAGTGCCCCAAGTGAAGGAGCATTTCAGAAGCAACTCCGAAAAAATGGAGGGTGAATCTGTACAACAGCCAACTATTTCACAGGGTTTCCAAAATGCCAGTGGCACCTTTATACTGGTTTTCTCTTTATTAGCTTTGGAGTTCAAAGGAATCAATTAGGAAGGAGCCTGCAGGGGCACCATTAACAGATTTCCTTGCTAATGTTTTCTCATACAATAAATAGGATTAAAAATATACTTGGGTTTTTCCATGTATTTCCATAATGTATCAACTACTTTGCTCTATAATGTTTCAATAACACACACATGTGCACACTGGCATACAGCATAAAAACACAAAATTAAAAAAAATATTTTGTATTTATCTTATGTCAGTTTTTTTGTTTGTTTTGTGTAGGGATCATTATTGAGTCTCAAAGAGAGGAAAACATTGAGTGGATGGGGGAAGGAATTAGAGCATTTATATAGTTCAAAATGAACTGTAAATGTCACATTACACAAGATAAATAGAAAGTTCATTACAAGACAATTCTTAAAAATAAAATTTATTTAATCTTATTATTATTTTTAGATGCCTGTTTGTTTTTCTAATGAGAGAGAGAGAAAGGGTATGAATTTGGGTGGGAAGGGAAGTGAGGAGATCTGGGAGGAGTCGAAGGAGGAAAACCACAATCAGAATATACTTTATAGAAAAAAAACTATTTTCAATAAAAATAATTAGAAAAAAAAAGCAACTTCTTACAGTAGTAAAAAGAGCAGGGTAAAATCTAGTTGCAATAACAAAAGTTCAAGGTTAATACAAGATGTTTAATAAATCATTTTCAAAGAAATAAAGTATTCAGTCAAAATCAGAGCATATATTGAGTGTTTAAAATATCATCCCTGAATGTGTTCTAGAAATAAAAAGGTGGGCATATCCAGACTGGCAAGAGAAGTAAATAAATATTCAGCCTTCCAACATATATAAATAATCCCTAAACCTCATGATAAAAACATTAACACTTAGATTTAAAGCATTAACTTTTATTTTAATTTTCCATACAACCGACTCTTAACTTAGTCTTTATGTCCTTAATATTTCATGCGTTTTAGTTGTTGATTTATCCTTACAGCTCTGAGAAGCAGTACAAGCAACTGGTTTTTATAAAGGCATTTTTGGTTTATATGCAAGCTATTTTTGATTGTTCTGCACTTTACTGGAAAAATACCTTTGCTAAATGATCACTGGTATTTTTGGAAAAATTAACAGGCAATTTCCAGTATCTTGCACCAATAACAAAGATGAACCTTAATCAAGTAAGCATACTATTTAACATAAAAATACACACATATGTAGTGCAAGAACATAAAAGCTCATTAATCCACAGTGTAAATGAATAGCTGTGCTAAGGCCGCTAAGCAGATTTCCTCCACCTCTGTCCTTTAGATCTGTAGAGTCAGTCAGCCAACTAGGGCTGCCTTCCTATTGGTACAGTGGATATTTTGCTTTGTAGAGCTTTAACTTAACCTTCAGACAGTCCCAAGGTACGGAAAGAAACGTGCTCATAGACTGCACAGCAAATACTCTCAGAAGCTAAGAATTCCACCTTGATTCTACATCACACATACATCTGTGTGGATTGTATTGCTGCAGTGGCTTTTCAAGTATGTACCTATGTACACATAGATAGTGCTTAAATGGAGACAGAAGAGAAACGATAAGCTGGTGGCATCTATATTTCAAGAAGATGTTTCTCTCTAGCAAGTTCTGTTGCAGACAAAATAGGTCATCTTTTCCTCAGCAATGATGCCTATAGCCCAAACTGTTACATTAATTTATGTAAAATCTGCACATATAAGAATGGCAAAACCTCCAGAAGATGTAGTGATTTCATCCTACTTCTGCAAAACAGTTTAGGTATTTATTTCAAGCTTAAGAATATATGAAAGTAAAGCACAAACGAATATTCAATAGAGTATATTGTGGCTATGAATACAATCACTGAACCAGCTATGACATCTGACTCATCCAGCTATGTGTACACAAATAAAAATCATGGAAAGGGCCGTGAGGACTGTTAAGGTAGAAAAGTGAAAGTACTGACTATAGCATTTCAGGACTATACACCTCTAAATGGGGGAGTTCCAGGGAGGAACAACAAATGTCACTAGGTATGACTGCCCTAGCAGAGCAAAAAGATACAAAGAAAATGAAATACTTCTTTTAGGAGAAAAGAGTAAAACTGATACCTCACTGAGATTTCTAAAAATATAAAATCTCAACTGCAATAAAAGTTCTACTTTGAAGGCAGCATAAGAGTGTACACCGGCAACCCTGGCTCTAACAGGCAGGGAATTGGTTAAGGTCACTCTTGGCTATATGATGAGCACAGCCTGGGCTACGTGAACACCTAGCTTGTATCATATAAGCTTCTACATAACGTGTAATTTACACATTAAAACATGACTTCCACTTTGACAATGAACATTATGAATAAAAACAATTGGGAACATGTGAAAACAGCTGGATGTAATTCAACTTCTAGAAATACAGATTCAGTAACTAAATCACTTTTATTACTACTATCGGGTTAGAAAGTATTAACAAAAAAAAAGGGGGAGAATAAAATAGCTATCACATGAGATCACAATGAGCAAAATTATGTGAAACCAAGCTTTTCCAAGAAAGTAAAAATATATAGATGATAG
This sequence comes from Meriones unguiculatus, assembly GCF_030254825.1. Lineage (NCBI taxonomy): Eukaryota > Metazoa > Chordata > Mammalia > Rodentia > Muridae > Meriones > Meriones unguiculatus. The sequence goes on along the minus strand of NC_083357.1, from coordinate 83,706,778 downwards.
TATCTCAGTCTTTTAGAAAAAAACTCTGAAACTTCAGAAAATGAGGCTGAAGGACGTACCCTCTTAATTAAACGTATGTATCAACAGGAAAATCATACTGTAAGGAAAAATGATAAATTACCTTACAAAATGACAGTTTTTCTTGACTAAAAAGGCAACAATATCCATGCCTCTAAATTTGAATCTTGCAATTGAGTTTTGTGTTCTTGCTTTATTTATACTGGAGAAAAGACATGACAGAAAAACTTTAAAGCACCAAACTTAAAAGCAGCTCATGAAAAGACAATGCAGAGTTCCAAAGATGAGGACTCTTGGTAGGATAATATATTCATTATATTTTGACCCTTTATGGAAATTGCAACAAATCAATAAAAATAAAATTGTAGGACACCACTTCTCTAATGACTGTTTGTACTTACATGTGGATGATAATCCCTGAATAAGGTCAAGGGCTCTATGAGGCCAGAGAAATTATAACTTACCAGATCAAAGTTATTACATAGCTTGGACAATCAACTGGTAATAAAACTAATCAAGTAATTACTATGCTGAGATATTTAATTACTCTGCAACTATAAATATGTGTAAAGATATGCACGTGGTAAACAATGTACAAAACTATACATAATTTAAAGTGCTTTTCTTAATTGTATAGGTACCTAAAATAATTAACAAAACATGTATCCCATGAAGATTGAAATTTGACAACTTTGGGGCATAACTTAGCCAAATTTAAAGTAACAATTTGAAAAAGAAAATGTGCACAAAACCTAATTTTACACATACAAATATTGGTCAGACACATAAACAAGGGTACCTAGTTCCAAAGCATGATATAACAACACATTATACACTGAAGTAAGTTGAAATGCATTTATTTTTAGTTCCAATAAAGTTGCAATCTGTAGTTGGGGCAGCCATTTTCACACAAACTTAATATTTTTCACTTGCAAGTTTTGTATGACTACGCCTAATCTTTTAGAGCTATTTATTTTCTTCAAAGTAGCCTTTGTACAGAATTTGGATCACGTACCCATGCCTCAGTCTGAACGGGCTTGATATTGCTAAGTAGCACCTCTTCATAGTTTCCGTAGTCTGTGAACTTAACGACCGCCGTCATACCCGAAGAATGTAGGGCTTCAACTTCTGCTCTGTAAAACTAAGGAAGCAAAAGAAGTTTGAAACAGGACACCTGTGCTACCTGAAAAAGGCAGGGTCTAGGTAACAAAGTTTATCTTCTCCACATCGTTCTAAAAGTTAGTTATCCAAGTATGTGCCAGGAAAGAGTTGGTTCTTAAATAATATATTCTAGTAGTACATCTCATACAAGTTAATCCCTGTTAATCCCTGATGTTTCCTTCTTGTGCCTGGATGCTAATATATGTAAAGCACCATGCTGGGACATTAACCATTCCTCTCTTCCCTCCTCTTTTGTTTTTAGACCCACAATTGTGTTCAAAGTTATTCTGAGTATGTATTTCAATTTTAAGCTTCTTTTTTTATTAAACTTTTTTTCTAGGTGATTTTTTTTAAAGATTTATTTTTTTTTAATGAATATGAGTATTCCATCTGCATTTTCACCTGCTAGAAGAGGGAATCAGTTCACATTATAGACGGCTGTGAGCCACCATGTGGTTGCCGGGAATTGAACTCATGACCTTTGGAAGAACAAACAGTGCTCTTAACCACTGAGCCATCTCTCCAGCCCAATTTTAAGCTTCTTAAATTGCTTCAGTTCACATAAATTCAAGTTATCCTGTATCCTAGGAAAATAAATAAGTCAATGCCTTCTAAGGAACTTACAGTTTAATTTTTAGCTCTTGTGATTCTGTAGGGTAACTGAAAGAGTGTAGTATTCCATTTGTCTGATTTTTACTCTCCAGAATATAGCCCTGACACAGAGTGGGTTTTAAAAAGACTTATAAGAAACCTAGCACCAAATAGTTTCTTTTAAAAAGAGTATTTACAGCTTAATAAAGGTTATCCATGTTTAAAACAAACAAACAAACAAAAACTTATCTGTAATGTGGAAATTAATGCAATACAGTTGTAATGACCTGCTTTTTGAAAAAGCTGAGAACTCAGGAAGAGCTTCCTGTGAAAATGTTCAGTCAAGAAAAGTTATTTCCACGAAAAGTAGGGGGCCATAAAGATGCACCCAAAGAACTAATAAAAAATTGAAACTAATTATGATGTAACACAACTGCGCAACAAATAACAGATTAGAGCCAGTAAGTACTAAAGGTAAGATAATGAAGGGTCTACTAACAATTTGTATTTTATATATAGGAAAGAGATTCTAAGTAGAATGATCATGTGGCTTAAGACCAGAACCGTATTAATGGCAGTATCTATGAAAAACTTTTGGAGGTTGTTATAATATTCAAGTCCAAAGGGAGAAAGCAATTGAGAGAGTTTTATATTGTAAAGAGAGATGGAAAACTGCCTCAAACTCTCAGGTCTTCTATCAAAGAAGAATTATATAAAATTAGAATATACTTGGTGATCATCTCTAAAACATAATTACAGTAAAATTAAGGTATGGTTTCCTAATGTTTCCTAAGTTTTAGCCCATTTCTTTTCTTAAATTTCAATATTTGCTTTTATCTAAAATAATCTGAAACTTGTCTATTCTTGACAAAACATTTAAAATATGCTTCTTAAGAAAGGTGGCTTCAGAGGACCTCTGAAAGGACTATCAAAGCAGACGCTGAGACTTATGGCCAACTGTAGGGCAGAGTGCATGGAATCTTATGTAAGAAGTGGGAAATAGTAAGAGCTGGAGAGGACAGAACCCCATAAGGAGAGCAACAGAACCAGAAAATTTGAACATAGGAATCTTCCCAGAGACTCATACTCCAACCAAGTACCAGGCATGGAGATAACCTAGAACCCCTGCACAGATGTAGTCCATGGCAGTTTAGTGTCCAAGAGGGTTATATAATAATGGGAAGAGGGACTGTCTCTAACATAATCTGATTGGCCTGCTGTTTGATGACCTCCCACTGAGGGTGGAGCAGCCTTAGCAGGCCACAGAAGATGACAATGCAGCCACTCCTGATGAGATCCCATAGACTAAGATCAGAAGGAAGGAGAGGAGGACCTCCCCTATCAGTGCACTTGGGGAGAGGCATGCGTGAAGAAGGGGGAGGGAGGGTGAGTCAGGAGGGGAAGAAGGAGGGGTTTATGGGGTGGATACAAAGTGAATAAAGTGTAATAAATAAAATAAAATAAAATAAAAAGAAAGGTGGCTTTAGGACATAACTGGTGGCATCTACTCATGGAGTGAATAGTGTGTATCTTTAATACTCAAGAGTATAATCTAGAGTCCAAAGGCACCCACCTAACTGAAGTATACATACCAATGAAAATGAAAGTGATCACCATAAAAGATTTTCTAGTTGATCTAAGAACACTGTAATAGCTCAAAATGTTTTGAGTATCAAGATAGTCTGGACTGTTATTATAAACACAGGCAACAAATGAATTCAGTACATTGGGTTTTTTTTTCCTATATTCCAATATATCCTATATTGTTGCCTGTGTTATATTCAACACAGGCAACAAATGAATTCAGTACATTGGGTTTTTTTTTCCTATATTCTTAATCAGGTTTTATTTTAATAAAGGGCCTTTTAAGTATAGGCTGTCACAATGACAACTATAATGTTTCATTGAAAAGAAATGATGTAGTTGATCCTGCACACTGATTTTTTTAGAAAATTATAGTTAATATTAAAGTTTTATTAAAAGTGTACTAAGTTCTGGGAGGCATTTGGATATAAGCATACACAGCCAGAACTAACCAAATTATATATCCTCAATCTTGTACTTAGCAACTACTGTGTTATGGTTTGTTTAATACTCAATACTTGCTGAAGAAACTTGTCTGCCAATTTCAATTATTGGAATACAGATCAGTTCTTCTCTATTACTCATTTACCTTTGGCTGATCATGCATATCCAAACCTTTCTGTCTTTTGTCAGTGGACAGAATACCAAGGAGAGATCCTTTTCGATGAAAAAGGTGGTTTTAGGCTTACCAACAGTAGGCTGCTGGAGTGTTGCTGCCATTACTTGAGGAATAATTCTGATAGGACTTCAATGAAGGCCCACATTCATTTACCAGATCTTTCGAACATGGTTAAATTTCAACTCCAATCCCTTATTTCTCTAGCTCTTGTACATATTACTCATAACACTTTATATCACCCAACATAAAAAGCCCTACCTAACCTCTCATACAACTGTCTAGCCTTGTAGCATTTTTCTCAGGTCTACAATGTAAACTCCATAAAGAATGACATACAACCTTGAATGAGGAAGAAGTAGATAAATATAAAGAATTTCTCACTATTCAAATCAAGTATTTTCTTCTGGCCTCCACGGGCAAAAGGCATGAACATGTTCACAACTATCTGTAACTTCAGTTCCAGGAAATCTGACCCTCTCTTCTGACCTCTGTGGGCACCAGGTATACACAGGGTGCACATAAAGACATGCAGCCAAAACACTCATACACATGAAAGAAAATCATTTTTTTTTTTCAAATAAAGTATCTTGCAATAAATTTAACCAATGAAGTGGGAGACTTACACAGTGAAAACCTTAAAATACCGAAAACAAAGAAAATAAAGATGATACCAGAAACTGGAAAGAATTCCCATGCTCATGGATTGAAAAGATTAATACTGTAAAATCAGCTATCCTGCTGAAAATAATATTATGGTGCTAAATAAATACAGTATTAAACAAACTTCTAAACTGCTAAATTCATAGATCAACGTGAGAAGCAGATGGTGATTAACATAGCAATCCACAACTAGCTAAGGTTCAAGAATAAGAGACTGTAGAATGCTAAGCCTAAAGGCAGCACAAAGACTGCAACTAGCTTCCCAAGCTGCAGGGAGGAGAAAAGGCCTAAGGCAGTGGATGACTCAGGAAAATATTATTTTCTGGACACAGCAGGGTAGTATATGAACTGACAGCAGTTGTGACAGCCTGTACAAAACCTGTGCAAGCCAAGGCCACACTAAATCCCAGCAAGGAAAAATAAGCTGGGCACACATTCCCACCAAGCCTTGAAGCTATGGGTATAGTCTTTAAAAGATTTAAATTACATTTTAAAATGGGGGCATGGAACTAAACAGAGTTCTCAAAAGATGAAAATCAAACAGCCAAGAAACATTTTTTTTAAAACCTTCAATATCCTTAACTACCAGGGACATGAAAATTAAAACGACTTTCATCTTATTCCAGTCAGAATGGGTAAGGTTCAAAAACAAACAATAATAAGCACTGGTGTGGATATGGGAAAAGACTCACTGCTGTTAGGAGTAAAAACTGGTGCCACAACTATAGAAATCAGTACAGAGCTTTATTAAAAACAGAAAATAGATCTTCCACATGATCCAGCTATATCACTTTTGGAAATACACTGAAAGGAATCTATGGCCTATTATAGAGGTATCTGCTCATCCATGTTCACCAAAGCTTTATCCATAACAGTTAGGAAGAGCAAACAGCCTATATGTCTATCAACTTATGAATGGATATTGAAAATGTGTTATAGCTATACAATGATATATTATTCAGCTATTAAGAAAAACATAATTATTAAATTCACAAGTAAATGGAGGTAAACCAGACTGAGAAAGACAAATGTCATGTTTTCTCTCATCTGTGAATTATCAGGTATGCATGCTTCATTTGGAAAACCCAAGGTCAAGAAATTAGTAAGAGCTGATAGGTTAGAAAGGAGGGAGCTGGAAGGAAAGATAAAACAAGGATAATGGAATAACAGGAAGAGTTAAAATGGGGGTGAGAATGGGAGAGCAGAGGGCAGGGTCTAGGAAGAAGCAAGAGATAAGTAACAATAAAGACCTTTAGAAAAAAATCATATGGAAACCAGCTACTATACTTTAGAAGCTTCATAACACACACACACATAAGGGGGGTAGGGAGGAGTTTAAAATAGAGTTAGCCTATAAGCCATTCACAAGCTAACAAAAGCCAATGCCAAGATTACCCCTTTTGGTACTGTTGGCGAGTGTGTTCCCACAGACTTCAAACATTACAGGTAATTTCCAGCGGCACTGGTTACCCTACAGAACTTGATGCTAAAACCCTACCACTGAAGAGAGGACACACTTAAGCGATAGCACAGGGAGATACCAAGCTGGTTCTAACCTGGAAGCTTGACTCCCACTGGCTAGCTTTCATAGTTCTGAGAGGTACTGTGTGCACTACTAAAGGAGAAAAGTAAGCATCAAGCCAGCATGGAAAGGAAAGGGCAAAAAATCCTGCCTCTGGCTGAGGAGCTACTGGCTGTGGAAAGTTGCTGGAAAGGGAGAATCAGTTTTCTTTACGAGTGTACCCCACGGTAAGTTAATCATGCTACAGTCCAAGACTCCACATCTAAGACTATAGGGCAACACAAATTGGACTTGATGGGTATAATACATTTTCAAATAAAAAATTTAAAAACAGGACACAACATTGGGTGAATAGGGAGCAAGGAGTGGCTCTGAGCAGTTAGGAAAGGCGGAAAATATAATTAAAACACACTGCACAAAATTCTCAATGAACTAATAAAATTTAAAAACAAACAACATTCTGGGTTCTCCTCCCTTTCTGTGCTCATCCCAGTCTCCCAGCTCTCAAAAGATTCTCATCACTCTACTAATTTTTGCCTTTTCCCCACTTGTCTTCTCCATCATTGCTTTTTTTCTTTCCCTTTTAGCCAACTAATAATTACTAGTGTATTTATTACAAGGTAAAAAAAAATAGATTATATGTATTTCTCTTTTTTACAGGATAAATATATATAGAGAGATACATATATATTCTCTTTAAATAAAAATTCACATAACTTTGTACTGCTAAAATTATTTCCTCCACTTAGGAATGAGTAAAATTTACAAGAAAGTAAATATCTATAACTTAGAAAATAAGTGAAATATGGCTGAAATAAGTTTAATCACTTTTAATACAGTTCTCACATGCAAGCCAAAACAAATTCTGCCTAAGCAATAACAAAAGATATTAAACATTTTTTTCTTTATGAAAGTACATACATACCTATAAATCTTCTTAAGGACTCAAAACAAGCATAATTAGAGAATAAAACACAGAGGTCCTGTCTAGAGTCCCACGAGAATATCACATAGCATGCAGCAGTGTGTTTGCAACATTCATACCTTGTTGTCTTCCCAATAAAGTGCAAAACATTCATCTCCAGGTTTCCACATCTTTGCGTACTCCACAGGAATAGATGACTCTATCACCTTTTCAGGCTTAATTGGCCCAGATCTTCTTTTGGGGCCACTATTATAAAATATTTTATCATCATAGGGTCCAGCTGTGACAGGTCCTGCTGGCTTAATTGGTCCTACTCGTCTTCCTTTTAGTGGCATATCTGTCTCTCCATTTGGAACACCAACAAAACTATTACTTCGGACAGGATTCTGGTAATCAGTATTTACACTAAAATGTTTTTCAATTTTTAGACCACTAAAAGCTTCATTATTCATTGTCCGTGATTTCCTGTCATAAAAATGATCAGGATTACCTGTTTGGTTTTCTCTTTTCCCACGTTTTTGATTATTATAATCTATAAATTCTTGAGAAAGTGGGTTTTCTTTTGCCTCTGCATACAATGGACCTCTTCCTGATCTGTTTTGCATAGAGTTATCTCTTTTTTTAAAAGCAGCATCACTGTGCTGAGAACTTGAAGGGTATGAAGCGTCTTTAGTTCTGTCATATCTAGAATATAGCCTATCACACTTGATCCTCTCTTCTGCCCATGCTTCAGAACCTAAAGAACCACCCGGTCTGTCAGAGCCTCTATTTCGAGAGGATGCACTGCTTTCTAAAGCTGTCTTCGAAATGGGGATGTCTTTTTGAAAACGAGGAGGTTTCTCATTTCTTGGTTGCCTGGTATCGTTTCGAGGAAGATGTCTTGATTGATTGCTATCTTTTATCCCATTTTGTTCAGTATTGGACACTCTGTGCTGTCCTTGATGAAGGTGCTGTGGCTGTGACTTAGGTTCTAAAAGGCAGAAGTACATCATGAATATTAGAATGAGGACAGCATTGATAGCTACTTTTTTAAAATGCCTTAAATTATTATATCAGCAGAAGGTTACAATTTAACATCTCCTATCTTCATATCTTGTTACCTTCTCAGCTTCTTCTGAGTTCTAGTTATCTATCATGAAGTCTTCTTGGTTAGCATATTAGAAAAGTAAAGTGGTGTGATATGAATCAAGATAAAAGTAGATTAGCAGATGCAAATTTATTCTTAGTCAAGTGAGGATATTTATGCTCTCTTCTACTGTTTCACAAAAATACCTACAGTATTACCAAATGTAATGATTTGTCTTTGATGAGTGTTTTGCTTTTTTCTGTTCATTTGTTTTGACATAAAACACTATTAAGATACAGGTCCTGTACATTTCCCAAGATTACCACATACTCAAAGAAGGGTACTAATGACATTTGGTTGACCTATTTCCTGCACTGCAAGAAAACTACCCTCATTGTTTTCCAGATAGTAAACACCAATCTAATATGTTTCTATATGTTTCTAATACTCACTAGAAGCAAAAGAATTGTCAGATAAATTGCTTAGGTCAACAAGAATAAAGAAGAAGTTCAAAAGTTCTAAGTCACAGACCATAAATCAAGATTCAAAATGGCAAGACAAACAAAGAAAACTCATCAAAGCAGATCCACTGGACTTGACATTTAAAGTAAAGTGAATTATTTTCTAGGTAAGTTCCTATATGCATGCTAACCATCTATTAATTATGACACAAAGAAATACCCAAGGCTTCAAATGCCTGTCAATTAGATTTATGAGAAACTTTCACCAAGAGTATCTAATAAACATACTCAAAATGTCTTATTTTAACACATATTCAATTTAGAAGTCTTTCTTCTTAATTTTTTTTTATTTATGTGTATGGGGAGATTGTAAATGTAAATACACAAACACACACACACACACACATTGTATATCTCATGGATGTGTGCACAGGCCAGATCCCCTAGAGCTAGAATTATAAGCAGATGTGAGCCACCTGATATGAGTGCTGGGAAGTGAACTTGGGTACTTTGAAAAGCAGCAAGCACTCAACTGCTGAGTCATCTCTCCAGCCTTAAACTGCACTAGAGACTCTTGCTAACATTATGTTTTATCTAGGAATAAAGATTTAGGGAAGACAGAATACTGGTGACACACATGATGAGTATGCTCAACAAAAAGGCATGCAGAGACCAAAGCAGCAGTGTACTCTGGGTGTGCCACCTAAACACTCTTCACATATTACCATAACACAGAAACACATGGACGCATAATTAACAAAGCAGGGAAAGGTTCCTTATAAAGTAAACTCAGGATAAGTCAAATATAAATATAGTTTGTTTGTCATGAGCTAGATATGAAAATACACTTAGGGAATAAGCTTTTAAGTTTGCTGTGTTTAGGAATTTTTTTTCCCTTAAACTATTTTAGTCAGGGTCACTGTTATCTATAATGGTAAATGACATGAGAAAAAAAAGGTTACGATGAAAGTAACTTAGTGCCCTGTATTACAGATAGAAGCTAGAAAACTACAACTAGACTTGAGAGCTGTGAAATGAGTTGATATCAGCTCTGAAAGAAAAACCAAGAGAAGCAAAACCTTCTAGTCTACAGTTGGGGTTAAGAGGGTATGTCTTTAGTTCATGGAAAACAGTATTATTAGAAAGATTATTATTTTAAGATTTTTTTTTAATCTTTAAAAAATCCAGTCCTTAAAAAAAAATATAGACTTTTTCATCACTGTTCTTATAAGTACCTAACAATTTAATTTGTTTAATCTATCACACCAGTGTTCTGAAAATCTGCACAAGAAATTCCAAGGTAGTTTATCTTTTTTAAAAATAAACAAGCTTAGAAAACTGCACAACAGTAAAAAGGAAATGTATTCCATTTAATTGTCAAAATACTATTTCTAAGTAATGGATATAAATGATAACATAACATAAGTAATTTTAATAATAAAAAACACACACTTCATTATTTCATTATTATGCTGTGATAAAGCTAATCTACAAAAGAACTTACCTGCGAAACAGGAATATCTCTTGAGAATTATATCCACCAAGAAAATAAAAACATTCTTTAAAAGAATGTAGTGCGCATATGTGTACACATACACACACATCCAGATACACACACAATTATACACATACACACACATCCAGATACACACACAATTATACACATACACACACATCCAGATACACACACAATTAATTTTACTCTAAAACCAAACAGCAGGGAACTAGGCCATAGGTCACCAATTCCAGGAATTTAAAAAGAAAAGTAAAATTCCCTACCCAAGGAATAGCCTGAGGATAACCAGAATGGGAAGGTATCTTATCTCAACATAGGGGATCTGTGCTGGGAAGCCCACTGAGGAAAGAAAAAGGTTCTTAAATGTTTCAATATCTTTAAACCTCTTTAACTGAATCCATTTTATTTTAGTCACTTAAGTAACAAACTCAAACAGAAAGTAAATAAACCCCCAAATAAGCTAGTTATTGAATAAACAAAAGGCACATTCTTAATTATTAAATGTAGAGAAAGAGAATTTTAAGTCACGAATGTCTTATTAAGAGAGAAAACAACAGATTAGGTGAGGCTTCAGTTTTACAGTTAGAAAACAGGTGCTCTCTACCACTCTTCTAAAGGATCAGAAGCCAAGCAGTGACTCACCAGCAGCAGACACTAAATCTATGGCCACTCCAAAAATAAATATGTCAAGATACGTGTATGCTTAAGAAAAAAATTAATTCACAGCTTTTAAACTTCAGCCAAACGAGAACAATACCAAAAGATGTCAGAAGCAGAAGTTGAGAATGCTATTTTTTTAATCTTAATGCTTCCAATTCAAAGTGGAATTTTCCTGAAAATACATGGCAACATTTAAGATTACAAAGCAAAATACAATAAATAGTAGCAAAATATGATGAATAGAATTATAAAATAGGCAAACTATGAATACAATAAAAGCTCAAAAAGAGAAAAATGTACCAACGAGTATTGCTGTGAGTTAGCATTAACTGAAGTAAAATATTATTATAGCCTATCATGAATTTCAAAATGTATGTTTATAACAATTAAAATGGTTATGGCACCATATTAAATTCAAGACCCATTTAGAAAGAATCTCTTGTCAAAAAAATCAACTACTTCCATTGAAAGGACCAGGCCTTTCAATGGAATCCCTTCCCTGAAAAGTCATCAGTCCCAGGAACTAGGCCATAGGTCACCAATTCCAGGAATTTAAAAAGAAAAGTAGTGCTCGCTTCGGCAGCACATATACTAAAATTGGAACGATACAGAGAAGATTAGCATGGCCCCTGCGCAAGGATGACACGCAAATTCGTGAAGCATTCCATATTTTTTCAAGAAAATCATAGAAGAAAATTTTCCCAACTTAAAGAAAGAGATGTCCATAAATATACAAGAGGCCTACAGAACTCCAAATAGACTAGACCAGAAAAGAAACACATCACGTCATATCATAGTCAAAACACTAAATCTACAGAACAAAGAAAAGATATTAAAAGCAGCAAGGGAAAAAGGCCAAGTAACATATGAAGGTAGACCTATCAGAATCACGCCGGACTTCTCATCAGAAACTATGAAAGCCAGAAGGGCCTGGGCAAGTATCATGGAGACTCTAAGAGATCACAAATGTCAACCCAGACTACTATACCCTGCAAAGCTTTCAATCAACATAGATGGAGAAAACAAAATATTCCATGACAAAACTAAATTTATACAATATCTACACAGCAAACCATCCCTACAGAAGATACTAGAAGGAAAACTCCAATCCAATGAAAACAAATTCACCCAAGAAATTAGGGCATACAGATAATATCCCAACAAAAATGAAAAGAAAACAAGCAATGAATCAGGGTTAGATCATCGACTCCATTACAAAAGGAACTAACATGCATTGGTCACTATTATCTATCAATATCAATGGACTCAACTCACCAATAAAAAGACACAGGCTAACAGAATGGTTAAGGAAACAGGATCCAACATTCTGTTGCATCCAAGAAACACACCTATGCAACAAAGACAAACACTACCTCAGAGTAAAGGGCTGGAAAACTGTTTTTCAAGCAAACGGTTCCAGAAAACAAGCTGGAGTAGCCATCCTAATATCTAATAAAATAGACTTTCAACCCAAGTTAATGGAAAAAGATAAGGAGGGCCACTATATTCTCATCAAAGGAAAAATCCACCAAGAGGACATCACAATCTTGAATATCTATGCCCCAAATACAAGAGCACCGACATTCGTAAATGAAACATTATTAAAGCTTAAATCATACATTGATCCTAATACCTTAATAGTGGGAGACTTCAACACTCCACTCTCACCAAGGGACAGATCAACTAGACAGACACCAAATAGGGAAATAAAAGCACTCACAGAATCCCTAAATCAAATGGACCTAATAGACGTCTACAGATCATTTCACCCAAACTCAAAAGAGTACACCTTCTTTTCAGCACCCCATGGAACCTTTTCCAAAATAGACCATATAGTGGGCCACAAAGCAAGCCTCAACAGATACAAAAGGATTGAAATAATCCCTTGTATACTATCTGACCACCATGGACTAAAGCTCGACCTCAACAACAACAGAAACAACAAAAAGCCGACACGCACATGGAAACTAAACAACTTACTACTCAATGACAGCTGGGTTAAGGAAGAAATAAAGAAAGAAATTAAAGACTTCCTAGAATTCAATGAAAAGGAAGGCACAACATACCCAAATTTATGGGACACACTGAAAGCAGTGCTCAGAGGAAAATTTATAGCACTAAGTGCCTGCAAGAAGAAATTCGTAACATCACATACAAACAACTTAATGGCCCAACTGAAAACCCTAGAACAAAAAGAAGCAGATACACCCAAAAGGAGCAGACGGCTGGAAATAATCAAACTAAGGGCTGAAATCAATCAACTAGAAACAAATAAAACTATCCAAAGAATCAATGAAACAAAAAGCTGGTTCTTTGAGAAAATCAACAAGATAGACAAACCCTTAGCCAAACTAACTAAAAAGCAGAGAGAAACTATCCAGATCAGCAAAATCAGAAATGAAAATGGGGACATAACCACAGACATTGAGGAAATCCAAACAATTATTAGGTCATACTACAAAAGCCTATATGCCACAAAATTTGAGAATCTAAATGAAATGGATAATTTTCTTGAAAGATTCTATCTACCAAAACTAAGTCAAGATCAGGTAGAAAGACTGAATAGCCCTATATCTCCCAAGGAAATCGAAGCAGTCATTAACAGTCTCCCCTCCAAAAAAAGCCCTGGACCAGATGGCTTCAGCGCAGAATTCTACAAGACCTTCAAAGAAGTGCTAACTCCAATTCTCCTCAAGCTATTCCACAAAATAGAAACAGAAGGAACACTACCAAACTCATTCTATGAAGCCACAGTCACCTTAATACCTAAACCACACAAAGACCCAACAAAAAAAGAGAACTTTAGGCCTATCTCTCTTATGAACATTGACGCAAAAATACTCAATAAAATACTTGCAAACCGAATCCAAGAACACATCAAAGATATCATCCACCATGACCAAGTAGGCTTCATCCCAGGCATGCAAGGGTGGTTCAACATACGGAAATCCATCAATGTAATCCACTACATAAACAAACTGAAGGAGAAAAACCACATGATCATCTCCTTAGACGCCGAAAAAGCATTTGACAAAGTCCAACATCCATTCATGTTTAAAGTCTTGGAGAGATCAGGGATACAAGGCACATACCTAAACATAGTAAAGGCAATATATAGCAAGCCTATAGCTAACATCAAACTCAATGGAGAGAAACTTAAATCAATCCCACTGAAATCAGGGACAAGACAAGGCTGTCCATTGTCCCCATATCTCTTCAACATAGTACTTGAAGTCCTAGCCAGAGCAATAAGACAACTAAAGGAGATCAAGGGGATACAAATCGGAAAGGAAGAGGTCAAAGTGTCACTCTTTGCAGATGATATGATAGTATACATGAGCGACCCCAAAAATTCAACCAGAGAACTCCTTCAGCTGATAAACACCTTCAGCAAAGTGGCAGGATACAAAATCAACTCAAAAAAATCAGAAGCCCTCCTATATACCAAAGACAAAAAGGCTGAGAAAGAAATTAGGGAAACAACACCCTTCACAATAGCCACTAATAACATAAAGTACCTTGGTGTGACCCTAACCAAGCAAGTGAAAGACCTGTTTGAGAAAAACTTCAAGTCTCTGAAGAAAGAAATCGAAGAAGATATCAGAAGATGGAAAGATCTCCCGTGCTCATGGATTGGTAGGATTAACATTGTGAAAATGGCCATACTGCCAAAAGCAATCTACAGATTCAATGCAATTCCCATCAAAATACCAACTCAATTCTTTACAGACCTTGAAAAAAAGATTCTCAGCTTCATATGGAGAAACAAAAAACCCAGAATCTCCAAAACGATCCTGTACAACAACAGATCATCTGGAGGTATCTCCATTCCTGATCTCAAGCTGTACTACAGGGCAACAGTAATAAAAACTGCATGGTACTGGCATAGAAACAGAAAGGAGGATCAATGGAACCGCATAGAAGACCCAGAAATAAATCCACACACCTATGAATACTCGATATTCGACAAAGAAGCCAATTCCATTCAATGGAAAAAAGACAGCATCTTCAACAAATGGTGCTGGACCAACTGGATGTCTACATGCAGAAAAATGAAAATAGATCCATATTTATCACCCTGCACAAAACTAAAGTCAAAGTGGATCAAGGACCTCAACATAAAACCAGATACCCTAAATCAATTGGAAAAAAAAGTGGGGAACAGCCTAGAACTCATTGGCACAGGAGACAACTTCCTGAACAGAACACCAACAGCACAGGCTCTAAGAGCAACAATCAATAAATGGGACCTCATGAAACTGAAAAGTTTCTGTAAAGCAAAGGATACCGTCATCAAAACAAAACGACTGCCTACAGATTGGGAAAGAATCTTCACTAACCCTTTATCTGACAGAGGACTAATATCCAGTATATACAAAGAACTAAAGAAGCTGAAAAGCAGCAATCCAAGTAATCCAATTAAAAAATGGGGAACAGAGCTAAACAGAGAATTCTCGACAGAGGAATATCGAATGGCAGAAAAACACTTAAAGAAATGCTCATCCTCATTAGCCATCAGGGAAATGCAAATCAAAACGACCCTGAGATATCACCTTACACCCATCAGAATGGCCAAGATGAAAAACTCAAGCGATAACACATGCTGGAGAGGTTGTGGAGAAAGGGGAACCCTGCTCCACTGCTGGTGGGAATGTAA
The DNA here is from genome assembly GCF_030254825.1 of Meriones unguiculatus. Lineage (NCBI taxonomy): Eukaryota > Metazoa > Chordata > Mammalia > Rodentia > Muridae > Meriones > Meriones unguiculatus. The sequence goes on along the minus strand of NC_083357.1, from coordinate 83,691,338 downwards.
ACTGGTACAACCACTCTGGAAAGCTATCTGGCGCTTTCTAAGACAAATAGGAATAGTGCTTCCTCCAGACCCAGCTATACCACTGCTAGGTATATACCCAAAGTTTGTTCAAGTACACAAAAAGGACACTTGCTCAACCATGTTTATAGCAGCTCTATTTGTAATAGCCAGAACCTGGAAACAACCCAGATGTCCATCAACGGTGGAATGGGTACAGAAATTGTGGTATTTTTATACAATGGAATACTACTCAGCAATCAAAAAGGAGGAAATCATGAAATTTGCAGGCAAATGGTGGGATCTAGAAAAGATCATTCTGAGTGAAATATCCCAGAAGGAGAAAGACAAACATGGGATATACTCACTTATATAGACCTATAAGATATGATAAACATAATGAAATCTATACACCTAAAAAAGATAATCAATTGAGCGGACATGGGGTAAGATGATCAATCCTCGTTTAGAAAGACAGATGGGATGTGCATTGAACGTATGACAGGAGTCTACTGAGCGCATCTGAAAGACTCTAACTAGCAGTGTTTTCAAAGCAAAGACTCATGACAAAACCTTTGGCAGAGTACAGGGAATCATAAGAAAGAAGGGGAGTTAGTCTGATGGGGAAAGGATAGGAGCTCCACAAGGACCAAATATATCTGGGCACAGGGTCTTTTCTGAGACTGACATTCAACCAAGGACCATGTATGGATATAACCTAGAACCTCCACTCAGATGTAGCCTGTGGTAGCTCAGTAACCAATTGGTTTCCCAAAGTGAGGGGAACAGAGACTATTTCTAACAGGAACTCGATGACTGGCTCTTTGGTCTCCCCACCCCCGAAGGGAGGAGCAGTCCTGTTAGGCCACAGAGGAGGGCTTTGCAGCCAGTCCTGAAGATACCCGATAAAACAGGATCAGATGAATGGGGAGGAGGTCCCCCCCATCAGTGGACTTGGAAAGGGGCACGGTGGAGATGAGGTAGGGAGGGAGGGAGGGACTGGGAGGGAATGAGGGATCGGGACACGGCTGGGATACAGAGTTAATAAAATGTAACTGATAAAAATAAAATAAAATAAAATAAATAAATAAATAAAAAATAAAAAGAAAAGTAAAATTCCCTACCCAAGGAATAGCCTGAGGATAACCAGAATGGGAAGGTATCTTATCTCATCATAGGGGATCTGTGCTGGGAAGCCCACTGAGGTCTACAGATAGCTCGCTCAATGTTAATTATGTTATTTAGCCAATCACTTGGTAACAAGCTTGCCCTTGCTGAATGTCATCCAATCCTGTAACTGTTAAGCTGGGAATTCCGGGTTCTTGCTCAAACTCCAAATAAAAACCCTGCCATGCAGCTGCTTGGTGCTCTCCTCTCTGATCCACTTTGCTGGTAAAGGTGGAGAGACAGAGCTTAAGCCCAAATAAAGCTCTTTGGTCTTGTATGTGTGGTCTGGCTCCTGGTGGTCTTTGGGGACCTTAAGATCTGGCCATAACACCATCAGCATTAAGGATGTTGAATTAAACAGGTATGAATACTTCTTTGCAAAATATTCTATCTCCAGTGGCAGCTACACCTTCTTTTTATGGTAAATCAATATATTCTGTTCTCCAGAATGAATCGTTTTGTTTTAGAACTCCTACCTGGAGAGTGTTTGACTACTCATTTGCATCTGACTCTGCTCTACATTCAGCTAAGCAGATCTGCTAACTGTTGCTCTTCACCTCTCTCTCTACTCCTTCAATTCTAAATCCCCAGTTTCATCACCAGCACTGAAGTGGATCACTCACTTCTGCAGCCTCCCCCTCCCCTCCCCCAGATTCTGTAGATCACACAAAACTTGCCCTGCAAAGTTCCCTGCCCTGGACTGGCTGCTTTATGGCAGCATGAATTCCCAGAAAACTTTCAGGCCACACAGGCCAGGGGAGGAGGTACACTAATTACAGATTTCACCTCCCACTCCCAATCTTATCCCCATCTCTGTAGAACACTACGGCAGTCTCCCTCTCCTCTTGGCCCTCACTGCCAATGCAGCACAGAGCATCTTTTCCTTCCATCCCGACTTATCCCATTATCCCAGCCTCCACCACCATTAAGCATTTCCTTGGACATGCCACCCTCACAGGCCATAAGAAAGGTAGGCTAACTTGAAATCACCACCTCTCCTACTCCTCAAAATCCAATCCCCTTTTTCCACCTCATCTCTGTAGTAAACCACCTACTGAAGCCTCCCCTATTGTCTGCCTCCAATTCCAGTGGATCAAGCAACCTTCTTCCCAACTCATCCCATTTACCCCAGCCCAGCAGGCATTACCCAAGCGAGCAGGCATTCCCTGGGAACCTACAAGCTACCTAGGCCAAGGAAGCAAGAAGCTTAACTGAAGTTCATGATTGCTCCCTCCTCTTCTCCAAATCCTATCCCCCAGACTTGCTACCCCCTCTGTGGAGGATTACCTGTTAAAGCCTCTCCACAGATCTCTATGCCCATTCCTAGGGCACTGAGTAGATCCTAGTGGAGCACCCTGCTTTCCTCCCTCCTATGGACTCCCTCAGGCCCCATCCACATTCCTGTGTGTCAGCTCTCACTAACTAACCCCCCCCCCCCCAGTGGCCACACATATTAGCAGTCCAGAAGAATTTCCTACCAGGCAATGTACAGCTACCACACTCTTCTAAGAAACAGAGAGAGCAACAGAAACCAAGGAACAAAACAGACAAGACCAGATATCGGCACCTAGAATTATTATTTTTCCATATGCAGATGCCTAGAAACCAGCTTAAAAACCATCAATAGATGCCAGGACATTATGACTCTATTGGAGGCCTTCAAAGCAATAAGAGTAGGCCCTGAGAATTACAACATAGCTGAAGCTTAAGAAAAAGGACTCAAAATAACCCTTATAATATGACAGAGGTCCTTAAAGAAGAAATGAATAAATCTCTTAAAGAAATCTATGAAACAAACAAAAGTGGAAGGAAATTAATAAAACAATTCAAAAACTGAAAGTAGAAAAAGAATCAACAAAGAAAACTCAAACTGGGATAAAATTGGAAATGGAAAATTTAGGAAGAGAAACAGGAACCACAAAGGCAAACCTCACAAACAGAATACACAATGAAAAGGAGGCACTCAGACATTAAAGATGTAATAGAAGAAAATGATATCTCATTTTAAAACAATGACAAATTTAAAAGATTCGGGCACAAAACATCCATGATATCTGAGACACTATATAAAGGCCAAAGCTAGAAATAACCAGAATATAGGGGAAGAAACCCAGTTCATACACACAGAAAATATTTTATTTTCAACAAAATCACAAAAGAAAATTTCTCTAACCTAAAGAATAAGGTGCCTATCAAGGTAAAAGAAACATACAAAATACCAAATAGATTGGGCCAGAAAAGAAATTCCCACCAAATAATAATTTTCCATAACAATAAAACATTAAGTGTAAAAAACAAAGAAAGAATATTAAAAACTGAAAGGGAAAAAAAATCAAGTAACAATTGAAGGCAGGTCTATTAGAATAACACCTGATTTCTCAATGGAGATTCTAAAAGCCAGAGGAGCCTGGACAGATGCTCTAAGAACTCTAAGAGAAGACAGACGCCAAGCCAGACAACTATAACTAAAAACATTCAAACACAAAAATGAAGAACAGGGGAGAAGAGGGAATTACATAACAAAAATAAATCTATCTACAAACCTAGCTCTATAGAAAGCACTAAAAAAATTTCAACCGCAAAAGATTAGCCACAAAATACAAGGAATAAATAATCTGAGATCAGCAAATTAAAGGAAGAGGTGGAGCACACACGCACGCAAGCGCGCGCACACACACACACACACAGATAAGAATAAGAAGAATCAAGAAATGTTTCTCACTGGTAACTGAACATTAATTAGTCCCAATTCACCAATTAAAAGACAAAAACTAACAAAATACATACAAAAACAGGATCCTCTAATGTATTCAAGAAACACACTTTAACATCAAGGATAGATATCACCTCAGGGTGAAGGGATGTGAAAGAGGCACATATGAACTCACAAAGAGTAAAGCAGCATGTGCAGGGCCTACATCAGCCTATACCAGTTCAGGTCCCAGAAACGAAAAGGAGAAGTGGACACACGGTCCCATTCCAAACTCTGAAGAAATCTCCAACTGACAACTACTTGGAAATGAAAATTTAGCTTGCTCACTGAAGAAACAAACTACTCTCAAGGGTAGGCTGTGTGCCCAGCATTAATAGCAAACTGAAAATAAACTCAATGGTATCTTGAGATGTTCCCTGTTTCATAATGTCATGTCAGATATCTTCCTTATCTTAAACAAACAAGCAAAACACCACTACCTTTTATTTTTATTCCATTCTGTTCTTCTTTTATTCTCTCCTGTAACTCTACAAGTCTATGGGATTCCTGAGCATGCAACGGAGTTGGTCTCTTTTTTTTGTACCTTTTCTTGGGCTCTTTTCCTTCTATTTATTTGTTTTTTCCAAGTCTGATGTGTTAGCTTTGTTTTATTTTATTAGATAAGGAAGGAGCAGAGGGAGTGGGAACTATAATCATGAAATGTAAGAGAAAGCACTACTTTTACTACTTTTAGTAAAAGAAAAAAAATTAAAAAGAAAAGCCTGACTTGCACACGCTACTTACACCTCTATCTTGAAAGCACAGAATTATTATCCTTATTTTACAAGTGAAGATTCAAAGCAATATGCCTCAACTAAAGACCTTCCTAGAAGTATGGAATTTAGAAAATGTGCTAAACTAAAATCTTAATGAAGCTAAAGCACATGGCTTCTCAGTATGCCAATCTACATACCCAGAAAAACTGAACAGAAAGTATCCAGTGACATATTTATCACCTACATCTGTTCATTCTGCTAAAGTGCAGAAAGTGCAAACGCTCTTTAGTGGTTAAAAGCTCTTAAATGGTTGAAAAGTACATTTAGATGCAAGGACTGATAAATCCTGACCTAAAATAAGCAATATTTTACATCCAAGCAGGAAAACTAAAACCATTATAAAAAACTGTATTAACATTTAAAAGCCTTAAAAATCAGCACACAGAGAGAGCATAGTATGGAGGTATGTCTCACAGGTCAGCCATCCATCAGTTCCATAACCTTAGGCAAGATATTTAACTTTTCTCAGTCACATCTTAAAATCAATAAATACACAAGTAAATAATATATGTACTTCAAAGACACACTTAAAATCTCTAAAATCCTTACATAGTATCTGTATTTAATAAACTCTCAGTAAATATTTAGTGATCATTATGATATTTTAAATACTATAATTATGTAAATAAGCTCATACACCAATATCCAACAAATTCCTATACTTGGATGAGAAGCTTGTCTGTTTACAGCAATGTTTCTCAATCTTCCTAATGCTATGACCCTTTAATAAGAGTTCCTCATGTTATGGTGACCCACAACTATAAAATTATTTTCATTGCTACTTCATAACTGTAATTTTGCTACTCTTATAAATCGTAATGTAATTATCTGTGCTTTCCTGTAGTCTTTTGAGGGGTCATTACCAACACGTTGAGAACCATTGATTTATTCATTCCCATCGCTGCATGCCCATTATTACTTAAAATATTAACTTTAGCTTTCTGCTTATTTGCTCTTACAAGTAGGGTAGAAAGAGTGCTTTATTAAAAATTGTATTGCAATGTTATAAAAGAAAATAGTCAGATACATTGTCAGGAAACCCTGCTGCTAAAGTCGAAGTCTGGGATTACCTGGAAGCCCTGAGTTCCTTCTTGCAAAAATTACTGGTGCTCCCAAATCCCCAGACTCTACCTGATGATTGTTTCATAGGCTTTAGGGAAATTACAGGTTCAATCCCTTTTCTCCCCGTAGAACCTGTTCCCCAAGCACATGGGATTCCTGAAGTGCCTCCCCATGTAAATGAGGCATCTCAGTACCTTGAGCCTCCAGCCAATGACATTCACCCATCCTGGAAATCCCCATCCCTTCTTTACAGTTCTCTATAACCCTCCTTCACCCTGACTAAAACTGATCTGCCTCCCTGCAGCTGGTCCCAGGTCATTCCATCCTGACCAGTCATCCCAGTAACTGTTCTTGCCCCTGTCCCCATCCCCTTGTCCCCCACCCATCCTCCCTCTCCAACCCCCCCATCACGGTCCTCCTGAGCCTCTGCTCCCTTTGTCCTCGAGGACCAATAACCATGATCCCTGGAGACCAGGGAGAGCAACAATACATTGAAAACAAAAATCATACTTTCATACTATTTTTCACTTAAAATATAAACATTCTTCATATAAAAATCCACATATCCTTAAATTTTTTAGCAACTGAAAAACCTTGCAACCCTATCACTGGTGAGGTGACAAGGTAAGCTCACCTCTACACACAGCCACTGTTAAAGTCTCAGAGGTTACTTTTTCACAGGATGGCACAAAAACTGCACATTTCCACACACAACAACAAAATGCTTCTGATCTTCACATGCAGCGGCTGTGGCCTACTGTGAGATTAGCAGTATTTACAATACCTTTCCAAGTCAGTGAGCACAGTTACTTCATCCAGTTGAGTGCTACAAGCGTTTTTAGTCTTTTACTCTGACATATTTTTTAATTATAAAAGCTTTGAATAGTCCTCAATTTTTGAAATATAATTTACTTTTTATTTTTCAAAATGAAAATAAAATTACACAATTTTTCATAAAATTTACAGGTAAATGGATGGAACTAGAAAACATCACCTTGAGTGAGGTAACCCAGAAGCAGAAAGACACACAGGGTATATACTCACTTATACGTGGATATTAGCCATATAATAGAAGATAAACACACTAAAATCTATAGTCCTAAAGAAGCTAAAGAACAAGAAGGACCCTAGAGAAGATCCTTAATCCTCATTCAGAAAGGCAAACAGTATAGACATCAGAAACGGGAGAAGACAAGGAACAGGGCAGGAACCTATCACAGAGGGCATCTGAAAGAATCTACCCAGCAGGGTATGATGTAGATGCTGAGCCTCATAGCAAAACCTCAGCCAGGGGCAGGAAATCTTATGGAAGAAGAAGGAAATAGAAAGAACTCGAGGGGACAGGAGCACCACAAGGAGACCAACAGAGACAAAAAATCTGGGCCCAGGAATCTCTGAAGAGACTGATACCCCAACCAAGGACCATGCATTGTAAGGACGTAGATCCCCTGCTCAGATGTAGTCCATAGGCAGCTCAGTCTTCATGTGCATCACCTAGTAAGTAAAGTAGGGGCTGTCTCTGACATGGACTCATGTCAGATTACCTCCCTCTGGCCAGGCGACCTTGCCAGGCCACAGAAGAAGATGCAGGTAGTCCTGATGAGACCTGATAGGCTAGGGTCAGATAGCAGGGGAGGAGGACTAGAAAAGGGACACAAGGGAAGAAAAGGGAGGGAGGGTGGGACTGGAGGAGCTGAGGGAGGGTCTACAGTGAGATACAAAGTGAATAAGTTGCAATAAATAAACAAATGAAAAAAGCTTTGAATAGTCCTCAATTTTTTTAAATATAATTTACTCTTTATTTTTCAAAATTAAAATACAATTACACAACTCTTCCTTTATATCCCTCCAACCACTCTCATGTACAACCACCCTACTCTCAAATTCATGGCCTCTTTAATTGTCCTGTGATGGTCATTTATAATAGGAGGAGGTGACATCTATGTAGAAATAATGCACCTTAAAATTAACGAAAATCTCAAAGGAAACAGATTCTTGTGATAAGACTAGCAGAAGCTGTGTTTTTTGTTTTAATTGAGACCTAAAAAAATAAGACATGCCCCACCCCCGAAGGGAGGAGCAGTCCTGTTAGGCCACAGAGGAGGGCTTTGCAGCCAGTCCTGAAGATACCCGATAAAACAGGATCAGATGAATGGTGAGGAGGTCCCCCCTATCAGTGAACTTGGAAAGGGACACGGTGGAGATGAAGGAGGGAGGGAGGGACTGGGAGGGAATGAGGGATCGGGACACGGCTGGGATACAGAGTTAATAAAATGTAACTGATAAAAAAAAAAATAAGACATGACCACATAAGGGAAGAGCATTCCAAAGAGAGCAAACTATCATCCCTATGAAGTTTACAAAGTTATCAAATCATCATGTAAATTTTACAAGTACTTTACAAAGAAAATAAAATCTTTTTTCATTATTTATTTCACTATACATCTCAATCGAAGCACCCCTCCCTCATTTCCTCCCAGTCCCTCCCTTATGCCCCACCCCACCCTCACTAACCCCTGTCTCTTCAGAGAACAGGAGGTACCCATGGGTACCATCCCACACTGGCACTTCAAGTCTCAGCTGGACTAAGTGTGTCCTCTCCCACTGAGGCCAGACTATGCAGCCAAGCTAGGTGGGGAAGATCTAAAGGCAGGCAACAGAGTCAGAGACAGCCCCACTCCAGTTGTTAGGGGACCCACATGAAGTTCAAACTGCACATTTACTACATATGTACAGAAGGCCTAGGCCCAGCCCAAGCATGTTCTTTAGTTGGTTGTCAGTGTCTGTGAGCCTCCACGGGCCCAAGCTAGTTTACTCTATAGGTTTAAGCGTATCTTTGACCTCTCCAGCTCCTTCCATCTTTTCCCTGACTCTTCCACAAGACTACCCAAGCTCCGCCTAATGCTTTGCTTGTGGGTCTTTGGATCAGTTTCCATTAGATCTTGGGTGAAGCCTCTCATAAGACTGTTGTGCTGGGCTCCTGTCTGAAAGCATAGCAGAGTATTATTAATAGTGTCAGGGGTTGGCTCTCTCCCATGGGATGGGTCTCAAGTTGGGTCCAATATTAGTAGGCCATTCTCTCAATCACTGCTCTGTGTATATTACCACACATCTTTTAGGCAGGGTAAATTTTGGGTTGAAGGTTTTGTAGGTGGGTTGGTGTCCCCATCCTTCCACTAGAAAACACACCTGGCTGGAGGAAGTGGGCACTTCAGGCTCTTCAGGCGCCATATCTCCCACTGCTAGTAATCTCAGCTATGGTCACCTCCATATACTCCTGGGAGCCTCCCCAGTTATAGAGATGGCCCCATACCAATTTCTCTTCTCTTTCAGTCCTCCCAACCTCCTGCCTCTTCTACTCTTCCACCTACCTCACCTTTTACTTTATCCCTAGTCTGTTCCCCTCCTCACCCCTTCTGCCACCCAGTTCTCTCACTCCACCTCCCATGTCTCCTTTATTTTCTCTTCTAAGTGAGATTCAAGCATCTTCCCTTGGGCTCTTGTTATTTAGGTTCTTAGGGTCTGTGGATTATAGCATGGCTATCCTGTGTACTTTATAGCTAATACATACCATGTGTGTCTTTCAGGATCTCAGTTACTTCACATAGGATAATATTTTCTAGTTGCATCCATTTACCTGCAAATTGCATGGCTGTCTTTGTTTTTAATAGCTGAGTAGTATTCCATTGTGTAAATGTACCACAATTTCTTTATGCATTCTTTGAAGAGGGGCATCTAGGTTGTTTCTAGTTTCTGGCTATTATAAATAAAGCTACTAAGAACATAGTTGAGCAAATGTCCCTGTAGTATACATCTTTTGGGTATATGCCTAGAAATGGTATATTTGGGTCTTAAGGAAGCCCTATTCCCAATTATCTGAGAAAGTGCCAGATTGATTTCCAAAATGGTTGTACAAGTTTATATTTCCACCAGGAGTGGAGGAGGATTCCCCTTTCTCCACAGCCTCTCCAGCATGGGCTGTCACTTGAGTTTTTGATCTTAGACATTCTGAAAGGTGAAAGATGGAATCTCAGAGTCATTTTGACTTGCATAAGGACACTGAACATTTCTTTAATCCTCTGTTGAGAATTCTTGGTTTAGCTCTGTACCCCATTTTTTAACTGGGTTACTTATTTGGTAGTTTCTTAAATTCTTTAAATATTTTGGATATTAGCCCTCTGTTGGATATAGGATTGATGAAGCTCTCTTCCCAATCTTTAGACTGTCATTTTGTCTATTGACAGTGTCCTCTGCTTTACAGAAGCCATTTCAGTTTCATGAGGTCCCATTTATTAACTGTTGATCTTAGAGCCTGAGCTGTTGGTGTTCTATTCAGGAAGTTGTCTCTTGTACCAATGTGTTCACGGCTCTTACCCACTTTCTCTTCTTTTTTTTTTTCAACCCACTTTCTCTTCTATTACACTTAGTGTGTCCAGTTTTAGGTTGAGATCTTTGATCCACTTGGACTTGAGTTTTCTGCAAGGTAATAAATAAGGATCTATTTGCATTTTTCTACATGCAGATATCCAGCTAGACTAGCAACATTTGTTGATGCTGTCTTTTTCTACTGTATACTTTTAGCTTCTTTGCTAACAATCAACTCTCTGTTGTGTGGGGTTTTTCTCTGGCTCTTCAATTCCACTAATCAACCTGTCTGTTTTCATGCCAATACTATGCATTTTTTTGTTAGTATTGCTATGTAATACAGCTTGAAATCAGTGATGGTGATACCTCTAGAAGTTATTTTATTGTATATGATTGTTTTAACTACCCTGGGTTTTTTTATTTTCCATATGAAGTTGTGAATGACTGTAGCAGGAAGGCTGAGAGAAGGTTCAGCAGTTAAGAATTCTTGCGGCTCTTCTAGAAGACTCACAGTCCACAACCACCTATGATTATAGTTCTACAGGACTCTGGTCTTTGCAGGCACACACAGACAAGCATTCACGCAAACACATAAAATAAAAATAACAAAATAAATCATAAAAATATTGCACTGACTACAGGAAGAAATAATCCACCACAATAAACCCATATGTGATTGTTAATTTTGGTTGTCCAGTTGTTGGAGTAAGAAAAACATAGAGTATTTTTGAGGTACACTTTTGATGGGTCTGTAAGGCTATCTCCTGTGGATTATCTGTGGTCTATGCTGAACAAAAATGAAAAAAGGAAAGTCAGCTGGCTACCAGCATTCTCCTGCCTCTCCCCTCCTGTGCAGCCCAGACATGAGCTAAATGCCCACACAACTGCTCTTGCTGCCATGGCTTCCCTGTCACAACAGACTGCACCTGCAGACTGTGAGAAAAACTAATTCTTTCTTTTCTAGCTGCTTTTTTTCAGAGACTTGGTCACAGCAAGGAGAAAAATAATACCACACATTACAAAACCCCAATGCTGGACTAAATATGCTGTTCTGGACAACTATCTTCAAAACTAGGATCAGAAGGAAGGAAAGGAAGACCTCCCCTATCAGTGGACTTGGGGAGGGGCATGCAGGGAGAAGGGAAAGGAAGGGAGGGGTTGGGAGGAGAGGAAGGAGGGAGAGAGCTACAAGGGGGATACAAAGTGGAATTATCATGAAAAAAAGAAGCCCAAATGGTATAGATGTGGAAAACTTTCAGCCAAGTGTTTAGGGACACTGACAACAGCTGCTCATACTGGAGGGTTCTAACAAGATGTCACAGTATCTAGAAAGCAATCTCTGTTCTGTGCTCATATCACATTGATGGTTCGGTCTAGAGCCCCAGTAATTTCATCAGTTCTCTTCCTCTCCAACATTTGCTTTAAGCCAAGCTCTACCTCAGTGCCTCTCACATACCCCTCCTAGCTGTCTGCCCCAGAGCTGAACTCGGTACCAGTGTTGTTGAACAAATTCATTTCTCTTCATCATCCTGTTTCCTGGCAGAACCACACAGTATTAGTTCCCTTTCACCTCACTAAAGAGAGAATTAGGTTTACTCAATAATTTTCTCTGTTCAGTACTACCAGATTGCGACATCTGCTGGCTGTTCTTTTGTCAGCTTGACAGAAACCAGAATCACCTGGAAAGAGGGAGCTCAGTTGAGGAATTTCTTCCATCAGACTGGCCTATGATTAGGTGTGGAGGCATTTTCATGATTAAAAATTGACATGGGAGGGACTAGTCCACTGTGGGCAGGTGGCTTTGGGTTGTGTAGCCAAGAAAGCCACAGAGAGCAAGTGAGCAGCATTCTTACTTGGTCTCCGCTTCAGTTCCTGCCACTTGGTTCCTGCCCTGACTTCCCTTGCTAATGGACTGCAAACTGCAAATGTAAATAAACCCTGTTTTCTCCGAAAAAAAAAAATAATAATAATACCACACATTACAAAACCCCAATGCTGGACTAAATACGCTGTTCTGGACAACTATTTTCAAAACTAGGATCAGAAGGAAGGAAAGGAAGACCTCCCCTACCAGTGGACTTGGGGAGGGGCATGCAGGGAGAAGGGAAAGGAAGGGAGGGGTTGGGAGGGGAGGAAGGAGGGAGAGAGCTACAAGGGGGATACAAAGTGAATAAAGTATAATTAATAAAAATTAAAAAAATAGATAAAAAATAAACCTTTTAATGACAGTGTAAAAAAAAAAAAAAGCATTCATTCCAAGGTCTATACCACTTCATCCATCGTATGTCCTCGTAGCTTGTGTTCTAAACTGACTGCTTCACCACTTTTGTGAGGGTCTGTAATCAGTGGTGTGCTCGACTCAGCTTGAACATCTTACAAAAGCTGAATTTTAAATAAAAAAAAAAAATGTATAGTTTTTTAAATTGCTGATAACTTGAAATCAAACATAGTATATCACAATAGCAGTAAAATAGAAAAGTCAGATCTCACCTGCCTGCCTGGGTTCTTGTCTGAGAGCCAGGTGCGGAACATCTAAATGCAGACCACCCTTTGCCCTTTGCTCAGCATTCTCTTCCTACTGCTCCCACCCACAGTGGCTGCTCATGCCCCTCTACTGGCTCTTCCATCTTGACTTGATCACTACATTCCACTGCTTATTTGACCTTGATTTTTTTTTTTTTATTTTATAAACTTATTATGTCTTACACATGCTGGAGAGGCTGTGGAGAAAGGGGAACCCTCCTCCACTGCTGGTGGGAATGTAAACTTGTACAACCACTCTGGAAATCAATCTGGCGCTTTCTCGGACAACTAGAAATAGCACTTCCTCAAGATCCAGCCATACCACTCCTAGGCATATATCCAAAAGAAGCTCAAGTACACAATAAGGACATTTGCTCAACCATGTTTGTAGCAGCTTTATTTGTAATAGCTAGAAGCTAGAAACAGCCCAGATGCTCCTCAACTGAAGAATGGATGCAGAAATTGTGGTACATCTACACAATGGAGTATGACTCAGCAATGAAAAGTAAGGCAATCATAAAATTTGCAGGTAAATGATGGGACCTGGAAAGGATCATCCTGAGTGAGCTATCCCAGAAGCAGAAAGACACATATGGTACATACTCACTCATATAGACATATAATATAGGATAAACCTACTAAAATCTATACATCTAAAGAAACTAATCAAGAGAGAGGACCCTGACTAAAACACTCAATCCCCATCCTGAAAGGCAAAGAGGATGGACATCAGAAGAAGAAAACAGGAAACAACCTAGGAACCTGCCACAGAGGGCCTCTGAAAGGCTCTGCCCTGCAGACTATCAAAGCAGATGCTGAGACTTATGGCCAAGTGTTGGGCAGTGTGCATGGAATCTTATGTAAGAAGTGGGAAATAGTAAGAGCTGGAGAGGACAGGAACCCAACAAGGAGAGCAACAGAACAAGAAAATTTGAACACAGGGAACTTCCCAGAGACTCATACTCCAACCAAGGACTATTCATGGAGATAACCTAGAACCCCTGCACAGATGTAGCACATGACAGTTCAGTGTCCAAGTGGGTTACACAGTAATGGGAAGAGGGACTGCCTCTGACATAATCTGATTGGCCTGCTCTTTGATCACCTCCCCCTGACAGGGGAGCAGCCTTACCAGGCCACAGAAGATGACAATGCAGTCACTCCAAAGTGATCTGATAGACTAAGATCAGAAGGAAGGAGAAGAGGACCTTCCCTATCAGTGGACTTGGGGAAGGGCATGCATGAAGGGGAAGGGAGGGTGGGGTCGGGAGGGGAGGAGGGATGGCTTATGGGGGGATACAAAGTGAATAAAGTGTAATTAATAAAAAAAATAAAATAAAATGCTCAAAAAAAAGAAAACTTACTATGTCTTAAAGGTGGACTCCTGATTGTTCTTTCCTCCCAAAATAAACAGCTGCTCAGAAATGCCAAGTCAAAAAAAGTTATACATTGGGAAAAAGAAAATATCCCAAATCCCAGTTCTTTAGTTCTTCTGAGTAAGACATTTTCTCTCTTCAACCATGCTTATCTGTCACATGGAAATCACAGTATCATTTAGTTTTGGCAAGCCTGTAGCATGGTTCCTAGAACACAGTAGTTCTTAGAAAATAGCATCCATCATTGTATATAGAGAAGAAAACCTTACAACAGTAAAAGTGAAAGAAAAGCTGGTGTTTCTAGTATTCTGAGAAAGTAAGTCCTTATTTAATAAAACACATTATCCAAGAAAACTAATTATATATTACACTAGAAAATAGGTATCAATTTAGTATGCAATCTTTTCAACAGTGGTAATCAGTGGTAATTCAATTATTTGATATTAGTTATATACATACAGAAAATTTCAAAATTTCAGAGGAATGTATATTTGGACCATTTTGAGTTACGAACACAGCTAATAGTATTCTAATGAAGCCACAGTCTAGAAGAACTCACAGACCTACACAATTTCTTTTCAAGGTATTTTATAGACTCTCTTAACACCTCAGTCCTCTGGAGGTTTGGCTGATAGTAAATTCTGGAAATGTGTGTAACTTAGTGCTAGCTAAATTACTAGTTTAAGAAAATATCTACATAGGCAATACATATAAAATAATTATTATAAAATAAGCAGGCTGGAAATCACAAGAGTCTAGATGTTCTAGTGCTGTGATAAAAGACCCTGAGAAACAACCTGGGAAGGGAAGCATTTATTTGGCTGACTCTTTCAGGTCACAGTCCATCACTGAGTGGAGGTGTAGTATAGTTTTCAACTACTTGCCTAAGATGCATGAAGCCCTGGGTTCAGCTGCCTGCACTGGGGGGAAAATGTCTTTAAAGTAAATGTATTAAGACGGTACATACCCGTCTTAAATTTAAAAGAAAGAAAATCTTATCCTTAAAGAAGAATATATGTTTTCTTAATTTGAAGCACTATACAGAATATGATACATATTCAATACTTCTCAAACAAAGAATTTGGGAACACTTGTATTCTATATTTTGGCAACATGGTATGACTTGGGGATGGGCTGTAAGTAGAAATAACTATTGCAGTGCTTTTAGCATACCTACATTTTGACTGTTATCTGCCATATAAGATCAGATATGAAATCTCCCACTTCATGGCACTAAGTTATAACCCCAAAAGATCGATATTTTGTAGCATTCTGCAATAACCAAAATGACACAAGAAGTCTACCAGAACCAAGCTTGCTGTGCTGGCTTGTGTCAGCTTGACACAAACCTATACATATCTGAGAAGAAGAAACCTCAACTGAGAAAATGTCTCTATCACACTGGCCTGTAGGCAAGTCTGGGGGCAATTTTCTTGATTAATGACTGCTACATTCCCCATGAGGGTGTCACCCCTGTGCAGGTCATCCTAGGTAAGAAAACAGGCTGAATAAGCCATGGGGAGCAAGTCAGAAAACAACACTCTCCTACAGTTCTGCTTCAGTTCCCGCCTCCAGGTTATTGTGTTGAGTTCCTGCCATGATCTGTGATTCCAGCTCATAATAGCTATGAACTCTAAGATGAAATAGAGCCCACGTTGCTTGTGGTCATGGTGTGTACCACAGCAGCAGAAACCAAACAAAGACACTTGCTAAACCAAATACTGTCTTTTGAGAATAGTAAACTAAACAAAATCCCGAGACAGCTTGAAGTGAGCAGAAACCAAACAAAAATGGGGCTATGGAAAGCTCCATTATTCAATGACGTATGAGAATTGTGCATGTGAGTGTGTGTGCCTGTGTTCATGTATGTTTGGGCAATGCTATATGTGCACATGTACACGTGTGTGCATGTATATATATGTGTGTGTATGTATGCATATATGTGTACACGTTTGTGTGTGTGTGGTATGTGTATGTTATATGTGCTACTTGTGCATGTTTGTGTATTACTAGAAATTGAACTCAGGGCCTCCCTCCTACTAAGCAAGTTATTACCACCAAGCTATACCTCCTACTCACAAATACTTTTTGAAGCTCCAAAATACATACACACCAGTGAATTACACTTAGTCTTTATAGCATCTACTAGAAAGACCCAAATAACGATGCTAATATAAGGCATGTATCCACTACCTGTTGTGAAGACTACCGTGGAGAGCTTTCTAGATGTTCCTTAGAAAAATGTGCAATATTTCCTACCATCAGTGAAGATAAAATTAGAATGTAATCAGAGTAATTTATTCTAGGCTTTAGCTCCAATTAAAAGGAAACAATGAACTTCTGAAATTATCTGAAAATCAGTTCAGTCACTCGTCTCAACTGTTCTTTCCTATAAACCCCAGCTCATTTAAGAATACTGTCACTTAGTGGAAGCAAATTAAGAGGGGAAAGAATAACAACAAAACAGTATGTTCAAAACAATACATTTGAAGGCAACCACAAATCAAGCCCTCCCATCAATCCTACCATCTTAATTGTATCAGTGAACACAGGACCAGGAGAAGAGAGAAATATCTATAAGCACAATGACTTCTGCCTACAAATGTATTCATTTATTGCACAGTTGTTTATACTTATGTGTGGAATCATGGATCTCTTCTGTATGGTGTCAAGATCACTACAGTCTGGGACAGAAAGGTATAACTGACGGAATCAGTGTGTGCCTCACACAATATTAACAACAACAACAACACAGTAAATCAGCAGTGTTTTCACATCAGCCTGATTAAAGCATTGTCTAACCCATTCAAAAGAACTAGCTGGCCCCATTATGTCAATAAAGTTTTCAAATAAAGGTCTAAACATTATTACAGATTATAAATATGCCTGAAAACGTACTGTCATTTATAAGACAAAACAAACCAACTAAGGAGCTTAGAAATGCTTATTAAAGAGGATTTAATTATTTACTTAGTGAATGTTATCATTTACTTAATATAAACTTTAAAATGCATAAAATGAGGGAGCTTAGCAGAAGATATCATAATATCATAATCAGATATGATCTGGAATAGTTATAAACTACAATAATATATCATTTCCATATGCCAAATCACAGATGAGTTATTCAAACCCACTAAAAAGAAATATGAGGCCAAACTCATGATTGAGAAGACACCATAGATGTAAATATGGAGTCAGGGATGAAAAGATCAAGAGACATCTGACTGGGGCACTGTAGAGGACGCAGGGCTAAGAATACTAAGAAGCCAGTCAAGGAGGGAGGTGTGAAAATACAGCAGATTCCCCTGCTGACCCAAGCAAAACCATGTTACATTTCCTATGTCCTGTCCATATGGCAAAATGAAGGCTGCTTGAAGGAGGTGATAGCATTCCCAGCAACAAGAAGCAAAAATAAAACAACAACAACCACATCAGCCCAAACCTTCGAGGAACCGACTTCATAGCTCACAGCAAGTGAGCCTGTGAGAGCAATGTAGATACCAGCTTAGCTCACAACCCCAGCTGAACGAAACCTGAGTGGCAGACTGCAGCTATTCCTTACACAGCAATGGAAAACTAAGGCGCCAGTCTCAAATCAGCAACACTGCTTTCCTGGGTTACCCTTTACAAACTGCCTACATCAAACATTTTTTTAAAAATATCTTCAAAATGTCTTTTCTATATATAATTTAGACATATAAGTAATCTACATATGTACTATATGTAATCTATAAATTATATATGTACACATATACTTATATTTATAATTTATATTTATAATTATATAATATTATGTATAATTTAAAATCTAGTAATAAAGCCTGATTTTCATAAAATTTAGATACTTAAAAGCATTTTGCTTCTAAATTTATTTGGCTGAATTAAATAAATATGAAAAATATAATTTTAATCTTTAATCATTTTAAAACAATATTTAAAACTTTATCTTATTCCACACTTGTAAAAAGATACATATCTAACATACTTATTTCCCATTCCAATATTTATGTTACTCATTACTACACATGATGTGAAAAAAATATTACATTGTGAAAAGTCTCTCAGTAAGATTTTCATACAGTAGGTATGGGTAGAGAAAAAGGAAACAAATAATGTAAGCAATTTAAGGTTATGCAACAGCAAGCTCTCCAACACAACTATCTGTTTACATATCTACCTCTGCTGTCTATTAGAGTTGTAGGAGAGTAATTTGGTGATATTACTCAACATCCAATTAGAAGCAAAGTAAGCTGGCATTTTTTTTTTTCAGAATGTGACAATTAAAACTTTCTCCAGTGTTTTCGTCAAATAAAATTGACTGTAAAAATTCTAAGCAACCATCCAGAATAGAATTTACAACTGCAAATGAGATTGGTCTTTTAAAAGAAATTGATATATTTTGCAAGCTTACCTTCCACACTCAAAGTTCCCATTTTAGATTCCAAGAAATCAAACAATGTGCTTGGTGCTGATGGTCTTGCATTTCCTAGGTCTTCTTCATCGTCAGCACGTACTCGGCCCCTGCCTTTCCCTCTACCTTGAGGTTTAAAAGCACATATATACATACATATATATATAGTGTGTGGAAAGCAAAAGAATACACTAAAATACAATCAGCAATCTCATAAATACAGTAGTACATGCATTTCTTCTCAGTCTTCAGTGAATTCTATTTCCTTTGTAATATAAATGCTTTAAATAAAGCTACTAAGAGAGACCTTTACTCCTCTACATGGCCTACCAAAGATCTGTCAAATGGATACAGGACACAGACTTGAAATAAACATACATCACTTTTTTCTTTTCATTTAAAAATATTTTAACTTAAAATGTATTTTTTTCTACAAAAATAATGTTGAGCTATTAAGCCTAGCATAATTATATCTGTGCATAGTAAACTTTGTAGACACGGTCACATAAATTTAGAATATCATTCTACATACTCAAATGCACATGGATGGTTATTTAATCATATGTATATACACTGTATATACAGGGATATTTCTCAATCTGCTTCTTAAATAACACTTTTAACCATGTGATGATTAAAGAATAAAACTAAGTAAAATACACTGTGGTTAATTTTGAAAAGTTTAGAGACTGTTAAGTCTTTTATAAAAATGACAGAGCTCTACAAACAGCTGATAGAACAAGTCAGTGTGCATCATGGTCTCTCTTACCTGTAACAACTCTGCTAAAAAGACACGGCCTATATAGAAATAAGAGATACCCATAGAAAGCAGCCTGCATCACCTCTATGGCTCCAAGCCCCATGCTCATAAGAAGCAAGGCGTTACCTACTGCTCCAGCCCTCAAACCATGTATCTAGCTGGTATGTGACTATACCTCTAGGAGGTGGACCCACGACAGGCTTCTGTTTACTGCTGTTTAGAAGCACATTCAACGCTGCTTCTAAGTTGTTGGCATTATCCATGAGCGCTTGCCTCGATGCTTCTTTACTGAAGCCCATTTCTGTTATGTGCTTCAGTGCTTTCTCATCAACCTGACAGAAATAAGGAAAAAGCTATGCTAATGACTGCACATAAGGCCAGACATCCATTTTTACTACTTACTTTTAACTCAAAATATCATTCATAGCTATACAAAAACTGTCACAGTAACACAACATTCTGGCTTACTGCTTTTCTACACTAACAGTCAAGGAAGAATCTGAGTTATAGTAAGTTCTACTGAAAATCCAAAACAAGAAAAAGAGAAGAAAATCTTACGTTATATTAAAATAAGCTCTTAGGAAAATAATATTTTCCTAAGAAAATATTATTTTCTTAGGAAAAGGTAATCTCATAAATTTTTATAGTAAAAAGGGGGAGGATAATTATACTTCCCCACCCACTGGGGAAAAAATGTAATTTAGACACCACCTCAACAAAAATACAAAGAAATATTCAAAAAAGAGGAGAAAATTTCCTTTGTGGCTGACTTGTTACACGTACCAGTTCTCTGTAGACACCTTCATGCTTATTCTCTGATTTGGAAGCCTTTTCCTTCTGTAAAACCTCCCTATTTCGGTGACCAACAGCACCCATATTGAGATTACTTCTGGCGCCACCTCCACCTCCTCCAAATGTCTTGGTCTTTAGATAAAAGAAAAATGAAACAGACATAAATAAATATTATTTTTAAATAGTCATACAAACCAAGATACTACCTAAAAATCTATAAAAATTAATCACTTAAAGCTTAATTATTTTTACAAATAAAAATAAAATAACTGATACTTATAAATAGCAAAGAGCATAAACACCTACAAGCCATAATATTTTCTTTCTACAAGTCCAGGCCTGGTGAAAAAAAAAAATTGCATGATTTTACCAAAACAAATCTATGGGTGCATCAATGCAGACTGAAATAAGGTGATATAACATCAAAAGATTAGTTTTCCAAATTACACTAGTAAAATATTTGAATATGTCTTGGATCTAGATCCTAGAACTATCTATAACTCAAGGTTGTTCTGAAAGAAGTACTAAATTGAACCAATACTAAACAATTAAAGTGTGTCATGTCTGATGGATAATTATATATTCTTAGAAGGTAAACATAATATGAACAAAGAGTAAAATTTGTTTATTAATTCATTAGTTACATTCATCACATGCCATTCAATATATATATATATGGCTCAGTCAATATATTTATTATTTTGTGGATTTATTTGAATCAATTTGAAACTTGATTTAATCTCATTAATCATCTCTTTTCAAAGGAATTATGAAAATATGGAATATAAAGGTCATTGACTTAGAAAGACATAAGATCATGGCTGAAAGGTATCCCACAGCTGATTCATCAAAAGAAAAATTTTATTATGTAATATTTTTCTGGCTGATACTCTTGACAAAAATAAAAACAAGTTAAAACTTGATTTTTATTAAGGATAATTGTTGAAAACATAGTTTAAAGTAAGAATAGCATGCTATGGATTATTTGTATTATATGTTATGTATATAAGGTATATATTATAGTAAGAAAGCATCTTGATTTATTTAACATTGAACCAGATAAAAATATAAAGTAGAATCTAAAACATGAGAAACTCATCCTAAATATACATTAATTGATAATATTTTCAGTACTTCCTGAATATCATATTTAAGTTTGATATAATTCAAAGGCAAAAACTGTATCTGGGCATTACTATTCATTTTGCTTTATGGAATTTCAGCAAAAATAAAAGTCTTCAGTGTCATTACTCGCCTAACTGTTTTAAACACACAGTTTTTGAGCTGGCACACAAGCTAGCTTATAGGGATCTCTGCTCCTACCCTTGGGCAAACCTCTTAACTTTTACTTTAACTGCATCTTAAGGTTTTTATCATTAAATGAGGAAAGAGAAAAGCCAGTCTTGTGAGGATTAAAGGACAGTATCAACAGAACCATATTGCCTCGCTAACTCACAGGGCAAATGTTCAAAAGCAGAAGGCAAGTACTATTTGGTAAAACACAGTTATCTAAAAAATATGGAGCCTGACCTGTTTGAATTAAGATTTATATTCCACAACTACAAAAGTGCTTTTACTCTTAGTGACAATGAAATACTACCATAATCTATATTTATTTCCTTATCATTTTCTTTGCATTTTGTGGGTTTGAAAAATGAAAGAATAGCATCTTCACAGTTACTTCAAGGGTTTAAAACAGCTACAAACCCACAAACCATAAATAATGAGAAGCAGTGCAACTTCATGGTGAGTGGATTAAGCATCCCCAAGATCATCACAACTGCTTAACAACCTCACTGTATTTCCTAGCCCACACACTTCTCTCATCCACCTATATCATAATTTTTACATCCTCGTGTTCCAGTTCTCCAATCACCGTTTTCCCATTGTCACTGTTGATTCTGCTGGTTCTCTTTTAAAGACTGCAAATGTTCACCACACCAAAATGAATGTAGAGGCAGTCAATAATTTCAATTCTACAGCATCAATCAATATCCTACAACACTTTTCTTCTACCCTTGGTAAGTGTTCCTCACTTCCTTACCTATAACATACACGCTGAATTTCTCTTTATATTACTGATCACAGTCTGTGGGATGTACTTTTATTCTTCCATCTTCCAAAACTAAAATCCTATTGACAGCGTTACCGTTTCTCTTCTCTGTAAACACTCATTCCTTTGGTGATCTGACTTAGCCCAATACCATCCAACTATACAAAACTCTCAATTTCTTGTGTAGAGTATCTTCTGTATTCTATGCAATACTTGTGTAGAATGTCTATGCAAAAACTCTTTTCAACTACACTACTCTGTCTCACTGCTATTAAACATGCCAGGAGTATATCTAGTATGTATCTCAATACTTACATGTTAAAAATAAGACTACGAGAGTGCCTCCACTTACGTGTCCCTCCACTTTCATCTTCTGGATTTCAAGAAATCCTGACAATATCTCAAAGTAAAATTCTTTAGTCATTCTTTAAATCTCCTCTGCTACAATGCTTTGTATCTCTCAGAAGCCCTCCCTGATTTCAAAATTTCTGAAATGAACGTATTTGTTCCACCTATGGAGAATTAAGAAAGATACCATCACTTCTTTTCCATCAATTCGGTAATCTCCCATCACGTCTACAATTCCAATCTTCCTTCTCTACAACCAGTCTCAATGAAGCAGCCTGAAGTAGCCCTTTGCTGTAAGCAAAACACTCAAAAGCTTGTAATTTGTAAGTAATAAGTCCGTGCCTTTTCACCAGTCTCTCCTTATTTTCCTTTACCTCTGCTCGTGACTCTTCCACAGAGCACTTTGCTGTTTCTTCTACATCTGCTCCTATTTAAGGCCTTTTCTATAGCTTTCTTTTTTCCATGGATCATTTTTCCTTAGCTATAACAATACTTAATTCTCTCACCTCCTTCATATCATCAATCAAATTTCATTATCTTAAGATACTAAGGCCTATGTGCATAAAATTGCTGGGTGAAGTTTATTTATATGCTTTGTTATTTACAATATAAATCATCCATTATGCAGGGTGTATAGGGGCTGTTGTAGATATTTTACAGATGACCAATTGCAACCCCTACAGCAACCACGGCTGTCCACTACTGCTCCTAAATATCACTGATAAAGCAAACTGAGCAGAAGAAATTCATCAACTCAAGACAGTCAACAGGACATACGTTGGGCCATCTGGTTCCAGAGGGTGTGTTTTCGGGCCTACCCTAAACTAGAGGTAGAAAGACAGAGGAAGGATAACATCAAGACATTTTCTAGTGAATCTTTGAAATAGAAAAGTATTTATTCACAAACCTTCACTGTGTTCTGAATGCAGAAAACCATTTAAATTTTAATGAACAAAAAGTTCTAACCAACAAACTCACAAACAAAAATTCATTATCACATATCAAAATCTGAAATAAATCAATCAACAGAAAAAACAACCTAGTCCAACTAAGCAAAAAATTCAAACAATTTGGCCAACTGTGGTGTAAGATGGAGGGTATGTGTGTGCGTACATCTGAACAGTATAAAAGCACATATAATCCTAAAATCAACATTTTTGCTGTAATCTAATTAACATAAGAATAAGCTAGCAAGACATAATTCTGATGTACTGATTGATCCTGGTTCATAACTCATTTCTCACAAGTCTCACTTTTCAGAGGCGAGAAATATAGAGGGAGAATACTTTGAGAAAGTGGTAACTACCTCAACTAACAATAGAAAACCCTGTGTTAAAACATAAAAAAAAAAAGTGTGTTTATTTTTTCACTAAGAAAATAAAGAAAAGGGGGTACAGGGAATGGAAGACTCACTAACAGTATTTACTAGAATTGCCAAGGTGACATGGAAAAAGAACACACAAATACAACAAGCAAGCTTAAACCCCTATAGAGGAGAATGGCACTTTTCTATGCTATACAAAGATGAGGACATTTGGAATTAGTTATGTGAAAAGCAGCAATGACCATGAATAATTAAAGAGAATGCAATGAGAGAAATTTGTGAAAATTATCTTCTTACCTCTTTGCTCTTTGCAACTTCTGCAATTGCAGCAGTCCTTTGCTTTTCAAATTCATCATTATCATTTGTAGGTTTGACAGGCACTGAAACCTGTAATGTCTTTCTTCTATCAAGTTCTCTGCTGTCCACCTGAGCACTAGATGCACACTTCTAAGAAAAGAAATTCATATCGTTCAGCAATTTCAAGAAAATTACAGTTCTTTATGGAAAGAACTATTTCCTCAAAAGAAATGTTCATATTTCTTATCATTGGTAAAAGCAAAACTACAACACTATCCAACCGATTTTTTAAAAAGTACTAAGCTGATTACAATATAACTTTCAAATAAATATAAGTTAAAGGTTATATGTGTGTATATATATACAGACACTACATACATTACCTGAATAAGGACATACATTTACAAAACAAAACAGTTGTAGATTTTGAGCTGTCTGCATTAACTACAACCAGGTAAATTTGATTTGTAATTAAGAGTTCAATTTCCACATTACTCTACAATATCCATGAGTCTGGCAGTATACTTGTTAATACATAACAAAATGTGTCTGAACTTGTAAATCAAAGGCTAAAAACATGCCTTTAACCAGTTCAGATCCAAAGTTTTATTTGCTGCTAGTTTTAAGTTTAGATTTTTAATCTCACAATTTAATACAGGTGTCTCTATCTGAAAACAATCCCTGAATTCTTGTCTCCACACCAGTACAAGTCCTTTAAAGTGACTGGGATTTTTTTTTTTTTTTCTCAGCTCATTAACCAGAAGAAAGGGAGAGGAAATATTCTCAAATGTATTACACGAATACAGTATTTCTCCTCTGAGATAAACATATTATTTATAGAAACACAGTCAGCACTATCATTTTAAACCACCTACAATGCTGTTAACATGCTGCAGAAGAACTGTTCAGAATGAATAAAAATAAATACTATCATTGAAACTTACCCTTTTGTTACACTTCCTAATCCTATAAAACTATAATACACATTTCAAATTGTAGACAATAATTAAATGATTAATCATCTCTAGGAAAAAAATCCCATTTTTGTATCTTAAGTAATTCAAGAAAGACACTTTAAAAATGTTTCAGAAAAAAAAATTATAGGTGTATCAATTATTATTTTCAAGTACAAATGACTATAATATCCATTCTGGGCTCTTCTATTACAGGCAGAATGTTACCAACATGGGCAATAACACTGGACTTCCTAGCTACTTTTTAAAAGAGGGGAGGGAAGCATGTTTTCTAAATACTAAACACTGTCCATGATGCAGGAATGACTAATTTAATTCTAAGTATACCTCATAAAATTATTTTAAAGATGCCAATCAACTGATCCTATCCCATATCATCGTATCAACTAGAAATCTTTTTAAAACCAAAATTTCAAACAAGATCCAAATAAAATCCAAAATAAAATGGTTGGTTTCACTTTCACATTTTTATGACCCCAAGTCACCTTCACTGTAGCCAACATTCTGTAAAAAAAAAAAAAAAAAAAAAAAAAAAAAAGGACAGAGTAAACATGGCTTAAAACTTTGGTGGAGGGAAACAAGGCAAGGCCAAAAGCCAACTGGATTCCTCTCAGCCTCATCAAGAGTGAAGCGGGACAAGGTGGAGGCTGCTGGGAGCACAACTCCAGGATAAGTATAGGAAGGAAGATACACAGGCCAGCTCAAGACCATCCTCAAAGCTTCTTTATAGTAGGAAGATGTGCTGGTTTGAATACGAATGGTTCCCATGGGTTCATATATCTGAATGTTCACTTTCCAGTTGGTAGAACTGTTTGGGAAAAATTAGTCGGTGAGGGCTTGTTGGGAGATCATGTGTCACTGAGGGTGAGCTTTGGGGTTTCTAAAGCCCAGGCCATTCCCAGGTAGTTTTCTCTGTCTTATGCTAGTGAATCAAAGTGTAAGCTCTCAGCTACTATCCCCGTGCCAGGCTTTTCCATCTGCCACTACGTTTCCTGCAATGACAGTCATGTATTCACCCTCTGAAAGTGTACACACCAATTAAATACTTTCTTCTAAAAGCTGCCTTGGTCACAGTGCTTTGTTACAATAGAAAACAAAGACAAAAGGTAAAACTAAGGACTACACATCGACTTTTTTTTTTTAATAAAAAAATAATCCCAGTTGCTGTAGTTGAAAATATCAACAAGAAACAAAATTTCTGACTAAGATGAGTAATTGGATAAAAAGCAAGGTTTAAGAACATTAAGGCACATTTCTTTAATATCCTTACTTTTAAAATCTTCTTTAAAAATTGTTTCCCATTAACCTATTTTAGTTAACTGAAATTTTTTCTTCATATATAACTCTTAATTACTTCAAGTTTGGGCTAATAGCAAAATTATTAAGTTCCTTGAACTCCATATAACTCCACAACACAAAACCATACACAGCTTAAACATAATGAAGAACATTCTTTCCTGACTGAATCACCAGCTTGGAGGAAAGTCCTTACCTGTCCAAAAGGCAAAAAAGGAGGTGGGCCACCTTCAGTTCCGATATTGCTTCTATTATGTTTTAATAAGCTCTGTTTAAAAACAAATCAATCATAAAGCATAAATCATATACATAAACACACTAGCCCCGTGCGAACACACCAGAAACACGCTGTTTACAGTAGAGTATCAAGAGACACAGAGCCTTCCTTAAAGCATTTCAAACTACAAAACAGGAAATACTGTATTCTTTCTTTATGTCACCTGGAAAAAAGTTTTTTCCTCATCTCTCTTGACCAAAATACATTCAAGTTTAATCTTTAGTAATCTTTTTCAAAATGTTATCCTTTGGAGAAAACAGACTTCCTCAAAATATAGTTAGTTCATAGAGAATAAACTCTGGCAAGAACACTTTTACCTTGCAGCACATAGCCAATAGGTAAATCATGCCTGCAATGTTTCTACAAATATAAAAGTTTTAGATATAATACTAGAAAAAAAATCATTACTGATAAGGGTGGTTTCTAGTACTTTGGATATCATATTACTATAGTTTATAATATGGAAAGTCACAAAATAACTTTTTCAAATTATCTTACATCAATTCATACTTTGAAGAAATATTTAACCAACTAGTTTGTTTTAAAGTTTTGTTATACTTGACGTGTATGTGTGCATATGCACACACACACAAACACACAAGCATAAGCATGTGAAGATAAGAAGATAACTTGCACCAGCTATCTCTGTCCACCATGTGAATCCCAGGAATCAAACTTAAGTCATGAGGTTGAGGGCAAACACTTTACCTACTACACAGGACTCTGATTATTATATAACAGACACAAGCTTCCAAACATTTATCAGATTCAGTTTTAGTTTCAAGCTTGCCTGATTAGAATTAGAAGAAAAACAATATATTGTGAAGATGGGCAGAAAACAGCCTCCTTTCTCACACCGTGAAATCCTTTCATAGAACCAAAGGAAGCTCAAAAGGATTCCTTTCAGTTATCCTTCCCACTAAAGGCATTAATGTGCATCTGTTAAATACTCATTATTAAACATACCTGCTAAACTTTAAACTTGTGCTAATTACCATTACAGATGTTATGTTGAAAATATAATGTAAAATAGTCACATTTTTAAAAATCCATCACATACTGTATTTTTAACATATTCCAGAGTTCCTGAATTATGTAAATACTCACACATTTCATGTAAATTATAGATTGAGTAACAAGGCTAATGGCAACATAACATCATTTTAATAAGCATAGAATAATAAAAATGGTACAGGCACACCATATTTATTCACAATCTACATGTAAGTTATCAATCTCTTTAATTCAAAAAGAAAATAAGCATGGCACATATATGATTAGCTAGGGGCCTTTTTCTCAGTTTCAATTTAGTTACAAGGAAAGGATTATGTAAACAGCTATAAATCAATTCAATTTACACTAAAACTTCCTTTAAAAGCTAACATAAATTAACATCTCTTGTTAACATGAATAATGAAAAAAAAAAAAACTTAGAAGACTTCTAATGAATCTGACGAAGATACAAACAGCCAGACTTAATCTCCTTTTATAAACAATGAGTGACCTGGCCAATAAATAAACACAACTATATTAAACCCAGTCTTAAGCAGCATAGGACAGCTACTGCTAAGGGAAGATGTAGGTCATGGCTTCTGCTAAGGTGTACAATGCAGAAGGCACAGCACAGAAAGCTCAGTAGAAAATAACAACCTCATGAGAAGAGACTCGTCATTGTTAAGCCTTGGAGAAATGCTCATGGAAACCAAAAGAGATTTTACCTCACACACACAGAATATCCACAACGAGAAAATAACCACTATAGACCTCAGAAGCTTATGAAAAGAATAAAAACAGTGTTACCATATAACCCAGCAATTCTATAGGAATGCATGCAAAAGAACTGAAAGGAGCTATTATTTGTGCACCCACAGTCACAGCAGCTGTATCCATAGCGAGCAAAAGAAAGGAACAACAGTAATGCCCATTGACAGATGAATAAACAAAATGTGGGATACATAAACAATACAACACTATTGAGCTTATAAAAGGAGGAAAACTCTGCCACATGCTACAATATAGATATTATCTTATACAGAATATGCCGGACACGAAGAAATATTGTAACATAACACATCCAAGAGCTATTAAAATAGTCAAGTTCATAGAAAGAGAGATTTTGACACAGAGAAGAGTGTATGCATGCATGCCTGTGTGCCTGTGTTGGAAGTGATTAAGTTCTAACTGACTTAATGTTTTTGGTTTTGTTGTTGTTGTTGCTGTTTTTTGGTTTGTTTGTTTGGGTTTTTTTTTTTTTTTTTACAATTTATGCATTATATATCCAGATTGAAGTCCCTTCCCTCAACTCCTCACAGTCCCATCCTCTCTCCTTCTTCCCCCATCCCCTTCTCCTAGTCCACTGAGAGGGAGAGTTCTCCTCCTCTACCATCAGCCCAAAGCTTGTCAAGTCTCATCAAGACTGCCTGGACCCTCTTCCTTTGCGGCCTGGCAAGGCTGCATTGACAGGGGCAAGTGAGTTCATGACATAGGCAGCCAGGGCTTTCCTTCCACAGGCAACACATGGAGACTGAGCTGCCTTTTGGAAATGATTCTTGCTGGGATGCTGGAAAATTATATAAGCATCGATCTGACTCTGAAATATCCTTCTATTAGCTGACAAGTTTCAAATCTGCCAAGATACTGTAATATTAATATTTAAAGCATGAATAAAATGTAACAAGCACTGAAATTTTTCACCTGCTTTTGAGGAAGAATATGGTTAGATCATAGCAGATAGCATCTCTAATGAGCATCATGTTCTAACTTAGTAATTCTGACACAGAAGACTACTGCTATCACTCACTATGGAGGAGTTCCTCAAAAGAGCAGCCAGAACTCTGGCATTCTACTTGCTCCAAGCTGTTCTCACTGCACACTTACTCTGTGCAATTCCCACTTCTCAATCAGGTGTTCCACTTCACCACCAAGAACTGCAGTGTTAGAGTCACTCAAGAGCAGGAATCCATTCTTTATGTCAACAATGCCCGAGAGCTTCACTTTTGTGCCAGGTGGTGTGTTCAGGCTGATGTAAAAGAAAAATGAAAGGAGTTAAAAGTTAGAGCTTCATTGACACCCTTCTACAAACTTAAAAGGAGTCTTAGGACTTAATCAAAGTACACTAACACCTAAACTAGTTTTTCAGGAGGTCAAGCTATAAAGTCTAAACTGATCACCATTAATGAATACTAAGCATAAAAGAAAATGAGCCTCAGTTTCCATAAGTTAAAATAAATGAGGAGGAGAATAATCACACCTCACAAAGCTGTGGTAAAAGAAAAAGGAAAGACAGAAAATTACTTTTCTTTTCTCTCTAAATATTTGTTTTATGTTATGTTTGTGGGTGTTTTGCCCACACATATAGAGTCAGATCACCTGGAAATGGAGTTACAGGTGGTTGTGAGCCATCATGTGGGTGCTCGGAATTGAAACTGGAATTAAAATGGAAAAGCATCCAGTGCTTTGAAGCACAGAGCCATCTTTCCTGTCAGAAAAGTACTACCATATATGAACAAAATATCTCCCTTTCTTTTTCATAAGCTTTTGCTATACATGGCAAAAATATATCATCATTAAATTAAATTTAAATATGGAAAAATATATTTAACCAGCAATAAACACAGAAATTTAACACCTATGTGAGCTATGGTGATCTATAAAAATCTTTTTTGTCAGTCATCTATTTAAAAATAGAATATGAGCATTACTTATGCAATAACTTTAAAAAGACTGCTACACACCGACTTGGAAGTAATGTAAGTATTAATTGTAATGAGACTACTCTACAAAAGGCCAGTGTTAATCTGATGCTGAGTAAACCTTGCACCATAAATCCTTGTACAAAAAGTAGAGTCAAGATGTTTATCTTCCCACTAACTTTGTTAAAGGAAACACAGAATGAAATTTACTTCATATAGGTTTGTTCGAAAGTAAATGTGCAGATTTGAATCCTACACAGAGCAAGGGAGAAAGCTCTCGAAACAGGACTCCTAAAATAGTCTGCTGTGAAACACTTGGGATAAATTAGAAAATTATTCTGCAATGGCTTCATTATTCACATTTTAAAGGCTCATGAAATTCATCACAGGCTGATATATGCAACATCAAATCAGTGAGTGTTAATACCTTATCTTTTAAAGGATAGCTAATAATAATTATTAGTGAAAAGAAGTAAGAATATGCCTATTTCTCAAAAAGAACCCATACAGAGTTAGAGAGATTACATACTGTTCTGTGTATCAGATATGTCTGATGTGTATCATTGCAAATTATCAATTCTATCTCAATAAAGTCATTAAAAATGTTCTGAGGACCACAAGCTTAGCTTTCTTAGTTATTACTCAAAACTGACCAAACAATTGATCAAAAAAACAAAACAAAACAACAACAGCAAACCAGCCTTGCCTAACCTCACCCTTACAAAGCTCTACAGTCAGAATGTGGTCATTAAGAACAGTGTCCCAGCTCTTCTCTGGGTCGAAAGCGGCTGACCCTGAGTGCAATGCTTAGCCTCGCATCCTGAGCATAACATTTCAGCTTTTTATGGTAGCCAACCATGCTTGGGGAGACTGTCCTGCTTCAATGGCTGTAAAGGCCTAAATGATCATGGCTGCATTACGCTGTTGTGAGACTCTAATCTTGCATATACACCACAGGCAAACCAAGGAGACCAACACCCAAAGGCCTGCTAATGCTCCCATGCCCGCCCATTCCTTCAGATGATTGACTCC
The DNA here is from genome assembly GCF_030254825.1 of Meriones unguiculatus. Lineage (NCBI taxonomy): Eukaryota > Metazoa > Chordata > Mammalia > Rodentia > Muridae > Meriones > Meriones unguiculatus. Next base: position 83,660,061 of record NC_083357.1, on the reverse strand, counting down.
ATATTTGGCTAAGGCTGAGGATCTGGCTTGCTTCCGTGTATGTGGACCTATCTGCATTGCCCACAAGGCACGCTGGGGTTGGCTACCCAGAGGCTATTTAAGCTGTGGGCTGGCTTTCCCCAGGGTCAGAAGATTGTTCAAGGTTCCTGAATATACTGCATTGAGAAGAACAAAAAAAAAAAAAAAGATAAGAAAGAAGGAGAGGAGGACCTCCCCTATCAGTGGACTTGGGGAGAGGCATGCATGCAGAAAAGGGGGGAGGGTGGGACCGGGAGGGGAGGAGGGAGGGGCTTATGGGGGGGATACAAAAGGAATAAAGTGTAATTAATAAAAGTTAAATAAAAAATTAAAAAAAAAAGAACAGTGTCCCAACTTGAAGATCAGCAGTCACTATCAGCAATACAATTATACTAACAAGTTTTTGCCTATTCCAGGCAACTAGCAAATCCAGATTTTATCCAGATTTTATAACTCTGCAGTTCATAATTTCTTCATTTCTCAGAGTGATAAGCAACACAGGCCATAGGTTGATGCCCTTGTACTTCCAAAGAAAGCACTTAATGATCTATGTGTTTTCTTGAAAAGAATTTTTAGCCAACAATTTCTTACAAATGGGTATAATTAGAAAATGAATGAGAATATACTAGCACATGAAATTATGAATACAGCATACTACCAGAAACGAAACAATAAAAAGATAAATATTAAATAAATACCAAAGATAACAGATAACAGAAGCATGTTATTAACTTTGTGTTAAGTGTCTTACACTCTCCCCAAACTTTTCTTGATTTTCAAATAGTTTCACAAAATTTAGAATTTCACAAAAACCACTGATGGACTCCCACTATTTCACTGCCACAAAATGAAAATCAGAACTAAAATAACATTAATCTTTTTACTACCTTGACTCCAATATCATAATTAACTACTACTTACAGATCATTTTGTTTTAATGCCTACTTCTTTGACACCCCAACATAGCTCTTACTTCATTGCAATTAACAAACAAAACAAAATAATAAACATAAAACTAAGACCATGGCTGTCTGCACAGGAGGAGGAAGACCAGAAGCACCTGGAAAAATGCACAGACCACTGGGCACCACAACCCAGCCCTACATCTGGTTTATGCTACCCAGAGAGTTATTTTACCTTCCTTATATAGCAACCACTAGCCAAACATTCAGTCTTGTAAATTATCCCCATGGAAGAACAGTTTTGCGTACTGTCATTTTTCTATGACATCAGCAGAAAACAGGCTGCTTCAACAATGAATGAATAAGTATATAAAAATTTTTAGTTGTTAAGCCATAATAAATTCAATAGAAGATAACAGATGGCATTGGGCAGAGAAATGTAATAGTAGAAGCAGAAAATGTGCATTGCATATCTGTGGCACCTGTGAGTCCTTGGAAAGGCCTTGACTCAATCTGTCAAGGGAGGAAAGTAGAAATCCTTCTCCTCTTAAAAAAAAAAAAAATGTAATCACAAATTAGCTAAACTCTCCTTTGTATAAGAAATCAACATTTTTGATAAACATTTATCCATGTACGGCCTCAGGATGGTCTCTCCTTTACCAAAAGCTTGCACAGACTGAAGAAAAACAGTGTCACTGTAGACTACATGCAACACCTCAACCTACTCTAAACCACCTAAGCGCTACCAAATAGAACTGCTCACTTCCTATAGTCAGGACACGCTAGTCAGTGTTGGAACATGGTCCTTGAATGAAACTGTGTGAGGAGATTTCTGAGAACACATGAGAAACTCCAAGCAAACAAAACATGAGTCTGGGAACCTGTGTTCCTCCAAAACATGGGTTCTTGTTGAAATGTGCTTTCCATGCCTCTCCCGGATGTAGTAAACAGCAGTGAGGTTTGCTTCAGATTATCTATCATCTTACTTTTGGTATTCAAAATTGTTTCCCAGTACAGGTATTCCTTGTGATTATATATAGCCTAAACTCATGTGACCTTGCCTAACCCTCAGAATATAAACTGTCTGATGCTATTCATAAAGTTGACTATTGCATGAGATTTAGTACACCTCATTTTTAGGGTCCCCCTGATCCAAGTTCATGCTGCCAACTAGAGCAGCAATACCCGTAAAACCATCCACATTTTAAGTCAAACTCCTGGCTCCCCAAGTTGCAGCAATTCTCTAGGTTCCAGAAAAGTATACGCCTCTGTGCCTACATTGTTGTCCTATCAGTTACTAAAAAGTAAAATCTAACTTTATCTCTGGACTTCCCACAAAAAAGGAATGAACTACAGTGTATGCTAAAGACTATATGTTTGTTCAGGAGTAAAAAAAGTATTCTTTAGGACTATTCTTTAGGATCCAAAGCAGCAAACACGACCACATAATACAATGACTGGACATACAATGTCCAGTAAAAGTTCTTCCTCACAAAGCAGAGTTCAAACTGCCTTAATTGAACATATTCTCATCTTTCTGCATCTTAATGTGTGTCTCTAAGTGTCTCTTATTCCTATTGGCTAACTTTGATAGTGCTAGAAGGTGCTATGAACAGTACCAGAGGAAAAAGAAAGAATCATTAGTCTTATCCAGCTGTGTAGCTCCAACCTATAATTGCAGGTTAAGACCTGCAATAATGACCAGCCTGCCAAAAATACGCCCACTGTTCCAATAGTGGCATCAATGTCATGGGAGTAAGTAACCACTTTATGACTGGATTTAAAGTCCACTTCACAAGAGAGAAACAATCCTGACTCTATTATAGAGGCCAGAAACCTGTGGTTGGACAGCTTATAGACCCTACAGAAAAGCCAACTATTATTTTTTAAATGGACTTCTACTGACTTATCATTATATGCATAAGTTAGTACACTTCTCAACCCTCATCAAAGAAGCTTCTTCTTGAAGTAAATGATGATTAACAAAGACCCATAACTGGTCAAGGTTCAAAGTATATAAGACTGTGGATATGCATCCCTTCATGAGATATTTACATCATACCGCCTACTTCCAACGTTCAGAAATCATTTATGAAAATGGTGGTGGGAACGTTCTTAGAGCCAGAGATGGTGGATGACTACAACAAAACAGTGCTTTCTAGACACAGCAGAGCAATGGCACATATGAAGTTACAGGTTAAGACAGCATGCCCAAGAGCCACATGAACTCAAGTGAGATTAAAAAAAAAAGAAAAAGAAATTCCAGCATGGAGAAGGAAGTCCACCAGTCGCTGAGGAGCTATTAGCAACTGATAGCTGCTGGGATGAGAGTAAGTTGCCTTTAAGTATGTGGCCATGGTAGGTCAACCAAGCTGGAGTTGATAGTCCCAAACCCAAGATATATGGACAGCAAATATTGTACTCCATGAGATAGATAGATAGATAGATAGATAGATAGATAGATAGATAGATAGATAGAGATAGAGATATATATTTTATGTATGCATATATATATACTATGTGTATGCACATACATATATCTAACATAGGGTGTGTAAGGAATGGTGGTAGATTTAGGAGGACTTAGGGAAAGGAAGAAAATTATCAAAATGCATTGTATTAAATGCTCAAAGATTTAATAAAAATTTTTTTAAAAAAATTAAGAATTTGGAAGGTTGCTCCTTAAAGAATTCTGTCTTATAAAGTAGAAAGCCACAAACCTCCTTAGTTTTAATTATCTCCTTAGAAAGTACATTATCCTACAAACTTGGCTAGACTCTTAAATAGTATAATAACACACTAATATGTATAGCTAGCTGCTAACTTGTCAGAATAAAAATAACATATTTAAAGAAATTCTATTGGGTTTTAAACAGTGAATGATCTAAATTTTTCTAGAAAAAAATTATGATTATATATTTTAAATTTGTCTTATAGTTAACATAGAATAAAGAGTGACTAACGTTATCCTTGTCTTTTAGACAAAACAGACATGAAAATCCCAGTAAATTTCTTGTGGAAAAGCACAGCATTCACTTAACACACCATTCTTGCCAGCCCACAGAGGAAGAGGAACAGGCAGTCCTGAAGAGACCTGGTAGGCTAGGGTCAGATAGTTGGGAGAAGGACTTCCCCTACCAGTAGAGTAGGGGAGGGGCATAGGGAGGAGGGAAAGAAAGGTGGAACTGGAAAGAGATGAGGGAGGGGGCTACATCCAGGATAAAAAGTGAATAAATTGTAAAAAATAGTAATAATAAATAATAGATAGAAAGAGAGACAGAGATGCCACTCTTCCTTTTTCAAGTTCTTGCTATAAAATCAGGTCTGAAAAGTACCCTCAAAGTCTCTTAACAAGTTATATGAATCACCTTATTTTTGAAATATAACTGAATTCTACTGCCGTACAACTTGTATGCCCATCAGTCATCTGCAAGCGAAGCATCCTTGGCGCAGCCTGCGATTCCTCATTATCTTTTGGTGCAGCAACATTGCGGACTTTCTGAATTTGTAAAACACATGGACCTTCAAGCTGTCAAACACAAGAGAACAAAAGTCATTTCTTACTCACTGCTGTATTTCCAATTACACAATTTCCATCCTCTTTAATAGTTTTTTATTATGATTTATAAAGATAGCTTCAAAAGTCAAGTCTGAAATTATTTTGTTAATTCATAGAGGTAAAATTTCAAGAACCCTGCCGAAGAACAATTCTTCAAATGCACTTTCAGATAGTTACAAGGCCTGAAAGCATTAAGAAAGCAGCTGTGTTTTTACTAAAAGGTGTATTAGGTCACTCCGTGTAGCTGGAATGATTCACATGAACCCTGCTTCTTCCCCTTTCAAATGAACAGGCTTTCAGGAAACAGACAACTTGACATTAGCTTAAAGCACATCAACTTACAGCAGTAGTTCAAAAGAATGCTTCCTATTCACACATCAACTTCCAGGCCCCCTAGAAGGTGTAAAGAATACAATGCTCAAAGGAGATACTGAGACTCATAGCCAAACTTTGGGCAGAGTGCAGGAAACCTTATGGAAGAAGCAAGAGATAGAAAGAACCTGGAGTGAACAAGAGCTCCACAAGGAGAACAACACAGCCCAAAAACCTGGGCCCGGGGGGTTTTGCAGAGACCAATACTCCAGCCAAGGGCTATACATGGAGAGGACCTTGACCCGCCTGCTCAGAGGAAGCCCATAGACTACCACTAGTGGGTTCCCTAGGAAAGGAGGCCAGCTCTTTGATCACCTCCCCCTGGGAGGTGCAGCCTTGCCAGGACACAGAGGAAGATGATGCAGACCTGACCTGACAGGCTAGGGGTGGATAGAAGGGGAGGAGGTCCTCCAGATCAGTGGATTGGGAAGGGGCATAGGAGGAGAAGAGGGAGGATGGGTAGGACTAGTAGGAGATGAGGGAGGGGGGCTACAGTGTAGATACAAACTAAATAAATTGTAATAATAAATAAATACATACATACATACATACATACATACATACATAAATAAAGTGCTCACTTAATTTTAAAAAATGCTCCAAAGCATAAGACACATAAAATCCAAGGAGTATTTCTATAACTTCCTTTTAAAAATGATATTAAATCTGATGCTCTGTGACATGTGTTGACAGGGAGAAAAGAACTGTTCTCTCTTGCCAACTTTCAATCAAAGTACAAAATAAATCCATAAACTAACTAGATATAAATCTGAAAGTTTTATATAATAAAATGCTGTTAGCAAAACTGGCGAAAGACAGTTAAATTTGCTTGCATGGAGAAAACTAAATTTAATAGAAATGATAATTTTCACATAATAAAACAGACTTTTACATTAGCATAGTAAGCACAGAGTATTTTAAAATTAAAGTTTCTCAAGTAAATATTTTTGTACATAAATAATTAATACATATTTTCAGAAAAAAAAAATGAAAAAACAGTTGGCAAACATCTCTACTTCATATCCCAAGCAAGCAAGTCTCCCAAATGGAAATGTACTACCCATCATTCAGCTTTATCTAGTCTAAGCTTTCACTGAAGTTTTAGTTATGAAAAGAAAATACTGTTTCTGGGCAAGATGGTAGACTAGAGGGGGCTTCTGAGAGAGCCAGTAAAAGAAAGTTAAAATGGTGGAAAATGGGACTTAGTACAAGAAGAGGGAAGAAAAGCCTCAGAAATCCACAAAGGAAGTCACAGGATCCTGGAAAAGAGGAGAAGTAAAAGGGCAGTGCATTCAGAAGAAAGACAGGGCAACAGAAGTTCATTTCCTTGGCAGGAGGAGGAAACAGAAGCCACTTACAAAAGCAGCTCTGGAGCAGTGAGATGGCCCAGTGGTAAAGGTGCTTGCTGCCAAGCCTGAAGACCCGAGTTCAGTCCTGGGACCTACATGGTAGAAGCAGAGATCTGACTCCCAAAAGTTGTCTTCTGACTTCCACATATATACCGTGGTACATACATATTTTTTTCAAATTATTTTTAATGGTTTTATAAAGTTGTTAAATGTTTATAAAAATTTATTATATATAATAATAATAATAATGTAAACCAGTTCGTTTTGTTTCTCACTGGGTGGTACTAAAGACTGTGCCATCAAGGGCAGATTATTCAATATGAAGACTGCTCTCCAAAAATCTAGACCAGCCGTGCAGATTAATGTATGTGCAATTAGACAGAAACACACAACAATGAAACAGGAACAAACAACAGACTACGAAGATGACTCAAGAAATACAATGCTTACTCTGCAAGCATGAGAAGTTAGTGTGGGTGCCAAGCACCCTCATAAAAGCAAAGCTATGACTGTAACTCCATGTTGGGGGACAGCAATAGGCAAATTTGAGGGGTTCACTGGCAAGCCAGTCTAGCCAGTCTAGCCAGCTAGCCAGTCTGAACAAAACTGGGCTCCTAATTAAGTGGGAGACCTTGTTTCTTTATGCTTGTGTTTTCTATTGCTCTGAAAAAAAGAAAAAAATCTTAACAAGAGCACCTCAAGGGAGACAGAGTCTAATCCTACTTGAGATCAAAGGGTACAATCCATCATAGTGTGAAAATGAAGACAGCAGGAGCTTGAATCAGCTGCTTACATGACACCCACTGCTCAGAAGCAAGGAGGAATGAATGCTATGTGCTCAGCATGCTTTCTCTTATTCACGAATTTAGGATTCCAAACATCAACAGTGGGCAGGTCATCCTATCTCAACTGTCAAGATAACCCCCACAAACATGCCTAGAAGTCTGTGTCCCAGGCACTTCTAAATTCAGCCAAACTGGCAATCAATACTGACCATCATATCCTGTCTCAAACTCTACGATGGAGAGCAGTAGAGGAGGGTACCAATGTCCACCTGGGTTTCTACATAAAACAAGCAAGTGTGGCAACACAAACTGTTCAAACGATGAAATTCCTCAAACAGGTAAAATTAAGTTATGCACTCATGTATATAACTGTCAAAATTAAACCCCCCCAAAAAAAATCATGAATAAATGGGCTAATGAACTAAACAGACAGTTCTCAAGGGAGAATATACAAACAGCCAATCAATTCCTGAAAAATTCTTTAACATCATTAGACATCTGGGAAATAAAGAAACACAAATAACTAATAAATATTTTTAAAAGTTTTCAATAAATATTTTTTTATGTGTTCTGGAAGACTTAGTCACCAGGGAAAAGCAAATTAAAACTACTTTGAAAGTCTATCTCACCCTAGCTATTAGGATTAAATCAAGATTAGGAAAAATCAAGAGATCAACTATAACATGCTAGTGAGGAGACGGGGGAAAGGAACACAGTGCTGGTGGGAACCCACTGTGGAAATCAGTATGAAGGTTCCACAAAAGGCTGAACATAGACACTGCTTTTCCACTCAGGTGTATGTCCTATGTCAGCACAGCACAGGGATGCTTACACAGACCTGTGTAGCTGCCACCAGCCTATTCATTCACCAACAACGAAAAAAGTAAAGAAAATGCAGTACATAACACAATGGAATTTTATGTAGTTGTAAAGGAGGTAAAATCATGGTATTCATAGGAAAACAAACGCAACTGGAAATCATATTAAGCAAAGCAAACCAGACTCAGAAAGAAAAATATCACATTTTCACTCAAACACAGAACCTGAATTTAAAAGTACATGTGTGTGAGAGTGTGTGTATTCACATGTGCCTGGAGGTCATGAAAGTAGCCATCTCAGGCTAATTCACAAGAATTTATTCTGTGTGTTTCTTCCTAAGGCCAGGTTCAGTGGTTTCACTTTGTAGTTTAACAGAGACTTAATAAACTACAGAAAGTGGTAAACGCTATACACTGAGGCTCTTTACTCTCTTCATATGGGCAGTTTACCAGCATTTTATTGGTAGCATCACATCACATCCTATAAAGATGTCAACTGTCTTTGAGCTGATCTGCAGCTTCAGTAAAAATTCTAGCACACTTTAAGAGATTTAATAATTTGATTCTAAAATTTATTGGAAGAAAAAATAATAACCTAAGGAAAAATATTGTATTTTATAACCACAAGTTTAGAAAAAAATTGGTAATTTCAAGTGTCATAAAGGGACCTTTCAAATAGACCTGGTATATTATACTGAAAGCAATATAAATGACGCAACTTTTTGTAAAATAATTTGGCATCATTTTATAACCATGAACACTAGATTAACTCTATCATGCACTAATTCAGTTCCTGAGTTCATCTCTTATTATACGCTTGTTCTTGGAAATAGTGTATACTTTCAAAACTGATTAAAAAAATAATAATAAACTAAGTTGCCAACAAAGGAATTGATATATATTTACTGAAATTGCATATACAATCAAAATGTACTTAAAGTCAATGAACAAACTCAGAAATCACAGCAATTGTTTCTTGGTTTAGGAAGGGGTGGGGTGAGAACACCTGAGCAGAATCATCCAGGTATTCCAGTGCTTGCATCAGAAGACGCTTCAGCGGCACCCACTTCAATATTTAGCATCAAAACACACCTGTATGTACATACACCAATATTTTAAATAATTCATGTTTTAAAACAGATATATTGGTCAGTGAAATTTTGGAACTGACAAGCTAAATCTACAACCTACACTGTACAAATACACTCAAAGCCAAACCACAGAGCCAGTTTGACGCCAGAAGAGTTAGTAAAATCATTTCTAGAGGGAGAATAATGGAAAAGACACAATTAAAACTATTTGACAATTTCTCTTGCCAGTATCAACAACCAACTTGATACAACTACACTCTATGCCAAGAAGAGATGTGCTAGCAGCTGGTGTCCATGAGCACACTAGAACACGCTGGTTCCAGCACACAATAAGCACCCTGTTCTGTGCTTTGTGCTGATGATCTCATTGGCTCTGACACAGCCTAGCTCTGCTGCAACTCCTCCACCAGAAAGAAACTCAATCATCCTGCTTTTCTCCTGCTGCACCATGATCTTCTACACTAAGCAAAGCTGAAACAAGTGGAATGATGTGGCAGCACACCAAGGGAAAGATATGCTACTTGTTTTCTTTCTTCTCTCTCTAACTATCATAGAATAAAAAATTCCCCAAACTCAGAGAACTTAGATTCTAGTAATCACAAATATCAACTACATAAATCTTCCATGAATAATTAACAGTTAAAAAATTTGATTAGGCCCCATTTCCTATAATTCATATTATTTTAAAACAAAAATAACATTAAATATGATATATAGTTTTGTGTATATCTACTAAATATATACACATAAGCTATATACACATATACAATACACATATACATATTTTTAAATCTTGTAGCAGGAAGATGTGTGTACAGAGAATGTGTACTGTAAGGATTTTTTTCCAAAGATATATTATTTATGTGTATGTGTGTTTGTCTACATGCATGTGCACATATATGCAGAAGCTTGTGGATGTCAGAAGAAGGCATCAGATCTGGGGAGCTGGAATTACAAGTGGCTGTGAAATCACCTGACATGGATGCTAGAAACCAAACTTCATTCTCTGCAAAGACAGCAAGAAATACTAACTGCTGGGCCATTGCTCCAGCCTATGTACAATGTTCTCCAAGGTTTCAAATATGCTTCCACTATGGAGACCTGATCACTATTTCATAATTGAAAATCATATCTCTAAAAGTCAACAGTCTAGCAAAAGAGAGCAATGTTTCCTGCACCTAAGCTTAGGTGGCTCTCCCTGTTTTATGTACTTCTGACATAAATCTCTTTTTTTTTGGAGCTCTGTGTCTGTTTCATTTTGTACATATGCATACTCAAAACTGCTATAGGCAAGGAGAAGGCTTGGTGAGAAAGGCACTTGCCACAAAGCTTTGTGGAAGCATATTTCAAGTCCCAGGGCCCACATGGTGGAGGGAAAAAACCAACTCCTAACCACGAGGGTGTACGCGCACACACACTCTTCCTAAGTAAATGAATGAATACGGTAATTTTTTACCTGCTTAAATATAAACTATTTCTGGAGACTGTGGAGATGGCTCAGTAGTTAAGAGTACCGGCTGATCTTTCAGCAGACTCAGGTCAGACCCCACACAGTGGCTAACAACCAACAGCCATTTGTAAGCTCCATTTCGGAAGATGTAGCACCCTCTTCTGGCCTTTGTAATCCCCAGGCACACATGTGGTGCACAGACATACATGCAGGCAAAACAACACACACATAAGATAAATAATAAGCTAAATATTCCTAAACAGAAAGTACACCTATAATCCTAGCCCCTGGGAGGCTAAGGCCCAGAGGATCACAAAAGTGAGTACAGTCTGGATACACAGCAAGTTCCAAACTGTTCTGGTTTATAGAAAACCTCTCAAAAAGTAGTGAGAATAAAATTTTATTAAAAAATAATTTTTCCAGTGCTATACTATAACTTACTTAACACGCAACCAATATACCAGGAGGCAAAACAGGAGCCTTGCAGACTTTGTTGAATTCACCTGGGAATTACATACTACCTTAGGATCAGTCTCTATTCTCATGTAAATAAAACTAACAGCACAGAGAAAGAAATACTTTGCCAGAGGTCATCAGTGACTGTAATGCAAAGCAGAATGCAAACATGGAGTTGTCTCACCAAAGCAAGCTCATTTTCTACTGTGTATTCTACAACAAACATTAAAAGCAGATGAGACATACAGAGCAAAGAGAATATTATTCTTTAAAGACTATTGTACTCTAGAGCACAGAGACTAAAGGAGATGCTGCACTACAGTTAGAAACTCAGACTGAGCAGCAGTTTGCCACAGCTGAAGGACATTTGGTGCTTCAAATGGGCGCTGCAGCAACAAAACCTGAATTCACGGTGGTAATTTCTGCTTTTGTGTTTTCCAAAAGACTGTACAGATAAAAGAGACCAATCATTTAACATTAGTCAAAGGGGATTCTCAAACAAATCAAAAAGAGAACAAAATAAGGTTTTACTAAAAATAAACTCTAAATTTGATGTTCCAAAGATGGAGAAGGTAAAACCAAAAGTATCAGGGATTGAAAAAAACAATATTGGCAAAAACGTCTGGAATCCTGATCCTTTCATATTTTCAACTCTCTTACACATACAGGAAGCCTATTTAAGTGAAAATAATATTGATGGCAATGATAATAATACAAAGCAAATGTATATGGTGGTATACTTACTGTAAGATTGTAAAGTGCCTATCTGTTAGGAATTTTAGAGCCTTTAAAAATGTCTTGACTAGTTTCCCAAATTTGAGATTCCTGAACAACAAAGTCAACGGTTATATGTAAAAAGAATAACACAACAAACACCAGGCTCTTCGTGCTTTGAGTCATCACAGCAAACGGCCAAGGACAGGAGCCTTGTGGAGGCCGCAATCCAAGGTCACGCTCCCTGTGGGCACCCACAAGTCCCCAAGTCTCTGCCTTCACTGCTGCTGACAGAACTTACTTTTTAAAGCTTTGTTGTTATTGTGGTTGTTTTCGTTTTCAGAATTTATCTGTCTAATATACACTTAGAAAAATACAGATTGGAGCATTAACAATTTGCTTTACTAAACCTCAGTAAATAAAACACAAATTCCTAATTTTATTCATTTCTTGGAAAAAATACAAGTGCATGCTTAATTTTAATAAATAATTCAGCAAATAAAACACTAACAAACTACTATTTACCACAGACTAAATTAACAAAGTAGTAATCTAAAGACAACAGCTTTAGATTAAAGCCTGAATATTTTCCCTTTTTTTTTTTTTCCTTTAAAATATTCACCCTTCAAACGGAGAACTCTGCTGCTTCCTGCTGAATTTTAAGGCATGGCAGCCATCTTGTGGCTCAAGCTGGTATTGCTGGGGCTCTAAGCCAGTCACTTGAGCTTGCAAAAATGAAGCTTCACAATTTAAAAAGTCATATACAACTTAAAAAGAAATAACTCCAGAACCTGACTGCTGTGCAGCAATTTCTTCCAGGTTGCGACCTTCCAGCCTGGTGGGAGGCCCAGGAGACTTAGGGTAAACCACCTTCCAAGCCCTGCAGAGCTGATACCTAAAATTGATGAGGTCTGCTGGAGGGAGACCTTCCTGAGTTTTTACTGCTCCCAATGAGGAGCAGGGGTGCTTGGAGAAGATTCTCATACCTGCTGAGCCATCTGCAGGCTATGCAGAACATGCTTACTGGTATTGGCAACACCTCTCCAATACTCCTGTAAGTAACCCCAATAAACTCCCTGGCTCATCAAACTGGACAGCTGATGTGTTACTTAACTAGTTATTGGTTCCCTATCTGTAGTGAATAGACATCTGTGTCCCTTCTCTTCAGGAGAGTACCACAAAACATCTAACATGTTTCCTGTTAAGCTTCTTCAACAACCTCAAGTAACTGGACTGGACACAAATCGTTCAAACTAAGCTATATCTTACAATTACCATGCATACGTTTTTTAAACTGCTGTGAAGATAATAAAACGTTTAAATTAAACAGAGAAAAATATTAAATAATTATACTACATTTACATCATGACTATTTCCCATAGTCTCTACTTTATTTGTGCCTATCTGTCCCAAGGCTACAGAATATCTAAGAAACATAAACTCTGCCCTAAAAAAAACTCAGAAAAGAAGTTGTATGAGATATAACATAGTCTCTGTCTCTCTGTATCCTCTCTCTCCTTCCTTCCCTCCGCACCCCTGCCTCCAATATTTAGCAACTAAAGAGATAGAGAAAAAAAAACAAAAAACCACTATTGAAACGTGTAGCTTGGACTGGGAAGCGTGGAGGAAATCCTCTGTACACCTTCTCATCACCTGTCAAATCTCTGCTTAAAACCTATGAAGCCATGGTCAAACATTATCCGGAGTAAATAGAAATTTCAAAACAATGTTACAGAGACAATTAGAGGGGAAAGACCCTCTGGGAAAGTGCCATATTAATTACTAATTAATAAAGTTAATTCCACTTTTTGCAATTCTATATTGTCCCAAAATAATCAGTGATAATAACAACGACTAAAACTGGAGTTGAAAAATCCAGATGATAATGTCTTTCTGAAGGTTGAGACATCTCTAGATGAGACTACACCCAGAGTAGATAGGTAAAATGTCACATAACTACATGATCACCAATCTACGAGCTCTTCCTACTAGTCCTAATCCTGAAAACGGTGTTATCTTATTCTCACTAACAGTAACAGCGGCAGCACAAACTTTGGTCTTCCAGGAGATGAAATTCAGCCTTTTCTCATGGACCTGCACACACAATTACCCGTCTGTTAGCAGAGGCTCCAGGAATAACAGTGTGATGAGCCTCAGGCCTAGGGTCCAAAGAAGTTGGAGGACACTTAGGTGAGGCTTAAAAAAAAAAAAAAAAAAAAAAAAAAATCACACAAGGCAAATGGAGGAAGTTCCTACAAACATGATGGTTTCCACTCTTCCCTGGCTTCTAAATACGTGGGAAAATGTTCCCTAATCCTCAAGTGTCTTTCTCTGTCTCTCTGTGTCTCTCTGCATCTGTCTGTTTGTCTCTCTACTCTCTAAAATGGAACTATCACAGACAGGCTTGGAATTCAGTAGAATCAAGTCCAGTGAAGGGATTCAGGCCACCTAAGTCTGCTGTGTTTGGGAGTTAACCATGAAATCTAGCTCACTCTCTGTTTCTCTCTCGTTCTCATTTCTTCTCACCTCCCTTTTAAACCTTTCTTCCTTTCCTAATATAAAAAGGAAACTAGAGAATAGTACTTCCTTCTAAAAACCAACAATTACATTTCATGTGAAAAGCAATTAGTGAAAGGAAAATATAATCAATAAAAAACATAGAAAGAATGATCCAATTTATATTTCATTGTATATAAATTAGCATCATATTTAAGTATACTTCATATAATAATTGGCACAGCAAAGTAAAAGATAGGCATATTTGTAATTAAAATGCCATACTTACTACTATTTCCCTATACCTTATTTACAGATTAAGATAAAGCTTATTAAGAACTGTAACATGTAATTTAATGGTAGATTGTATCTTTATAACAATCAAGCATTGTTAACATGATGAAATGCTAGGTGATAAATCTTCATAATAAAGGTACAAATAATGTGTAGTGAGCTGTGTTAATTTTCAATTCATATCAACAATATATCCCTTATATACTGAGCCTAAATATAGCTATATATGGCCAACAAAATGAATACAATCTATGTATCAGCTTTTAAATTTTGTATTAAAACTGTTTTCAAAATATTTTCATTCATATCTTTGAAAAGTATTGCACATACTGTAGAAGCAAAACTGTGCTAAGAAAGTGACCATGGTAAAGAAAGTCTCCATCTGCTGGTGAGCCCAAGGCAGCAGAGAGCTCTGAGTCTTAAGGACACATAGACAATGGAAAAATAGTAAAACAGTACTACAGAAGGCTCTCACTGTCTTAACTAATCTAGTATACAGATGTGCATGCACTCTTGTATAATTACTGTCCAACAGAGCTACCCACGTTTGCCAGCCAATCTGTAGTTATAATGCAGGGGGCTTTCTAAGGATGTTTCCAGGACAGCAAGGCCCTCTGAAAATAATCAAAATGCAAACTACCAGGCCCCATCTTGCTATGGACTAGAAACTCAAGTAATAGTAATGATGGTTTAGGGACCAAGCCAAATCCAGCAGAAAACTACATCTGAGAACAAATATTTTTGTAACCAAAAGTAAAATATAAACAAATTAGAGAGGACTTTGTAAAATACACTAAAAATCAGAAAACAATACTTCAAACTAACAATAAGTAAAATATCTAAGATAAATGGGGAAAAAAGCTGTGGCAGTGACATATGTACAAAGAATTGTCCAGAGGAGAGTAATTGATGATCTCCACTCCCTCTGAGGGAATATGAAGAAGATACTGTGGACTGTAACACTGCTAAGAAACTAGACTAACAGTTCAGAACAGGACCAACAGTGCATCTTTTTTTTTTTACAT
Organism: Meriones unguiculatus; assembly: GCF_030254825.1. Classification (NCBI taxonomy): domain Eukaryota; kingdom Metazoa; phylum Chordata; class Mammalia; order Rodentia; family Muridae; genus Meriones; species Meriones unguiculatus. The sequence goes on along the minus strand of NC_083357.1, from coordinate 83,644,732 downwards.
TTCAAAAATATTTGATAAATATGATACCTTGACACAATTCACAGGAAGTTCTTATACAAAATTTGGTGGAGAAATGGCTCAGCCAATAGAGCATTGGTTCATAAGAATGATGAGCTGAGTATGATCTTCAGTACACACACACAGACACACACACACACACACACACACACACGATAGTGCACATCCGAATTATAGAGATATTGAAATGGGATGTAGAAAAGATAACTTCCTAGAAGTTCACTAGTTCAGCTAAATTGAAACTGTCTGAAAAGAAAAATGGAAGGGTCATGAAGAATGACATTGGTGATTATCCTATAAGCTACAAACACACCTACACACACAAATGCACATGCATGTGCATACCTGCATAACTCACATCCCAAACTAGCAGCATATCTTAAACGCTTTACTAAAATAATATACATTTATTTTCCATTTAAAAATATGGTTAAACAGAAATGTACAGGAATAGTCCCCCTACCTGATTATTTTTTAAGAGGTATTCCTGCATTTAAAAAAAAAAAAAAAAGGCCACTGAGAAAATCCAGATACGAACACCTGCATATGAAACACACAATGACAACAGCAACCAGACATTCATCTTTGCCAAACTGCTAATGACCTCATAATCTTATACTTTTACAGTCATAAACATATTGAATAAATTTAGTAACAGTTTACAAAGAAAATTAAAACACAAACAGAAAGGGGGGCTTGTTGGCACTTTAATAATGTGACAAGTGCTACATGCCAAGTTAATAGACCATATTTACAATTTCTAAATGAAGTTTCTAACTTTCAAATTCACCAGCGTTATTTTTTGTTTGTTTGTTTGTTTTTTGTTTTTTTAAACAGTGTTTGTATGTGAAGTGGAACAGCTTTGTCTGTGGCCGTCCAGCCTTGCTGTCTGGTAACCAGTTAGTGCACATTCCAGGTTGCTATGGCGGTCAGCAGGCTTGAGGGGCTCCCTCCTCTTTACCTTTTCTACCTTGCCACCGTTGATGTCACTGGGAAGGAACTTCTTTCCAATTGTTCTCAAATCTGTCTAAAATAAATATTTTATTATTAAAATAGAATTATAGAAAAGTAAACCTAAATTCAGTCTCATGAACAAAAGAAACTACATCAAGCACGTTGAAGAAAAATTAAGCAAATATCTTGAACTATTTATAAAATGTATGTAGTCACTATTTTCAAACCATTTAGCTACACGTTGCATTGTACCAGCAAAGCAAACAGAAGGAGACAGAGGCATCATATGTCTTTGGTTCTCCTTTACCTTAGTCACTCTTCTCTACTAAAATCCCCAGCAAATCACATCCATTATGACCTTACTTAAAATTAATGCTCTAATCCAAAAGTCAAATGACAGCTTTGGACTACAAAAAGCCCAGTTATGTTTTAACAGCCTAATGCCATAGAATCTTAATATCCAGAGGCATGAAAACCAATTACTCCCCTAGCTCTGACATTCATAATACAGCAAAGGAAACAACAGGGAATGGTGTTGCTGGGATGGCAGAGCAGCAGCACCTTTATAGTAAAGGACAGTCCCCTGTTTACAGAAATTTCAGAAAGAGATAACGGTTTAGAACTGGCTAACTACAAAAAGACGGAAGTACGTATGATTCAGGAAACCACTGCACACAAAAACGCAAACACAGAAACTGTTTACTAAGGTTATAGCGCATCTGTGACTGGGAGAAGCCTACACAGCGCATATAAGAAAGTAGAGATTTTATGGACTAAGGACAGTGTCTTCTTCAAAAGTGAAAACTTAAGAATATTTGGAAGGTCATTAGGTGGAATATAGATCTCAAGAGAAATAACACACTGTGTTTCTAAACTTACTAAACATCAGTAGTGCTCATTAAATGACGACTGCACTTAATTTTTTTCTGAATAATTAACGTTATTTGAACCTAAACTATATGCAGGATTTTAATACCATTTCTTAATATTCTTACTTCCCTACTTTACAAATGAAAAAAGTTAAGACTTAATCTGTTCATCACAAAACTCTGAGCAGAAAAACACATCTAAGAAAAGAAGTAAGGGTGGAGGGGTGGCTCTGAGGTTAAGAGCACCTGTTGTTCTTGCAGAAGACCTGAGTTTAGTTACCAGAATCCATATGGCAGCTCACAACCATCTGAAGATCCAGCAACCTAATCTGCCTTCCCCTTGCACCAGGGACACACATTACACACATTTATATAGCTAAGCAAAACAGTCATTCATATAAAATAAAATAAATAATGTTTTTTAAAATAAATTAAGGCTACAACATAATGCAAACTAAATGAAAACTGTTTTAAAGAACTTACTATTACAAAACCACTAAAAACATGCTTTTTCCCTTCTCACTGTATTCTGTGATATTTACAGCCAGCTAATATTAGGTATTAAATTCAACAAACACCTCTATAACTTAAAAGGAACAAAAACTAAAAATGCTCTCTACATTATTTAGTATAAAATACAGTTTATAATGTATTTTTCATTGGTATAGATTTAAATTTAAAAAGTCTAATAAAAGTTAATAAACTTAACCTACATTGAGAGCAATCAGGATGATGTCATTTATATTGACTTTGCCAGGAGAACTTGTGCAAGCTTCAATGCCTTCATCTGAAAGATACCTGTTAAAATAAAATAAACACTTTAATATTATCTAAACTCAAGATTAAGCAAAATTTTACAATATGCAGCTTTGCTTTCTATTAAATCCTAACAAAGAGTGAAACATCCTTGTCTTGTATACTATTCTGACAAAAACAGTGAACATACATACATCTTTTCTGTACCTTAAATGGGATATTGTGTGAATGAAATTATCCATATACTTTCTGAGAGAAGATTACATGCCAGCCTGTCTAAATCTGAGCTCCTCTTTGCAATAAGATAAAAATAATTTTGACCTAATATCTCTCAATGTGGTAAGCTCTTAAAACAGAATGTGGTACACTGTAAAATTAAGACTAAAATAACCAAGAGTTTAAACTTAGTTGACAAGAACTAAGAACAAGAAAATCTCCTCCTGGATACCTCTTTAACATCATGATCTCAAGAATCCTTCAGTAAGCACTACTGACTCTCAGAGACATTAAGAAAGGAAACCTTTATAGCAGATCCTTTGCTTTTTCTGCCTTTTTAAATCAATGTCTTATGAACCCTAAATGTTCATTTACTCAGTACAACCCAATTTTACATCTGGACAAAACTATAATTAATTCAAAAGTAAATGAACTGTTGTATCCAAAGAGGAAAAAATGTATCTCTAGCCATTCATCCATATGCAAGAGGATATTTTTGATAAATTCTATGATTCAAGCATAAACATATAAAAATGACCATCTGCATCTAAAATGTTTTATGATCAACAGCAACTTGCTTAGCCAATGGACTAGTGTCACTACCCATCATCACTGCCCACATTCTCCTAGTGCTAAGCGAGCTGCTCTAGAAGCTAATCCAACAGAATTATATTAAGCTCATTCTTGGAGTCAGCAACTCCATCATAAACCTCCAATACTATAGTACTTCTACGACATTTATCAGTGTAAACTTTTTATATTATTCATGTATTTACTTGAGGTGTGTGCACATGTATTACAGTGTATACGCAGAAGTCTGAGGACAAGTTTGTGGAGTTATTTCTTTCCTTTTCCCTTTACATAGGCTCCAAAGATGAAACTTTGGGTCCCAGAAAGTACTTTTACCCACTGTGCCATCTCATAGGCCCAAAATCTGAATCTGATGTGGACATAGAAAAAAAAAAAAGCAAAGAATGAACAAACCTGGCATAGTGGCCACGCTTATAATCCCAACACCTGGAAGGCAGAGGTAAGAAGACTGTCACAAGTCTTAAGCCAGACTGGTCTATACAATGAGTTACAGACCAACCAGCCAGACACTGTTTCACACACACACACACACAGCAAACTACTATGTACTACTAGTGCTTGAGAAGACCATGGTATGGAATCTTATGTAAGAAATGGGAAATAGTAAGATCTGGAGAGGACAGGAACTCCACAAGGAGAGCAACAGAACCAGAAAATTTGAACACAGGGGTCTTCCCAGAGACTCATACTCCAACCAAGTACCAGGCATGGAGATAACCTACAACCCCTGCACAGATGTAGCCCATGGCAGTTTAGTGTCCAAGTGGGTTACATATTAATAGGAAGAGGGACTGCCTCTGACATAATCTGATTGGCCTGCTCTTTGATCACCTCCCCCTGAGGGGGGAGCAGCCTTACCAGGCCACAGAAGATGACAATGCAGCCACTTCTGATGTGATCTGATAGACTAAGATCAGAAGGAAGGAGGACCTCCCCTATCAGTAGACTTGGGGAGGGGCATGAGTGAAGAAGGGGGAGGGAGGGTGGAACTGGGAGGGGAGGAGGGAGGGACTTATGGGGGATGAAAAGTGAATAAAGTGTAATTAATAAAATAAAATTTAATTAAAAAAAAGAAGACCATGGTAGTCCTGAACTGCAATGATTAATGAAAGCAAGTAGTTACATGTGTAGCAGAAAGAAAGCACAGGTCTTAAGTATAGAAGTAAGCCACCAAAAGGAAATAGATAGACAGGAAATGATAGTATACAAGGGAGCATGAAATGTAGATGTGTACAGTAAACTCAGATAGTTAAACATTCCTCCTAAGTCAAAATGGCTATGGTAATTTCCTTTACTCTCTTTCATCTGTTTATAACTCTCGGGTATGCATGAAATTCTAATTAATCACCATCTAATTTTATTTCTGTAAATATTAAGCCCTATGATATGAAAAGTATTCTGTGACTCAGAAACTATTAGTAAAATGATGAAAATTTTACATTGTCATTCAAAGAGCTGCCACCTATACAATTTAATATAATAGGTAGACAGGTATATACAAGGTCAAAGTAATTACAAACAAAATGTTAAGCAAACCTAAGGCAGCCTGGGAAAGAAAAAGAAAATGGAGAGGGAGTATTAAAAGCCAAAACAGGAAAGTGAGAAAGTGTGAAACTATCCTTGAGCACTCTGACTGGAAAATGAGGAAACACAAATCTAGTCTGAGCTTAATTTGAGAAAGCAACAGCAACACAAAGAGAAATGGGTGATATGTGAAGCACTGACCAAGTGATTAAAAATCACCACCTTCCAGCCTCTTGCACATGGGGACCTAGGAAGCAGTGACTAACAGAATGCTGACTTGTTCCTAAAACAATGACCTCTTAGAACTAAAGAGAAACAGCCTATCAAATAGACTAAAACAAATCTTTAAAAGTAATCAAACCTCATACCTTACATATGAAGAAAGGAGTCCCGGGGATACTAAACTTGCCTGAAATTATAAACTTAGCTGTAGAAAACTGAAACCAAAAAATTCCTCCACTTCCCACCTCAATAATCTTACACTGTAACAGGTTCTTATCAAACAACTAATTATTTATAATACGATCTCTTATAAGCCAATTGTGATGGCTGTTCTTGGTTATAAACTTGACTACATATGGAAATAACTAAAAACCAAAAATAGAGGGCACACCTATGAGGAACTTTTACGTAATCTGAAGTTGGAAAATCCACTTCTCATCCTGATCTTTGAGGTGGGCCACACATTCTGCTGCAAGGCTATGTAAGGACAATGAAGAAGGAAGCTTTTGTTCTTTGCCATTTGCTTTTGCCTTGCTAGCAAGTCCATTCCTTCAATGGAATTAGAGACTACTTCTTTTGGATTCTAAAGACCATCTGAGACATTCAACCTTGTAGACTGAGCAACTACTGGAGTCTTGGACTTTCAGTTCATAACCAGCCAATGTTGCAGCCTGTAAGTCATTCTAATTAATCCCCTTTCTATGTGTAGAGAGGGAGTCATGCTATAAGTTCTGTACTTTAGAGAACCCCGACGAATGCATCAATGTTTATGAAGTTCAATTTCTTGACTAATTTGACACTTCATGCACACACAAACACACACACTCTGAAGAAAATTCAACTAGTAAGCTCCAAAATATGCTGAACAACAAAACGTATAGTTTCATGTAAAAGATCAAAAACAAATGGGATGATGAGAGTAAGAGTTTGTTTAAAGTAATTAAAAATACTCATTCTTGATCCTGTACAACAACAGATGGTCTGGAGGTATCTCCATCCCTGATCTCAAGCTGTACTACAGAGCAACAGTAATAAAAACCACATGGCATTAGCACAGAAACAGACTGGTGGAACAATGGAATCAAATAGAAGACCCAGAAATAAACCCACATCCCTATGGATACTTGATTTTTGACAAAGAAGCCAAAACCATTCAATGGAAAAAAGACAGCATCTTCAACAAATGGTGCTGGTCCAACTGGATGTCTACACGCAGAAAAATGTAAATATATCCATATTTATCACCCTGCACAAAACTAAAGTCCAAGTGGATCAAAGACCTCAACATAAAACCAGACACATTAAACCTGTTAGAAAACAAAAGTGGGTAAGAGCCTAGAACTCATTGGTACAGGGGAAAACTTCCTGAACAGAACACCAGGCTCTAAGATCAACAATCAATAAATGGGACCTCATGAAACTAAAGATTCTATAAAGCAAGACACTGTCGTCGGAATAAAACAACAGCCTAGAGACTGGGAAAGGATCTTCACCAAACCTATATCTAACAGAGGGCTGATATCCAGTATATATAAAGAACTAAAGAAGTTAAAATGCAACAAATCATGTAATCCAATTAAAAAAATGGGGTATAGGACTAAACAGAGAATTCTCTGTAGAGGAATATAGAATGGCAGAGAAACACTTAAAGAAATGTTCAACGTCCTTAGCCATCAGGGAGATGCAAATCAAAACGATCCTGAGATTTTACCTTATACCCATCAGAATGGCTAAGATCAAAACCTCAAGTGACAACACATGCTGGAGAGGTTGTGGAGAAAAGGGAACCCTCCTCCATTGATGGTGCAAATGCAAACTTGTACAACCACTTTGGAAATCAATCTGGCGCTTTCTCAGACAATTAGGAATAGTACTTCCTCAAGATCCACCTATAGCACTCCAGACACATATCTAAAATATGCTCAAGTACACAACAAGGACATTTGTTCAACCGTGTTCATAGCAGCTATATTCGTAATAGCCAGAACTGGAAAAAACCCAGATGTCCCTCAACGGAGGAATGGATACAGAAATTATGGTATACTTACACAATGGAATTCTACTCAGCAAATAAAAACAAGGAAATCATGAAATCTGCTGGCAAATGGTGGGATCTAGAAAAGATCATCCTGAGTGAGGTATCCCAGGAGCAGAAAGACACACACGGTATATTCTCACTTATAAGTAGGTACTACACCTATAAGATAGGATAAACATACTGAAATCTGTACACCTAAAGAAGACAAACAAGAAAGAGGACCAGGGGTAAGATGATCAATCCTCACTTAGAAAGACAAATGGGATGGACATTGGAAGTAGGAGAAAACAAGTAACAGGATAAGAGCCTACCGCAGAGGGCCTCTGAAAAACTCTACCTAGTAGTGTATCGAAGCAGATGCTGAGACTCATAACCAAACCAAACCAAACTGGGCAGAGTTCAGGGAATCATATGAAAGAAGGGGGAATTAGTATGACCTGGAGAGGACAGGAGCTCCACAAGGACCGAATATATCAGGGCACAGGGGTCTTTTATGAGACTGTTTCTTCAACCAAGGACGATATATGGATATAACCTAGAACCCCTGCTCAGACATAGCCCATGGCAGCTCAGTATCCAAGTGGGTTCCCCAGTAAGGGGAACAAGGACTGTCTCTGACATGAACTCAGTGGCTGACTCTTTGACCTCTCCCCCTCCTCAGGGAGGAGCAGCCTTGCAAGGCCACAGAGGAGGACATTGCAGCCAGTCCTGATGAGACCTGATAAACCAGGGTCAGTTGGAAGGGGAGAAGGACCTCCCCTATCAGTGGACTTAGAGAGGGGCAGAGAGGAGATGTGGAGGGAGAGTGGTATTGGGAGGGAAAGAAGGAGGGGGCTACAGCTGGAATACAAAGTAAAAAAAAAAAAAAACTAATTAATATGAAAAATAAAAATTTATTTAAAAAATTCTCGTTCTTACGACAATCTAAGACTGTAACTTCTTTAGTTACACCTCTCACTGCTGTGTTCAAATATCTGACAATAATCAACCTAAGAAAGGGTATCCAGTTTACATAGGGATCAAGTACCACAGCAGGATAGGTCACACCATATCCACACTCAGGAAGGAAGCAGAGAGGTTAGGAAGTCAGGCCAGGTTATCTAACCCAGCTACCCACCCCTAGTGACTCACTTCCTTCTGCTGGAAACCAAATGTTCAAACACAACATGGGATACTGCACACTCAACACACAAACACTAATGCAATGGAGAGAGGCTGGTTTCATGAGTGGGACAGTATATAGAATCTATCAAATGCTGCCCGTCTGAGTCTCAATTTCCAAGTTTAACAGGTCTCCCTGTCACACTTTCTAAACCTTATTCCAGCTTTATTACAAAACTGTGACTAAACAGAGCATGTGCTCATAAGCATGTCAGTAACTCTTCTACAAATACTTGACAGTTTCACAAAAGGACTGACCCTAACTGAACCAGGATGTGGCATTTATACATTAGTGTGTTCTGTAAACATGGAAAATGTCACTAACAATGAATAAAGCAATTGATAAATGTAAAAAGTAACAAAATCACTGCAAATGTACCACAGAACTCAGTAACTGAAAGAAGGAACAACAGTATCCACCAGGCCAGGTTGTCTCCACAAAAAGGAACTGAATGAAAATCAGAGCAGTCGAACTGGATGAGCTCCCTGCACACAGCTACCCAAAGGACCACCAGGGAAAGGAATTACAGTTCCTTGTGCCATCTCTGAGTCCTTCACACCCAAGAATATGGGCACTGAAGATGCCAGGGAACTGCAGACAGTGCTCTTAACCATTGAGGCCCCACATTAACTTCTTTTACATCACCTTTTAAATTTGTAATAAAAATAGAGACACCTAAACCAAGAGAAAGTCAAAGAAATAGTCATGAAAGCTACAGCACACAAAAGGCACATGTTTCACCAAATTAACCTGTAATAGAAACAAAAAGGGTAAATATGCAAAAACTTGTTTAGAACCAATTTAACACTATAGATCCTAAAACACTACAAATCCTAAAAAGCAATTTTAGAAAATGCAAAACAATATGAACACAATACTGCTGGTCAACTTTAAGTATTTCAGAGGCCAGAGTAAAAGGCAATTTAAAAGTTCTAGGGGAAATCTTCTATAAAGCTTTATCTAATTTAACATTTAAAAGCATTTAAAATTTAGAAACTAAAAACCTAAAGTTGTTTTTAAGGACTTTCTAATTCTGAAGGCTTCACTACCTGAAAACGCCACATGATGGCAACCTTGTTTCACAGTATAATACTGCATTGCCGTTGGAAGGCAAGACCTGGAAGGTACTAAAGCAGGCTATGACATTTCATTGTTGCTGCTGCTGCTGCTATGAAGTAAGAGAAAATAAAATAGACTACTAGAATTTCTGAATTTTTGTTTGATATAAAAATCATTCAAGCTTAGAAGAAACTCATTTAGTAGGCATTCAAAGGTTCAACTGATACAATAAAAACAGTATGTGAAAAGATACATGTCTACTTTTTTTCAACATTCACCGTTTGGAAATACAGAAATTTGTGAATGAAGTGTGTGTTGTGTAAGTGCATGTGGAGGTCCAAGGTCGACATCGGGTGTCTTCCTCACTTACTCTCTACCATATTACACAGCTCCCTTGTCAGCTGGCTGGGAGTTAGCCAGCCACAGCACAAGCCCATCTCTGCCTGTGGACGCTAGTGTTCCAGGCAGTCACATCTGCACTTGATGTGTGTTTGAGGATCCCAACTCTGGTCCTTGTAATTACACAGTGAAACTTTACCGGTGGAGACGTCTCCTAAGTCTAATTTTTTTTATTAGTAACAGTTACAAAGAATGCTTTCAATAGTTTCAATAATTGTTATCTCTCTGATGCCAATACAAAAATGACATTTGAAGATAATAACTACAAAATAGCAGGTAACAATACAGCATAAAATTGTTTTCCTATACAAAATATTAAAATACTTTCCTTAACTAAACCAACCTATGAAGACACTAACTCTGGAATGCTTATTTGGCATAATTACAACAGCTAAGCAAATAATTTGAAAAAAATCCTTTAAAATTTCATAATTGGTATACTACAAAAAGCACAGAAGCCAAGGCAACCAACCTAACAATGATTTCATCTAGTAAACTTTCATAAAAGTCAAAGTGTAAAATGAAAGCCTGGGTACTATTTCTTTCATAGAGGTTACAACTTATGACGTAATTCACTATTTTCATACTTTAATTTAGAAGCAGCGTGGGTGATTTTTAATAAGCCATGTTTTACTGTAAGAAATGACTGGACATTTCTGTCTCCTATCTTGACACAGATGTGAGATAGCTATAAAACCACCCATAAGCCCAAGGCTGAGCTGGCCCTTACTACCCTGTGCTATAGAGCGACTACCACCTTACAGTTCCCAGGACTCCGGGGGTGCCTGCCTCAGGCTTCAGGCTGCACTGAACACAAGGGACTCACACACTGAGTTCTAAACCTAGAAACGTGACCTACAAGTATTACGCATGGAAACTTGTAGGACGTTTTCATAAGTAGCATGACCACCAATCCGCCTGCACTTTAAGTGAAACAGAACTCGATGCCCCTTTGGCACAAGCAGGATCCCAGTCATTCTCATCTATTTGTGCCTCAGTTTCTCTCCTACAAAAAGCAGAAATAATACTGGAAATACCGATCCATAAAGTTGTTCTAATATAAACAAAACATGAAATGTGTAGCACACAGCCAGCAGAAAGCAGAGGCTGAGCAGATACTAAGTAATTCTCTTCCAAGTCCAGTACCATCGCTTATTTTTGGAAAATATTTTCGAAATTTGACACCTAAGGATTATTCATTTCTAATGAGAAAAAAAAAACTTGCCAAACAATGGACGGAATTTCTTTAATGGTTACTACTAAAAAACAAAAGCCACATGTTTCTTTATGTCTGAGTTATATGTTACTTAGCTGCTTCTCACATGCAGTCCTGAGACCTGAAAGGTCAGCTAGATGCAGATGGTTACACTACTTACATATATGTAACTCTTTCAACATTTTTATTATTATTCTGTATTATGTGTCAGGCTATTCTGCCTACACATATGTCTGTGCATCATATGTGTGCAGTGTCTGCAAACGCCAGAAGAGGGTGTCAGATCCCCTAGAACTGGCATTACAGTTTTGAGTTGCCATGTAGATGCTGGAAATCCAATCCCAGTTCTCTGGAAGAGTAGCAAGTGTCCTTTATGCATGCAAGCTTTAGGCCCTCTTTCAACATCTGATATATGGAGGGGGGTGTGTGTGGTGTGCAGTGAATGCATGCATGTACACTTATGCTCATGGGAATGTGTGTTTCTTTGTTTGGCTGAGTTTTTGTTTTCTTAGACAGGACTTTAATCCCATAATCTGACCTCCAATTCAGTTTGTACTCCAGCTTAGCCTCAAACTCCAAACTCTCCATTTTCAGCCTCTCAAGCTAATAACAGGAAAATCACTTGTTCCATTAACAACCACTGTTTCTGCCCTAATTCCCTATATAAAATACATGATGATAATTCTGTTCAGGCTGCTACTTATGCCAACAATTATGTCAAGATATAGATAGCAAGCAATGTTTAAAATTCTGTAGCAAGGGAAAATTAGACATTGCAGTTTACATTTATAATTTACTTAAATTCATGCTATTCACTGAACATTTCAGAACTGAAATCTACTACTTCAATTATTATGGGCAATTATAAATGTCTATTTAAATTTACCACAGACACTCACATAACAACATAGCAGTTTTCCATAAAAGGCTTATGTAAATAGGACAGTATTAAATTCAAAAGGGAAATCACTTAAATTTGCTACCAATTTAAAAAATAACTTCTGACAAGAGTGAAATACTCTCCCACATGTATAATTTTTTAAATTTAATTTCTTTAAAATGTACCTTAAATATAAAATGTTCAGTATTGACTAAATTTCTAAAGTCAAAATGCTTCAAATAAAGTAATGTTTCAACTTTTACCTTAAAAAAATAATTTGACAATCTCTATCTTTTTGTAGAAGAAGCATGTACAGTGGCCCACAGAAACAGACAACCATGTTCCAGTCTCTGGACATGTGAATATTAACTTACTTGACAACAAAAATGGCTGCACTGATGGCAGTAAGAGTTGTGAAAACAGTAGGCAAGATGGCAAATACCTTTAACCACTACAGAGGCAGGTAGAACTCTGGGCATTGGTTAGCCTGATTCACATAATAAAATTCTATCTCAAAAAGAAACAAGAAAGGGGAGAAAAATAAGAGACAAAAATCATCAACTGAGGAAATGATCCAACCCTCTCTAATAAAACACCTAGATTGCCCAGGTTTCCCCAAATCTACCTAAGGGAGAGGTAGAGATGCAGAGGGTTCTAAGACAGGAAGGAGACACACAAAAGAGCAAAAAAGCAGACTGCACAGCATGACAGCAAGCGCCCAGAGTCAGAAAGGCCTGCCACCCACTACTCCCTCCCCTGGAGTCTCTGATAGAAGTATAGCTATGGAGACTCTTCATTTCAAACATGTGGCCTCCAGAACTGTTAGGAAATTACTGTTGCAACAGATGATCACAAACCAGGTGGAGTAAAGGATTTAATATGTCCATTATAAATTTAACTGTGGGGAAAGTACCGATTCAATTAAGAATCAAGGTCATCCCTTAGGATCTATTAGGGCTATTTTCTATTCAGTGTAAAATGCCTTACCGCTTCACGTGTTCAATGAGTTTGACTAGTTGGTGTAAACCTATAAATAAGACGCACCATATACTGAAGTTCAATAAAAGTGACAGTGCCCCTTTTACTATGCAAAAATGGAAGTTGGTAAGCCACTGACAACAAGAATCTGGAGAGATCACAATACGAGACCTAGGAAGGACATCCTCATATTACCCACCCAGACCTCTCTCTGACTGACACAAAAGTGTAAAACACACTCAAAGCATCTCAGCTACACACTCACACAAAATCTTAAGCAACTGAGTTTTCAGTCATATCCAACCAAAGACAAAGAAAGGTACTTTACAACAGGAAATAATAATCAGCACTGGAAGCCATGGGTTACTAAAGAAAAACTCCAGCAGCAGGTGTAAGGTACTTCCATGTGAACTGTTGGTCACAGAGACCCGAGAGGTCCCCAAAGATACTGGTATTAGTTGCTCATCTGAACCAGATAATAAGATGCTTCTGCCTAAGACACCATACAATCAAGCTGGAAACAAAACTCCCTTCCTGATGGCTAGCTTTCACAGTGCCTGTATGTGCAGGACACTGGGGAGGACACAGCATCAACAGTCTAACATTGCATCAACAGTCTACTCCTCTGTAAAGCCTAAGAATAAAGGCAACCTTCCATGCACTATGAAACAGGAGCACTGGACTATTTGGGGATAACCAAAGCTAGAACTGAGGCTAGTTCCAAAGGAAGAAATCTAGGCCTGATACTCTCAACCCAGTAAAGACCACTTAGGACCACTTACCAAAGTCATAGGTCCTCCAGGAGGGCTTACCACCTACTTGTTAGCTGTGTCTGTGGTGGTTTGAATAAGGATGGCCTCCACTGGCTCATACATGTGAATGCTTAGTCCTCAGGTAGTAGCACTATTTGAAAGGATTAAGAGGTGTGACCTTTAATACCCTGCTGGGGAGTCTTTCAGAGGCCCTCTGTGGTAGGCTCCTGTCTTGACCTTGTTATCACCTTCTTCCAATGTCTATCCTGTCTGCCTTTTTGAATGAGGATTGAGCATCTTACCCAGGATCCTCCTTCTTGCTTAGCTTCTTTAGGTGTACAGATTTTAGTATGATTATCCTATATTATATGTCTAATATCCACTTATGAGTAAGTATATACTATGTGTGTCTTTCTGGTTCTAGGATACCTCACTCAGGGTATTAAAGAAGATGCTGAGACTTATAGCCAAACTTTGGTCAGAGTGCAGGGAATCTTATGAAAGACGGGAGAGACAGAAAGACCTGGAAGGGTCTGGAGCTCCACAAAGAGAACAACAGAACCAAAAAGTCTAGGCCCAGAGGTCTTTTCTGAGACTGATACTCCAACCAAGGATCATTCATGGAAATAACCTAGAACCCCTGCACAGACGTAGCCCATGGCAGCTCAGTCTCCAAATGGGCTCCCTAATAAGGAGAGCAGGGGCTGTCTCTGACATGAACTCAGTGTCTGGCTCTTTGATCACCTCCCCTGGGGGGTAGGGGGCAGCCTTACCAGGCCACAGAGGAAGACTATGAAAGACAGTCCTGATGGGTCCCAATAAGCTAGGGTCAGATGGATGGGGAGGAGGTCCTCTCCTATCAGTGGGCTGGGAAAGGGGTGTGGGAGAAAATGAGGAAGGGGAAGAGTGAGGGGAGGATTGGGAGGGGGCGAGGGTGGGGGCTACAGCTGGGGTACAAAGTAAATAAATTGTAATAAATAAAAAATTATATTAAGAAAAAAAGAGGTGTGACATTGATGAAGGAAGGAAGTATGGCCTTGCTGGAGGAAGGAGGGATGTGGGGGCTTGAAGTTTAAAGGCCCGTGTCAAGTCCAGTTCTCTCTTTCCCTGCTGCCTTCAGATCAAGAAAAACTACCAGCTACTTTTCCAGCACCATGCCAGCCTGTGTACTGTCATGTTCTCTGCCGTGATGATCATGGACTAAGCCTGTCACACTGTAAGCAAGCCCCAATTAAATGTTTTCTTTTATAAGAGTTGCCATGATCATGGTTCTCTTCACAGCACTAGAACAGCAACTAAAACAATGTCTAATATATCCATTTTTTCACCCATAAACAAACACTACTTTTAGCCTTCATCAGAAAAACCTCTATTTCCAGTGAACAGAGATGTATGCAGGCTTAGGAAGTGACCCAAGCCTCTTGGAGGAGGCCAGAAGATCATGACTGGATCCTAGACACTGTGCATTGTGTTGTTTACATAGCTGGAGTTTGCTTTTGCTTTGGTTTCATTATGAGTGTGCCTTGGCTCTTCCCTCTTGAAGTAAGAAAGTATTTAATTTTTATTTTACTGGAGCCCACAACTAAGAGACTTTGAATTTTACAAGACTTTGGATTTTAAAAGAAATTGGCTATTTTAAAGGGCTTGGCATTTTAATGTGTTTGAATTTGTAAAGACTGTGGGATTTTTAAAGTTATGTTTTTAATGTGAGATCTTGGTGATAAATAAGAAAGGAAGGGTTGTGGCTTAATAGTTTTGTGTGTGTCTCATGTTGACAAAGGGTCAGTTGTACTGGCTGGTTTTGTGTTAACTTGACTCAAGATACAGTAATCAGAAAAGAAGAAGCCTCAGTTGAGGAAATACATCCATGAGATCCAGCTGTAAGGCATTTTCTCAATTGTTGACCCATGGGGAGAACCCAGTACATTGTGGGTGGTGCCATCCCTGGGCTGCTGTTGCTGAGTTCTATAAGAAAACAGCTGAGCAATCCAAGGGAACAAGCTGGTAAGCAGAGCCCTCTGCATCAGCTCCTGCCTCCAGGTTCCTACCCTGTTTGAGCTCCACTCCTGACTTCCTTTGATGATGAACAGCAATATGGAAGCAGAATGCAAATAAACCCTTCCCTCCCCAATCTGCTTTTTACTCATGGTGTTTTGTCACAACAACAGAAACCCTAAAACAGAGAAAAAAGAAGTCAAATGGGAGAGAGGAGAGATAAACAGGGAGGGGAGGGGAAGGAACAGGGCAGTGGCAGATATGTTTACCATACAAAGTATACCTGTCACAAGTTAAATTAAATAAAATTAAAGCAAGAAAATGAAAATTTTTTTTAAAGGGGAAGATAGTGGTGAGAAAAAAAAAACATGTTTCAGAAAGCTGAATGGGGAGAGGGGAGAGAAATACAGAACCATTAAAATCTTTATTTTTACAATGGCTCATTTTATGTTAGTAAATTTTACCTCAATAAGTTACATTTTAAGTGGGAAGAGTGAGCTAATATAACTTTAAAATTAAAAAATTAAAAGCTAACTCCTTCCAGCCCCAGTTCCTGGGGCTACAAGCTACTAAAGCCTATTAGACAATGATTTTTACTGTACAAACATCATAAAGTGCATTTATAGAGGCTTGGGGGATATGCCCTACAACACTGCAAGGCTAGAAGGTATGTAGTTGTATGTGTGTGTGTGTGTGTGTGTGTGTGTGTGTGTGTGTAAGAGTGGAGGGGTGGAGGGGGCACTGAGAAGACTATTGCTATAGGCTGAATTTCAAAATCTTAAGTTATATTCTGGTACAACCCATAAGACATATCTCTATATTAAAAAGTCCTAGAGCACAAATCAAGTGAACCAATTAAAAAATGGGATACAAAGCTAAAAAGAGAATTCTCAATAGAGGAATATTGAATGGCAGAGAAACACTTAAAACAAAAGATTAAATTAAGCAAAAAAAAAAGTGTAATTGTTAGGCAATATAAATATAAGATATATTGGAGGATGCTGTTTTACAATAAATAGGATACCATAAAATAATGAATAGTAAATACATAAATAACAACCATTTACCATTATCAACTATTTAGGCACTATATATAATTATATGTGCCACACACTCCTAGCAACAAAGAAGGTTTGATGACAACAGACCCTTGTAATGGAAGGCACCATGACTTTTACGATAGTCATGATATCATAAAACAGGAATTTTTTTTTTTAGCTCTATCATTTAGAAACCATCATTTACACAGTCTGCCGTTGAAGATACCAAAAGTACATAAGAGAACTTGAGTAATCCAGAGTTCCACAGTCACATAACAGGTCCAAAAAAAAAGCATTACAGAAAGGAAATAGCAAAGAAAAGAGTAACAGTATCTTCCAAGGTTGTAAAGGAATTATTAGTGGTATTTAAGAACCCAGTAAAGGGCAAGTTCTCAGTACAGAGATGTGAACTATTTAGGCTCCTATCTGGATTTTCAGAATACCAATAACACACAGAAAATTCTACAAGAAGGGGGAAAAAAAGTGGAAATAATACCACCCAATTTTATCACCCATCCCTTGGATACAACAGAGCTCCAGTGCGGATGCAGCATCACACCCTCTTTGCATATCATAGAGGAAAAGGTCAGAGGAAATGAAAATGCAAGGAAATGCTAGATCCTACAACTACAATACATCCATGACAGATAGAAAGACAATTAAACCAAGCATGCAGTAGTGGAAAATTCCTCATTAAAAAAAAAAAAAAAAAACAAAACAAAACAAAACAAAAAAAAAAAAAAAAACAAACAAACAAACAAAAAAAACACAACCCTTTATCTGAGAGGGCTAATATCCAAAATATATAAAGAATTCAAAAAGATAAACACCAACCCATCAAGTAAACCAATTAAAAAATGGGGTACAGAGCTAAACAGAGAATTCTCAATAGAGGAATGCTGAATGACAGAGAAACACTTAAAGAAATGCTCAGGAAACAGGACAGGAGCCTATTGTAGAGGGCCTCTAAAAGACTCTACCCTGAGTATCAAAGCAAATGCTGAGACTCATAGCCAAACTTTGGGCAGAGTGCAGGGAATCTTATGAAATAAGGTAGAGTTAGAAAGACCTGGAGGGGACAGAAACTCCACAAGAGAGCAACAGGGCCAAAAAATCTGGACACAGAAGTTTTTTCTGAGACTGATACTCCAACCATGGACCATTCATAGAGATAACCTAGAACCCCTGCACAGATGTAACCCATGGCACTTCAGTATCCAAGTGGGTTCCCTAGTAATGTGAAAAGGGACTGTCTCTGACATAAACTGATTGGCCTGCTCTTTAATCACCTCTCTCTCAAGGGGGTGCAGCCTTAAGAGGAAGACAATGTGCAGGCCACAGAGGAAGACAATGCAGCCACTCCTGATGAGACCTGATAGATTAGGGTTATTTTGATTTGCATTTCCAGGATGACTAGGAACGTTGAGCATTTTTTTATTATATAATATTGTATTTTTATTAATTACAGTTTATTCCCTTTGTATCACACCTGTAGCTCCTCCCTCCCTCATCCCCTCCCTATCTTAACCTTCCCCCTCCCCTTCTACACCTATGCCCTCCCCCAGTCCACTGATAGGGGAGTTCCTCTTCTCCTTCCATCTGATCCTATTCTATTGGATTTCACCTTATACCCATCAGAATGGCCAAGATCAAAAACTCAAGTGACAATGCATGCTGGAGAGGATGTGGAGAAAAGGGAACCCTCCTACTTTGCTAGTGGGAATATAAATTTGTATAACCAATTTGGAAATCAATCTGGTGCTTTCTCAGAAAATTAGGAATAGTGCTACCTCAAGATCCAGCTATACCACTCTTAGGGACCCTAGGGAGGATGCTTATATCTCATTCAGAATGGCAAACAGGATAGACACCAGAAGCAGTGGAAAAGAGGAAACCAGATGACAGCCTACAATAAAGGGTCCTCTGAAACGATTCACCCAACAGGGGATCAAAGCAGATACTGAGACTCATAGTCAAACTTTGGGCAGAGAGCAGGGAGTCTTACAGAGGAAGACAGGGGTGGGAACAGAGGGACATGGAGGGGACAGGAGCCCCACAAGGAAGCCAACAAAACTAAAAGATCTGAGCTAAAAAAACTGAGCCCAGGGGGCCCTGCAGAGACTGATGCACCAAAAAAGGACCAGGTCCTAGACCTCCTGCTCAGATGTTGCCAATTGACAGCTCAGTCTCCATGTGGATCTCTGAGTGAGGGGAGCAGGGGCTGCCTTTATCGTGAACTCAGTTGACTGCCCTTTGATCACTCACCCCTGATGATGCAGCCTTGCCAGGCCACTGTGGAAGAGGATCCAGGCAGTCCTGATTAGACTTAACAGGCAGATGGCAATAGTGGAGAAATCCCCCTTTCAGCGGACTAGAGGAAGGGGATGGGAGGAAGAGGGAGGGAGGATGGGACTGAGGGGAGTTGAGTGAGGGGGCTTCAATGGACATATATAATAAATACATGGTGAAGAAAAAATTTAAAATTAAAAAAATAAAAAATAAAAAAAAGTCCAGTACAATAACAGATCTTCTGGAGGTCTCTCCATGCCCGATTTCAAGCTGTGCTATAGAGTAACAGTAATAAAAACTGCATGGTACTGCCACAGAAACAGACTGGTAGATCAATGGAATCAAATTAAAGACCCAGAAATAAACCCACGCACCTACGAACACTTGATTTTTGACAAAGAAAACAAAACCATACAATGGAAAAAACACAACATCTTCAACAAATGGTGCTAGTCTAGGCTGATGTCTACATGTAGAAAAATGCAAATAGATACATATGTATCACCCAGCAAAAAAATAAAGTCCAAGTGCATCAAAGACCTCAACATAAAAGCAGACACACTAAATCTGTTAGAAAAAGTAGGGAAATACCTTTAACTCATTGGCATAGAAGACAACTTCCTGGACAGAAAAACAGCACAAGCGCTAAGATCAACAATCAATAAATGGGACCTCGTGAAACTGAAAAGCTTCTGTAAAGAAAAAAACACTGTCAATAGAACAAAATGACAGACTATAGACTGGGAAAAGATTTCACCAACTCTACATCTAACAGAGGGCAAATATTCAAAATATATAAAGAATTCAAGAAATTAAACAAATAATCCAATTAAAATGGAGTACAAACCTAAACAGAAAAATTCTCAACAGAGGAATATCAAATGGTGGAGATATATTTAAAGAAAAGTTTACTGTTTCCGAAGTAGTATATGAATGAGGCTCTAATTAAAACATAATTTACAATAATTTCTTAAATGCAGAGGAATTTTAATCCTCCAGCATGTTAGCTCTGGCAAAAGATCACATTCAAAAACCTTCTAGGTCTATGTGATCTGGATGGAATGTAGCCATGCCCTGGATTACAGTATGATCTGGCTGGAACACAGCATGCCCTTAGTACACACCTTTAACCCCCAACAATTAAGTTAAGATTAGTTTACAGAAGGTAGAACCACGGTTTGAAAGTGACTTCTAATTGAAAGTGAATGCATGAGAATGGTTTGAAAGCATGAGTCAGAGACAGAATATGCTTAACTCTCACGAGAACAGGACAAGAAGGAGAGGCTACTTTAGCACAGCAGCTCAGAGAAACAAAAGTTTTTTACTGAAAATTTCTTACTGGAGACAGTTTTACAGAGAGAACAAACTAGATAAAGGTGAAGACAGAAAGAGCCAGGATATGCGAAGTATCCAGAAGATTAAAACATATTGAATTAGTTTGAGGCCAAGTGAAGCAATTCAGTCAGAAGCTGAAAGAAGCCAGTTTGAATCCATCACCTTGGAGAGGAGTTTAGGCCAGAACAGCTAAGATAAACCAGACAGTGAAGAGTTCAGAAAAAGCCAGAAAGGCTTGGGAACAGCTCCCATCTCATTCCCTCATTCTAAGAACATAAAAGCAACATTTACAATTAAATATTTTTTTTCTTTAAAGTATGACTTTGCCTTTTTAGAAGGTGGTGGTGCACACCTGTGATTCCAGCACTCATGAAGGCAGAGGTAGGCAGATTTTTGTGAGTTCAAGGCCAGCTTAATCTACAAACCATGGACCAAGGCTACACAGAGAAATTCTGTCTCAAAAAAAAATAAAAAACAAAACAAAGATATTTTGTGCTGCCTTTCCTGCTGTATGATTGGTTTCAAAGTTGTTCTAATGCTGAACACCTACATCATGTTCATACATATCCTTCTTGTCTGTCATCTTGACACCACTTCTCACCTTACACACACCATTGATTCCCTTCACTACTCTATGGTCACGGCTTCCACTGTGTCCATGCCACTGAGAAACGTCTGCTGAGAACATACTTCCTAGGGGAGTCATGACATCCAGGCCCTTTTTCCTCTCTTTGCTGTGCTACTATACAGTATTTCCATTCTTAAAATGGAAATTCCGATTACTTCCTTGAAACAATGTACACATTTATTATTAATACTATTTATGTGTACGTGGGAGTATGTGCATGAAAGTGCAAGTGCCTGCAGAGGCCACAAAGGGTGATGGATCTGCTGTGGCTGAAGTTACATGCAGTTGTGAGCTACTTACTCAAAGTAAGTGATAGGAACCAAACTCAGATCCTCTATAAGAGTAATACCTGCTCTTGGTAGCTGAACAATCTCTCCACACCCACTGTGAATTCTGGCTCTCTGCATACTTTCCTGATCATCCATTTGCTGTCACTATATAGCATTCATCTCCTACCCTTCCCTGTATTTTATTATCTTCCTTATTGGTATTAAAAATACTAACAAAGTTGTATTATCTTTGCTCTACTTTTTCATTCTTCTTTAACTAATTCTATTGCTTTTCTTATTCTAATTTTTGTATGCTGATGACTCTTAAATCTGTTAGCTTGTACAATCATCTTTCAGTGTGCATGGGGGTTTAGTTGAGGTACTCTCCACATGTCTGAAATCTGATCATTCTCTCAAGTCCCTTACTTAAAATGGTATAGTATTTTCATATAACCTGAACAATCTTCATGCTGTACATTGTAATCATCTCAAGACTGCCTATAATACTTAATACAACCTAAGTGTACAGAGTTACAGGGTTACTTTACTATATATATCCTTAGCAAATGACCAAAGTGAGAGAGGAAAAAAAACACTGCATGTCTGACACCATATGTGGGCTTTTGTAAAATTAAAAAAAAAAAAAAGTCAATCGACACATAGAAATCACAAAATATCTTAAACTCTTGAAGAATTAAAAAATATTGAATAACTTAAAGTAGAACCAGTCACATTATGCCCATAAGAGCTTAATGTTTAATATATGTATGTGCTACATTTTTACAAGTTCGGCAAGCTTGTTAAATATTTGTTGAATCCTTACTCTGTAACAAATATTATTAATCAGGGATCTCAAAAATAAAAATAATATGGTAGTTGACCTCAAAATAATTCCCCATGAAGATATTTCTCATTTCATGAGATAGACAGACAAACAACTGAAGTTGGAGATAGAAAGTGAAAAAAACCTTAGAGGAAGAATAGCTATTTCCTAGTATTGGCATCATCTTACTACAGCTGATATTGTGTCTTTAATATGACAGGCAGAATGGAACTTAAATGGAGAAGGAAGAGTCAGAGGAAGAGTTTAGACTGGGCAAGAAAGATAGCAAGTATTCTCATTGGTCAGTAACAGATGCTTTTTTTTTTTTGGCAAATAGATTGTTAAAATCTCCTTAGTTAAAAAACAAAAGCCACTGCTACATCCAGCAGCATGGCTACTTTGGCTGGGATACACACATGCCTTTAATACCAGGAAACACAGGCAAGCAGTTCCAGGCCAGCCTGGTATGACTGAGTTTTAATCCCAACGGTGGGATTTTAGTCCAGGCATAGCAGTACACGCCTTTAATCACAGTACTCAGCAGACAGAGGCATGCACATCTCTTGGTTCTAGTCAGTTGTCTCAGTTAGTTGAGCTGATCAATGAGTTGAGAGGGAGTGCAGTGGAGCTGAGCTCATGGCAGTTCAATTCGTGGAATTCAAAGGCAGTTTTTACTGAGAGAGTTTTACAGAGAAAGGTTGAAGAGAGAACAAGGTAGACACAGGTGAAGACAGAAGATCCAGAGATGAGATGTCGCCAGAAGATTGGAACTTATTGCTGAAGCCAAGCAGAGCAATTCAGTCAGAAGCCGAGAAGCCAGTTTTGACTCAGTCAGTTTGGAAAGGAATTTGAGCCAGAATTAATGAGTAGAACCAGCAGCCAACTTATTCAGCAATAAGTCTCAGAAGCTGAAAGCATGGTAGGCCTAGATTAGATTGAACTAGGCCTAGGTTAGCAGATGACAATTAAATCAGGTAAATAAAAGTTACTTTTACACTTTACAAAAATCTTGGCTTCAGGACTTTATTAGAAACATAGTCTTCACTTTCATTTTCTTATTTTGTGTATGTATGTAGTATATTCATATCTGTGTGTGTGTGTGTGTGTGTGTGTGTGTGTGTGTGTATGTCCTGGATGTACTTGTGTATAAGTACATATATGAGCATACAGACTTATAGAAGTCGAAAGGTGAAGTAAAATGTCTCCTTCAATTTTCTCCACCTTTGAGACAGGGTCTCTCACTGACCTGTCTGGACTGGATGGACAGGATGGCCAATGAGGCCCAGGGCTCCCCTTGCTTCCACCTACCCAGTGCTGATATGATAGGTGCACACTTCCACAACAGCCTTTTTATATGGGTGCTAGGAATCTGAATTCAAGTCCTCATACAAAAGTGCCAAGCTTACCAGGCCATTTCCACACCCTCATTTTGTTTAAAACTTTTACACTATATCTATTGAGTCTCAATGAAGTCCTACAATTAGTTGCTTTTTGCAGACTTAAAATTAGGTCACACTAGATATGAAGAAATAGCAGTACTAATACAGAAGGCATAGGCAGTATCCACTTATTTTTCTTTTTAAATCAGGATTACGGAAGCCAAGAAAATGGAATGTCTCAGAGAATTGATTCCCTTAAGATAACTTCATTAAATTTATCTCAAAAAAGGGGGTCTTTAAATTACCCTTAACTGCTTAACTGAGAATGTATCACTTTATTTTTTCCTTTTATGAAAATAGATTATTTTCTCTTAAAAATTAATTTAGTTACTTACTTTATATCCCAGTAGGAAGTTCTCTCCCTCCTCTCCTCCTAGTCCCTCCCTCTTACAAAGAACTCAAGAAACTAAACTCCAACAAATCAAAGAAGTCAATAAAAAAAAAATTGGGTAGTGAGCTAAACAGAAAATTCTCAACAGAGTAATCTCTAATGGCTTAGAAGCACTTGAAGAAATGTTCAGCATCCTTAGTCATCAGAGAAATGCAAATCAAAACGACTCTGAGATTTCATCTTACACCCATCAAAATGGCTTAGATCAAAAACTGAAGTGACATCTCATGCTGGGGTGTAATATAAGTTTTGGTTTCTTTAAAAACTCAGTTATATAAATTTCTGTTTTAATCCCAAGTGAGGGATTGTAGTTTGGGCTTTAGTTTGTCCACAGCTGATAACTGCCTTCTGTAGCATGTGGTCTTTGCCAGCTGTTGACAGCCTGCCTTGTGTAGCAGAGAGGGGCGTGGTTTAGGACTCTGAGACATGATATAAATAGGAGAGCCCAGACAGAGAAAGTGGGGTGTAGGGCAACTGGCAGTTTGAAGAGACCAGAGTCGGATGGGATGGTGGGTTGAAGACAAACGGACCTTTCAACACAATGGCTTGGAGGAAACTGCTTGTTGCTTTTGCTGTTGACAGAGAATTGGTAAAGCCCTAAAAGAACCCATCTACCCTAAACAGCTGTAAGAAGGAACCCATCTACCCTAAACAGCTGTAAGAAGTAAAGGGGTCTGTGGTCCCTCTCCCCATTAACCTTTTCTTTCCCACCCAGGGTTTGGGAGGTGGAAGGCTTTAAGAAACCCCAAATAAAAAAAGGGTTTTTAAAAAGGGCACTACACTGGTGAGGATGTGGAGCAAGAGGAACACTCCTCCATTGCTGGTGTGATTGCAAATTGTACAGCAGCCACTATGGAAATTAATCTGGAGGTTTCTCAGAAAATTGGGAATAGCTCTACCCCAAGACTCCGCTATACCATTCCGCATATACCCAAAAGATGTTCCACCATACCACAGGACACTTGCCCAACTATGTTCGCAACACCGTTATTCATAATAACCAAAACCTGGAAACAACCTAGATGTTCCTCAACCAAAGAATAAAGAAAATGGTACATTTACACAAGAGAATATACCTCTTAACACATCCTGAAGCCAAAATGATATTTGTAAGCACAACAAAACTGATTTTTTTTTCTATGGAAACAATTTAATACTTTCAGAGGATCACTAAACCTGGGTGATTGCCACTGAATCCATCAAGTATTCATGCAAAGCTGGGCCATTTGAGAAAAAAAAAATATTTATTTTCTGATATCTCACAACTGTGTATGTAAAGTTAATTACAATTTTTATAGAAGAGTTGTTCTACAAACTTCTCACATCCATTGCATGGGTCTGTATTTTACTCAATTTTCTATTCCTGTTACGAGATAACATGACCAAAGCAACTCTTATAAAGGAATGTATTTAGGGGTTCAGATCATGTGTTTAGTCCACTGTCATCATGACAGAAAACATGGTGCCAAGGAAGAAGACATGGTGCTAGAAAAGTACCTAAGAGTTTTACATCCAGATTGAAAGGCAGCAGGCAGACAGAAACACTGGGTCTGGTTTGAGCATCTGAAACCCCAAAGCTAATGACACCTTCAATAAGGCCATACCTCCCAATCTCTGTTAAGAAGCACCCCTCTCTAATGAAGGAGCATTTATATGAGTCTATTAGGGCCATTCTCTTCAAACTACCACATTCTGTTCTCTGGCCTCCATGGATTTGTAACCATATCATAATGCAGAAATATGTTCAGTCCAACTTCAAAAAGTCCCCATATTCTATCAGCCTCAACACTGTTTGAAGTCCAGAGTCCAAAGTCTCTTCTAAGGCTCAAAGCATCTCAACTCTAACCCCTGTAAAATAAAAACAAAGAAGCAAATCACATACTTCCAACATACATTCGTACAGAATATACATTAACATTCCAAAGAGAGGAAAGCGAGCATAGTGAGGAAATTCTAAACCAAAGAAAGACCAGAAACTAGCAGAACAAACTCCATGTCAAAGGGCTTTTCAGATCTCCAACTCCTTTCAGCTTTGTTAACTGCAACACACTTCTTTCACATAGGCTGTTTCCATTCCCTGTTAGCAGATTTCCTTGGCAGGTATCCCATGGCTCTGGCATCTCTAACATCTTGGGTACTTGTTGGCAAAATGTTCTTGTGAACTGTGAACAGTTTACCCTTGTTCATTCAAATGCTGATTTCCCTACCCCACCACCTGGTTTCAGTCTGACATTGCATTGTGATGTATATTCTAAGCCTCTCTGGTTTCAAGTTTGTGTAAACATGCCACCATTTGTTCTCTGTATTGCTAATAAAAGCCAACCAGCCAATGCTGAGCAATACAGAAAATAGGGTAAAACATCCTGGTCCAATGAGGGGAGGAGGAAAGAGAGGAAGTAGAGGATGGATCCGAGAAGAGGAACTGAAAACATCAGGAGAAATGAACCGGACCTATGACAGAATTAAAAAGCAAGTATAATGTGGAAATCTGAATGGAAGGAAGCTACAGTAGCTTGGAGGTTTAAGATGGAATAATTATAGTGCAGCATTGTGCTCTAGGCTAATTTAATAAATCCTAGTCTCTCTGTGTGGTTATTTGGGTACATATCTGGTTAAGGACTAAGCACTGCTTTACTAAAAACATAAATCAGTATCAAATATTAATAATACTTCAACAGGTACTCCAAGGCAATCCAGGACTCAGCTTCACAACTTCCCTCAACAGCCTCTCTGGTATGCAGAAACACCCCTGACACATACCTGACTTAGCTGCAGAAGGTGATTACATAACCCCTTTCTTATGTCCTTGACCCTTGACTCAAAAGACATAATCATGTGGCTAAAACTGCCAAGTTCTGCTGCTTTGCTGGGGCTGGAAAATGACTCCCTCATTCAAATACATTTTCACCAGCTTTCTGTTTTCAATGTTTCCTTCACTACCTAAGTTTGGTTGTCCTGGAACTTGCTATGTAGACCAGGCTGACCTTGAACTCAGAAACCCACCTGACTCTCCCTCTCAAGTGCTGGGAACTAAAGGTACATGCTACCACACTTCATCCTAAATTTTTTTTAATTCCTTTTCACAAGTTGGAATCTTTGTTGTGTGGGGTCTTGCCCTGAGATCACCACTCCCTTTACTCCTTTTCGTATCAGGCATTCTTTAACCTGTTTATCTACTTGAACATAGGATTTGGATCCATTATACTTCCTCGGGCCCCTTTTCTCCTCGAACTGTACATTCTGTATTTTCCCTTGCTCAGCTTGCTCCTTTTCATTATAGATCTACATAAAAGTAGCTACTAATAACCACTTGACATAGTCAAAAACAGACTATTTCAAGTCTCCTCTGCCAACACCTTTAAACCAACACTCTTCAATTTAGCTAAACGAAGAATGATTTTTCACACAAAAATCATGTGTGGCAAAAAGCAGCCACATCATTTACCAAAATATCACAAAAAAGGTACCTAGGCCACAAACTAAAATTCTTCTCCTCTGAAACCTCTTAATCTATGTTGCTCTTAACATTGCTACCTTCCCTGCTCCCATTAGTATGGCCCACTAAGCCCCGCTTAAACCATTTAATTGCGCTCCTAATCCAAAGTCCCGGAGACCACATTCTGCCAACAAAAAACATGGTCAGGCCGCTCATAGCAATACTCTATTCTTGGTACCAAACTCTATCTTAGCCAATAGACCACAGCATGACCATGGCAACTCTTATAAAGGAAAGTACTTAAATAGGTTTTGCTTACAGTTCAGAGGTTTGGTCTATTGTCATCACGGTTAGAAGCATGGCAGCCTTGACACCAGTTAGAGTTCTATATCCAGAATGGAAGGCAGCAGGAAAAGAGAAACACTGGGCCTGACTTAAGCATTTGAAACCCCAAAGCTCATCCACAATAACACACTTCCTTCAGCAAGGCCACACCTACTCCAACAAGGCTAATTACTGTCAAGTAGTGTCACTCTCTAATGACCAAGCATTCAAGTATATAAATCTATTAGGGCTATTCAAACCACCACAGTCTGCTTAAGATAGTAAATTCAGGACCTAGCTTTCTCAATAATAGTATCTGTCTACTATTGATTCTATTTATTAAAAGAGTAAGTTTGCTTGTTATCAGTGTTAATTACAGCCTCAATCAAGAATTTTTACTGTAAACATTTAAGAAACTACCATAATTTCTATAATCAGAATGATATTAAAAATGCAAATTATGTAATGGATCCCAGTAAACAGATCTCTACAAGATAAAACTAGTGATCCTGGAAGTTTGAGAGATGCATCTTCAAAGGGAAAGGATGTGAGAAGTAAGATGATCCAAAACTTCATCAACCTTTGTCAAATCAAAAACATTAATTTTTCTTTGAGTTCAATTTCTAATAAGCATTCTGATGATGTCAAGTAAGACAAACATAAATATGATGGACTACCAAATATGTTTCACTGTTTAAAAGCAAGCACCTACATTTCATTCAGGATTAATGGTGGCAGTTCTCTTTGGTGTCTTTGGTTGGTCGGTTGGTTTGGTTTGGTTTGGTTTGGTTTGGTTTGGTTTAGTTTTTTGGTTTTTGGTGGGTGTTTGGTTTAGTTTGGTTTGGTTTGGTTTTTGGTTGCTGTTTTGTTTTGTTTGTTCCAGGTCCAGGAACTGACAGTGAGTAGCCTACCTCTGCCTCCATGTCCTTGGTGCTAGTATTAAGGGCATGGGATACTATGCCTGGCTAAAACTGCTGTTTTAATTTTATTTTCCAAGCTCACACACATATGTTTTCCTGTATTTACAAGTTCTAATCCAATGGTCACACAGATCATTCTAGTTAAACTAAATAGAACACAAAACAAACCAAAAGTCATCAGTCTAGAAAAGGAATGCGTAAAGAAGGGATGGTAGTGGAAGAAATAGGAGAAAGATGTGGGAAAAGAATAATTAGAATGTATTATATATATGTATAAAATTGTCAAAAACATGTTTAATTTTAATTTTTCTCTTTAAATAAAACATTTCAGGAAAAAAATTACCTCTGTTTTAGGCTTTCTAAAGCATCTAAATGTGTCCCTTTGATAGAATCACAAAATATAGGCAATACAAGATTTATATCAATGCCTGGACATAATGGAAAGGTTCTATTAAAATCAGTGGACCATTTCAAAAGTCATTGACAAATCTGGAAGTCCTTGAGCTTTCCAATCAAATACTTTCGGCTTACTAATCTGTACTGTCACCCTCATCTCATCTCACCATTCACTGTAGGTAAGGTTAAGAACAATGGTAATGATTATTTTGCCATACTATTTTTGATAAATACTGGAATAAACAGCAGTTACTACTTGTTCCAACCTCTGTATTTTTCTCACAATAGAGTAATACATCTGTGTCACTAATTACTCACAAATTATAGCATGGATCAGCAAATGTCTTCTGTAAAGAGCCACAAAGTACAAAATGTAGACTTTATAAGCCATCTTATTTCTGTTACAACTACTTAACTCTTCGTCTGTAGCATAAAATGGGACACTAACCATGGGTTCATTAATTCTATGGATGTTCTTAAATAAAACTTTATTGACAAAAGTAGGCAGCAAAACCCATGGGCCGTGTTTTCTAATTCCTTATTTCAGATAAAATTATATAAACTTTTCCTCAAAGACATCCTTTTTTATTTAAAATGTTTCCTTTTTAAAAAAAATTAATACTTCAAAATGTTTTCTTTTTAAAGAAATAAACACTGTTCTATAAATTTTCATATTACATATTGATTCGACACATTTTATTTTTAAGGACAGAATTCCATTACTCAGGGGAAACCTAAGTTTACAAAAATAAGAATATTTAATAATGCAACATTTCAATGTAACATGAAATTACCTTTCTACAATTTCTGAGATTTACTATTTATAAAGTAAGGGACTGGATAGTCACAAATTTCTATCAAACTTCTATTTGCAGTGTACAAAAAATAATATATCAAATATTCCATCTTCCTGGGCCATTTCAGCTTTGAAAAATTACCAAATGCTACTTTAAGTAGGAAAATTCAAAATCCCTAAAATAGTCCTTAAATAAAAATATTCCAAAACAAAGGAGATCAGCTTTTTCCAAAAATAATACTTGTACAAAAATCCATCTATATGCAAGTCATCTGAAGTTATTTAACTGGAGACAAGCTTGACACACAGAACATTAAGTATCCACCATGTGCTCAGCAAATGCTAAACTTTGTTCTAAGCAAGCTCTGGATTAACTCCTAATCTTCCTAATTACACCAAGTGAGGGTTACCATTGTTGATGTCATTATATGAATCAGAAAACAGAGACAGTGGGTAATAAAGAAACATGTCCATGGTTAGAACTAATTACAAGTAGGACTGACAAGTAGAATTGTTCTTCAGAGCCATACTTTAACCACACTGCTTAAGAAGTAAGTATTCGTGCTTGCCGCCAGGGACCTTATAGTCAACAATGAGTATGTGGTGTAGACCCAGGCTGGCCACTTGCACTCTTACCCTCCCAAGTCCCAAGACTGCTTGCCAGGGACAGCCCCCTTATCTCAGCCCATCTCCTTCCCTTTTGGACTCACAGATACCTGGAATCTTGTAGCTAAAACATAAGGATTTCAAGGGTGCAGAGATAGAGTATTGCAGTACAAAGAATTAAAGTAGTACAGGAAAGATTTAATAAGGAGAGGATAGAAGGGCAGGGTACACAAGTTACTATGGACACCACAGATATTGAGAAAAAATAATAAAATTTCCACTGTACAACTTTCATAAAATATATATGCATGCTTATATAAAGAGTTTAAGTGGAGTTATCCTATATCAGGGCAACAATGCCCCTACTAAATGTCCCAGGATAACAAATAAAAATCTCAGTGTCAGTAATGGGTTAACTTCTTTGGAGATTGGCAGGTCGAATCCCATACACCCACAAACATTACAGGCTATTACCAATGCTCTTGGTTACCCTCCTGAACTTGACAGTAAGACCCTATTACTAAAGGTACTTTAGTCACAGAACTTGTAGAAATCAAACTGGTACTAGCAGCTTCATCCCTCCTGGTTGTCTTTCATAATGCTAGAAGGTAACATGCTATCAGAGGAGAAAAGGAATCACCAATCTTACCCAACTGTGAACTCCCGACAGCTACAACAATGAGGGGCCAAGGAAGACATGCCCACTGATGCCACAGTAGCTCAAATGTTATAGTAATAACCACACATTTTCTGCCTGGGTCTATGGCCCAATCCAAAAATTGAAACCCAGACCTGACATTATTATCAGAACCTGTGGCTAGACAGGAACAAGTTCTAGGGGAGAACCCAGTATTATTACTCTACTAGATGGACGTAGTATTAAACCAACTCTTAATGACTTATCATCCTGCACACAGAATAATGAACTTCTCAACCCCCTCAGAGAAGTTTCTATTTCTAGTAGATTGCTTTAGCACACAGACCCGCAGCAATCAAGGTGTAGACAATAAGAAACTCTATAGACTGCTGAACCTTAAATAGAACATCTATATCACAACCCCTCCTCCCAAAGCCCCAGGGACCATGATGGCAAAAAGGGCAGGAAGACTGTAAGCATCATAGGCAGTAAATAACTACAAAGAAACAGCACTGCCTGGACACAGCAGGGCAGTTGCACATATGAATTCAGAGATGTTGAAATAGAATGCACAAGATCTGTAAAGAATCAAAAAAGACAAAACTCTAGCATGGAGAAGGGAGATGGGGTGCGAAGTCTCACCCTCGCAAAGGAGCTATTGGCAGTTGATTGCAGTTAGAAAACCAAGAGTCAGTATAGACTCTGGTGCATAAAATACTCTCCAGTGAAGGCCACACATCCAAGAATATATGGGCAGCATAGACTGTACTTTGTGGGTTTAAATTAAACATAAAAATAAAAGGCATTAAGTTGGGTAGGTAAAGAAGAGGAGATAGATATGGGAGGGGTTGGGGGAAGAGTGAATATGATCAAATGCACTGTACAAAATTCTCAAAGAACTACTAAAAAGAAAGAAATAAAGATGAAATCTAACTCTAGACCAACACTAAACAGTGGCATATTTGTTACTATTTTCTTTTTCTCAAAAATCTCTCATGGTAATCTGGATTTGTTATAGACCTCTAATTACTATACTCAACTAATTCTAATATAAACACTTATTCAAAATAATTTATTCATCTGTTTCAAACAAAAATTGATTTACTCTCCCAAGGCCATTTCTAGGAAGCACTTTTACAGCTGATTTCTTGCAGACTTGTTAGTTTATTTGTATTGGGAACTTAAGCATAAAAATAATAAAAGTAATAATGATGATGATAATAATAACAATAAACTGGAAATGGTTAAGGAAGAGCCTGAAGAGAGAATACAAGGTAGGCTATAACAGCAACAAGCAAAATAGCAAAAATATTCTGCCAAATAGCCTATCATGCACTTTGAAAGTATCTCTTACAGAAAGGTATTCCTCAGGCTGTATTCTGCATACTACCAAAAGAAAAACATAAAACACCAAGCCAGCCACAAACCCTTTACCTACGATGGTGTCCTGCCTGCACGATATGCTAGTACAGTAGTGGCACAATATTTATGGGAGTAACCATTATTACTGGTTACCATAAACATACCTGACTTGACTGAAGGCCCATTCCACGAGATGGAACCTAAACTCAACCCTGCCGAGGTGACCAAGAACCTAAGGTAGACAGCCCATAATATCATGACAAAATGACTCTTAATGATATTCTGCCATACTCAGAGATAAGCCCTTGTTTAGCCATCATCAGAAAAGCAAATGGGAACAAGTACAGAGACCCACAGCCAGACATGACAGAAAGTGAGACACCTTGGATCACTCAGCCCTAAGATAACCTAAGTGGGTTATCTCCATCAAGTCCTTCCCCTAAGAGCTCACTGGAAGAGGAGGAGAAACAAATTTAACAGCCAGAAGGGATGGAAGATACCAAGAAAACATGAGGAAAGTTCATATGATATGAATTCAGAGAGTGAAGCAGTATGGACCGGGCCTCCTGCATGGGTCTGCACTAGGGCCACCTGGTTTAGATGGTTTAGAGTTTCTGGTTTAGAGTTTTATAGGATTCCTGAAAAAATGGCTCTCTGATTCTTACGCCTTCTCTTGGGCTTTTTTTCTTCTGTTGGTTTGTTTTGTCCAACTTCAGTGTGACAGCTTTTATTTTATCTTATTATATTTTGTTTTATTATATTTTAATATTATCTCTTAGAAGTCTGTTCATTTCCAGTGAGGGGGAAAAAGGGAGCAGATCTGGATGGAGGAGAGGTAGGGATGAACTTGGAGTAGAGAGAAGGGAAATATAATCACATAATCAGGATATATTATGTGAGAAAAGAATCTACTTTCAATAAAAGGAAAAGATAGGAAAGTATATCTTAGACACATAGGAACCTGTAGCTACATGTATTTTCCATATACGTTTGTTTAAAGCATCACTAATAACTATAAACAATTCGATTTATGTTGTTTAAACAAACAAAAATAAAATCCCAACCATTTTATTTTACCAATGAAGACTCAGGAGCCAAAGACTGGGGTGAAAACCTGCTAGGTCACAGAGGCAGAAAAAGCACCCAGCTGACCTTCCTTCTCAGCTCAGGTCTGGATGGAAAAAACCCAAAAGGCTCTCTAGCTCAGCTAACAGCCCAGAAGGAAAAGGCC
The DNA here is from genome assembly GCF_030254825.1 of Meriones unguiculatus. Lineage (NCBI taxonomy): Eukaryota > Metazoa > Chordata > Mammalia > Rodentia > Muridae > Meriones > Meriones unguiculatus. Next base: position 83,611,181 of record NC_083357.1, on the reverse strand, counting down.
AAAAAACCCAAGGCCAAAGGCTTGCTAGCTCAATGAGCAAAAGGCCAGGGAGTTGAGGAACTGAAGCCGAAGCTAAAGCCTGAGCTTGAGCTAAAAGCTCTACTTCTCCACGCTGTCTTAAATACCCCTCAACTCAAGGTCCCTCCTATTCTTTAATCCTTGTCAACTGGTTTCTTGCTCTACCTCTTGACCTAGGATTAACTTTATTAAATCCTGTGTGCAGAAAGCTCTTGAATTAAAGCTGTGTGCTAAGGCTGGGTAAACTATACCATAATCACCTGCTTACAATAAACAGAAAGTTCTTAGATTAAAGGTGTGTGATAGGGATGGACCACACCAAGCAAGAAAAAGGGTTTTACAGTTCACAATGGGACCAAATCTCCTGCAACACATTTAGACATGAAAACTCTTACAATAAGGTACACATGTGAAAGAACCACCAATAATCCTGCTTAGTCTTATTTTCCATGAAAACATGCTGAAGTAGGACTAACTCAAAAGGTCAAAGGTAGTCAATATAATGGCAGGTAAGCTTCATAATAGCAAATGTGAGCTAACATTAATTCATAACTAAAAGTATAAAGAATTATGAAATACTAAAGACATCACAGATACCTACTATTTGGTGAATCATACTAGGTCTCTACAGTGAGGCTTGTAATCTATATAGATATATTTACTTATTTGTCAGTTTTGAACTGGTTTTATATAGCAGGACTAGTTTCATACTTGATAAGTAGCTAAGACTAGCCCTCAACTCCTATTCCTCCTACCCCTACCTTCCAAATATGGAAATTACATACATGAACCACAACTAAAATTAATAATCCCTTAACATATGCAAATATACTATCTTCTACTTATTACTGTGAAATGTGATATGAAGTAGGAGAATGCTTTGCAAGCTGAAGAGTCATTTACAAGCATGGGATTATCCCTTTAATTTTTATAAATATCAAATAAATTAAATCAAAAAGTATAAAAGGCCACCCAAAAGTAGGGCTTTCTCTCTTCCTACCAATTTACTCAAATTTAACATAATTCAAAAAGTTTCAAAATTTCTGTTTCTGTTTCTAGGTAGACTAGAACGGCTCCAAGCATGAGCCACAGATCAAATCAATTCCAACCCACAAACTCTTACTGCTGGGTAATGGAACATGTACAGAAACTGGGGTGAGCACAAAATCTTAGAACAACTTAACACTGCCTCACAGTTGTACAATTTGCAAGTCACTGATTTATGACACACTGAAAATATTTTAAGTTGACAGAAACTTGAGAACCGCTGAGCTAGGCCACAGTTCTTAGAATGTCTTTCAGGTGGACATGATATTAAAATTCTTAAAAACAAAGAATGTGACATGCATCATCTCACCATCAAAGAACTAACACTGTGGCTCTCGGCTCTCCTCTGTCCTTCCCTTTCCTGAGAACACTTCCCTTTGAAACTGAGACATGACAGCTACTTGGCTTTGCCCATGCAAATAATTATAATATTCTTGACTTTAATGTGCCAACAAATCACCACGGGAGCCCCGTTAAACTGCAGAAAACAACTGCGCAGGTGTCTGGAGTCTACCATACTGACAGGCTGCCAAGTGATACTAGACACTACTGTGTGGCTCATACTGTGTGGAAACAACATGGTGACCAAAACACAAGGTAGAGCTGTCCCAGATCGCTGGGCTGTTTCAAGACAGAGGGGAAGCTGTCTGGAATTTAGAACTCTATACTCTGCTAAGTGCTAAACCTAAGCCTAGGCCATTGTTTTTAAACATGATAAGTGTGTGCCTGTCAGTTTTGCATATGCAGTAATATCAATGCAAACATTTATTCACAAATGTATTCATGTAAGTATAAATATATTCATGTAAGGGTAAACAAAACTCAAAGTTCTGGTGCCCTCTTAAGAGGGCCAGACTGTGGTTTGTTCATGATCATTTACATATTAAGTATATCTCATGATTCCACACTTGCTAACATATATTCGACACTGTACTGTCTTCCGTTACAGCAAATAAATCCCATCTTATACTCTCAATTTCTTTTTCTTTAAGATTTATTTTTTATTTATACAGTGTTCTGCCTGCATGTGTGACAGCAGGCCAGAAGAGGGCACCAGATCTCATTATAGATGGTCATGAGACACCATGTGGTTGTTGGGAATTGAACTCAGGAACTTTGGAAGAGCAATCAGTGCTCTTTAACCTCTGAGGATACATGTAATTATATAAGGATGTCTTTAACCATCTCTGCAAAATCCTCACGATTGCTAGAAAATTTAATGAGTACCATTCTGGTAATTGGGGCATCGAAAGACAGATAAAAATGTGTTCATCTACAGAGTAAATCACTACCCGGGTAGTGCTGCACACCTTTAACCCCAGTACTTGGGAGGCAAAGGCAGGCTAGATCTCTGAGGTGAAGGACAGCCTGGCCTACAGAGGGAATTCCAGGACAGCCAGAGTTAAACAGAGAAACCCTATTTTGAAAAACAAACAACAACAAAAACCCATAAAGTCAACTGTTATTTTAGGTGGCTACTTTGCACCAACAAGTACGTAGGCCTGGACAGAAAGACAACTACTAAAATTTTACTGTATCCATACAGCCATAATGTGTTTAACATTTGTATCTGAAAACCTCCAATATAAATCAATTTTGAATTTTCAAAGAAACAATAAAGACTTCTGATGAATTTGATTAATTAAATGAACAAAGACATAAATGGTTAAAAAAAAATACAACCAGAAAAATTCAATAGAAAAACTGCCAATAGCAACCAAAACAAGGGAAAAGCTATGTCCTCATCCTGCTCAACTTCAAAATGTCGCAACTAAAGATGATTCAGACATCCTGTGTACTAATCCTATTCATCCCACCCCAAGAAAATACAGTTAAAGTAGTCAAATCAATATGATCCTGCAGAAATCTCATTTGCTAGGCTTTCAATATGTTTCTTTTTTCCCTTCAAAACTCATGTCGGAACTTAATCTCCATTCTGAAGTATTAGAGGGTGAACACTTACACAGTGTTTAGGAAAAGTGTATGTGGAAAGGGAGTAGAGTAAATAAGGTTATCAGAGCAGAAACCTCCACATGACCAGCAGTTTTCTAAAACAAAGAAAGGGACACAAATGCATACATAGCCTGCTACTGCCATCTGATAACCTATACCACCTCAGGACTGCCATCGGCAAGGCCATCACCAGGGGCAGTCACCTGTCCTGCTGTCATGAGGCCTAGGAACTAAGTAGAAACAGAGAAGCCTACTGCACATGCTTCCTATCCTAACCAGCAACAAATGAAGGGTGTTTTCTGTTGCTCATGACTCAAGTTAACAAAAGAGCAACCTATATTTGATCCTCTCCTTTCAGAAGTTTATAAGGTTGTAATTATATTTTATAATTATAAATTTTTCTAAGTAAAGTTTGACTTTACTCCAACAATATTTAATGTTTCATATTAGGTATTTCACAAAATTCACCTTAATTAATTTCCAAGGTCTACAAAATCAGTCCCAAGAATTTAGTAAAATTACAAGTGCTTTTTTATTTATTTTTATTCCATTTACTTATGGGGGTAGAGCACATAGGTCAAAGGACAACTTTCAGGAGTTACCTTTCTCCTTCCAACATGTGGGTCCCAGGGATCGAACTCAGGTCATTAGGCTTGCCTACAAAGATCCTGATGACTTATCTCCCTGCCTGCTTCTCTTAGCATCTTCAGTCAGTACAGTCTTCATGTCAGAGCCTTCTGGAAGAATCTGCACTTGAAATTTTTTACTCAAATTTTATATCTACATCATGTGTAAAGGGCAAATTTTTAAAGAACTTTTAGGTTATTTATGTCTCAAAACTACTGCATCTAATGTTAATAAATCAATAAAATAATACTGATCAAACACATGATCACAGAACTCTTAAAATAAATGCCCACTTTTCTGTTAGAAACTGAATGGCCTTATAATGCATTCTAAAGCACTTTCCCTACCTGCCAATATTTAAAGGCTAAATCTCCTCTAAAAATTGCTGAAATTTCTCAGTAGCTGAACAGCGCTTCTCATTCAGAGGTGGTTCTCGGATCAGAATTGTCCAACAGAGGTCCACTACTTTAAAGATGTGAATGTGTGGGTATGTACGCAGAGGAGCAGATGCCGCCAGAGGGCTGCATCCCCTGGAACTGGCTGAGACCACGTGCAGGCAGCTGTACACCTGCTGTAAGTCCTAGGAACTGAACTCAAGTCCTCTGAAACAGCAGTGTATGTTTTCAACCAGAGTCACCCTCCAGCCCCTCTAGCAGTCACATGTTAAAGTGAATAGAAGTAGAAAAAAACTAACTTCATATATTTAATATATTGAAAATATTATTTTACTATATAAACAATAAAATACTGTAAAATTTACATTTTTACTCTAAATTTTCCAAACTCACTGTGCATCTTACAGCACATCTGAACTTGGACTGGACACACTGGAAGTGTTCAGTAGCTACATATGGCCATTACAGTACACTAAAATATCCCCAAAGACTTTTACATTAAAGGTGTAGAACCCAAAACAGTCATGTCTAAGATGAGGTCTTTGAAGAAGTAAATGGATGATGGGGGCTCTGATCTTATCAGTTCACTTATCCATTATCAGTTCATTCTAGTCCTAATCAAATGGATTACAATAGACAGTGAAAGTAGCAGAAACCAAGTTGGTAGGGCCAAGTAAGGAGGTGTGGGTTAATAAAAATGTGCCTTAGAAAGATATAACTTGTTCCTAGACTGGCTTCTCTCTCCTTACTCCGGCCCCCATCAAACTACTGTCAAACAGCTGTTCTTGAAAGCATGAGTCAAAATAAGTCAAAATTTCCTCCCTTACACTATCTACTGGGTACTGTTGTCTCAACAAAGGAGAGCTGTTGGGGTTGTTCTGGTGGTGGCCCTCAAGATTTGGTTAATCCCTGGATATACCTGTCCTTGTTGTGCAAACCTGCTAATACATACCTGACTGGTTGATTAAACGGCCTGTACCTGGGAAGGGCCGACTGGGATAGGCATGGCTAAGGTTCCCAGGCTTTAGAGGACAGTAAAATCTTAGGAAACAAGTAGAAGAGAAGAATGGACGAGAGGAGGAAGGACAACAGTGGGTTAGTGTAGAGAAGAAAGCACGTGGGCCTGGAGGAAGGACTCCAATATAACAGCATGAAGAAAACACCAAGATGAAAAGTATAAGAAGTATCCTGGGATTATGGATGGAAGGTAGACCAGATGAGGATGGTTAAGACAGATGGCATTATATGGGAGCTGGGAGGTGAATGGTGAGGTTATTGAAAAAGTGTAGGTAGAAATATCTGCCCAGCCCAAGATAATAAGGCTATATTAAAAACCTAATGGGTATCTATGTCTTATTGTTTTATTGATAATGGATTAGATAATACCGTCATGATAGTCATAGGGAAAATAAATAATATATAGCCCAACATCGTTTTTATTTACAACAACAGAGAGTTGACTGACCCCAATGCTAATACCTACTTCCCTGGTCCCAAGTGGTTTCAACCACCTGATACACTCACACATCTAATATACCTAGTCTCGTCTTCACTCCTAAGAACATGATTACTATTTCCTAATACTTAGCAAACATTTTATTCAGATGACTCAAAGGCATCTCACAATTCAAATATTTTATTTTAGTTCATGACCCAACCACCTGCAAAATATGGTAATCTTCTAATAGTCCCCATAAAAACTAAATTCTGATTCACGTATGTAAGCCTGAAAACTAAAATCAATTCCTACCACTTCCTTTTTCATGCTTTGTAACAAATGTTACAAGGTAATGTAAAACTTCTAATACCCTTTTTTATTCTTCAAGCCCTGAAGTAGTTCTGTTTAGCTGACAATATCTCTGAAACCAATCTATTTTACTCCATCTAAATCATCACCATCTATTCTTGCCCAGCTCCAACTAGTGCAGACAAGACTATCACAACCCAAACTGTCATGTCACCCTTACCTTAACTCCCATCCCAATTAAAAAACTTCTATTAACTACAAAATAAAAGTAAAATGTACTAAAAAAAGTGCCTACCGCAACACAATGTTCAATAATTATTTGTTGAAAATAATTGATTGATCTACCTGCTTTCCCTGACAAAAATCAGGCACAGTGTTAAGACAGGATGTGCAACAAGCAACGCACACATACTAGTACACTGGAAAGTTCTCCAGGCTTCCAAGTCTAGGTTAATTGCTTTCGGATGGGTTTCAACGCCACTATGCAAGAAAAATAATAGTGCAAGTGTTTAAATTCTACCTGTCATACACCACTACACTCCAAAACAAACACAGTATCTTGCAGACAGAAAACATAAATATTTATTAAGTGTACTTCAGTTCATACATTACTGTTGGGGTTACATTTTTTATATGATTTATATGTAAAGATAGCATACATCCAACACCACTATACTGAGAGGACCTATGTGTCTCTACCTAAAGAACCACAAAACTGTAATACATTTAAAACGGGCCTATACACGCAGACATGAACACACACTCTCTTCCCCACCCCCAGCACAGATGGACCTACTGACGTTACAGTACATACTAAGCTGTGAGTCCTTCTCTTTCCATCATGGTGACTTTCTTTTCTGCTCTCTGCATCTTTGACTTGACAACTTCTTAATATTTCACATCATCACATATTTCTTTTCCCCTTCCTGTTTTTCTTCATTGTGCTATGGTTCCACAAGCATTTCTCCAATTTTTACATCAAAAATTTTCTGTTGTTATTGTTAAAATAGTCTATTTATTGTACAAATCTTCTAAAGTGTACAAGAAATCTACACACTGTAGATATTAAAAAGTTTTCGACTGATAGGGTTTAAGTATAATATAAATCACCAGTGTGCCAATCTTTTGTCAGAATGAGAAAACATAAGCTAAAGTAAGCTGATGTGCTATTTTTATGATTCTTGAACTGTTACTATGCAGTTTTTAGTTGATTTAGCAAATGCTGCTGTGTGAAAGAATAAATTTATTTTCAACCTGCTGAAGCAGCAAGTTTCTTTATAGACCTTCTTCATGCTTGAGGCAGTTAAGCCTACAGGCAGCTGAAACTAGATTTATAGGTTAGTCACCAGAAAATGACTGCAAACAGCACCTTATAATCAGAAAAGTCTGATGAAATACCCAGTTTACACTATCAATAGAAGCAGAAAGGTCTATGAAGCACTCTAGAACAGAAAGGTAACAAACGCATCCTCCCTTTCAACATTTTAACTCTACAAATAATATAAACTAGAGAGAGGTTATCAATGTGCACTAAAGTGGGAAATATCTTACAGCAGAAGGTGTCTGCAGGCTGAGTATAGTAGTGCAGCCTTTAGTCTCAGCACTTGGAAGATGGAGGCAGAGGTAGACAGATACATGTCTATGAGTTTAAAGCAAGCCTGATCTACAGAGAAAGTTCTAGGCTAGCAGCCAAAGCTACACAGTGAGTACCTGTCTAAGAATAATAATGGTAATAAATAAAGGTGTTTCCAATAAAGCCTTCCTGAAAACCAAATAAAAATGACTGCTTTCTTCTAGTGTTCTTCAGCATCTAAAAGATGTTATTCTTACCCTCCCCAAAAGAGTACAAGAATATTCTTATCAAAGTGGTAATGAAAATGCACTTCATAAGCCAGGTGTGGCGGCACACAGCTTTAATCCCAGCACTCGGAACGGTGATACAGGTGGAGCTCTGGGAGTTCAAGCTCAACCTGCTGATCTATGTAGTGAGTTCCAGGATAGCCATAGCCACATAGTTAAACTCTGCCTTAAAACAAAAAGGAAAAGAAGGAAGGAAATACATTTCACAATTTCAGAAAGAAAAATATTATGAACTTAAATATAACCTCATAAATAACTACAATAAGCTTCATATAGTGGTGCACATCTGTAACTGGCTACAATACCAGCCCTAGGAAAGCTGAAGCAAAATTCCCAGTTTAAGATCAGCTTGGAGGTCATGTTTAAAAAAAAAAAGGAAGAAAGTAAAGGAAGAGATACAATACTGTATACAGGTATAGCTGCATGTAACAGCCGCTACAGAATAATATGGATGAATAAAAATTCCTAATATCCTTTTCATAAACTTACTATGCAAATACTAGCACTAATATAGAGTTATATTGACACTACTACCAAGGGTTTTATCTGTGCTATTAAAAACATGTTTTTCACGAAAGACTGAGAGGGTTCATTCACCAGCAGTCTCCTGGGGAATAGTGTATCTCTGAGAAAACTGAAACCAAACAAACAAATAAAGCACAGGGAGTGGGCTGAAAAAAAATGACAATTACACTCTTTATTGTGATAATTAATATGGCTATTGAGAAGTTTCTATGTGATGGGATAAGAAAGGAAGAGTGAGGAGTTTAAAATCCCAGCAATATGTCTGAGAGTTGCTTTACCACAAGGCAAGATGTACAGGAACAGTAAAGACTCCCTTTGCAATTTACACTGCACTCTTTCCATTTTCACTCTTTTGCCTGTGGTTGCTCTCCTCCAGCACCACAGCCAATTACTGTATATAAGCTGCAGTCTCTTAATGTTGAAATGTGACACAAATGAGTTATGACTGTACTCAGACAGAAGATGCTCAAGTGGTGGCAGCAGCCAAAGTGAGACGACCCAAAGGAAAGGTGAGATTCTAGGTAGGGATCTGACACCATATTCTATCTCCTCCATCCTAGCAAACACACAAACAAACAGATACCTGAAGCACTCTGTGATAAAGCCATTAATGTTCTGAGTTTCAAAACTGCATATTTTTTAAAATGAAAACACAATTCATTTTCTTTGTTTTGTTTTGTTCCAGACAAGGTGTCTCTCTATAACCCAGGCTGGCCTGGAATGTACAGCAATCCTCCCGCTCCATCAGGGGAATAAAGCTGTGAGTCACCACACCCAGCCTAAAAAACACCCTTTCTAATGCTACTTTATAGAACTTCAACTCTAAACTGCTGAAGAAAACAAAACATGCAATATAGTGCTTTGCTGTGTTTTTTTTTTTTTTCAGAAATTCTTAAGACCTCAAAACTTAAGTCTATGTGATCCAACTAAAATTATTTCTTTCATTAAGACATAATCACCCCTCAGACTAAGCTTTCCCCAACAAAAAACAGCAAACAATTCCATTTTTAAATATAGGGGTTAATCCTGTTTCTGTTTGTTGGCTTGGGTTTTTTTTCTGAGACAGTCTAATTATGAAGCCCAGGCTAGCATTACAAGCACATAACACCAAGCTAGCTTGCAACATGTTATTTTTAATTAACCATTTAAATGAAAAGTAGCATAACACACTACAAATAAGTACTGAATTTTTATTCTGAATATTTGAGCTCTATTCTTGGTTCTGCTACTTAGAACTGAGGCAATTATTTCTCTATATGATTTGGGTTTTTTCTCATCCTAATACTGGAGATAAATTATACAACATTAATTCTATAGGCAATATGGTGTTACAAACATAAATTCAATGATTACATTCTCCTGACATTGAAGAGGAGGGGAAGGGAAGGGGGACAGGGAGTGGGGAACAAAATGGCTCAGATAAGAGACCTGGGTTTGGATCCCCATCAACCCCATAAAAAGGGAGGTGAGACCACAGGAACATGTAAAGCCCCAGTGAGATATGGTGGCCATAGGAGCTTGCTACCCAAAACCCAATAAGCAAGTTCCAGATTCTGTGAGAAACTATCTCAAAGGAATACTGCAAAAAATGATGGAGCAGGATACCCAGACTCCTCTTTTGGCTTCCAAATGAGCACCCACACACGCAAATGTATGCATATACCTCAGGCACATTCACCTCACATGCAAAAATACTAAAAAAATATACACTTATAAGTGGATATTAGCCACATAATATAGGATAAACATACTAAAATCTATAGTCCTAAAGAAGCTAAACAACAAGAAAGACCCTAGAGAGGATGCTCAATCCTCATTCAGAAGGACAAACGCAATAGACATGGGAAGCAGAACAGGGAACAGGACAGAAGCCTACCACAGACGGCCTCTGAGAGACTCTGATAGAGGTACTGAAGCAGGGGCTGAGACTCATAGGCAAACTTTGGGCAGAGTGTAGGGAATCTTATGAAAGAAGGGGAAGACAGAAAGACCTGGAGGGGACAGGAGCTCCAAAAGGATACCAACAGAGCCAAAAAAAAAAAAAAAAAAAAAAAAGAGCCCTGGGCGTCCCTGAAGAGAATGATACTCCAGCCAAGGACAATGCATGGAGAGGATCTAAAACCCTGGCTCAGATGTAGCCCATAGACTCAGTCTCCAACTGGGGTCCCTAGTAAGGGGAGCTGAGACTTTCTCTGGCATGAACTCAGTGACAGAATCTCTGATCACCTTCCCCTGGGGGATGGGGGTGGAGATGGGTTGCAGCCTTGCCAAACCACAGAGGAAGACAATTCAGCCAGTACTGGTGAAACCTGATAGTCTAGGGTCAAGTAGAAGGGAAGGAGGACCTCCCCTATCAGTGGACTAGGGGAGGGCAGTATGGGGAGAAGAGGAAGGGAGGGGGCCACAGTGGAATACAAATTGAATAAATTTTAATAAATCAAATAAAAAAGACTCAAAATATTAAAAAATAAGAAAAGATTCAAAGACATAATGTGGATGTGTTCAGTAAGTAGAAATAGACAATTCCCTCTAAAGATGAATGATAAAAAACAAGATATGATTAATATTGTTCCCTATACTAATATAAAGACAAATCCCTTCAATGAAGTTATTTTATCTCTGTTAGCATTACAGAGAACCAAGCTGCCATTTTAGATATTTAGGAAAACCACTTCACTGAAGAAACCCGTAAAACATTTACACTGATGTCCATGTCTTTTCTGTGATACAAGCTAGGGGTGTGGGGTGGGGTAGGAGTATAATACTACTTAATTTATATTTTAAAGCCCTGAATCTGTCTGGGATATTACTGAAAATCTGAGACTTAAAAAAAAAATACTCAAAAACAACTCTATAAATTTTAATAAATTGGTCTTCTGCATCCCCCTAAAGATCACATTATCAGCATAAGCCATTTACTATTACTTTCCTAACCTCTACTTTACATAAAACAGATTAATAAAAATGCAGATGTTTTTGCATTTCATTTTAAGACCTACAACTACTTTAGTACATAGCACACTTGAGTCCAAAAAATATTTTGTTAGTGTCAACAACAACCCCAAAGCAAAAGGAAATCTGGATGTCAGAACTCTAAGGAGTTGGTTAAAGCTGTTCTCTGGCCTAAACTTTTCCTCCCAGCACTCTTGTCCGTTTAACCCTTTGAACTTCTGATTGTTACACGGTAAATGTCTAATTAAAGGCCTAGTATAAGCCACATACATCACTGGGGGAGCCCATGCCCTCCTTAGTACCAGCTCTGACTGGCAAACATGGGCCGGGAACTACAGGAAGTTCCTACCAGTCACTGAGATCTACCAACTGTAATGATCACCGCCTCTATCTGGGCTCTTCTGAAGCAGAACAAACTGGTGGAAGGAAACATGTAAAGCTAACTTTCAATACAAAGTGGCAAATAACCACTGCTGGAGATTTGTAACAATCTCATAAAGCAGGGAAGCACTCTGGGCATTTCTGACTGACAGGGCCATATCAAGGTCAACTCTTGACTTAATAAGACCCTACAATGTAGTATGTTCCTGGGTATTACAGATACCACAGAAAAATAAGATATGGTTCTTTGCCCTTAAGGAGTTTCAATACAAAGAAGGCAAATTTGGAATAATCTAGGATGCCAATAAAGTAATGAACCTTCCTAGAGTATTCAAAAAGCCATATTTGTAAATAAAGGGGTATTGCTAGTTTATATGAATAGGGTTCAGTGTAAAGAAGAATGGGGTAGACTCAAGTAGAGGTAAACCCTGGTGTGATCCAAACTTGCAATTCCATGAGTTCAAGGCCAGCATAGGCTACATAAAATGAAATGAAGACTGACTTAAGATTACTCTGGACAGCCTTGTAAAAAAAAGAGAATAAAAGGAGGCATTCCAGTAAAAAAAATAAAACTGAATGAGGTGATTTTTTTTTTAACTAACAATTTGTTGTACCAGTGATGGGGAGATGAAGAGGTCTATACTTTATTAGCTTGATAGAGATAGATAGATAGATAGATAGATAGATAGATAGATAGATAGATAGATAGATGGATGGATGGGATGGATAATAAAATGGACTGGCCCCAGCCTCGTTAGATCAACATTTACTTCAACCACTTTCTTCTAGCCATGTCCCGGGAGAAAGTTACTTAACAATTCACCTTGGAACTTATAAAGTAGGGTAGGAAAAAAAGGCCTGCCAGGTCAGTAGCAAAATCTTCACAGCACCATGTGATTACACTGCCCAGTTGATCAAACTTTACGATGAAAGACAAACTGCAACCCCTTAGGAACTGGTGCCCTCCTTCTTGGTTTTGATCCTCAAACACTTTCCTACTTCCAAGAACCATTGGGCTCTACTGTCCTTTCTCTAAAACAATAGGCACTTTCCTAACTCTCTATCTACAAAGCCTTTCTTCAACATCTGTCAGAGCCCACTTATCTTAAGTTATAAAGTGTTCTATAGGGTTTACTAACACTGCAATAGTTTTCTTAATGCTGGGACAAATAATGTTTTATCCTGAATCCTACCCATCAGCCCAGAAGGTATCTATGCCAGACCGGGAAAAACGACACTGAATTATATTGGATGTTTACAACTGTTATGGCTGCAATTCCAGAAACTGTTTCATTTCGAATCATTTTTTTTTTTCATTGTTTTCAGATGCACCCAGAGACCCACGAACACGAAAGGTCCTTCAGAAATCAGACCAACGCCATTCCCTTCCAGAAAAGTTCCAAGGGGTAAGCCCCGCACAGAGTAGCCCGGACGCTCGCTCGCCAAGTTGAGCGTGCGGCAAGGGCAGCGGCGCTCCGGCCGCCGTGCCGCGGTAGTTTGAAAGGAGGGCAGCGGGCGGGCGGGCGGCCGCCGCGCGGGGCTGGGCTCCCGCCTCCCGCGGCCGCCGCGGCGACAGCCTCCCCGAGGCGCTCGGGGCCTGGCGGCCGCCGCTCCCCGCAGTCCCGAGGCCTCGCTCTCCCCCTCTCCCTCCCTCACCGCTCCGGGGCTGCGGCGGTCGCCGCCCCGAGGGGAGCGGAGGGGACTCGGCGAGCTCCGCGTGGCGCCGGGGGCGGAGCCGGCCCCGAGGGCCCCCGAGAGGACGGGGGTTGGGGCGGCGGCGCCCGCCGTCCCCGCCGCGTCCCCGCCGCCCCTCTCCCGACCTTCCCCCGGGCCCGACCCGAGCCCCACGGCCGGCGCGACCCGCCACTTACCAACCCGCCTGGGACAACGCGGCGCCGGGCGCCTCGGCCATAGTTGGCTGCTCAGGCCCGGGGACGGCGGGGGTCTGGAGCGGGGGCCGGGGGCCGGGCCTCCTGGCGGAGACCCGGAAAAAGAAAAAGAAGGGGAAAGAGAGGAAAAAGAAGAAAGAAAAGAAAAAGAAAAAGAACTCCTCCGGCCGACGGAGCCACTGGGCATGCTCAGTGCGGCGGGCGCTTCCGCGTGCGGATTCCGCTCGCCGCGTTTTGCGAGCGGCCGCGGGAGGGAGGGCCGGCCCGGGGCTGGCAGCGGCGAGGTGGGCGGCCTGGGCCCGGGGACCGGACGCTGGGCTGGCGTCCCTCCCGCCGCGCCGCTCGGTCACTTAGGGAGTGGAGGCGCGCTCGGCGGCCGGGGCCGCCTCACGGGGCGGGACGCGGAGCCCGCGGCCCGGGCGGCGCCTGGGGGGGAGGATGCTAGCACGGCCACGTTCGGGGCGGTGCGGCCCAGCCCATTCTGCACCGAGGCTGATGGCTGTGGGCAGGGCCGGCTCCATTCACCTGGCCCTGCGGCCGGCCCGAGACTCCTCTGTCGGCGCCCCCCGCGCCCCTTCTGAGCCCCGGCGGGCGGACGGTTGAGCGGGACACCCTAACCCTACACTTAGGGGGCGTTGGCTTTGGAACCGGGCAGGGGCGACGAGACTGCTTTTCCTTGTCACCGTCCCTGCTGGGCGTAGCCCCCGTCCCGGCGCGGCCCAGCGACCTTGGCACCGGCACCCAGCCGGGCTGGCACCGCCCTACCCCGTGCCCTTAGCCGCGCGCGTGGAGGACCGGGATGCGCGGCGGACACCCCCCCGTCGACTGGGCATGCGCGGTGACGTCACCGGGCTGCGCCGAGACGCTGCGAGCGCGATTGAGCGGTCGGGAGTCACGCGGGCCAATCAGAGAGGAGGTGGCGGGAGGGTGCGCCGCCCGGCCGGGGAGCGCTTTCGAAAAGTTTGCTCCGCTTGTGGGGTCCTTCGCCTCCTTGGCCGGGCCGGGGCGGGGAGGGAAAGGAAGGGGTCCGTCCCGGTGGTTCTGCGGGGTTAAGGATTGTTGAGGAACCCCACACAGTCTGCAGCCCGCCGCGGTGGTTGTGTCCGCTGCTGTCACCGTCGCGGAGCCAGACTGGGGACAGAGACTGCAAAAGCCGCCCCTGAGGCTTGGAAGCAACTTGATAGTTAGAGAAAGAAGGATATTAAGTGTCCTGAGCTTAGCGGAAATCTCCCCGAGCACCACCTTCTCAGTTTACCTAATCTTCCCTGGACGTGCAGTTATAACTGTGGGAGGTATAATGTCCCAGTGACCAAATCACTGAATGAGTAACCTTTACCTTTGTTCTCACATTCAGTGTGCTACAGTACGAAGTCACCATCGCAGGTGCTTATGACTCAGGCCAAATGTGGCACAAAATACTAAGTCGGCTTCAAGAGTGTGGTTTATACTGGAGAAATGTATTACAGTAAAAGCATCACAAAATTAAAATAAGGATACGCTGATTTTTTTAACAATGCATGCGTTTTGAGTACCACAAAAAAATAAAAGCTGTATATGATACCCCATGTCTGAAATCCTAGCACTCTAGAGGTATAGGCTGGAAAATGGGTGATTCACGGTCTTTCATAATGAGGTCTACATAATGAGTTTGAGGCTGTCCTGGCCTACAAGAAACCCTACCTCAGAAAATGAGATAGGGTAGAGGGTTCTTAAAGAAGTGGACCAGATTATAAATACAAAACTAGAGAAAAATCATTAATCCACCAATGACGGTGGAATAATGCAAAATTCATCAACGGATATGAAAAGCCACTGGATCAAAGTTTGTAGAGATCCATTCCTGGGGTCATGGGCCATGGTCCTCAGGAACAAGGGAGCTGAAGTGATGACCTGGGGATTGAAATTGCCTGCAAGTACTACTGAATGACCTCCAGAACCACTTCAGTGAGATAGCTCAACTTTATTTAGAGTGACCAAAGGCTATATAGTCCTGAGGGAGTGGGGGGGGGGGCTCCCAGGACTGATGTACCTAATTAGTTGGAACTAGGCATTTCAAGGATGCTTGATTTGCATTAGGCAGCAGGCTCCTATCATATGAACAGGAACAGAGTACCTAATTATCTTACAAAAGGCAGCAGGGAGGGGAGAGCTAGCAAGGAACTGTGGCAAAGGCCGTATATATCAGATATGGTTAGAGGTATCTCTGCCTGAAGACACTTTCCAGATGAGGTCAGGCAGTGAGTTGGAGGCCCTACTGGGTTCAGGGAGTCCAACCTCCAGCACCAAGCTCAGAAGGGCTATCCAGACCTGAAGAGCTGACCGCAACCTCAGCACGGTCCTCCAACAGTCTGTAACAACTCATAGCATATAACAGAAGAGGAAATGTAGCAAGAATGAGAGCCTTGCCAAAATCTGACCAGCTCAATCTGATGTGTGCTCATTTCAGCTAAACATAACCTAGACATCATTTAGGAAATATCCTTGCCAGTGTTCTTTTTCACTTAAGCTCCTAGGCTATGGTTCTCGGGTGCTTGATCAGCAGCCCCCGAGCACGTGTAACAATGTCTGGGGGACACTTTAAGGTGCTACAGCCTTTGAGGGTGTGCACGTGGTCAGTTGGATATTGTGGGTAGAGGCCAGGGCTGCAAACAACCTGAAATTCAGGGCACACTCAAAAATTTGCTGATGTGAAATAATCAGTAGTGCAATGGCTAAAATCCAACTCTGTATTGAAACACACATTAAAGTACAGACAGAAAATAATGGAATAAGTTAGAAATGAAGACACAGAGACTTAGAACACGTCATGTGAAAATAGAACCTGGGTCGTTAAATAAGCTACTTATAAAATAGAGAATTCTTTTATTTTGAAAATATGCAAGAGATGCTGGACATGGTGGTGCACACCTCTAATCTCAGCACTTGGGAGGCGGAGGCAGGAGCATCTCCCAGGACAGCCTGGTCTATATAGATAGCTTTAGGCCAGCCAGAGCTATATTGTCAGACCTTGTCTCAAAAACACCTGTGTGTGTGTGTGTGTGTGTCTACATATATGCAAGATATAAAACAGAATTCCTAAATCTAAAGAATTTTTTAAAAACATCATAGCAATTACTGGAATTTGAGTATAGACCTAAGTGAATACCTAATTACAGTGTGTTAATGGAGTCATCATTAAATATAATATCTTGGGAATCCCATTCCAGTATATTTATCAATGAAGAGTTGTGCTCTAACTTATTTGCATGTACTTATATGTACAATATGTAAATATATGCATATATGAATGTGTATGCATGTAATAGAGAAGAAAACATGGCCAGATATTAAAAATAGATCCATCAATCAGAGGGTCCTGGTACTTGTTTTTAAACTTTTCTCTAGATTTTAAATATTTCTAAATTTAAAAAAGCCAAAATGGATTATACTAACAACACCAAAAAATTTTTCATAGAAATACTGCTTTTCAAAAATAATATATGGAAAATGTAAGAGCTGGCTAGATGAATTTTATCTTAAATAAATCATTAATTCATAGGAAATATAGAGTCTTCAATGAGCTAAATTTAAAAAAAAATAAGAATGACAAAAAGGGTTTTGGTAGATTAAAAAAAGGAAGAAATTAATGAATACAAAACATGAGCACACTGGAGACATTAGATTCAAACTGTCACAGAGCTTGTCACCTTTCCTCTGCAAACAATGATTCTCCTTAGATGGCTGCGCACTCCTAAAGTTTCATCTTGCAACTGTTGCTTCCATTCCTGCTCTGCTATATTCTTCTACCCTTTTCAGTATGAGAACACCATCCTTCACTTACATGATGGAAATTCAAGTGATTTTACTCGATTCTTTTTTGGGTGTTAATTTATATCTTTGATTCCAAATAGATTTCATTTCTTCCATGGCCCTGTAGCAACAGGGTTTGTTATCACCAAAGGCCAGGCTGTCATCCCTGGTCTGAGCTGCTGCCTGAGACCATGTTGATGTGTAAGGGCTCTGCAGAACTGGCCCCATCCCTTGCCTGGGCATCATGGGAAAGCCGCCCTGAAGGCATGAGAGAAGGAGAGTCTGCCCTGCAACTTATCTGTGTTGCAGTGGCACAGATGACGGAAAGATGCCCTCCTCACCCCTCACCACCTATGGCAGGCAGGAGAGCTGACCCCAGGGTCATGAGAGCTGGAAAGCTGTTCCTGTCCCTCATAGTAGAGTTGGCTCTGGTTTTAGAGGTTGACGGTGAGCCTGCCCTGAGGGCATAAAAGCAGGTGAGCTGGCTCTAACCCTTAGTTTCACCATTGCCTCACCCTGAGGCAATGGGTGAGGTAGTCAGGGCCTTGCTGGAGAGCTAACAGGTGGACCAGCTCAGATAACTCCCAGGAGCAGACCAGAGCTTTGAGTTAGCACAAGCCAGTATCTACCCCATCAGTGAACTACTTGAACACATGAAGGAGTCAGTCCTATAGATCCAAAGCTGCAGGAGCTCTGTGACAACAGGATATCCTAGAGGAGTCCCAGAGGGGATCTAGTATTGATAGTGTAGCAGAAGGCAGGGGCCTTGAAACCAGACCAATGATTCATTGCAGTGAAAATTTGCAAGCAAAGAAATGTGGACATTTGGGTATACTGTGAGAAACACAGCTTCCACAATGAGGTTGGTTTTTTTGTTTGTTTTGTTTTTCTTTTTGAATGAGGTGATTGAAAGGGCAGAGAGTGAGTACAAGGGGGTGGGGAGATGAATGGAATGGAGGGGCATAATGTGAAATTCACATACACACACACAAAAAAAAAAACAATAAAAAGTTAAAAGAAAAAATTTAAACCCTAATAATTAAGATTGCATTTTAAAAGGAACAAAGGAGGATTGGGACGAATAGCTTAAAGTCATCAGGCAGATCTCAAGGCAAAGAATGAAGACATCTCACATCTCTGCTTCCCCCTCAAATATCATCTTTTTTTCTTCCTTTGTATTTGCAGGGCAATAAATATCATTGGTCCCTGGGTTTATATATTACACACCTGACTCCCAGAGAAACTAACACCGACTTTTAACTACCAACAGAAATTCCAGGGGAGGCATTTTGTGACATGCATATTGTGATGTAGATAAAGTGCCCACCCCAAGTTCAATCAGCATTTCACAAACATTTCCAAGGTCCACCTAGTGAGAGAAAGGCAACTAAGAGAGTCATTTGCTTAAGCCGAAATAAATAGATGGATTCCTTGTAAAATTACATATGTTGAATGTTACTATTATTTCAGGTCATCTAAAGGATCTAGTTGTACTCACTTATAAGGTGAATCATCTCAGTTTAAAGTATCTTCTGGATGCATTTCAATTTATCCATAGTCAATTTTCCTTAAATACAAGTGAGCCACTCCCCAACAACATTACAACATACCTCGTTTAAAAGTATGTAGAAGCACTTCGGCAAATGAAGCAGGTAGACTAAACTGCACATCTTCATCTCTTCCGCTACTGCAAATCCAATCTCAACCCTTGCTCTGCATACTACTGGCTGAGTCCTCCCTCCCTGCCCCTTGCCCTCATCTCCAGTGGATCACACAGTTCTTTCCTTCCTACCTTCCCTTTCCTCTACCATTACCTCACCCAACTCCCAATTACAACAAGCATTCCCTGTGAACCCACAGGCCACTCCTGCTGGCTAGCTGGTCTAACAGCAGATAACAGATCTTTACCTCTCCCTCAGCTTTTCCAAGTCCAGTACCTCAGTCTTATTCCCAGCTGTGCAATAGATCACCCAGAGCAGCCTCCACTCCACTTCTGAGTAGATCACGAGATGTTTCTCTCAAAATTCCCTTCCCCCACTCATTGCTTTATCCCAGCCCCCACTCCAACAGGCATTCCCTGGGAACCCACAGGCCATTCCTGTTAAGCAGGTAGGGTAACAGCAGATCTTCACCTCTCCCAGCATACCTCCTAATCTGATCTTCCATTCTCATTCTCAGTTACATGACATCATCTGCTTCAGCCTCTCCTCACACTCTGTCCCCATTCCCAGGGGACTAAACAAGTCCTGGTGAACTAAAATGTTTTTTCTTCCCTTTTGTGGGCCCACTCATCTGCCTTCCTACCCCATGCCCATTCCTAAGAGTCAGCTCCCAATACCTAGAAACACATTTTGCCTGGAAACCCCAGTGACCACACATATCAGGACCCCAGAAGAATTTTCTTACCAGGCAACACACAGCCACAACAGCACCATCTGAAGAAACAGACAGGCAAGAGAAACCAACCAGGAGGAAGACAAAACCAGATACCGGCACCTAGAAATATAATCTTTCTAAACCCAGATGCATAGATTCCAGCATAGAAATGTGATCAGTAACAGCCAGGGCAATATGTCTCCACTAGAGCCCAGCAACCCTATGACAGCAAGCCCTGAGAACTGCTACACAACTACAGCACCAGACAAAGGCCTTAAATGAGCCATTTTGAAGATGATAGAGGTCCTTAGAGAGGAAATGAATAATCCATTAAAGAAATCTATGAAAACACAAATTAACTGAGAAAGAAAGAAAAAAAAAAAAACACTTCAAGACCTGGAAGTGGAAATAGAATAAACAAACAAAATCCAAACTGAAGGAAATATAGAAATAAAAATTTGAAGAACTGGGAGAGGAACCTCAGAGGCATGCCTCTCCACAGAATACAAGAAATGACAGAGTGAAGGCACCACAGAAGAAATGGATACCCTCAGTTAAAGATGTTAAATCTAACATACTCCAGGCACAAAACATCCAGAAAATCTGGGTCACTCTGGAAAAACAAGAATAATAAAAATAGAAAAAGAAACCCATATCAACGGCACAGAAAATATGTCAACAAAATCATAGAAGAAATTTTTTCCTACTAAAAGCGGAGATGCCAATCAAGGTACAAGGAGCACAAATAGACTGGGATTGAAAAGAAAGTACTTAACAAACAATAATCAAAACACTAAACACACAGAACAAGGAAGGAATATTAAAAGCTGTAAGGGAAAAAGTAACCAAGTAACATATAAAGGTATCCTGACTAGAATAACACCTGATTTCTCAGTGGAGACTCTTAAAGTCAAAAGGGCTTGGACAGATTTTTTCTTTTTTTATTTATATTTTCATTAATTACAGTTTATTCACTTTGTTTCCCACCTGTTTCCCACCATCCCTCCTTCCTTCCCAATCCTACCCTCCCTCCCTCTTCTCCATTCATGACCCTCCCCCAGTCCACTGATAGGGGAGGTCTTCCTCCCCTTCCTTCTGATCCTAGTCTATCAGGTCTCATCAGGAGTGACTGTATTCTCTTCCTCTGTGTCCTTGTAAGGCTGCTCCTGCTAAGGGGAAGTGATCAAAGAGCAGGCCAATCAGTTCATGTCAGAGACATTCCCTGTTCCCATTACTATGGAACCCACTTGGACACTGAACTGCCATCGGCTACATCTGTGCAGGGGCTCTAGGTTCTCTCCATGAATGGTCCTTGGTTGGAGTATCAGTCTCAGAAAAGACCCCTGTGCCCAGATTGTTCTGGTTCTGTTCTTGGACAGATTTTTAAAGACTCGAATAAACCACAGGTGCCAGCCTAGACTACTATACCCAGCAAAATTTTCAATCACCATAGATGGAGAAAATAAGACATTTCATGATAAAACCAACTTTAATCAATATCTACATACAAATTCCACAGAAGGCACTAGAAGAAAAACTCCAACCTTAAGATTGACTACATCCAGCAAACACAAAGAATAAATAATCCCAGAATAGCAAATCAAAGGAGGGAAGAAAAACATACCACCACCACCACCACCACCAATACCACAATAAAATAGTAAGAATCATCAAACACTGCTCGATGGTATCTCTCAATATCTATGGTCTCAGCTCCCAAGATCCTTTTGCTATCCAAATGAGGACATTCTCACATACACCAAGTGATGCTGCTTACTTCCCAATTTAAAGTTGGTTGGTTAATAAAATTAGCTAGGAGCCCGTAACTGGGCAGAAAACAAATAGGTGGAGCTTAGGTTTCCAGGCTTGGGGTCAGAGAGGGACCATGAGGCCAGAAGGCAGGACAGGAAGCAGGACAGGAAGCTGGAGAGAAGGAAGTTGTCATGGGAAAGTATGGACCATGAACATGTGGTCATGAGGGCTGGCCTGATGGAACAGAAGCAGCCCAGGCAGGAACAATTATGGCAAGTAACTTGAGATATGCAGCTAGGAAATAGCAAGATAGCTTAAAGGGTTGATATCTGTCAAGTTATAGTGCCTTAAAACTTTTATTAATCTAAAAAGTCTCTTCTTGATTGTTTGGAAACTAGCTAGGGTAGAGAAGCCCTCTAGAGTCTAATATCCATACCATGACACTTTCAGACATTGAAGAAGATGTAACATGGAAATGTCACCTATGCTCATGGATCCATAGGATTAAAATAGCAAAAATGGCATCCTACAAGAAGCAATTTTAGATTCAATACAATCCCCATCAAAATTCCAATGCAATTTTTCACAGCTGTTGAAAGGACAATTTTTGGCATCATATGGGAACACACACACAAATATAAAACAAACAAGAAAAGAAACCAACAACAACAAACAGGATAGCTAAAAGAATCCTGAACAATAAAAGAGCTGCTAGAAGTCCCACCACTCTTAATTTCAAGTTGTACTACAGAGCTATAGTAATTTTTAAAAAGCATAGAACTGGCACAAAAATAGACATATTGATCAATGGACTCTACCTGAAGACCCAGGCATAAATCCACACACCTATGGACACTTGGATTTTTATTGAGAAGTCAGAAATATACACTCTACAAAAGACAGTATCTTCAAAAAAATAGTCAAATCTGGTCAAATTGGATGTCTATGTGTAGAAGAATGCAAATGTATCCATACTTACCACCCTGAACAAAATTCTACTCCAAATGGATCGAAGATCTTAAGACAGAGCAAGATACACTGAACATGATAGAAGAAAAACTGGGGAAGATCCTTGAACATGTCACAGGAAAAGATTCTCTGAAGAAAACACTGTTAACACAGGTACTAAGATCATCAATTAATAAGTGGGACCTTGTGAAACTGAGAAGCCTCTATATAATAAAGAACATAGTCATGCTGGCAGCCTGCAGAATAGAAAAATATTTTTATGACTTACATATCTGACGAAGACTAATATCCAAAATATATTTTTTAAAAAAATGAAATCAAGAAAACAAATGACCCAATTTTAAAAATGGAATACAGATCTAAACAGAGAGTTCTCAAAAAAGGAAACTCAAGGGGCTGAGAAGCACTTAAAGAAATGTTCAATATCCTTAACCATCAAATAATAATTACTTTGAGATTTCATCTTACAACAATCAGAATGGCTAAGATCAAGAAAACAAGTGACAGGTCATAATGACAAGGATGTGAAGAAAGGAGGACAGTCAACCACTGCTGGTGGGAATGTAGACTTGTGCTGGCACCAAGGAAAGCAGTGTGGCAGTTCCTCAGGGAGATGAAGATCAATCTGTCTCAAGATCTGGCCATCCCACTCTTGGGCATACACCCAAAGGATGCTTCATCCTATTATAGACACTTGCTCAACCATTTTCATTGGTACTCTCTTCCTAATAGCCAGAGATTGGAAGGAATATAGATGTTACTCAACCAAAGAACAGACAAAAGAAAATGTGATACATTTACACAATAGAGTATTACTCATCTGTGTGTGAGAGAGTATGAAATCTGAAGGTAAATGGATAAAACTAGAAAAATATTATCCTGAGTGAGGTATCTCAGAATCAGAAAGAAAAATATGGTAAATATTCACTTATATGTGGATATTAGCTATTAAGTTAATGATAACCAAGATATACCCCTGGAACCACAGATGTTAGGCATACAATATGGGACTAGAGAAACAGATAGATCTCCCTAGGAAAGGGTAGGATGGCTGGAACAGGAGGATCAAGTGGGGAGTAGGAGGAAAGAAGGGGTCAAGGGAGGGAATGTGGGGAGAAACAGCTAAAAATAAGGGCTATTGGAGTGGTAGGGTTAAAACAATAAATAAAAACAATAAAAGCTTCCTAAGATAGATAGATAGATAGATAGACAGATAAATAGATAAATAGATAAATAGACAGATAGATGGAGGTGATCTAAATGAAATGCCAAATAATGGAAGGGCAGAGTCCCAACTGGTGATCACCAAATGAAGCTTCCAGTACCAGATATGGTTTATATATAATTGAACTATTGCCCAAAGAAGTCCCTTGGGAATTCCAAAACAATCCAACCTGGTGCCAAGACTAGCAAACAACCTGGTTGCTCTCCACAAACTGACAACAAGACTCTGTTATTAATATTACTAAAGACAACATGTACACAACTCATCAAACAGGGAGAAGTCTAGCTGATGCCTATGTAGAGCCTTCACCCTCATGCTCCAGTGTCTTTCGTACAGTTACTCTGCCTACTGTCAAAGGAAACAATCCGGCCACTAACCCTCTGATTGACAATGGTGCCCCGCCTGCCTAATATGCTAGTCAGTGGTGGCAAAACATTTTGTGGAGGTAACCAACAAATACCTGATTTGACTTAAGGCCTACTGCACAAGATCAACGCCCTACCTGACACTGCTTGAGTTACCAAGAGCCAGAGACGAGGTAGCCCAGGGACATAGGGTAAAACTAAATACTACCAGTCTAAAGAAAGAAAGAAAAAAACACGATGACCCTTACTTATATTCTGCTATATTCACTGATCAGGCCTTGCTCAGCCATCATCAGAGAAACTTTCTCTTGCAGCAGGTGAGAAGAAATACAGAGACCCACAGCCAAACATTACACAGAGAGGGAGAAACCTTGGAAAACTCAGCCTTTAATGGGATGTCACCATCAAATCCTTCCTATCTGGGCTCAGGGAACCGTGCAGAAGAGGAGGCAGAAGGAGTGTGAGAGCCAGAGGGGATGGAGGACTCCAGGAAACGAAGACCTTTAAATCACATGATCAAAACACATATGACCACACAGAGACTGAAGCAGCATGGACAGAGCCTGCATGGGTGTGCATCAGGTTGTCTATGTATAAATTATGGTTCCCAGTTTAGTGTTTTTATATATTTTCTGAGCATGTGAATGAGTGGATATATTTTCGTCCCTTTCTTTGGGCTTTTATTAATTTTGTTTCTTTGTCTTGTCCAACTCTGGGGTGTTAGTTTTTGTTTTATCATATTGTATTATATGATCATGTCATTATATCTTAGAAGCCTGTTTGTTCTCTAAGGAAAGACAGAAAGAGGATGGTTCTGGATAGGAGGGGAGGTGGAGAGGAACTGGAAGGAGTAGAGGGAGATGTTGCAGAAAAGGGTTATTAATATTTACTATTAATTTGTATAGTTATTGTAGCAGTTATTATTTAACTCACTAACATATCAATAAAAGACACAGACACCTGTTAGATTTTTAACATGCCTTAAACCTGGGGCTGGGCAAAAACCCTCAGACTATCTTGTTACCTCCCAGCCCAACATCCCATGCTATTTGCTTTAATTGTTCCTATCTGGGCTGCTTCCCATCCATAATTCCCATAAACACTTGCACGTGCTTTTCATCTGGGCTGCTTCTCTCCATTGCTGCTCCTCAGAGCCAGCGACCTCTCAGCCATGTGGTTCTTATTCATACTTAATCCATGGTGGCTCTGCTTTGTTCTCCCTACTCTCCCGTCTTCTTCTTCGGTTTTTCTTCCCCTCCCACCATCCTCTGTCCTCCAAGCCTGTGAATCTTAATTCTGCCTACCTCACCGCTGCCCTTCCCAGCTGTAGGCATTTATTGGCCAATCAGTGATAATTTGGATGTAAGGTTAGACAGCATCACTTTGGTATATGTGAGTGTTTGCTTGTAGAACACCAAGAATCTCTGGGGACAAGCAATTAATTAAATACAAAGCGCCAGACCATGTCATAACAGGGAGATGAAACCACAATGAGGATACATTGTGTGAGGAAAATAATCTATTTTCAGTAAAGGGGGGGGGGTAATAGAAAAGGAACTTACATGTTTTCCTTCCCTACTGTAAGATAAAGCTGTATTTACCCTGTGTACTTCAAGCACCAAATTTTGCCATGTTGCCAAAGGCTTTTAAATCACTACATTTATCCTTACAGCTATTTAGGACAGACACCATGTGTATTTTTTTGATCATGTCACTATCTCATACATTACACAGGGTGACTAGATTTCAATAAGAAGTGGAAATGGCCCAAAGAATACTTGTAGATTATTGATGGAGGTTCCATAGCTAATGAAATTTGCAAGATTGGGTCTACGAGTCTCTGAACTTCCTAAAAATTATCACATTCTAAAAATTTTACAACTCGTCTATTCTCTTCAAAATTTACCATTAATACTTGACGTAATGTGCAGCCTCCTCTTCGGACTGTCTCAAGAACTCAGCCTCTGCCATGTATCCTTTTTCATTTAGCCTCTTTTCAAGCAAAGTAATAACATTCTTATTTAACTAACTTAAGTTTATGTTAGAACTAGTGTCTCACAAGAAACTACATGAAAAAAAAATATAAACACACCTCATTCTTCACCATGTATTTTTCAACTAATGTTAACTACTCAGAGAGGCCAATTCAGTAATGAGGTTCAAATTATATGTATCGCCAGTGCTCTTGACAAGGTGGAAAGTTGAAGATGTATGTATTAATGGTATTTATATATCTAAAATTTAGAAAAACAAGATATATATGATCTTGCTGAGTAATTTTTCTTTAATTTTGTAATGCTGGATTCAGGATTTTGGAATATTCTGACTACAACATAACTCCTACCTTCATAAGAAACAAAGAATGATGGGATCATTGGCAAGTTTTGAATTTGAAATGTCCCCCATAGGTTCATATTATCATCCACAGCCAGTGATACTGTTTTTGGGAGCTTATGCAAACTTTCAGAGATAGGGCAGCCTAGCTAGAGGAGGTGGATCACAGAGGCAGGCACTGAGAACTATTGGCTGCCTCTGCTTTCTGACCAGACACCTCCCACTTTTGTTCTGCTGCCACCTTCTCATCGGCTATTTGGTCTTGGCTGTAAGAAAAGCTGAGTCACTAAAAGATGAGTTGCCAAAATTAAAAACAAACAATCAAACAAACAAACAAAAGAAGTTATGTGCTTGTTCAAAATCCTGTAGAGGAGCCTTAATAAAACAAGCATGCATGACGTGTATATCTCACATATACCAAGGTGATGCTGTGTAACCTTACATCCAAATTGTCCCCGATGGACCAATAAATGCCTACAGCTGGGCGGGGCAGCGGTGAGGTAGGCAGAACTAAGGTTCACAGGCTTGGAGGACAGAGGATCATGGGAGGAGGAGAAAAACTCAAGAAGACAAGAGGGGAGGAAGAAGAAAGCAAAGCCACCTGAGATATATATGCCTGAGACCCCTCCTTGACTATTGTGGTGGTTTGAATGTAAATGGCCCCTATAGGCTCCTCTATTGGCTCATAGAAAACAGCATTATTAGGAGGTGTGGCCTTGTTGGTGAGAGTGTGTCCTAGAGGGTGAGGGGTGGATTTTGGGGTTTCAGATGCTCAATACAGGCCCACTCTCCCTATCTCTCTCCCTCTCTCTCTTTTCCTGCTGCCTGACAATCCAGACATAAAACTCTCAGCTCCTTTTCCAGCACCATGTCTGCGTGCATGCTGCCATGCTTCCCGCCATGATAATGATAATGAACTGAACCTCTGAACCAGTAAGCCAGCTCCAACTAAATGTTTTCTTTTATAAGAGTTGCCATGGTTATGTTGTCTCTTCACAACAATAAAGCCCTAAGACAGCCATCCTCTATAGTAAAGTTCATAGTATCATCACCATTACAACAGAGTTGATTGATGTATTAAATATGTTATTCTTTTTTTCTGCTTTGAACTTGATATGTAACTCAGAATGACACTGAACTCTTGATCCTCCTCCCTCCTCCTCCCAAGTGCTGGGACCAGGTGTTATGCCATCATGCCAGGCTTCTGCTTCACTAGAGAAAGACGACTGGTCTCAGGTTAGCTCATGCAGAGAGGTGTTGTAGGATCAGCTATTAAGGGAGATGCTGAGCAGAGAGGGCTCTATCTAATTAGTATTATGCTTTAAAGTAAAAAAATAAAAAGAGTTTAAACTTGGCTGATAATCCTCCTATGGCCTAAGTGGTACTAGCTTTTATAATGACTGTCACACCTTTCACGGTATTAGCTTATTAAATCTTAACAAAAGTACGTGTCTTCTTCATTTTGCAAATGAAGATACAAAGGCCCTATGTCTGTGTAGATGGTCAACAGCCAAGCTGATGAACTATTATCCACCACTTGCCACATGCTCAGCCTCATTCCACTTGTATCCACCATTCCATATGCATTTTTTTTCCTTTTTTATAAGCTTTCAAGGTCATCCTCAATTTTAGGTTGCATGAGGAGATTTTGAAGTTAAGGATTGAGACTGCAAAGATTAAGAGATCAGCAAGGTATCCTGATCGAAGACGTTAAGGATTTCTGAGTTTTAACAAGAACCAATAGTTGCATAAGGATGTTTCCAAACCAATGCCTCATTAAGTGTTTTTGTGAAAGGTGATGGTTGGGATCATTTAAAGCTTCTCCTTGACTCTGAATGAGAGGGCAAGTAGGTGGCAGTTTAGGTTTTTAGACAAAAGTTATTTAAATAACTCTTCCAAATAACCTTCAGAATTCCAAAAAGCTATATAAAACTGTTGCAAACGGTCAATTCTAGATAATTTATTGGTGTGATCCAGACGCTCCAAAACTTCACCCGTGGACAGACTGAGATGAAGCATCATTGGCACTTAGACTTGGATTTTGTTGTCAGTCTTCGTAACACAGCCAGAGGAGTTGAGCAACACATTCCCACCCCCTCCTGCCCAGGGAGTAATTCACCATAGGATTTCAAGGATTCCTCTGGAGCTGTAACACATGGAGAGCAACTCATCTCCACTTCCTCATGATATGGTTTTCTCTCCATTCACTGTTCACTCAGGCTTATCCAGTTTTTTGACAAAAAAAAAAGAAAAAAAATTCACAATCTATAACTGTGCTATCAAATTACACATAAATAAATAGTCTATGCTTGTTTAAAAAAAAGCTTACAATGTGGATAGCATCTGTAGCTGTCCTCAGCTACATGTGGCCAGAAGGCTACAAGCTGGATATGCCTACAAGGAAGAACTGAGTCTATTGGAATAATGATGTGTTTCTCAGTTGATGATGTCATCTATTACTGTCTCCAAACTCGGACAGCCTTAGTGAATCACTCAACAATGTGTTTTTCCCACCATGTTTTTACATTAACTGGGGCCTTCTCCAACTTTTGTTATTCCTGAGACATGAAGCAGTTCTGCTAATGGTGATATCACCAGATTCTCCTGAAATAAGCTTTTGCTATGGCTGGCAGGTGTCCCCACAGCTCGAACAAGAAGCATTGTGGAACAGGGTTGAGAACCTGATACCATAACATCTTAGTGAAAATCATTTCTAGACTTCCAGCTTGTAAGAGCAGAGTCAGGAAGGTCGCTTGCCAGCCTTTTATCAGCTGGGAAACAGCCCCCTCTAATGTTAGCTTTAATAACTTACAAAATGTTTGCTGTAAGAATTTCTTTTTTTTTTCCATAATTTTATTTTTCTCATTAGTTACATTTTGTTAATTCTGTATCCCAGCTGTATCCCTCATTCCCTCCCCAATCCCACCCTCCCTCCCTCATCTCCTCCCTGCCCCTTTCCAAGTCCACTAATAGGAGAGGACCTCCTCCCCTTTCATATGACTCGCTTTTGTCAGGTATTTTCCGGACTGGCTGCAAAGTCCTCCTCTGTGGCCTAACAGTACTGCTCCTCCCTTGGGAGGTGGGGAGGTCAAAGAGCCAGTCATTAAGTTCATGTTAGAAATAGTCCTTGTTCCCCTTACTATGGGAAACCAATTGATTACTGAGCTATCACAGGTCACATCCGAGCAGAGGTTCTAGGTTTTATCCTCTCATGGACTTTGGTTGAGTGTCCATCTCAGAAAAGACCCTGTGCCCAGATACGTTTGGTCCTTGTGGTATGCAATGGATAAGTTTTATCCTTTAAGTCTCATTTTTAATCAATAGACAAAGTTGAACACATTTTATAAACAACAACAAAAGAAACAACAAAGCAACTGAAATGTATAGGTTCAGCTCTTTTTTTTTTCCCCAGATAAGGTCTCCTGGAATCCAGGCTGGCCTTTTGTTTGCTGTTTAGCTAAGGATGATCTTGAATCTCTGACTCTTTTGACACCACATCCCAAATACTCATCACCGCATACAGTTTTAAGATTTTAGGCAGTGCTGATGATTCAGTCCAGGGCTTCAGGCCTGCTAGGCAAGCACACCATACCAACTGAACTCACCCCAGACCAAACAAGGGTAATTCTTGATGTTGCAAGGGTCAGCCAAATGGTCCCACTCAGATAATTGGCATTTCTCCAGCACTCTGTTTTCTGTTCAGAAGATTCAACTTCTTATGTTCTCAAAAGAAGAAATAAAAATGACAAATATCTCAAAAAGTATTCATCATCTTTAGCAATTCAGGAAATGTACATTAGATGCAAATTAGAACACCTTAAGATTTTTGTCTCACCCTATTTCAAATCAATAAGGTCAACAAAACAAACAACAACAAATGCTAGCAAGGATGTGGAGAGAGGAACACTCATTCACCCTAGTAGAATTGAAGACCATTGCAGCTACTCTGAAATTAGTATGTCCATTTCTCCAAAAGCTAATAATAAATCTACCATAACCTAGCTATCCCACTCTTTGACATATGTCCAAAGGCCTCAGAAGCCTATTCCATAGATACTTCCTCATCAATGTTCATTTGCACCGCATTCACAATAGCTAGGAAATAGGAACAACCTACATGGCCTTCAACTAATGAATGAACTATGAAAATGTGACACATATATACAATCATGAAATCATGAGATTTGCAGGTAAATGGATAGAACTAGAAGTTATTGAGTGAAGTAACCTAGACCCAGAAAGATGAACACTGTGTTTTCTCTCATATCTGAGGCTCCTAGCTCCAAATCCTCCGCTGTGAGTAAACAGCATAGAGTAACTGCAAAGGTCAGGAAAATAAACAGGGAACATGATGTCGAGGGAGGTCTGCAAAGGGGAGCAGCAGGATGCAGGTGATACGAATGGAGAAATGGATAAAACAGGAAGGGGACTTTAATTGAGAATGGAGGACAATACAAGAGGGAGGAAGGATGAAGAAATGCTGAAGATCCCATGGAAAGACAGAGAATCATTTTTTATTTACCTAAAATACATACCAATGTATGTGTATATATACACAGACATATTTGTACAATTAAATGAAATTATCCCACTTGAGGTGTTAATACTCTTGCTGCAATCCATATATGGTGAAACAAAAGTGCCAGTAACAGACAGGAGAAACCTCTCTTCAAGTTGTTGGTCAAGAGAGTCCAAGAGACTTTGGAAATAAAATAGATGTTTGCTATTGCCTTAGGTTGCCTCTTAGGAGTTAAAGGTAAGTTCCTATTGCTGAAGGTGCCACACAGTTTGGATATAAGATTAAGAGTATTTGAACTGGAACTGACCCAAAAGCCTTCCCTATCAGGATAAGGTTTCAAAGTACTGGAAGGTGATACGGAAGCTGCTAAGGAAGAAAAGCAAACAACAGTCCTACCCAGGTGTGAGATCCATGAACCACAACAATGACCAGCATGGGAAGATATCTCTAAAGGCACAATCGTGGCAGTGATATATTGGTAGTAACTAAGAGTTGTCTAAACTAGAATCAAGGCTCACTTACTAGGAGAGAAATTATATGTCCAGTACTTTAAATCTAGCCAAACCCATAAGGCTAGAGAAGCCATGAATCTTAGAGAAGGACCTATTACTGCAACTTTGCTAAACCAGTTGTAATTTATTTATTTATAAATTATAATTGTAATTTAAAATAAATTATAATTAAATATAACCAGTTATAATTTATAACTACATTCAAAATAATTATCATTATGCAAGTGTAGTTCTCAGCCTTCACCTCCATTAAAGAATCGTCTTCTGAAGCAGGAGGCCATTACTAAAAGCTACAACTAGTCAAAAGGCAGAAAACAATTGATTGTGATGTGCCCAGCTCTAATTAGTACATCTACAACACAACTCCTGCACCGAAAGCTCAGGAACATTGAGGTGAAAAGATTTTAAGAGCCAGAAGGCCAAAAAATCTCCTCTGAGATATAACTGGAGATCTATGTCTTCTAGCTATGACATGGAAATCATACCGAATGACCTAAGTGATTGACCTAACTAAGGAGGTAATAGAAGACAGGACAAACACAGAGAGGGCAGGTCAAGAGGAGCAGAGAGAGAGGAGCTGGAGTTATGTGATCTGGAATCTCAGGTGGAGAAGCTCAGCATTTCAGAAACCCATCCTATTTGTTTGTTTGTTTGTTTGTTTTTGCGGTTTTTTTTTTTTTTGTCATTATACACTTGAACAGAGAGGTGGAGTTCTTGTATATAGCTGAACAAAGAGGCAAGATTTATGGAATACAGCTGAATAAGGGTCAGGTTTAGCTCATCTTGGAAGAGCATTTCTATAGGGGAGCAGTCTTCAGGCTATAAACATGGAGGTGGAGAGAAAGCTATGGTAGACATTTTATGCACTATCAACGTCCATGCACAGTCCAGGAAGAAAGGCTTTGTCATTTTCCATGGGTCTGATCCTTGACATGGCCGTGGCCATGTCAACATCACTCAGGGCTTCACTAGATCTCTACACTACACCCGTGAAATAGCAACATGGCTACCTATACAAGATATGAACATTCCAACAACAGTTGACATGATGAATATCTACATGCAATTTCAACTGCTGAGAGAGGGAGAGCTAGTCTTCTCCAGCCATGAGCCCCCTACGTACCTGTCTGGTAAGAAACATATATGCAGGCAACACTGAATGGCCTCAGCAGGTCATATTTATATGTTGATTTGTTTTACTATAAATGTAACAACAAGGAAGAGGAGGATGTAAAGTTTGAAGGAAGCAGACATGGGAGGGGTAGAAGAGAGGAAAAGAGCAAATGATGCAATTATATTTTAATTAAGTAAAACTAAACTCTCCAGACTCTCCTGCTTTCTGTAATTTACATTGCAAATTTATTACTTCAGATCATTGATATGTTGGCAAATTTCATTTTTCCAATGTAGTTCATCCATGCTCTGCAGAACTGTGTGTGACGCACATGCCTCCCATTACCTGACCTGCACGGCTTTGGCCTTGACCCAAGTAAGGTGACAAGGGATCATGAAAGGCTAGATACAAGAACAAACATACAAAAAGCTTGGAAAGGTGGGCCAGGCAGTGTGGTGGAGACAACCAGGAAACTCAGCATGTTTCTTATATACTGTTGAGTAATGAGGTGGCTACACTTTACACAGCTGTTCAAGGAGGGTGTTAGCTAATTTTGGATAATGGTTTATGGTTTCTGCACACTGGTTGTAGGTAAAGGTCAATTGTTCACAAACAACACTGCTTAAACTTGGAGTAGAGGAAGCCTTTGCTATTCCTTTCAGCCTGACCTTGGGAAGCCTTTTCCATTCCCATGGATTTGAGGCATTAGGTCCTCGACTTGGACATAGACATGTCAATAGTAAATATTATCTCAGGAGTTGGCACACTGTCCGTATCCTATGAAAAGTCAAGTTCATGTTTTCCTCTTAGACCCTGAGTTTTTTATTTTTGAACACTGGAATGTGATAAAAGTAGGGTGGCTCAATTTCTGAGGCTAGATCACAGAGAGCAAAACAGCCCCCCCCCTCTCTCTCACTCAATTTCTGAGGCTAGATCACAGAGAGCAAAACAGCCTCTCTCTCTCTCTCTGTGTGTGTGTGTGTGTGTGTGTGTGTGTGTTCATTTACCATCTACCTAGATTTTTCACCACCTACCTTTCTAGCTCAGCTACTATGTGCTGTGGGTACTTGATCAAGCCAGAGAGACCAGGTGGACATGTTATAACCAACAGTCCTATAGTTCCCAACGGATGTCAGCATCTACTACCATAGGTGAGACTTCATGGAGCTTCTGAAGAGTCCACCCTCTGTTGCTGAATCTTTCGGCTAAGGCTTCAGGTGTCTTTGGAGCACAGAAAGGTGGGGCTTTCGTGACTCATAAGAAGCATAAGTAGAATAAGTGATCATTATTGTTTTAAGCTACATATGGTGGAAATTTTTTACACAACAGAGTAACCCAAAACTCGCACGTATCCTTTCTGACTTTTCGTGCCAGACTCTATTGCTCAGCCTTATTATAACACTTCTCTTAGTCTACACACTAACTTCAATCTTTTCTTTTATGCTGCAGCATTATGTTTTCTTTATATGTCAGATTTTTGGTCAGCAATGCATCTCCAATATATAGCATCGATAATTGTGAAAAATAATTCTTTCTCTAGGGTATTCTGCTTCTGAGTCCTGCTCTCAGAAACACCTCACACTACCTGATCAGTACAAAGGAAAGCCTGCAAAGAGCTAGTGAAGAGCCATTTCTGGACCGATGCTTAGAGAGAAATGTTCTGATAATAACATTTTTATATCTTTTAAAAATATTATTTACTATTAATGTGTCTGTGTATCTGTGTGTGACGTGTTTATGTGCCACAGCATGTGTGTGTGTGTGGAGGGCAGAGGACAACCTTTCGAAGTCATTTCTCCCTTTGCCCATGTGTGTGGGTCGTGATGATTGAACTCAGGTAGTTAGGGTATTGAGGCAAGCACTTTACCAACCCAGCCACCGTGCAAACCCTGAGAATCGTTTTACTATAGTTAGAGTTAAATTCTAAACTGAAAATAAATATGACTATTTTAAGGGCTTAATTCTATAAAATTTAACAATAATAATTTGTAGTCTTTCAGATACCTTTTGCTTAAGAAAACCTTGGATGTTATTCTGAAACATTACTTTTACATGTTCTTTCAGAACAACTAATCTCACTTTTCTTAAACATCAGTGAAGGGGACAAGAAGAAAACTGTTTAAATGAGATACAAGTAGTTGCTTTATGAAGTTAGGCTAGACTCTAATGTGTTGCATAAATGCAACCAGATCTTTGCATCAATGCAGCCAATATTGAGTAAGACCTAGTTTCCCCAATCAAACTCTTTTATGTAAAGGTAAAAATAGCAAATAAATATAATAAAACTACATATGTACATACATGTTGATCAAAATGAGCATGCATTATGATTCATGCAAATTAAACCTAAGCATTACAAGTTATCACAAGTATTATAATATTGTTGCAATAAGTATTGTAAAATTATTGGAAATATTGTCATTATTATTGAAACACTTAGGGTGAAAATTTGACCCATGTTGAGCCCAAGGCAGTGACTCAAACTGCTTTGTTTTATCAGTTATCAACAAATGGAACAGATGCAGTATTTTGTTGACAGATAATATTTAGTGGTATATTGGATGAGCCAGAAATACTGGTGAATATTAAAGTCATAAATAATTCAATCCTTTGTTGCATCAGTGTATGACCTCAAAATCACCCTGTTCAATCTGAAGGCACCATAATGGCCCAAAGTTCAGTGAGGCCAAGTCATACCCTGCCATATATAGTAACAGACTATAATATACAGTTTCAACAAAGAAAATACAGTTAGCATAATAATGAGGCATTAGCTGAAATGCACACAGAATTGTTGACCTGAAACAAAAAATCCACAGAAAGGACATGTTCTAAAGGATGCTGACAAAGTAATTAAAATAACTAGAGAAATAGAACTCTCTTAAAACTGAGCAAGTCTTAAGTCCTGTCTTAGTCACTTAACCTCTAACTTACACTCCCCGACCCTTCTGTGCTGTTTTAATATTCAGTTATTCAGTAGGGTAAATTCAGAAGCTTGCCAAATTAAATTCCATTGCTCTTGCTGCAAGCACCTCTATGCCAGTACCAAACTGCATGATTTCCATAATGTGCAAACATCTCCCAGTCTTTCGTGGCTCTTTACTTTCTATGCCCTCAGACTTGAAGGTCACTCTTCTCCTTTCTCCCTTTCCTTTCTTCCTCACATATCATTTCTGTGAACCCTCATATGGTTTGTGCAGACGTAGCTACATAGTGTATGCTTTTTTTTTTACAGTTCTCAAAATACCAACACTGACCTCATTTATGTATTTGTCCATTTATTTCTGAGGAGTAAAATCAAAATGTCAGAGACCATTATTCCATCCTTTAACTACACAGCTTGGTGTGACCTGGGAAGTGTGAACACTGGCTCCACCATTCATTGGTATGAAGAACTACTTAACTTCCCAACTTTTCTTATCTCCTGTCACTAATTTTGTTCTGGTGTGTGTCTATGTGTGTGCATGTGTACATGTATGCTGGAAGTGAGAAGACAACTAGTAGGATCCCTTTCTCTTCCACCAGGTGAGGCCTGCATCTCCAGCCAGGTCATCAGGCTTGGCAAGGAAGGCCTTTACCTGCTTGTGAGACACTATTCCTGAGGAGATGAGTACAAATGTCTACTAACTCTGGATAGGAAACTAATGACAAACCAAAGTAAATATATTACCAGTGTCCAACTTGATCAACTATTGTTTTTAGTTTGTTTTGAGTTTGTTAGGGTTACTTACAGGAATGTGGGTGAGGAGTTTTTACAGAAGTTGCAATCAGTCAAAGGTAGCTGCATTACTGCAAGCTCACCCTATCACAGGTGACAAAACCTGGAAACATGGAGTTCGCTGAATGACGTTCGAGCAGCTTGACAGGTGGAAAAGGAAGTCCAATTCTTGTGAGCTTCTTTGAAGTGACTCAGATGGACTGAGCCTTTTTGGGCAGCTTGGCTGGTCTGAATGACCCTCAGCAGTCCTTAATGCTTATATAATCTTGGGGAGAGATCGGTCTAATGCATGGTCAGTTTTAGGGGCTTCTTGAGATTTCTGAGTTGTTTACTTTCTGAGTTTTAGCTTTCCTGAAGAAAGGAATGTTTCACTTCCCTATACAACATTCTGAATCTTAAGGAGCTTCCCTCCAAAAAGGAATATTTTGTCTCAGAAGAAATTGCTTCACAACATCTCTGGGCCATCTGTTTCACTGACTCTTAAGATAATATTTTACTATGTAGCTCAGGCTAACCTTAACTCATTATCTTCCTACCTTCATCTCCAGAGTTCTGAGGTTGTAAGTATTCCAACACTATCTGAGGCATGACCTTTATTTTCTAATGGGTCCCCTCAAAAGGATTCTTTTGGGGATCAAATAAGGCTAAATACATGTACTGCCTGGTATATAGCAATAAATTCAAACATCAGTTAACTTCTGATCAAAAGAACTCCATGTATGTTAGCCAATACATCTCTAATACATCACAGAAAGCAATAAAAGCACGCATAAAAATGTTAAGTCGGTGACTTGAATGCCTCTGTTCCAGGACCTTCTGAAAACAAAATGATGATCACCATAATAATTATTAATGATACTAAATTCATTCATTTATATTCTTTCTATATTAATGTGAAAATACATTTAATTAGATGAATTTAAGTTAATATTTAAATTTTAAATGAAAATGCATACATTAATGCCATTATATAAATATTATTTTATATAAACTGTTAAAGATATATTGATTTTAATATCTTTAGAAATGTTGATTAATGGTAAAGAAATAGAAACTATGGTAAAATAAAGTTTAGGATTGTTTGTTTGTTTTGGTGGGGGGGGATGTTGCATTTTCTTAAAGCTTAGCACTAAAATGAGCCCTAAACTGAAAGTCAATATTCCCAAATATACATCCACATGCTCACATGACAGAGAAAAACCAAATCTAGGTTGTGAACTATGCTGCTGGAATGGGAATAAAGTGAACTTGTTGTGTGCTCCTGTTACACAGATCTAGGAGCTCGAAACATTTTGGCTTTTTCAGTGTAACTTGCACTGAGGGAGGATTTAGTCTGGATAACTGACTAATAATAAGTTAACCTCATCCGTTGCCCCGGACAGTAACACTAATGAGCTGCCAACTGCCCGAGGCCGTCATCCTAAATACAGGACAGTGGGTGAGTGAAGGGGGAACGAACCAGATGCCCTTCCAATGGGAAATAGAGACTGTTCCAGAAAAGATGAGAAAATGAACTATGTCTCTTCCATCCAAACCAACCTCTTTGTATTATGAAGAGTGGAGATGTAACTTTCTTCACCACAGAAAAGGCAAAGAAGCTCTAAGACCCTCCCCATGGCTTAAGGTGGAGGCAGAACCTGAGGTGCATAAGAGGTCTGCTCACATTATCCTCCTTGGGGTCATTGCTCATCGGCCCTTCTGGTACTTCAGCCATTGGCAGACATGCCAAGCAAATAGCCAATAGGGTATTACCTCAAAATGCACATTCTGTCCACAGATAGTAAAGGTGTTTTTATCCTGTTATATATAAACTTTAAGGCTTTTAAAATTCAAGGCTCTCAGGAAAGCCTAAGTGCATTCATTCTGAAATTCAGAAATTCCAGCTTAAACACTGATTATTCTGCTTTTAACAAAGTAAAATGAGATTTCCCTGAAAGGACTAATAAGTGGAATTAAATCATTTAAATGTAAAAAAGTTAAGAATGCCTTGATTTGACATCAGTTTTGTTCATCTGATCGTAAACTGCTTAGCATCTTTCTGTTCTTATGTGCAGTGATTTGAATGAGAATGGCTCCCAGAGGTTCCTATGTTTGAACACTCAGTCCCTAGATGATGGAACTATTTGGGAAGGATTATGAGGTGTGGCTTTGTTGGAGGGTGTGTGTCACTGGGACACAACATTTCAGGTTTCAAAAACCCATGACATTTCTAGTTCACTTTGTTTGCCTCGAGATTGTGGATTAAGATATACGATCTCTCTATGCACAGTAGCTGGCTCTTTGATATCCTCCCCTTGGGGGTGGTACAGCCTTGCCAGGCCACAGAGGAAGACAATGCAACCAGTCCTGTAGAGGTCTGATAGGCTAGGGTCAAATAGAAGGGGAGGAGGACTTCCTCTATCAGTGGACTAGGGTAGGGGCATGGGTGAGAAGATCGAGGGAGGGTGGGATTGGGAGGAGATGAGGGAGGGAGCCACAGCTGGGATACAAATTGAATAAATTGTAATAAATGATAATAATAAAAAAGAAAAAATGATGTAAGCTCTCAGCTACTGCCCCAGTGCCATACCTGCCTGCCTGCTGTACCCTCTGCCATGATGGTTGTGGGCTCTCATGCTTTGAAAGTAGAAGGCCCAAATAAAAGTTTCTACAAGTTGCTTTGGTCATAATGTTTTATCACAGCAATAGAAAAGTAAGTAAGACATTGTTACAGCATATTTGGGTGTTTCTTTAATCTTAATCATATTAATAAAGAAAATAAAAATGAAAGCTCAAGCAGCTGTCAATTGATAAGTTGTTGTTTTGAGGCCAAGTCTTCTTAAGGGGTTCTGGCTGACTTCTAACCATAATAATACCCCTACTTCGGTATCCAGAGTGCTGGATTATAGGCAGTTGCCCACTTTTCTTTAAAAGAACTAAGTAGAGAACTCTCAGATCCTGAACAATTCATGTGACTTAACATACTGGCCCCTGTAAGTTAACAATCAGATAGCCCTATCTGGGTCACTTGCTATGCTACTAATTACAAAAAGCAATTGTTTCAACTCATCCCTGTACTATCTACAGATTCCTGTATTAAGTTAGAGCTCACTTTGAATAGGCATAGAAATATAACAAATATGAGAAGGAATGCCTCTCTCTGCAGGAAGAGTGTTCAGGGACATCAAGTTAGATGTGATTGCAGTTGGAACTATTACTATAAGCTCTTTGTTTTACAACAAAGTTCTGTCAATCATGTTCTCGGGTTCTTCTCCAACTCTCACTTTAAGCCCACTTCATTCTGCCCCTATTACTTCACTGAAACTTACCATTCATCTTTCTCACCATTTGGACACATTAGTCTTCACTCTGAGCTCCTATGTACCCTTTCCCTCCCTGATACACTTTGGCTCAGAGGACACCATAGTCTCATGTTTTGTTTGTTTGTTTGTTTGTTTGTTTTTCCTTCTAGAAGAAAGGCAAAACCTTCATTGGGAAATATTTAAATATATGTCCATGTTGTCACAAAGGTGTTCTTTGCTAATATTGTATAATCCAAGATGCCTCTGAACCACTGATCTGAAAGTTTGGAACATTATAAAATTATTTTCATCAGAGAAATGAAAACAAAGTAAGAAGTGGGAAACCCAGTGTAAGGTAAAGTTGACACTTAGGAGAAGTTTGATGGCCAGCCTCCTACCTAGCATCTCTTATGAATTCTCTTCCTGCAAAGAGGATAATTATCTTAATTGCAAATGTTCACTTAGCAGGCAGCTTGGGGGCCAAAGGTTATCAGCTCTTGCTTCTTCACCTGCAGACCATATGTTCTTTCTGTGCTGTGAGACAGAGGCCAAATAAAGGGACTGACAAATAACAAAGAAACTGGAGGAAGCCGAGGAAAGGTAGAGATTCCTTGCCTCAATTCTAAATGACAGTCCTCTAACTTAATAAGATCAACACTTTTAAAAAATTAACACATGGACCCAGAACCAATGGCTTTATGAAGAAAATTACATATCCAAAGAAATCTTGAGCTTTATAAGCCAATGATAATTATTCCACGTGATCCCTCATCCTCTTTTCTTTCTTTCTTTTTTCTTTTTTTATTTTCAGTTCAGAAAAATGATCATTTTTTACCCCTGTCCTATCCTTTGAAACTAACATGAACTCAACTAGATACAACTTAATCCCTTCTTAAAGGTTCTTATGTTTTCAGTCAATAACTACATTGATAAATTCACTCAAAATAAAGAATACAAAAACATAAAAATGTGTAAATTATGTTTCTTGAAGTACTAATAGCAAAAAACATGAAAATTAATAAAATCTTGTTTATTATTTTTATTTTGGAAGAATAGAATAGTAATTTAATTATTAAAAGCCTTGTAGATAAAGATGAATTGTATTTCTGGCTATTATTTTAATTGTTTTTACTATTTTACATTATTATTTTATATGTGTTGGTATTTTCTCTGCATGTATATTACATACATGCCTGGCGCCCATCATGTAGGTGCCGATAATCAAACCTCAAAGAGTAGCCAACGCTCTTACCCTCGTCCTCTTTTCAGTGAAGTTCTGGTAAATGATGAAAGTGGCTTAAGAGTGCAGGATTCTTTCCTGCCTAAGCATTTGCTGACTCCTGTGTGACTTACACTATGGATATTTCAGGCTTCCATGGGCACCATTGACTGTACTGTTAAAAAGAGATGTACACAATTGGCCCTCACAATCCTGTCTCCTCTATGCCAACAAGAAGTAAATCACTAAAGAAGTACATTTTCATAGATGCTTCTTTCATTGTGCTCACTGTCGTTGGAGATAATAAAGATGGGAGGTCTTTACAAAGAGAGAAGACTAGAGGCGGCCAGACTGGCTATCCACAATTCTCCTTCACATCTTGAGTGAACTGACCCAGAAACAGAAAGACAGGCATGGTATACACTCACTTATAAGCAGATATTAGCCGTAAAATACAGGATAGCCATCTACAGACCTAAAGAAGCTAAACAGTAAGGAGGACCCTAGGGAGGATGCTTAAATATCATTCAGAATGTCAAACAGAATAGACACCAGAAGCAGTGGAAGAGAGGAAACAGGATGGGAACTTACTACAGAGGATCCTCTATAAGGCTCCACCCAACAGGGGATGGAAGCAGATGCTGAGACTCAGGGTCAAATTTTGGGCAGAGAGCAGGGAGTCTTACGGAAAAAGAGGGGTGTGGGGATAGAGGAACATGGAGGGGACAGGAGCTCCACAAGAAGACCAACAAAACTAAAAGATCTGAGCCCAGGGGGACATGCAGAGACTGATACACCAATGCAGGACCATGCATGGAAAGGACCTAGACTCCCTGCTCAGATGTGGCCAAATGGCAGCTCAGTCCCCAAGAGGTTAGCTGAGTGAGGGGAGCAAGGGCTGCCTCTATCATGAACTCAGTTGCCTGCTCTTTGATCACTTGCCCCTAGTGATGTGGGCTTGACAGGCCACAGAGGAAAAGGATCTAGGCAGTCCTGATGAGACTTAAGCTATGGGCAGACGGCAATAGTGGAGAACTCCCCCTTTCAGTGGACTAGGGGGAGGGGATGGAGGGAAGAGGGAGGTAGGATGGGACTTGGGGGAATTGAGGAAGGAGGCTTCAATCGGGATATGTAATGAATAAATTGTGAAAAAGAATAAAATCGAAAATATAGAAGAAAAAAGAGATTATTTGTGGTATATCACATGTACTGTCGAGTTGGCGACCGCTTTGAGTTATTTCTCCCCTTTTCCTCTTCTCTATGAATTCTGAATTGATACTAACCTATTTCAATTCATGGAAAGCAAGCAGATCCTTTAGAACCACTGTATTTTAATTGTAATGAAGTGATTAGAACTATCATTTAGCCATAGGTTCTCAAAACACGAGTCAAAGGCAGCATAAACCTTGTTCCTCATTGGAGAGCTTGAGGTAGTAGTAGGACTAACTTTTGAGTCGCCAGTGTGAGGGAAGCCAGGGCTACACAGGAAAATGAGTCAGAACTCAAGGACCTTAATTTGCTCTAGTGAGAATGAAAATTAGGATGGCTGGAGTGGAAAAAAAAATATTTTCTCTCATTTTTTTTCCAGATATGAATTTCAGAAGATATGGTCTTGGAGATGCCAGAATCCACCAAGTGTTGATTTAAAATGATACCCTATGTTGGACAGTATGGTTAAAAGACTTAAAAAGGTTTAGTTTCACCCCCCTTCCTAATCAAGCCAAATCTCAAGAAATGTGTTGCATAAGCCAAAAAGTGATCCTGCACAAATGGTACTTCTCTCAGCATATTTCAAACTGAAGAAAAAAATTCAGTGGATTACATGTGTTTCATTTTTAATATAGTATGCTTGACTAGATACCATTAGCCACAATCTACTGCTTGAATCTACATGGGCTAGAACCATTTTTCATTAAAAGCAAATCAGATTTAGGAAAGATAGAACAGAGTACTTTATTCTTATCTGATGCCTCTTCAGAAAGTGCAGATAATTAATTTAAGAGATAAGCAGGGCATATTTCATGTTTACCAAGTTGAATTGACAAACTGAGATTTTTTTCACAGTAGTTGGTTTCTGTGACATTGCCTTGGCCTGTCATCTTATGATCAAAGATTCTATCCACCTCAAAGTTTTGTCTCTGCTGAGTTCCATTCAATTCTATTGAGTCTCTGACCTGCCAGTTGTTGTTTTTTGTTTTTGTTTTTGTTTGTTTTTTTGTCACTACAGAAGATGACAAACACTTCATATAATTAATTTATGTTATTAAATAGAAGGACATACAGTACTAAAATATCCTTTGTTGCCATGATACAGAACTATTTACTCATTGTGTCCTTCAAATCCTAATTATATTGTAAACTAATATCTTGTCAAGTTGTCTCAACAATATTAATTATGCTTTTTAAAATAATAAGTTTAAATTTTTTGAAAAAGCATGGGAGTTTGATTATGACAAAGCTTTTTGCTACATTGGTTATGATTAAATATTACTAGGTAATTGAAATCCAGAAATTATATGCCTGTTGTTTACATATGTTTTTCACAAAACAACGATACTACATTTTAGTTTTGTTTTTTTAAGCACTCTTGTAGTGAAATGTTTTTAGTTCATCTTCAATTGAAAACAAACTCATGAGAGGGCACATGATCTTGGTCAGCTGAAGAAAACCACATGAGTGACTGATTTTGCTGTCGTGTTCAAGGAGCATGGCTTTTGCCAGCTAGAAAAACAGCCTTGCATGGACTCTGATAAATAGAAGCCCACAGACAGGGAGGGGGCCTTTTGCATCGCTA
The DNA here is from genome assembly GCF_030254825.1 of Meriones unguiculatus. NCBI lineage: Eukaryota > Metazoa > Chordata > Mammalia > Rodentia > Muridae > Meriones > Meriones unguiculatus. Next base: position 83,567,820 of record NC_083357.1, on the reverse strand, counting down.
CTCTTTGTAAGGTGCACATTCGTTCAC